>NC_046332.1:28429400-29034538 GCF_000738735.6 Corvus cornix cornix | reverse complement strand
CAGCTCTTCACAGCAGTAAAAGGGTTAATCTCACCTTGGCTTTGCAGCTGGAATGTTGAATTTTTCTTATCGAAGTGGAGGGGGGGAGAGCCGAGCCACTCCGGCTGCCCATGGCAAGGCAGTGGTGGGGGGGGGGGGTCCACGGCTGGAACAGGTCCATCGACTCCAGGATGGCCGTGGCCCGGCCCGGCCCGGCCCAAGCAGGGCCTGGCCGGGCCCGCTGGCCCCCACTCGGGGCCTGCAGCCACCTGTCCCAGCGCCGGAAATGAGAGAGAGCTTGGAGGGGGAGTTTGCCTATTCTTAAATGTGGATCACAGAGGTGGTCACAACTTTAAGTGGTTTAGAGAATTGTCCATATTCAAACTGGCCAGCTGATAGGTTCTATCAGTTCCCAGAGGAAACTGTAAGCACCCCTTAGCAAGGACATCCCTTCCAGGACTATGCTTGCTAACCTATGACAGTCCTCGATTTGGGGTAAGCAGTGCTTAACTACAACTAAAACTCTGTTATCAATATTATTCTCATGGTGAATTCAGACCACAGCACTGTAACACAGTCTCCACCAGTTGATCCTGTCTCCTGTTTAGCACCTGCATCGGATTTTCCTCAGGACTTCCACTGAATTTCTCCTTCAGAGGAACACTGAGTTGGCTGACACCCCACTACCCTGGTCCTTCCCAGAGTCCATGGGCAGAAGTTCCAGCAGGGATCCTTGCTGATTTCCACTTGTTTCTCCTTGCCTATTGTCAGACAGAGCTCCAGGCACAGGAAGGAGAAGGATGAGGGAAATGTGATGCCAGCAGACTGTTGTAGCAGGGATTTCTGCAACATTTACAGACAGCGAGGGCCGTGGAAAGAAATAGAGACTGATTCTTGATAGATCATGTTTCAGAGATCTTTATTCTGCAGCCGCATGGCCGGGGTCCTGCTGAAGAACTGAGCAAACACGGGACAACCAGAGTCCTCCCCGCGCAGGGGAACACAAAACAACCAACGGGGAACAAGATTGATCAGGGAGTGGGGAAACCCTGTAGGCTGAGCCTCTACTCCAGGGTCCCCTCCCCTCGGACCCCATGCCTGGGGGGGAACCCCAACACTTCACCCTTTTGTTTTAACTAAAAGGGATTTAAAACTTCACATTGGAAACAACTGGATAAACATAAGATAACAAGCACAGTTTTAAAAGAAAACAAGCCACCCTCCTTAGTCTCTAAATGTCCAAACAGATTTTTTTTCTGGAACATCTTAGGACTGGCAGAAGGGTGACAGGACTCTCTGAGCATGCTCTGTGGGGAAACTGAGGCAGGAGAGGGTTTCTTTCATCTGTACCTGTTGGGACTCCAAACAATGACAGTTAATTTCTTCCCTCCCCCTTTTCATCCCCGCCTTGGCATCAGAGAGGAATTGCTGGGAAAGGGAATTGTATTGGGAAGCCATGGGGTGAAAAACGGATTAGGAATAAATTAGGGATGGGGTAAACTTTGGAAAGCGTTCATATTGGTGTAGTGGGTTGGGTTTGTAACTGAACAGAAACACCAATTTAGTATAGTGGTTTGGTCCAAAATACTCATTACTGTTTATCTTCTGTGAGATAAGAATTAGGAGAAACGCAAAGCGGGCACCAAACTTGAAAGAATATAAAGAAGTTTATTAACAGACCTAAAAGAAGAAAAAAATCATACCACACCTTCAGAACTCTTCTCCTCGCCCCACCCCCCCCCACCTTTCTCCTTTCTCCCACTGACAATGTAAAAAGACAACCCTTGAGATGTTCAGTCTGTTTATCACTTCCATAATAACTTTGTTCAGTCCATTTAGGAAGAGGAGTCTCTCTTGCCCATGATATGAAAACATTATCACAACGAGACAGCCGCCCGGGTTGGTTCTCTGCTCGCATGTGAGTCCCTTCCCCGACCTGCAGCTTTTCCCACAACTGCTTTCGAGTGTCCACTCTTGAAATTACTGGGGTAAAATTTTAAGGTTGAGCCATTCAGAAATAAAAGTTCTCTTCACCCATCTCTGGGAACATTTCATCTCTAAGAACAGGGGCCCTTCTCCTTCCCTGGGAGCAAAGGGTCTTCCTCATCTTCATCTTTAGGACTATGTCTGGGAGCATCTCTAGGAACTGAGGTTTTCTCCTTTTCCATTTGGAGCAAAAGTCCTCACCACTTCCATCTCTCCCTGTTCAAACTTCTCATCAAATTACAGCTGCTACAGCATCTGCCTATCTCAGCGCAGGTGCTTTTGCTCACAAGTACAAGTTGAACGCTCCACCCCCCATGCCTTCATGAAATTACAACGGGTACTCTGATATATCATAGCTTCACAACAGAATTTCAGCTTTAAGCATCTCCTCTCTCTCTTCCCTCAGGTTTTCAGCTCTTCACAGCACTAAAGGGGTTAATCTCACCTAGGCCTTGCAGCTGGAATGAAGCTTATTGCTGCTGGTCACATGATCTCTGCCGGACAGCGGTGCCACTTTTGCTGAAATCTTGGCAGCACTGGAGAGGGGGGGGAGCCGAGCCGCTCCAGCTGCCCACAGCAGGGCTGGGGGGCTGGGGGGGGGGGGGGGTGGTTCCACGGGTGGAACAGGGCCCATCGGCTTCAGGATGGCTGTGGCCTGGCCCAGCCTGGCCCAAGCAGGGCCTGGCTGGGCCCGCTGGCCCCCCACACGGGGCCCGCAGCCACCTGTCCCAACACTGGAAATGAGACAGAGCTGTGGGGGGGTTAGTCTATTCTTAAGTGTGGATCATAGAGGTGGTCACAATTTTAAGGGGCTCAAAGAATTGTCCATATTCTAACTGGCCAGCTGATAGGTTCTGTCAGGTCAGGTCACAGAGGAAGCTGTAAGCACCCCTTTGCAAGAACATCACTTCCAAGACTATGCTTGCTAACCCATGACAATTGGGTAAAAGGGGAAAGAAGGCTGTGGGTAGGGAGGTTGCTGGTATGGATATTGTTTACAATTTGCTGCATAATGGCTGCCTTTGACCTGAATACCCCCAGGCCCTGTCATGTGGGCTGTCTATGGGCCTTTTCTTCCTTGTACAATATCAAAATGTACAACTTCCCCATCTCCTACACTTTGGAGGTATTTTTCAGGGTTATTCTTCTTAATGGCAGTTCTATGGATGAATACATCTTCCCCTGTGTCATCTTGTGTTATAAAGCTGTAGTTGTTTTTGACATTGTACCATTTCACAATTCCTGTGATTTTTGTGGCTACAACTTCTCCTATTATGTGCTTGCATCAGTGTTGTGGCTGCAGGTCCTGCGCGGCTGCTGCTTCGCCGACGCCAACGTCTTGGCCGGGCCCCCACGTTGCGGCTGCTCCACGCGGCGCCGCTCTAGCACATGTCTGGGCCCTGCATGGCCCCGCGTTACCATCGCTGCCGGCCCCGTGCCCTGTGAGTGGTTCCGCTCCGCCAACTCCACGCTGCTTTGAGAGCGGCCCCGTTTCGGCTCAGTGCCGCACTGTGCAGTTTCTTGTGTAAACAGCCGGGGAAGGGGCAAGAGCAGTCCCATGTGCTGGTTCTTGGTTCCTGGCTGCTCGCAGGAGTCTCCTCTCTGCTGCATGTGACCCACGGCACCCACGGATGCCTGCGGCATCGCTCCCCCACTCGCAGTCGCGCGGCCAGGGACCCCGAGACAGGGATGGGGTCTGCGACAAGGCGCGCGCTCCCAAGGGGCTGGGCGCATCCAGCGAAGGCACCTCTACTGGCTCGGGCAGGGGAGATCCTGTGGCTGCAGACACGTGCCTGTCTTGGGGTGACTTTGGGATGTGTATCCCATATCACTGCTCAATGCCCAGAAATTAATTCTTGTGCCTTTCCATGCCTTTAAATTGAGCCTGAGAGGGGGAAGGAAAACTGAGCAAAACTTTCTCAAAGCAGTTTGCAGCTTGTTCAAGATCACATAGAGATAGGGACTTTTTTTTTTCTAGCTGTGGCAGGGGAGCGAGGAAGCAGCCAGCTTGCGACTTCCCGGTCAGCTTTTGGCCAGTTGTTCAGTTTCTTTTTTTCTCTGGAGAGAGACTGAGAGTGGAACTTTGCTTTTCCTTCCCTGGAATTTCAGATTTTCTGCCTTTGTTGCTGGACTGCTTCAACCTCAGTGCACATCAGGAGGACTTTCCACTAGGCACAGAGGGCCTGGCCCTGGGCCAAGTCCCAGCTCCAAGGAGACCAAAGGGAGGACTCCAACACTTTTTCCCAGGTCTTTTTCTCCACAGCGAGACATTTTATTATTTAGTATTATTTTCCTTTTCCTGTGTGTTTGGTAAATAAATAGATTTATCACCTTCACTTTCCTTCGAGGAAAATTTATTATTCCCGAACCTGGTGTGAGGGAGGGCTGGTTGTGCCTTCTCTCAGAGGATATATTTCTAAATTTGGCCAAACCGGTACAGTGCGCCTGGGAAGGCTGCCGCGTGGTCTCAGCCATGTGATGATAGTCATCTTCTGCCATAGAGATAATGGGACCATGCACATGCTTCCCAAGGGCTTCATTAATTACAGGAAATGCACAGAGAGGTTCTATCACTAGTCCATGTTTTGATTGAGCCATTATCTTATCCAAGATCTCGGACCAAAAATCGTAGAGACCAGTTTTAGGGGGACTAACATCAAAAAGTGAGTCTCGAGAAACATAAGGGAAATTTTTGAAAAGCCAGTCAAAAAAATGTTCTAGATGTCCCGGAGCAAGTTTCATGTTTGGCTGTGCCAGGATTTCTTTAACTTCCAGATACATTTCCTTCTGTGGCTTAGACAGCCCCATTTCCCACGATTCCTGCATAGTCCAGAGAGAACAGCCAAACAAAAGCAAGGAGAGAGATCGAGAGAGTTTCTTTACTCACGAATTTTTGGGATCTTCACAATCTTGATTGTTTCACGGTTGCTGCCTCCAGGGATTGATATGCATTCCTCACCATCTGTTGCAGCGGGGATTTCTGCAACATGTATAGACAGCGAGGGCCGCAGAAAGAAATAGGGAACGATTCTTGAACAGATCATGTTTCAGAGATCTTTATTCTGCAGCCGCATGGCTGGGGTCCTGCTGAAGAACCGAGCAAACACGGGACAACCAGGGTCCTCCCCGCGCAGGGGAACACAAAACAACCAATGGGGAACGGGATTGACCAGGGAGTGGGGAAACCCTGTAGGCCAAGCCTCTACTCCAGGGTCGCCTCCCCTTGGACCCCACGCCTGGGGGGGAACCCCAACAGCAGACCTCGGTAGAATGGCCTGTCACTCGGTCCCTGTGTTCCTGTCACCCTTCCCACTGTCCCAAATGTTGATCCCTGTGCTCATCGGGTTCCCCAGCTATCCTATGCAGAGGTTGTCCCACGCAGGAGAGGCCACGTGGATGTTCTTCAGAGCAGAAACACCTGAGGGCGCAGTGGAGAGGATGCAGTGGCCTGGGTCACCTCAGCCTGGGAGCAGAGCAGCAGAGAGGTGTCACTGGCAGAGCACGAGTGAATGAACTTGCACTGTGCAGCTCCTTTCTAGACCCCAGTGCTCCCACTGGCTGAATCCCAGCGGCAGCCTCCACACCCCGCTGGAGGACAAGCTCAGTCGTGCCAGGAAAGCAAATCTCCTTGGACAGGTCACTTCACAGGGCAGAGGGGGCAATGACACTGATGCTCTCAGTGGCCTGGATTTGCCAAATGCAGTGTGTTCCTGAAGCCAAACCTCTGGAAGCCCTTGTGCCACAGGCAGCACCAGTCTGCCACAGCCTGGGCTCCCCAGCTAGGCCCCAGGTGCCAGGGAGAAGCCATCTCTGGGGCAACTTTGCCTATTTCCAGTCAGCAAGGAGAGGCCACTCTGATACCGATCCTGAGCACCCTGTCACCCACTCGGCTGTCCCTGTGGGCCACACTCGATCCTTTCTCTCTTCCCATGCCAGGGCATTGACTGTCCCCGTCGGCTTCTTCACAGGTATTTACCTCCCTCTCCTACGGCTCTCACAGGCAACGCCCATGAGAGCCAGCCCAAGTCCGGATGCTTGGGCTGCTGTGGTGTCTTTGGGTTCTGCCTCTCTCTCACTGATGTTATTTGCTGTGCCCACAGTGCTGGCATAGAGAAAAAGAGCCATCACCAGCTGGGTGCAAAGTGGGGTGGCCAGGCAGGAACTGAAACCAGCCACGTCTCGGGAAGACAGGGAAAGCGCATGGGAAAATTCAAGGGAGCCCTATGTGGCCTTTATCCCTCATTCCTCCATCTCCAAGGACTTCAGAAGCAGGGAGGGCAGCGGCCAGCCTTCCTCGGCCTTGCACGCACTCAGCCTCCCATGCAACCCTCAGCACAGTTCCTGCCCATACAACCCCTCCCTCCCTTCCCTCCCCACCCACCCACCCCACGCGCCCTGCCTGCCCCTTCCACCTGCTGCATCTCTGCAGGGTTTCTGCTTTCCTGCCACAGTTTGGGTCATTCCCCAGGGTTCCCAGCCAGCCAATGCCTTCTCGCATTTCTTGCCGGCCCCACCCAAGGTGTCTCACCCTCACTCACTGCTCCCTCTTCACATATCTTTGGGCAGCTGCAAGGGGCAGGTTGCTGAGAGGGTAGGGGCTTTTCCCCCATGGTTCCCTGCTGTTTCTTTGTGGCCATGCTGGCCCCTCTGGGTAAGTGAACTCAACTCAGCCCTAAGCACCTCCATCCATCCATCCCACTGCTGCTCTCCCAGCTGTGTAGCCAGTTGCTGGAAGCGCTTCATTCTGCAGAGCTTCCTTTGCTGAGGATAAGCAAAGAATGTGGTGGGCAGGAATCCCTGAATCTTCTGCAATGGCTGTCTATTTGTCTTTCTTTGTGCAGCCCGTAGATGGTTCCTGGTTTTGCACACAAACTGCCCAGGAATGCATCTTGCCTACTGAAGAGAGATTGGAAATTCACTTGCTGATCTGGAGATCTGTCCCATGCCTTGAACTGCTCCCTTGCCTGCCCTATTTCATCTCACCCTTGCCCTCCCAACCCACAGTGCCTAGTTAAAAATGTTCCCATTTTTTCCTTCTCCTCACTGCTCCTTCTTTTCCTTTCCAGTGTTAGCCCTGGAACAGTCTCCAGACATGGTGATAAAAGAAGGCCAGTCCGTGAAAGTGGAATGTTCCAAGAAGAAATCCACCAGCACAGCTATGTACTGGTACATGCTGCCTTCAGAGAAGAATTCCAGTCTGACCCTACTGGCTTCTGCAATACAAGGCAGTAATGCAGCTGTGGAGAAGGAGTTTGAGAACCATTTCAAGAGCAGCAATATAAAAGGAGACAGTATCACCCTCTCGATAGACCATGCCTTTCTCAATGACTCTGGCACATATTTCTGTGCTGAGAGTGAACACAGTGGTGAAGCTGCTGAGGGAGCTGAGCACAAACTTCTCCCTGCACAAACAGGACCTGCTTTCCACCTCATGGGTGCTGCAGGAGGCAGGGTGATCTCTTCTCACTCATTAGCTCCTCTGCTTCCCAGCCTTCCCTTTTTCCTCTTCTCACATGCTGAGAGTTTATTTGTCCTGCCTTCTCTCCTTGCCACTCCACGCCTCCCTTTTTGTTACTCTTGGTTTAACTCTTACTTGCAATACACTTAACTTCTGCCAACCCTTTTCTCCCCTCTGCCTCCCTTTCCTTTCCCACCTTGTTCTTTTTGTCTTCAATCTGCACTCCACTGCCTTCCTCTTACTTAACTCCAGACAAGCCTGCTCATGGTTCTCACTGCCAAACAGAAAGAATGCTTGTGTGGGAAGTTCTTGGTGCACCTGTAGGTAAAGGCAAGGCCAGGCAGGTGCTGAAGTAGCCAGTAGTGTGTGGGAGCTGCCCACATGCTCCTCTGTTACAACGACTTGTCTGTGGTTGTTCTGTGGCCAAGGAGTATTTACAGCAGAGCCAAAGCCTGTGCTTACTCAGGTTAAGTGTTATGTGGATCAGTAATACCTCCTTCTACAGTGGCCTCTGGGGCAGGATCCACCTGCCTTCCACCCTGTGATCCACGGACAGCTTATCTTTACCAAATACATGATAACAATTAGAGGTTATGTTAGCAAGAACTGCAGCTAATAGAGATTTCCAACAGGTTACAGTGTTCCATTAATCAGAGACTCAGATGGAGGGCTAGAGAGTCTCCTCATCGAGTTCATTGATGCCACCAAGCTGGGAGGAGTGGCTGATACTCCAGAGGGCTGTGCAGCCCTTCAGAGGGACCTCGAAAGCTTGGAGAGATGGGCAGAGAGGAACCTTCACCGCTGGGCACACAGCACAGCACGGATGGGCTGGGTCTCTGTCAGACCTCTGTACCCAAACTCAGTGCACACAAACTACGAGTGTCTCTTCCTGCCTACACTGATTTCCCACTGCCTTGGGCTGCTGAACAAGGCCGTGTGCAGAGAAGAACACATTCTTTTCTCCAGCTCAGTCCATTTGTGTCCTGTTGCTCTTTTGCAAAGTGCTGCCACAAAGAGACAAGGAGAGTATCAGTTCTTCCCTGGCATTGAGAAGGGCAGTCTGTAGCAGCATATCCTGTGGGGCACTTCCTTCTCTTCAGAAATCTCTCCAAGGCGCAGTCCCAGTGCAGAGCCACAACCAGCCTTTTCTCTCCTTGAGACCCCCCTTTGGAGCTGGAGGAGTTACAGAACTATTCTCTGTCTTGCTACAGGAGACACCAGGTTGACAGGTCAGGAGCTTTTCCCATACCTGGACAACATCTCAGCTCTGCCTGGGACGAGCAGGGATTCCACCTTGCAGCTTGCAGGGCTGGAAATCTGTGAGTGTGAGGGTGGCTGCAGAGGACACAAACAGCAGGACACAGACACGAACACGCATTCCTGGGATCTCCTTCCCTTCCCATCCTTTTCTGCCATTCTGTGCATTCCTGTGCACACGCTCAGGCTGCCACACAGCCCCATCATGCTCCCTGAGAGCACTGAACTCTCCCACCTACTGAACTCCCACCTGCTCGTGCACACCCACGCTCACAGCCAGCAGGAAGCCAGAGGAGCAGAGCACATGCACCTCATGGCTGCCTGCAGGTGTCATTCCCCACCGCTCCCGGACAGCCAACTGCCTTGTCACATTTCAGACTCCCTCTCCCTCCCCTGCCCACCCACTGAGAGACGCATCTCTTCCTCTCCTCCTCTCCTCTTTGCACATCTCCGTGTCTGTGCTGTCACCAGGCCCAGGTTGCTGGAAGGAGGTGGCCTTTCTCTATGGATTTCCCCCGGTTCCTTGTGGCCATCCTGCTGCCTGTGGGTAAGTGGGCTTCCCTTCCCCTTCAACAGCTGCACTGGAGCTGCTGCTGCCTCCTCACCTGTGCCCCCAGTGCCCCTTCCCCAAGGCGTCCAGGGGGGAGGATGGGCAATGAACCAAGGGAGCTTTTCCACCACCTATTGAATCAGGAAACTCTGCACAGCTACAGATTTCTTTTTTCCTGTCCCATTTCAATACTTCACCTGAAAGTACAAAGTCATTCTTTCTCAAAGCAGATTTACCATTGTATTTAAAACTGGTTTGTTTGGGGTTTTTTCATCCCATGTGTCTTTTTTTGCAGAAACAGGGCACTGTCCCATAGCTTTCTGGTATCCTGGTGGCATTCCATCCCATGACACACTTCAAGGATATGTATTTTTGTCCTCTTCAATGTATTTCCTTCCCCCATTTCTTCTTCTGTCATTCCAGGCTGGGCCCTTAACCAATCACCAGATACAGTTGTCCGGGAGGGAGACCCTGTGACTCTGGAATGTTCTGGATCAGGGAGTGCAATCAGGTCCATGTCCTGGTACAAGTTGCCCATGGAGAAGGGTGCCAGCATGCAGTTGGTTGTATATTCAGCTGCAGGTAGCAAAGCAGATATTGAGAAGGAATTCAGAAATCACTTCCAGAGTAATGGGACTCGGAACAACCGTTTATCTGTGAAGATAGATCATGCCCTACTCAATGACTCGGGCACATATTTCTGTGCTGAACAAGATCCACAGTGACTCAAAGGCTGGTGCAGCACAGCACAAACCTTTCCAGGCAAACAGGGATCTGCCACCAGCACACACTGAGCCCTGTGTTTGACAGAATGCCATTTTCTTCACTTGCCCTCCAGCTCTTCAGGAGAGACGAGGTTATGCTTGTCTGTCTTTCTGTCTGTGCATCTGTCTGTCTTCTTCATGGTCTCTAGCAGCTTCTCTATTCTTTCCCATGGGGGAATCACCTTTTGACTCTCCTTTCTCTTGTCCTCACTGTCTCACCTCATTTCTCTGCCATTCACAGAGAAATACTCTGTCCCCCTGACCTTTCCTCTCCATCCTCCGACACCTTCCTATTTCCTTCATTCTCATCCATCTCTCCTTCCTTTCAGTCTGCTACCTCAGCTCATGCAGAAGCACCATGTGGAATGCTTTGCACAGCGCCTTCCTTCTCCACCAGCAGGAAGGACAAGGCCAACTGGTCCTTGGCCCCACTGGTCTCCAGGCAATGGGCACACTGCTGTGCAGCAGGGACCCCAAGTCACACCACTACCCTGGCATCTGAAGAATCTGATGTTTGTGATGTAGCCCAAGTTTTGAGAGTATCCAGGGACTGTAGGTAAAGAACCCCAGGCACCAGCAGATGCTCATGGCTACCATCACTCTCTGAGCCTTTTTTCCTGCCCTCCTGCAACTTTCATTTCCAGTCCTCCTTTGAGGTTTTTTTTTTCTTTCCTAGATTTTTACTTTTTTTTTACCTTCCTGCTCTCCTGCTTCCTTCCTTGCCTTCCTCCCTTTCTGGCATGTGTGCCAGCTTCCCTCCCATCCTTAAGTCCTTCCTTCCTGCAGCTTTTCTGCCCTCCTTCCTCACTTCCCACCTTCCTCTCTCCTGGCCTTTTCTTCTTGGGATTTGGGATTGTAAGGCCTTGTTCTCAGACTCTGGAAGCACAGAACATGACATCCCAATCAGCCTCCTGACAAGGACCAACTCTTTCACGTGGCAGGTCCAAAGTCTCTACTCCAATGCCCTGCCTCCTGCTGACCTCCTGTCAAAACACTTCCTTCCTCCCTCTTCCATTCCTCCCTTCAGTGGTATAAGCAGGCTAAAAGAAAGGATGACATGCTGCAGCTGGTAGTGTTCTCAGAGGAAGGGTGAAAGGCAGAACTTGAGGATGAATTTCAGAATCACTTCAAGAACTGTGGAAATGTGAGCTATTGCTTGTCCTTTTCAAAAAGAACATAAATAATGTTCTGTTCAAGAAACAAGAGCAAGTAAACGACTAAAAGATTCCTGATGAGGAGTCGGTAAAGTGTTCCAAGATCCCTCCACTTCTACAGGATTACAAATATTAAATCCTTTCTCCTGAGTGGCATTCACTGCCTCTGTGCTCCATATCACAGCCCATTGAAGTTCCCAAAGAAACAGTGCACAGAGTAGGGGTGCCTGAAAGTCTTTATTAGTTTTTCACAATTTTTGCTTGTCCAGACCCAAAAGAGCAGAAATGATGAGAGAAATACAGGTCACACCAAAGGAGTGTCTCAGTTGGCAGCTATGGTGGACTGGATCCAGGAGACGTAGTTGCAAACCTTGGTGTAAACTCCAGGATAGCCCCTCTGGGCACATCCGATACCCAGGAAACAATGCCCTGGAGCTCTCCATTGCAGACCGGGACCGGCCGGAATCTCCCTGTGCACACAAAGGATAGGGATATTCAGCAAATGGCATCAGCCTGAGCAACGAGCCAGAGATCCCTGAGATCACTGACTTTGGAGGAAGCCCTGTCAGGCTTACTCTGCACAGAAGTTCTACAACGGCCCTTTCTGATTCCCCTCTCCACCTGATGCTACCGTGCTGCTTGACTTAGCTCCAAGGGCACCACAGCTAAGGATGAGTCAGCCGCCAGTTTTTGTGGTACTTGGCAAACATTCAGGATACGTGCGCCTGAAGCCTCAGCTGTCATTCAAAAACTCAGGTGTGCCAGTGCAGTGAGTATAGCTGAACTCTGTAACGTGAAGGCCTCTTCAGCTGGGAAAAGGCAGGAGAGAAATGAATGGGAGAGGCAGATGATTTACCTGGCAGGAGTCTTTTCCTCCCTCCAGGAATCCTACACACATCATGTTCTTGGTAATTTGCCCAGGGTAGGAATCAGAGCAGTCGGTGGCGGAGAGGACCGGAGCCTTCAGGCACTGCAAGGTGTCCGGGTAGTTAACTACAAGGAAATAGGGAGAGATGGCTGATGGCATTGCTGAGTCCTTTCAGAGCTCAGAGAAGATCTTAG
Source organism: Corvus cornix cornix (assembly GCF_000738735.6). Classification (NCBI taxonomy): domain Eukaryota; kingdom Metazoa; phylum Chordata; class Aves; order Passeriformes; family Corvidae; genus Corvus; species Corvus cornix. Next base: position 29,022,328 of record NC_046332.1, on the reverse strand, counting down.
CAGAAAAGCAAATGCTGGACACATTCTGTTTCTTGCAGCCATCCTGCTTCCTCTCAACAGTAAGCACAGCATGGGTTCCTTCTGTAGAGATGCAACAAATTCTACCCAAGGACCCACCACTCTATACTGCAGCCACCTCAACTTTTTGGGTACCTGGAATTCCATCAATTTACAACAGTGGGGCCACTCCTGTGCCAAATGCCCTGGAAGAAACCAGAGCCTCAGGACCGTCTTCTCCTCTGGTGCAGGTCTAGATGTCATCAGTGGAATAGACACCACTCGCCATGCACATCTCTGACCATTGGTGTAAGAGAATGGAGGTCTCTAGTAGGAATTCTAGATCCACAGTCTCGGACTTCACCCTTATTCTCAGAGAACTGACAACTCTGTTGACATGAGCTGAATCCACTATGCTGACCCTACACTGACCCATCGCTCAAAGAAACCCGTGCCACAGCACTTCTCTCTGTTTTAGCCTGTCCTGTTGGGGTTAATGGTGAGGTCTTGGAGACTGTCCCGGGCCCCCAGGGGGCTGTACATTCCCCCAGAGGTACTCACTGCCACTGCTGAGAGTGTTGCCCCAGCCAGAGATCAGGCAGGTGGTGCCAGTGGCCACGCAGCTGGTTGGCAGAGGAATTGTCTGGACAGCTTTGGTGAGCTGGGCTGGGGTGGCCAAGCTTGATGAGCATGATGTCATTGTCCAGGGTGTAGGCACTGTAGCCAGGGTTGCGGATGACTTTAGCAGAGTTGATAAACTGCTGTGTGGATTCTGTGAGAGCCAGGTTGTGTTTCCCGAGCTGCACTTGGATGCGACTGGAAAGAGAAGGCACAGCACGTACTTTACTGCTTAACTGGCAGGTTGAGAGGAACCTCCCTGTCACTGAGTGCACTTGCTCCAACATCACTGCCACAGAAGCTCTCTGGGGCAGGTGATCTTTCTTGTCCTGCAGGGAGCCCTGGGGATCCCCACTGAGACCTTAACCCACTCCCAGTAGGAGTGGTGAATTTCTCCAGGTTTGCAACTACATGACAGCAGTTAAATACATAGCAGCGCTTCATACAAATGTTCTGCAACAAATCAACTGCTCTAGCCTGACTCACTCCTTTTCCTGTTCTCCCAGGGAGAATGCTTTAGCAAGATTCATGCAATTGATAAGAAATCACTTGATAAGAGCTCAGACTTGTTGCTTGATTATCCCCTTGTTATTTCAGACAGTGGCTCTGCAGTCACAGAAACATTTGCAGAAGTGGAAAAGCCCTCAGGATGCTCGGCCAGCTTCCTGAACCATCCACCCATCCCTTGGCTGTGTCCGGTCAGAATGGAGGCACTTACATATTTCTATCTCATAGCTCAGAAATTCCTGCTTAGAAGTGAACTGGAAGACAGAAGTAGGTTATAGAAGGATGTCATTTTTTCCACTCACGATTTGTAGCAGTGAGCAGCTGACACGACCCACTGGCTGCTGGATGAGGGAGCCTCCACAGAAGTGATATCCAGAATTCAGGGACACCTGATAGGGCACAGAGTTCTCTGCACAGGTGTAGCCTCCCACAATCTTATCATCATCATCTTCAGCAAAGGTGGGGAAGGCAACTGCGAGATAAGAAGTGCCATGTGTCAACAGCTGGCCTAAGGTAATCTGGTGCCCTGTGACTGCCTCTTTGAAGCCCCTCATTGTAGGCTCCCCTTCTATGGACACTCAGGGCAGCAGTGGTGGGCAAGTCTAAGGCACATTCATTTGCTGCAGCCTCAGAAAAGAAGGGGATCAGACTCACACTGGTGCCTCTCATATCTGCAACTAAAGCCCTGCTGGCTACTCCCTGAGGGAACATAAGGACATAGAAATGTTCTTATGTTGGACCAGATCACAGGTGTGTCTTTCCCAGGACCCCGTTTGCAGAAACAGTCAAGAGTGGACTGCAGGAAAAAGTCAAACCAAATGTGCAGTGACATTTTCTTGGAGCACCCACCCAGCGTCCAACATTTTGCAGCTGCTTTAGGACTTCCTGGGGCCAGAACAAATCCCTGTGCACTCCTTAGCCCTGCAAGAGGGAGGCAGCCTTTTTCTGTAGCTAATGGCCACATCTCTATAGCTGGGTCAGGAACCTCTATGAAGGCGTTCATTCCCAGGTTGTGGCACAAGGCATTATGAACAGACAGAAGACAGAAAGTTGCAGGCCTCCACCTTCAAACTTCTGCAAGTCGAAACTGGACTTGGCTTTCCCACAATAGGCCACCTTGCAATTTTGCTTAGAAAATCAGCGTCCTATTAAATTACAGAAATAGAAATAAAAAATATACTCACCAGCCACCCCAATAAAGGCGAGAAGCAGGCAGGCCACTTCATGGGTCTTGATTCAACCTCAAGCCCAGGCAGGCCAACTGGGAAGTGGGAGCTGCTAGAAATACGTTTTTGGTAATGGCCTTATCTCTAGTCCCAAGGTTTTCTCCAGACAAAAAGTACACAGTGGAAAATTTGAAGATCCAAATGTGGGCATTAAACAGGCATGGTAGAACGCACAAATAACATACCTGTTAATCATAAACCTCTGGCTAAGATAGAGAGCTATTTTAAATTATTCTAGAGGGTGGCCTTCAATCTAAAAATACATTTTGGCTTTGGAAGATGTGTAGTTGTTTGTCTGTCTGATTCTTATACACAGCACCTGTTGAGAAGAACTCTCAAACCTCTTTCAGATTCCTCTGTGCTGATGGTGTCTTTCTAAAAAATGCATATTTTTACCAGAAGCTGAATATTGTAGGTAGCAGACAGAAAGAACAATGAATTTATTGGAAAAAATAAAAAAGCCAGCAAAGCCAGTGGTTAACTTTGTTAAGTTTATTTCAGCAAATTCCTTTTCTTGACTAATGTGTGTTTTTATCGTATGCGACACAGTGTTTTCCTAAATCAAATTCCTGCATTGTAATTTCAAAAGGGAGGATAGAAAAACTATCCTGTGCCCCCCATTGCTTCCCAAGTTAAATAATTCCAATATGGCAATGCTCAGCATCTCCCTTTCCTAATTTCTCTCTCCTAGCCTGTATGAAAAGATCTGCCTAAGTACCAAACCATGTTTTTATTCATCTTTGGAATGTTCTACAGAGACTAATTTTGCCACACAAGAACTTCAGTATAATGCTGATGTTTATGAATGTAATGTAGAGGAGCAATAATCCTGCAAACACAAATGGTGAGATCTTCTGAAATCCCTCTCTGCAGGAGTGGGGGATTTCTGTCATGATGCAAAGTTTACTAAAGCTTAATGCTTTGCTGAATAATCATTTTCATTTTCCAAGCAGCTGCCAACTTCATCATGTTAGCTCCTGAAAGACACAGGATTCTCTCCAGAGACAGTAAAGAGAAGCCGTTTGTTTGGAGACGCTGGAATAGCTTGAGAGACTAAATAGGAATACTCTTCCTACTCCATTTCTTGATTAATTTTTTTGCAGGCCTGGAGGATTGATACACAAGTTTGTCAGTGTCCAGATGCAAGTCCAAGGCCGGTGACTCCTCCAAGGGGGTGCATGAATTCTGTTGGCCTCTAAACTGGCATCAGTGTACCACTTTCTTACAAGCATGTTTTATCCTGTGACAGAAAGAAGGATTTAGAAGCTTCCTGTGGCAAAGGAAAATGTCCATAATAGGACTAAGAGTGTCAAAAAAACCCCAAAGCTGTCCAATCCTGTCATAACTAAGCAGAGCAAGAAAAGTTTCCAGATTTTCAATAGTGTTTTATTTGATCTGCGGATTTATAATTTCTTTGTCCAAAACATGCCATTGGCATAGAAACAGACTGATATTTTACAACAATATTTTTCCTGATCAATAGCTCTCATATCCTATTAGGTAACTCTTAGGCTACAACTGGTTCCCTTTCCTTCTTTTTAGGGTGTTTCACATTTGGTTTAATGTCCACACAAATTTCAGAGGAATTAGGAATTGAGCATTTGAATCAGGAAGCTTACTCGCCTTTATCTTGGTACTTTTTATTGTTTTTCGTTACTTATTTAATCTACTCTGATCTTAAACTTATAAATTATTCTTAACAGCAGCATGGTATAGGGCTGGCTGATAATCCCCAAGAAGAACAGGATCTCTGTGCTTCCCTATGCTATGTGCTTAAATCAGCAGGAGAAGACTCCCAACCTCTTCCCAGGCTACTGCTAAAGCTCATGGCCAAAGATCTGGATAATAGCTCCGGTGACTCTTGTGTTCCTAAGTCCTTGATGGCAGGTATCTAGTGAACATACCTCACCCAAGTCTCTCTCATTCTCCTAACAGCCTTTCTGACACTCCTAGAGGCTCCCATGACGCCCAGAACTCCAGGGCGTGTGCCCTGTTCACGGGGCAAACTGATGTCAAATGTAGGCAAATAGTGTTTCTGACTCATGATTCAGACAGTCTCGGAGCAGCCCTTCAGGCCTTTCCATGAGAACTGTGAAGGATGAACAGACCCGTCTGAATTACAGTTGAAATCAGAACACCTCTGATGACCCTGTTTTCTTTCTTTAGGAGGGCAAATCCCTGTCTGAAACATTAATAACTCCTTCTGCTCAGTGCTGCCAAACATTCCACAGACCCACTGAAAGGCTTTTTACAGGATCCTTCAAAGAATATACTCAAGTATATATCCATTGCTGCAAACAAGTTTCTCATTGCATGCAGTGATGCTGAAGTAGAAAGCTGGTGGCTCCAGGGGCACAGGATGGGGGAGGGCTGGTGACTGAAGGGCAGTTGTGTTAGGTTTTATCAATGGACAAGCAATGGCAGCTGGTATTTCTAGAACTCCATGTTCCTAGTTCAAGTATTTCAGTCAGCTGTATCATTACAGGACTCAGATAAAGGAAATACATTTGTCCAGACTGATGCAAGATCCTGGGAAAGAGAAACCTGGTAAGACCATGGGCTGACAGAGATAAAACTTCCCATGAGCATAAAACATGAAGTTTCTGAGCTTAGTCCTTTTACATTTCAGTCATGGGTTTGATCCCCTGTATGAGCCATTCACTTATGAGTTGGACTTGATGAACCTTGTGGGTCCCTTCCAACTCAGAATACTCTGTGATTCTGTGATCTCACAGAGCTTCATGGTGGAGTCACCATTTCTACCCTCTTCCCAAGTGTCTCCTGCCAGTGAGGTGTTTCTGGACAGGCACACCTAGGACTGGGAACATCAACTTCTCAGTTGCTGGGTGGCCAGGAGAGTGTTTGGTGAAGGGCTGTGCATCATCTAGTCTTTGCATCTGTAATCGATATTCAGAGACAGGCTGCTGGCTTATGATGTTCCTGTGCAGGAGTCTTCAAAGTGGGGTGCATGCACCCCTGGGGCTGTGCACAACGATGCACAGAGGTGTGGGGTGGAAGCATTAGAACTTTAGTGTTATACATATATAATTATCAGCTACTAAATGTACATATACTGGGTGTATGTGTTTAGAAATACTTTACTGATAGGGGTGTACAATGAAATATTTTTGGAGAACACTGTTCTAGTACTGTCAAAAAGTATTTCACATGGGGTTTCTTATATTTTGCTATAACATCCAGTGTCCAACAGTGTCCAATTCTGCAGAGCCTTCATGTACTCTCTGACTTCTTCACTATCCTGCAGCAGTTCTGGTTTTTGTTTATTTTTGGGGGGCGAAGAAGGAAAGTTATGACTTCTTTTAGAGTGCCTGAGCTCAGGAACTCGGAAGGGATTCTGGATGACGGTGGCCAGAGGCACTGAGGGAATAAATAGTAAGAAAAGAGCATGATACTAGGGAGGAGGGTAGGAAAATCCTAAGAACGGGGTCCCACATGGCACCAGATGTGGTTATAAAGCCTCAGCCTTTGAGGTGGGAAACACTGTGTCCCAGTAATCTTCAGCAAATGGCTGGACCAGAAAGAAAGGGCTTTGAAAGGACATGGTGGATGGGGGAGATCAGATTTGAAAGGATTTATTTAATCCATCTCATCCAGCACATGATCTGCAAGAGAGCAGCCTGAAGAACCTTCCCTGGAGGGTCTGTGTACCCCAAACTTCTATGAACTGGGCCACTTCTGGGAAATTTTAACATCTCCAAACCTAGAAGCTGACTCTTTGCTATAAGAATATGGGATGGAGAGTTAGGGAAATAAAAAGGAAGACAAAGAAAGACTGGGAAAAGTGTAAAAGTGGTGACGTAGAAAGTCAGATGGTCTGAAAAACTCGGGAAGAAGTTTAGAGGTGGAAGCCAGCAAGGCTGGCACAGTGAAATAGAATGGATGAGGAAGAGGAACTTTCACCAAACAAGCAGACAAGCTGCTTCCATTAGAAATAGAATTAGACTGGACTGGTTGGGGATAAGAGTTGTGAAAGGAGCAGCATGGGTCAGAATGGGCAAGGGGTGACAAGCCTGAGGAGGAAGGATTTCTCTAAGAATTTTCTGCAAAGATTTGGCCCTGGAGAAACTTCCTGTACTCGTGTAGACTACTGAAAGGAACTGGCCTGAGGTGCCTTAAATCCCCTAAGACTAAAGAGCCATCTGATGTTCACAGTCACCACTGACTTGGATACAGTCCTAGTTCAGACCTTATGCACTAAGCCTACATGTAGGTCTGAAAATGGGTTGTCAGTGCTTTCCTCACATTGCAACAGGCATTTTTCTCTATCATTTGGGACAGGGAAGCCCACCTTTGCCTGATACTTGTTTCATTACATTAGTTTCCAAATCCAGCACAAACCTCTGCTAAGCCAGTACTTACTGTTCCCGGTTTATGTTTAAGACTCTTCAGTAGGAATCATTTCCTTATTCCTTTGGTTCTCTTCCATGTGTGCAGCGTACCTCAGCCCTTTCCTCATTGTCATAACTCTGCTACGGTCTCTTTTACCCTTAGGGAGGACATCTCACAGTTTTCACAAGGCTCACTGGTAGGCTGGGCTGACAGGGGGGGGGCTGCCACAGCTCCAGACCCCCTGGTCCAGCTGGTAGTAAGAATGAGAATGTCTCCCCAGTTGACATACAGATAAATACCAAACATACATACATGGATACACAGCTGAACACACAGATCAATGCAGATGCACCCACAGAAACAGCACCAAGGGCCTCATCTTTTGTCCCTCTTTGGCTGGGGTCCATAGTGGGAAATAAGGGTTCTAGGCAAGGGTTCAATAGTGGGAAATACATGTATACATAGGCACAGTGAGCAAGCTTTCCATAGGTTTCCATGCTTAGACACTGAGTCCTGTGGCTGGCACTGGACCCCAGTCAGCACATGTGCCGGCCCTTAGACCTCTGAGCCCCCAGGTTCTGCAGCCCCACTTCAATTGCCTTTATGTCCACACACACACACAGAGCTCTCACACATCTCCCTCTCCAGTAAATGCCTGGGACTCCCCTGCTCCCTACGGTTGCCACCTCTCACTGTTCTTGCCATTAGAGACACACACCTGGAGCCCAGGTCACCTCACTTACTTGGCAGATAGTCTGGCTTCACGTTCACCAGTGATCACACACTCACACACCCTCCCTCGCCCAGCTGCCAGCATGGTGAGCACATGGCCCTTCTTGCCTGGGCCCTACTCCAGTGTCTGCTGCTTAAGTTCACTCACTTTGGTCTCTCCAGCTGCTGGTGCCTGTGGTCTGACTCCAGCTCCTAGCCCTTAGATGTCCAGACACAAAACACATGCACACAGAACAGACGGTTCCTCCCTCAGGTAAATACTTAGAAATGGAACTTAGTAAGACATGGATACACTGAGCTAAGCCAGTACAAAGCATAGCCAGACAAGCATACTCATCAGCATCCTGTTTATCTGTGAGTGGCCCCTTTTATAACTGTATTCCTCCACTTTTCTGCATCTGTTCTTCCCCAAATACAGTAGTTCAGGGTCTTACTTGGGAAGCTTGACCATACCTGTCTTTATCTTGGTACTTTTTTGTTTTCTCTTCTTTCATCTTTAATCTTAAAAGAAAATAGACTGAAAGAATTAGACATTCTGAACTGAAAAATGAAAGGGTTGTCAATTTAGCTACTCTTCAAAAGGCAGTAACATAGTAAGCAATTCCTGAGAGACACGCTAGAGGTCCTGAGTTACATCTTCTAGGTACATCCTTCCTTTGGAGAGTCTTCAATCATCTTTTGTTTCCTGAGACAGAAAAGTTACTCTGAATAAAAATCTTCATCCTGGAATGAGTAATAAATTCTAACATATGTGATTAGAGAAGAAGATGTAGCCCAAATGCACTGAAATGATTTTGCCTTGTCTCAGAGTTCTTACACAGCATCATCTTAGTATTAATTCTCACAGTCTCCACGATCTGTTTCATTTCCCATCAAATCTCCAAAGCGGTTTCTCCCGCCACGACTTAATGTCTGATTACTACTGGAAAAAAAGGCTTTAAACAGGTTTGGCATGACAGACAATAATCAAACTAAAAATCCTTTGCTGTCTCTGTGCAAAAGGCATGCATTTTGGGACATTGATCAGAGCAGGAGTTCTTATGGAACTGTCTCAACAGGGTCCATGGAAGTGTCTAACAGTGACCCATCCTAGCAGTAAGGTGAAAGGGCAAAAGATCAATAAAATCAAATGAAGAACAAGTAAAATCAAAATAAACCTTCCATAAAAAGAAGAAAAGGTTGTGAGGAGTAAAAGCTAAAAATATGCATCAAAGGATAATCGGTGTCGAAACATAAAAGAATATGGAAGGATATTAAATTTATTCAAATTTATTTGCTAACTGATGTATTGATTTGGAAAAAAAAAATCAAAGAAAAATGTAAAAATTATGGAAGGTAATTAAAAAACCAAAAAGGTCCATATCACCTGCAATTCCTTGACAAGTCACTGAAACTGTAATGTCTCCAGCACAGGGCTCAGCCTCACTTCAGCACAGGTAAGGAATAATTTCTCCTGAGAAAACCCACAGCAGCAAGAAATGGCCAAAACCATACTTCTTAGATGCAAAGTGTCCATGACACTGGAGATCATACAAAATTTTTATACACCATATAAAATGCATTTTCGTTCCTGACTGAGAAGAAGCTATAGCTTCTCAGGTAATTTCTGCTAACTCGCTTATAAAGAAGGATTTAAAAAGTGAGATAGGGAACATTCACTACCAAGTTTTTGAGATTCCCACTGCTCTGAATCATGCAGGATTCAGGAACTCAGCCTTAGTCCCAAAGAAAGTACAACATTGCCAGGCTCACAGACAGAACATGCCTTTTATATAAATATCTAGAAGCCAAGGGAAGATATAAATCTCTCTAGAGCATCAGGCAAATATGGGAGAGGGGAAAACAACAAAATGTGAAGAAAAAGAGAAAACCTCAGAAGTATCCCTCAGTTTTTGGAAGATGCAATATCAGGATTACTGAAGATCATTGGAATTAAATGTGTGTGTTTCATTAAAAGAACTAGGGAGAAAAGAAGCAGTTGCAATGATAGAAGCTTTTTGAATCTTACATAATCAGAAAAGAATGGAGAGGTCTATATATAGAACTGTATAGAATAGAATAGAATACATTCTATATATAGAATAGGCTAACTAGGATGTATCTGGCAGGCTAGAAAAAACCAGGAGTGTTCATGAGGTTTATGTTTAACTACAGTTTTTACTTTCAGAAAAAATGGCTGGCAAAGATGTCTTGTTTTTTGTAAAAGTGACTTAGAGCTCCCAGAAAGATTAAATGGCTGGGAATGTGCATCCCTGGCTGGAAAACTGAAGAAATTAGGGTATGATTAAACACGAATTTTGTGCCTTTGCTGTCTTGATCTATCATCTTTGTTTCTGACTAACAAGTTCTGAGTTGTGAGGTACCATGCTCCATATATTAAGAACAACTCTTCAGAATGAAAGAATACAGGTGTACTTTTGCTGGAAAGCCTTCTGCAAAGATGGCCCATCCACTGATGTAAATGAGTCAAAAAGTTATTTATGAATCCACTGATCCCAGGTTCCTGTCTGATGTCCAACACCCAGACCTTCTCAATCATGGAATGACAGCTCAGCATTCAGCCAGCAACATACTGGTCTGCAGGAAATTCCTCATTTTTGCCAGGAGCTCAGAATACTGCCTGTCTTGTGGAAAGGCTAAAGCAGAACTTGAAGCCACTTGAATATGTAGCTTTGCTTTGAATAGCTCACCAAAGAAAGTATCAAAACTGGACAGTCCCTTCTCTCTTCTCCAGGCTTGACAGACAAATCAGAGCAAGGGGAGGGGCATCAATGTCTCTTACCTCATGGTGAGTAGGAACACATTGTCCTGGGACAGCTGAGAGCCATGCTGGCTGTTTTGCTTGCTCTTTTACCTGGTGAGAGACAGCAGATCCATCTGCAGCATGGCTCTCACCCAGGCCATGCAGGGCTAATGTTAGGTAGAGGACCCCTTTGGCCATCATCTGTACTCCTACTCCTCACTCTCTCTTGTTATCTCTTTCTAATGCAGGTGTTGGGATCGGAGCCTACATTGCACAGTGGCCAGAAAAAATCCTAAAAAGAGCTGGAGACTCTGTGACCATCTTCTGTTACCAGAATTACAGTAACCTTGCCTATGTGTTCTGGTACCAGCAGCCTCCAAGAAATGGTTTGAAGTTAGTTGTCAGCGGTAGTACATGGGGTCATAACTCTTACGAGGATGGTTACAGTGAGGCCAAGTTTGAAGTTAACAGAGAGAGTACTGAATACACTCTGATGACAATCAAGAATCTGACACCCAAGGATGAAGCCACATATTTCTGTGCTGCGAGTGATCACACGGTGTAGCGAGGGGGTTGTGCACTAAGATAAAATCCCCACCTTCTCTGAATGAGAGATGGAGTCTTTGAAAAATGTGAGACAGTCAGGAGAGGGGCAGAGGAAGAGCAGAAAGAAGACTAGGAAGAAGTTGGGGGAACAGACGCAGTATGTTTTGAAGGGGCGACAGAGCACTGCAGCAGCCTCTGTCTTCAAAAAAAAAATTATAAAATCAGATCCCTCCTTCCACCATCATTTCTTTTCAGTGCACAGATATGCCCTCAAAAAGAGTTGTTGCTTAACTTTAGCAGGTTGTGGTCAAAAGGACTGAATGTTTATGGAAAGCTTCCTAGTGTCTCTAAAACAAATCTGTAAATCTCAGGGAGTCTCTGTAGTATGGCCAGCTTCTTTGTAGCTGCTTCTTCTGTAAATTCCAAAGAATCCAGGACTGGTATAACTGATGCAATCGCTACTTTCCTGTGAAATTTCCCACTAAAAGGATATCATTGTTAGAAAATATGTCCCTAAATGTTTCTTCCTTACATGTTCTAGTTTTATCTTGTCTGAAGTCTTATGCAGAATAGCCTCCAAAGCCCAAAAAGCCTCCTATGAAAGACTTGGAAATAAAAATCAAGGATCTGTGTCCCCTTTGTTCTCTCACTCACATTTATTTGAATTCATGGCCTGCAATTTCCTTTTGACAGGCTACAATGAAACATTAAGGTGAAACAAGACTGGTCTCTGCTGGCATGTCTTGGAAATTGCCTTTTGAACATGCCCTGAGGAACTGATAGCACCACATAGTCTTTAAAAACTAATAGAGGGGTGACTTCCTTCTTTTTAAATGAAAGACACCTCATGGAAGAGAGTCTGTTAGTGACAGTAAGGACATTAATAGAGCTCTAGACTGGAGAGGAAGACAGAATAATCTTAAATGAATTTTAGTACAATGGGTTAAGACCCTGAATAAATTGTGTTGAGATGAGAGGCAGACTAAGACCGAGGCAGGAAAAAAATATTCCACTATTAGTTTTATTATTTGGCAGTGACAGCCAAAAAAAATCCTAGAAGTATTTTTGGAAAGAATTCAATATATACAAACAAATGTTCGATATAAACAGACATAATTAGTGACTTAAGTACTCAGTTTCCTGTTGTAGAAGAGAGGACAACCTAGGGCATTCCGAGATGACCTGTCCAATACCTTGTGTTCTCTAGTCCTATCTCTTGATCCTACATGTTACAGCTTAGTCTATGTTTATCATTCCCTTCTCTGGGACACTAAGGGCTCTCCCCAGCTAAACAGGCTATATCAGAAGTTATGGCTTCTTCTGTGAAATCTGAAAATAATAGAAAAAAAAAAATCTGTGATTTTCCTAGTAGAATGACCTTGTTTTGAAGGATTTTGTCCTGTGCTTTACAGTCTATCTTTCATATCAAGACCAATATGAAAAACATGTTTACTGCAGGTACTTGGTTAGGTTGGTAACTATGTGTTGACACTTTGTGAGAGAAGACTGGGCCTCTTATGCTTAAGGGAGGGAGATAAAAGTAGCCTGTTACCTGTTCCCATCAGTTCCCATCCCTTCAGACAGTCTGCAGAAGGAAGGCTTGCTCTTACTCCTAGATGAAGCCTTTTCACAGGAGAGTCACAAGCCCTGGGAGGATGCTCTCAAGCAAGACCAAGCTACCAAGACAGACACCAGCCTGTAGTAAGCAAATTACCCACATTGCAAACCAGTTGCTGTGGGCTTGAAGTTGGTTTGTCATCCTGGGGGCAGAAGAGAGAAAGAGTGGAAAGGAAAGCAGCCTGGAACACTGCCAGGATGCTACCAAGTGAAAAATTACTGCATTTAAAGCCAAGCAAGAAAAGAAAAACAAGTGTTAGCTTTTTCACTATAAGCAAAAAATCTTGAGATTATAAATTGAGGGATAATGGATACACTAAGAGGTAATTGGACTATCACATAGAAATGGCAATGGCAAAGGAAGGATGTGGTCTGTGGTTCTCTCATGGTTTAGCCCCAGGCAGGATCAAGCCCCACTCAGCTGCTCGCTCACTTCCCACCAGCAGGACTGGGGAGAGAATTGCAAAAGCACAAGTGAGCAACTCGTGGCTTGAGGTAAAGGCAGTTTAAGAGGCAAAGCAAAAACTCTGCACAGAGGCAAAGCAAAACAAGGAATTCATTCACCACGTCCCATGGGCGGGCAGGTGTTCAGCCCTTCCCAGGATGGCAGAGCCCCATCACACGTCACGGTGACTTGGGAAGACAAACACCATCACTCCAAATGTCCCTCTCTTCCTTCTTCTTCCCCCTTCTCACCCGTTTCACATACTGAGAATGATGCCACAGGATATGGAATACCCCGTGGATCAGTTGGGATCAGCTGTCCCTGCTGTCCCTCCTGCCAAGTTCTCATGCACCACCAGCCTCCTTGCCAGCATGCTGGTATGAGAAGCAGAAAAGCCCTTGAGTGCTGTGCAAGCATTGCAGCAATAACAAAAACATTTCTATCTTGTCAACAGTGTTTGCAGAACAAGCCCAAAACACAACCCCACCATAGCCACTGTGAAGGAAATTAGGTCTACCACAGTCCGCCTGAACCAGCAGAGGTTCTCATGGCAGTCCTTCCTGGTTGACAAAACAGGGGGTGGAGCCATGGGTGGGATTGTTTTTGTAGGAGGCTGTATCATTGTGGGGACAGGGGGATCCACGATGATACATTTGCCGGGAAGGCTTTACAAAAACCCAGAGGTGCGTGAGCCTTGTGGCACAGCATGTGAAGGCAGCTGCAGAGCATCCTGCAGCAGAGCAGACGTGCTCTGCCTTGGTTTCCCTTAACAGACCTTGTATGCTGGGATTTACTTTCATCACCTGAGAACTGCCCTCTCTGGGAAGCAAGCTAGGAAATTCTGGGATATTGAAATTAATTTTCAGCAAACCACATTGACTGCAGACGTGCCTAAAGCCCATCAGAGCATGCAAAGCAGGAATTAGTTTTCTGATTAATTTTTCCTGATTCACCAATGTTTGCAACAGATGACAAAAAGGTTCTTTCTTAATTTGGTACAAGTGTTACAAGAAGAATTCTACACATGTAGCAGGTATCTCTCAGAGGCACTTCATAAAATGTGTTGGGGTTTTCTCTCTTAAATAAGCCTCCAATATCTGCTGACTGCCTCATGCCTGTGAGAACAAAGGTTGCCTCTAATCCTTGTCCCTACTGTCTCACTGCAGTTCTTCCTAATGGATATCAAGGGTTTGTCTGGGACCAGTCAACAGATTCTTCTGGGCTCTTCTTGTGTGGATTGTTTTAACCTATATAGAAAATTGAATGGGATCCTGAAAGACTATTCAAGACAGCTGGCCTGCCATGGAAGGGAAAACAAAGGGATTTGTTTTAGTTCACTGCCAAAGGTGGATCACCTGCATTCGATTATGAAAACCACAAAGCAAGTATCATTAGATTATTAACTTCACAAGTTACAGGAAAAAAAGGCTTCACGATGCTTGGAATACAAGAATGACAGTAAGGAAGTTCTAGTTGCAGAGGAGTTCTATTTCTAGACAGTGACAACCTTTGGGTATGTCTGCTTGTTTTTGAGATGTGCAAAATGAGAATAGCAGGTAAAATCAGTAACATGACATAGAGGTTGGAGAAAGATGGCAAAAAGAACTTGGGGTCAAATGTAGAAAAAGTAAACAAATCTGGGAAATGCTTTTATGAATTCTACAGATTATACAATTGATTTCAAGCTGGTTTTCTGTCAAAACCCTTCAGACAGAGACTTGAGTGATGTGTGGAATTCCAAGTGCAGAAACGATTTCTTAAGCTTTTGCTCCTAGTAAGCCAGCTGCAGTGTATCCCTTCTCTTAGCTTATGATACATCACTTTGTCACAGTGTATAATTATGGTTTGTCTTTCGGCAGTGGCACAAAAATTACAGTAATGGGTAAGAAATTTCTGTTTTCTCTTGCAATTCACTTCAAATGCTATGTCTTCCCATTCGAGAATTTCATTATTATCCTCCCTTTGATCATTAAACTGGCATTCTCCTGGTGTGCTAGCCACCCTGTCTACTTCAGAGAATAGAATAAGTTGAGTCCTCTAGGTAGGGACACACCTTTCATTTTGAAGAACTGAATGAATGCATTTTCAGTAAAGAAAAAGCTGCCCATAGAAAGAATTAGGATAAGGAGTGGCATAAACAACGTATGCATGACATAAAAAAATGTTTTGTTAATGAGTCAACATGCAAAAATTCTCCAAAAGTATATCTATTCTCTATAACGCTGGTTCTGCTGGGGCTATGGATGATTAAGGACAAGTCAGTGAAAAGCTGTTTATCTGTCTGCAAAGAACTGACTTACAGTTCCACTTTGAAGGGGTCTAGAAAACAAAATGAAGATGACACAAGCCTAAATTACCTTGGATCTTCCCAGGGTAAGTTACAGCATGTGTTATCTCAGATAACTGGGAAAACAAGTGTGCTAGCATTTTTGGTTGATAAAACAGGAAGCACAAATAAATACTCAGCTATATAATAGGCAATACTAAAATCTCTCTGCAGCTGCTTAAGTGCCTGTTGTTATAGAAAGTAGCTCTCCAGAGCAGACCCAGTTTCTTTTCACTAAACAGGCTCACCAGGATGGTGATAAAAATATCATTAAGGACAACGTCTTACTATTTCAGAATAGTTGCTAAACAGCCACTGAAAACCATAAAAAAGAATGTATGATTCGTTTCAAAGAGAAAGAGCTCTCAGGGAATGTTTCTTTCTGAGCCACACTGATGGATTTGGACTGTTCAAATCTGGGGGAAAACAGGACTGCTGCTGAGATGCTGATAACCGATGGTGATCTCTTCTTCTCCTTGCGTTGCACCTGGGAATTGATGCCTCAGATACTTGTACCACATTTGTGCCACTACAGAATAAATTGATAACAAGTGGTAAAATTCAATCTCCATATGAAAAAAATCAGGGATCAGCACATTTTTTTGATCTCCAGTATTTACCTGAGGTGCCTGAGCTGATGAAAATGAAAACACTGATCCCTCATTGACCATAGTAATTTATGCAGCTAAATTGAATAATCATCACCAAGAGAACACAGGCAATAAAAGCAGAGACTTCCTTCCAGGGAAAGAGAAAGGGGGCAAGTTTAGGAACTTCCACAAAGAGCAGAATGGACCAGGACACTGTACTATCTATTAAAAATTATTTTGCAAGAAAAAAATAGGCATTTATTTTACAAATTAAGAATATTCATAATGTTGAAAAAAATTAGAAAGAAATGTGGTTATTTAGCTGAGAATAAGAAATTACTCAGTCTGCACATGGGAAATATTTTGTAATATTCTAATGTGACACCTAGATAAATTGGTAAATATCCTCTAAAGAAATGGTGGAAGCTCCAGCAAGTGATTCACCTAAGCCTGAAGCAAAAGGGCTCTGGACAGGGTATTTCTGATGTTGATCTCACCTGTTCAGACACACAGATTTGCTGGTGTTCCCTTACAGACCTGTTTTTTAGGAGACCTGAGATAAATGTGTTTCTTCTCTTGCTGGTACCACATGAGGGGAGGGTTAGTCCACAGGCTTGGCTCAGAGGACTGGGAGTAGAGGAGAGGTTTTTCTGCAGCTGCAAAATGGTGTGAATAATAAGAGACCGTCCTTTGGCAGTGGGACAAAACTTACGGTCATGGGTAAGTCCAAAGTCAGATCTCTGTGATCTATGTGATACTGGTTTAGGGGACAAGAACATTCTTAATTAAAAGCTGAATGATGATAATTTTTCATACAGCCATGAGAGCAGGATTAATGCTTTACTGGTTGCTTATTAAATGAGATGTGCTATTACAGAAGTGTAGGATTTGGAGGCACAAATGTTGAGGTCCTTGTGTCTGCAGCCTTTGTCTTTCATTTCTGGGAACTTCACAAAGGGAGAAGGGAATAAATAATTTTGTTTCCTCCCATTCTCCAAGAAAATACTATAGAGGTTGGGAATGAAAAACGCTTCTCTGGTCTGCAGGTTTTTGCAGTTCATCTGTGTAATGATCCAAAGCAGCATTTTGGAGGTAGAGTCTGGATTCTCCGGGGTGCTGAATCAGAGAGGGAAAGAGTAATCTTGCTGGCACTTTGCTTGCCTCTCCATAGATGGTTGGCAGGCTGTCTAAAGTTGCTTTGGGGTGCTTGCTTCTGCTAACAATCCTTCTCACAACTTCTACTGCTCAGCAAGGACTGTGTTCTTTTTCTCTCTGCATACTTTTCTACCGTATTCTTTTTCCTTGTCCCCATTTGCTTTCTCTTTCTTCTCCTGTCCCAGCAAAGGATTTAACATCACCTATATCAAGGCAGGTTGGAATCACAGGGCAAAGTTACCTTTTCCATCTGCTACTGCCCCATCTGATAGCAAAGTGTAGAAATACTCAGTGGTGCCTGATCCTTTAAACAGTACCATTTTAAGGAACAATGTGGCTGGCAGGAAGAGCATAATGACACTGTGCCTTATAGCCTGACTTTGTACAGCTGTGCAAACCTGCAGCTTAACTTTGGAGTTGGCACTGTGCTCAGAGTTATAGGTAAGGAGTTGTTCTTAACCCAAGTGTTCCGTGAGGGGAACACTTGAAAATTTCCCTTGCATGAATGATATGTAGCATATACACAGATGATTTTAAAATAAAAGTAGCAGGGAAAGATAACAAGAAATTATGAAACTGACCTTGCCATGATGGGAATGGAGGAGCTGTGGTACTTTTCTCTCAGCTGGGTGAAAACTGTATGACAGGGAATGCATGAGTTTATGCATGGAAGTGATCAAGCTTTGTGTCAGTGTCTACCATGAGCAGTGTGGAAGACCAAAACAAAAGGGGCTGCTGATCAGACTTTTCCTTCCAGTTCTTGCTCTTACCAGTCTCCTTATTCCATTTCAAGCATGCTCATTTTCTGGTTTTCTTTGTCTTTCCAGTAGTTTCAGTAGTTTTATCATTCTTTCTTTCTGTCTCCATTTTTCACCTACCTTCCCCTCCTTTTTTTGTTTGTTTGTTTCTTT
The DNA here is from genome assembly GCF_000738735.6 of Corvus cornix cornix. NCBI lineage: Eukaryota > Metazoa > Chordata > Aves > Passeriformes > Corvidae > Corvus > Corvus cornix. The sequence continues at coordinate 29,004,565 of NC_046332.1, read as the reverse complement.
CTTTAGTCTTTTAAACCTCTCCTTTTCTTTTGTGTCTTCCTATCTGTTTCCATCTCTTCACTCATTAGCTGTTTAGGCTAGGAGCAGAAGAATCTGTCAGAAATACTTCTGAATAGGAAAAGAAATCCTAATGCCAAGTACTAGAAGGGAGAAGTAGAAGCGATCAAACTCTCTTTGTACCCACTGGAAGGAAAGCAGAGCAGTGCTAAACCTTCTAGGCAGTCCTCTCTATTAACATCTAGGTCATCTAAAGTCTGTACAAGCCCACACAGAGGCAGCCCAGGGATCTTTGCAGAGTGAGCACTGGTGGTCACGATTAAGGCAACATTTGAATGTAAACATGAGGGCTTAGGGGACAAGATCCATGCAAGATATTAATTTCTGCTAATTCTGCTAGCTCTCTTCCTCTGCAAAGGAGAGAGTGATCAGGAAGAACAGCTACAATTTACAGTGCCTTCATACAAAAAAACCCAACCTGGAGTAATAATTTTCTCTTTGGCTCCATAGTTTTCTCTGCCTTTCTTTTTCCAGCGGCACTCTACAGATCTCATGGGTTTCTCATGCTAGATGAGCAAAAAAGGCACTCTAAAATAGTATATGGAAAAACCCCTGGCTTTTAGGGTCACTGCTTGGCTTCTGAGTAATTTCTCATTGCTGTCTTGTACATGCTTTTGACTGAAGTCTGTTCTCATTAGCCTTACAAGTAGGTATTAATCACTTTAAGGCAGAGAACAACTGTTGGTTTGTGAGTGTATAGAATCCTGCATCATTGGGATGAGATTTGGGAGAGTGGGTAGCCTAGGATCAAGGCTTCTTGTACCTAGGATCACCTAAATAATAAATTACATAAAGAGATGTTTAATATTCTTAGAAGTGGATTGCACGTTAAGATAAAAGGCAAAACCTGTCCCTGGCAGATTCATGTTACCTGCTTCAAGTGTTCTTGACTTCAGACAGTGAGAAAGATCAGCTCTTTCCTTCCTTCCTTCCTTCCTTCCTTCCTTCCTTCCAAGTCATCTCTTAGATGGGGGGCCAAGTAGGGTATCCCATGACAGTATAATTCTGAATGCTGCAATGACCACCATGTCTTAACTCCATCTCCAGGAATGTACCTCAGCCTACTGAAGAGACTCCTATCTATTAATACAGTATTGCAAATACAGGCCTTACAGCAAAACTGGGGACGTTTCTGCCCACCTGTTTGCTCAGCTCCTTTCCAGCTGTCTATTCTTCTGACAGAGGCAATACAAGAAATTCTTAGGCTTGTGCATTTCTGTGGCCAGACCCTTTATGTTTCTGTGTAACGAGTGAAAACAAATGCTTCCAGTGTCCTGGTGTCTGATATCCAATAGACATTAATTGTCCAATAGACAGCTGCTAAAAGGCCAGGTCTTTCAGGAGTAACAGGGCACAAACTCAGGACCATTTTCAGGGGTTTCTGATTGCATAGAGTGATGGAGGCTCTGGGCCATGTTGCTCTGTGTTTCAGGGAAGAACGATGAAATCATACCTCCAGCTGTGGCCATCTTTTCCCCATCAAAGCAGGAGATCCAGCAGAAGAGCAAGGCCACACTGGTGTGCCTGGCCTCTGGTTTCTACCCTGACCACCTGACTCTGGTCTGGAGGGTGAATGGTGTGAAAAGGACCGAAGGGGTGGGGACAGATGAGTCCTCCACACGGAATGGGAGTACCTACTCACTGACCAGCCGACTGAGGATGCCAGCCTGGGAATGGTTCAACCCTTTGAATCGCTTTGAGTGTGTTGCCAATTTTTTTCAGAATGGAACAACGCAATCAGCGCAAAAATTTATCTATGGCGATGCTGGTGAGTAAAGAAAGTCCCTCGCCATGCTGTACAAGATGGAAATCACTAATCAAAAGAGCATGTGTTACGATATGAAACACATCTATATAGAGCTTCCATGCAGGGTGTTGTTATGCAGAAATACATGTCGAAATATGTCAGTATTAGCATGTGTCTCTTCACATTCCTGGGCCTTTGTACCTACATTGCCATTAAACATCTGTAGTTTCCTCAGGCTTTCCACTGACAAATCTCTCTAGTATAGTAAGTTGTACAGTATAATAAAACACTTAATAATGTAAAATGAATGAGGCAGTGTTTTGTAAATGGAAATTTCTAAAATCTGTATTCTGTTTGCTTTGAAGAGAAACATGACTTTCAGTTCATTTTTGTCTTTCAGGTTGTGCACTCACGGAAGGTACGTGTGGCTTCTCACATAAAGAGAATTTTGCCTCTTCTCTCAGGCAAATATCAGTGTGCATTTTAATTCCAGCTTTACTGACACTAAGTACAACGGGCGGGAGATATCTGCTGTATGAATAGCTTCTACTTTCTCATCTAAGTGATTTGTATGTGACATTAAAAAACAAAAAAAAGAGAAGCAAATTCTTTGGGAGGGCTGTTTGTGCATATTGTATCTAGCTCTGTTTTGGGGTTTATCTCTTCCACATGATTCCATTTTGAAAAAACAGAAGAAATCATGGAATCTTCCTGTAGACTGTAATTTCCTCTTTATCACCTCCTCTGCTCCTAGACACTGACTTCTGTTGGGAATATTCTTGCTCAGCCATGAAAGAAATGATCCCTACTTATCCAAGTGATTTTGACATCAAGATTCAGGATATGACATTCTGAAAATTTCTTGGTGTCAAACTCAGAACACTTCCCGTGACAAGTCACATCCCCCTCCACACTGGTGTCACGTATGGAGGATAGCCATATTGCAAATTACATTTCTCTCCTCTTTGTATACATATTTGCACACTCCTGTTTGTCACCCACTTCTTTAAGGCTTCAGGAATCTTAAGGCTGAACCAAGATTGAGCTGGTATCTCAACAGTACGGCAACCCCTTAAGAGTGAAAAAATCGACAAGAATAAAAGTTCTCGAAGTTATTCTGGGCTTTGTAAAACTTCCTTGAGCAGCACTCATAAGGCCACTGACAATAATGAGACAAAATAAAAAATTGGTATCTTTTGATGCAGCCTATTCTGCATTCCTAACAGGAATGTTCAGATGAACAGCCCAGTTTATCAGTAGGTGTGGCAACACCGCACTTTGCTAGCATAAAGCCAATCTCTGTCTTTCCTGGACTTGCTTTCCCTTTTGGTTCTTTGAGTCCCTATGTTCTGTCCCATCCCCTGCTCTCTGGTGTCAACAGAGCCACTCATTCGGCTCGGGTTCCTTTATGTTGCTTAGCTAAAGATTTCAAGGGTTCACATTTGATAAAAGCTCCATTAGATCCAGCATCTCGTGATGATGATGATGATGATAATTGAATACACAAATGGTGCTTGACTTGCAGAGTCGTACTTGCGGTATGGAAATTCTCTGAAGCTCACTTACCTCATCCTCTGTGGCAAAGCCTTGGTCTATGCAGTTTTGGTGAGCGGTCTGGTGTGGACAGCCAAGGTAAGTCCGAGTGCCCCTGGAAGGCTGGGCTTCCTCACTAGTCAAGGAACAGTGGATGCAGGCTAAACCTGCTCTCAGAGGTGTGGTTGTTCTGCATGGGCTCTGCCAGGCTTTGTGCAGTCTGGCTTGAAAAATCACAAGTGATGGGTTTTCTATTACTGTTTTTCCAGGACTCAAATAAAATCAATGCCATCTAGCAGAGAAATTCCTTCTCACAATCCTCTTTAAACACGTGAAAAAGATGAGAATTAAGGCGAAATTCTCCAGAAAGTAAATAAGGGAAATATCAGCTGTATCATGCTTTTCCGTAACCATTGTAAAGGGGCTTATGCCTGCAGTGAAAGTAAGAAGCAGTTTTTTTGAGGTGATACAGGGGATAAATCTGATCAAACCTTTACAAGGACTTACAAAAACCAGTGGGATCAATCTGAACAAATGGGATAAATTGAACTAACTGCCGGGAAATGCTTTTTATTAGTAAGTTTTTTCTATGGCTAAAAGATATACCCAGTGAGAGCAGCAAAAGCCTCAGCACTTGTCCCTTTTACAAGCAGAACAGGGAGATGTATTTGAAAAGTGACCTGGTAGAGTTGAGGGCAAGGATGATGAGAGTCTCAGGTATAGTTTTGGTTCTTTTGCAAGGATATACTGGACGGGGTAGATTTCTCCTTTTCTGGATCATAGTCATAGAATCACAGAATGGTTCAGGTGAGAAAGAACCTTTAAAGGTCATCTAGCTCCACCTCCACCCTGAAATGGGCAGGGGCATCTTTTGCTAGACCAGGTTGCTTGAGCCCCATGCAACCAGGCCTTAAACACTTCCAGGGATGGGGCATCCACAACTTTTCTGAGAAACCTGTTCCACTCTCTCACCACTCTCACCTGAACAAATTTCTTCCTTTGATCTGAAGTTACCCCATATTAATTTAAAAGCAGTGCCCTTTGCCCTGTCACTGCAGGCCTTGGTAAAACATCTCTGTTTTTCATAAAAGCCACCCCGCCCCATTTAATGAAAGGCCTCAGGCAGGCCTTTCCAGAGGCTTCTCTTCTCCAGTCTGAAGAGGAGTTGTTGTCTCAGCCTGTCTTCATACACTAGAGCCCTATGGCTATTTTTGTGGGCCTCCTCTGGACCTGCTCTAACATGTCCTTGTGTTCTTGTGCCGGGCCTGCAGAGCTGGCCACGGAACTCCAGGTGCCGTGGTGGGGGTCACCTGAGAGCAGAGCAAAGGGGCAGAATCGCTTGCCCAGGCCTGCCAGCCCCACTGTTTTTGATGTAGGCCCGGATATGGTTGCCCATTTGGGCTGCAAGTACACAAGGCGGGCTGACCTACAACTTTCCATCCACCAGTATCCCAGATTCCTTCTCCAAAGGGCTGCTCTAAAGCCATTCATCCCCCGGTCTGTAGTGATCCTGGTGGTTGCAGTGTTCACGTGGGCCCAGTCTCTAAGTTTGTCCCGGTCCCTCTGGATGTCATCCCTTCCCTCAGACACATCAATGGCCACACAGCTTCATGTCATCTGTGAACTTGCTGAGGGTACACTTGATCCCAGTGTCAATGACACACTGATGAAAGTATTGAATGGTTTTGGTCCCAGTAGAGACCCTTGAGGGAAACCTTTTGTGACTGGTTACCACTTGAACATTGAGCCATTGCTGGTAAATCTTTGGGCAAGGTCACCCAGCCAATTCCTGTATTTGTTTCTGCTGTTTGGTGCTCCTTGATGTTGTTATTATCATTGTTATTTTATTATTCTCATTATTTTACTCCATTTTGTTTTCAATTAGACTGGTGTCAAGTTATCTAGAGAATAAATGAAGAGCCCTCTTCATCACATCAGCAGGAAGACAGCAAGTTCTCAATCTTTCCATAGCAAAGTGTCTATGATTCTAAGAACTTCTGCATATAGTTTTCTTGTGATTGTCTCTTGCCCTCCTGTTCTTCACTTTGTTGTAATCACTGCTGAATTTTCTCTGTACTTCCATATCATATTGTATCCTATTTTATTGTAACATCTCTTTAAAACTAGCACCTTTGTAATGCTCAGAGGCTGAGAACTCATCAAATTGATTTAGGAATAAAGTTTTAGCTCCTTTTCCCTTGAAAAAGCATGAGTTGTTGTTTTTAATTTGGTCTTCACTAGTAATGACGTTCTACTATACAATTTTCAGTGATGAATAGCATCTGAAGGAATTCCCTTTAAAGATCATTCACTGATAATCCTTATAGGAATAACTTACCTGTCATGGGAACAGTAGAGACTCATCCAGTACTTACACTGTGTACCAACAAGTGGAGCAGGGCTGCAGGCTTTAGAGGCTTGCCCTCACCAGGGGCTGATTTTGAGCCAAAATAGATGCATAATTCAAAGGTGATAGAGAAGGAAACAGAATTTCAGCCAGATGAGAAGTGACATCCTCTCACATCCTATCAGGAGAGGCATGGCAGCTGCCTTTTCTCTCACCGTTATTTTTTCTTCAGGTGAGCTTGGTGATGGCACCACACTCACTGTGGAAATGAAGAAAAATTTGGTGGATAGATTAGAAGTCACCTGACATTTAATGCATTGTTTCAAAAGAATTTGATGACAAATTTGAGAGGAATATGGGATACCTCTTTTTAAGTCGTTAAAGAGAAAAGCTGTATCTTAGTGCTAGAGGACAGATGGGTATAATGCTGAGAAATGGAGTTCTTTTTCCTGCTCTGTGCTTGTCACTACTTTAATCTCCTCATAACACTTCAGAACAGGAGAAAATATCCTATTGAACCAAGAGATTTCTTTGGTGTTATGATTACAGAAATTACTTACGGAGTCTCATGGCTGCTTCAAACAAAAAGGAGAACTGTTTCCTGATTAACACTTTTTACAAAAATGCTTCTAAAGTTCTTACATTCACAGGATGTGAACAACCTAGTCTAGAGAAAGGTGTCCCCTTCTTCCTTTGAGACAAAACCAAAGGAACAGTTCTTGGCAAGTGGGAATTGTGAGAAGGTTGTGCAAGGGGCACATTTCAGGGAGTGTGACAAAGGTAAACAAAGAGAGAAGTCTCTCAATTCTGACGATGGGCTCTTTTCCCAAGATGCCTCATTATTCATATTCTATGAGGTTAGAGTAGACTGGAGCACAGCAGAATGGAATATTAAAAAATAATTCTAGCTCAGTCTGAAACACATTAAGATGAATATAAGTTATTAGGACATTTGGTGAAAATGGCTGCATTTATCAAGGCTGTCAGACAAACCCCCAGATCCATTCTCACACACAGACTTTCAGAGTGGTCATGGCAGAACTTGGTCAAAGTGAACAGAGGACAAACTTGGGCATAGGAGTTTTGGAGCAGACAAGCTACATTTGGAAAGAGGGACACAACTAAGCAGTTCTATGGAAGAAAAGAATTTGGTAAGTGACAGAGACTTCCTTTAAGATTCTGGAATAAGAAGAATGTTCCCACACTGAATTCATAGCTCTCAGTTGCTGGAAACTGAGACCAAGCACAGGAGTCCAATCCTGTTCTGTTCCAAGCTTGCTACAAGCCATGTAATTCTCCTGCCCACACACTCCCTCGATTGTAGGATTGATTGTGCAAAGAGAGCTCTTTAAAAATGGGCAGATACATATCTGGGCTCATATAATATCTCCTCTTTTTTTTTCTTTTGGTTTGAAGTATGTTTAAAGGAAAGTTTTTGTCCATGAAGCTCATTTTCAAGAGTGTTTTGTACAGAGGATGTTTGTGATGGGGCTGATGCTTAGGTCCAAGGAGAGCAGCAGAATTCTGTTCTGCACACATTTGTTATCACTCATTCTAACCATACAGGAGACTGCTTTGGACACAGTGAGGTCTTCCAGGTGATATTTATGTAAGTCCACTTCTCTACAATTACACTGTGTCTCTTATAATTTTCAAGAGAACCAGATAGTGAGAATGAAGGTGAGGGTTTTAGACAAAAAGAAGGAAAGATGTCCAGGCGCACTAAACAATGGAGGAAGTATGATAAAATTGTGTTGACCATTTAAAGAAACCAGTAATAGGAAAAGTAGGATAAATAAGAAAAAAGAAAAACAAAGACCAAGAAAAGCAAAGGAGGAATGGAAATAAAGACACAACTTAGAGACAGGGTAAAAAGGATACAGTTGAGAAACAGGGAAGAAAATCTAAGCTGTAGTGGAGGAGCAAAAGGATCCAGAGTGTGTATCTGTAAAACTGTGTTTGTGGGCACCTTTTCTGTGCAACATAAACTATAAAACTAAAGGATTACTAAACCTGGAGAGTGTTTCTGGTGATCTTTCATCCACTTTACATCTCATTATTACCTCACACCACAAGTTTAAAAATTGTTAATGCAGAGGAAGCTGACACAGGACTAAATGAAGAACAGAGTCATACATTTTATGTATAAATGTTTCCTGCATACATGTAGGAATAACACAGACCAAGGCAGATGAGCGCTTGTGCAGCTTTGGATGCAGAAGATCTGGAATATTTGAAAACAATAGAAAATTTTTTGTGATTTTCCTAGTAGAATGACCTCGTTTTGAAGGATTTTGTCCTGTGCTTTACAGTCTCTTTTTCATATCAAGTTAGACTCAAATGAAGACATTAAAGACCAATATGAAAAACATGTTTACTGCAGGTACTTGGTTAGGTTGGTAACTATGTGTTGACACTTTGTGAGAGAAGACTGGGCCTCTTATGCTTAAGGGAGGGAGATAAAAGTAGCCTGTTACCTGTTCCCATCAGTTCCCATCCCTTCAGACAGTCTGCAGAAGGAAGGCTTGCTCTTACTCCTAGATGAAGCCTTTTCACAGGAGAGTCACAAGCCCTGGGAGGATGCTCTCAAGCAAGACCAAGCTACCAAGACAGACACCAGCCTGTAGTAAGCAAATTACCCACATTGCAAACCAGTTGCTGTGGGCTTGAAGTTGGTTTGTCATCCTGGGGGCAGAAGAGAGAAAGAGTGGAAAGGAAAGCAGCCTGGAACACTGCCAGGATGCTACCAAGTGAAAAATTACTGCATTTAAAGCCAAGCAAGAAAAGAAAAACAAGTGTTAGCTTTTTCACTATAAGCAAAAAATCTTGAGATTATAAATTGAGGGATAATGGATACACTAAGAGGTAATTGGACTATCACATAGAAATGGCAATGGCAAAGGAAGGATGTGGTCTGTGGTTCTCTCATGGTTTAGCCCCAGGCAGGATCAAGCCCCACTCAGCTGCTCGCTCACTTCCCACCAGCAGGACTGGGGAGAGAATTGCAAAAGCACAAGTGAGCAACTCGTGGCTTGAGGTAAAGGCAGTTTAAGAGGCAAAGCAAAAAACTCTGCACAGAGGCAAAGCAAAACAAGGAATTCATTCACCACGTCCCATGGGCGGGCAGGTGTTCAGCCCTTCCCAGGATGGCAGGGCCCCATCACACGTCACGGTGACTTGGGAAGACAAACACCATCACTCCAAATGTCCCTCTCTTCCTTCTTCTTCCCCCTTCTCACCCGTTTCACATACTGAGAATGATGCCACAGGATATGGAATACCCCGTGGATCAGTTGGGATCAGCTGTCCCTGCTGTCCCTCCTGCCAAGTTCTCATGCACCACCAGCCTCCTTGCCAGCATGCTGGTATGAGAAGCAGAAAAGCCCTTGAGTGCTGTGCAAGCATTGCAGCAATAACAAAAACATTTCTATCTTGTCAACAGTGTTTGCAGAACAAGCCCAAAACACAACCCCACCATAGCCACTGTGAAGGAAATTAGGTCTACCACAGTCCGCCTGAACCAGCAGAGGTTCTCATGGCAGTCCTTCCTGGTTGACAAAAACAGGGGGTGGAGCCATGGGTGGGATTGTTTTTGTCCCAGGTTGTATCATTGTGGGGATGGGGGGGGCAGGGGGGCCACAATGATACATTTGCCGGGAAGGCTTTACAAAAACCCAGAGGTGCATGAGCCTTGTGGCACAGCATGTGAAGGCAGCTGCAGAGCATCCTGCAGCAGAGCAGACGTGCTCTGCCTTGGTTTCCCTTAACAGACCTTGTATGCTGGGACTTACTTTCATCACCTGAGAACTGCCCTCTCTGGGAAGCAAGCTAGGAAATTCTGGGATATTGAAATTAATTTTCAGCAAACCACATTGACTGCAGACGTGCCTAAAGCCCATCAGAGCATGCAAAGCAGGAATTAGTTTTCTGATTAATTTTTCCTGATTCACCAATGTTTGCAACAGATGACAAAAAGGTTCTTTCTTAATTTGGTACAAGTGTTACAAGAAGAATTCTACACATGTAGCAGGTATCTCTCAGAGGCACTACATAAAATGTGTTGGGGTTTTCTCTCTTAAATAAGCCTCCAATATCTGCTGACTGCCTCATGCCTGTGAGAACAAAGGTTGCCTCTAATCCTTGTTCCTACTGTCTCACTGCAGTTCTTCCTAATGGATATCAAGGGTTTGTCTGGGACCAGTCAACAGATTCTTCTGGGCTCTTCTTGTGTGGATTGTTTTAACCTATATAGAAAATTGAATGGGATCCTGAAAGACTGTTCAAGACAGCTGGCCTGCCATGGAAGGGAAAACAAAGGGATTTGTTTTAGTTCACTGCCAAAGGCAAATCACCTCAGACAGAGATTGCATGATTTCTGGAATTTCAAATACAGTAGTGATTTCTTAAGCTTCTGCTCATAGTAAACCAGCTCCAGTGCATCCCTTCTCTTAGCTTCTGATACATCACTTTGTCACTGTGTGTAATGCTGATATGCGTTTCGGCAGTGGCACAAAACTTACAGTAATGGGTAAGAAACTTCTGTTTTCTCTTGCAATTCACTTCAAATGCTATGTCTTCCCATTCGAGAATTTCATTATTATCCTCCCTTTCATTATTAAACTGGCATTCTTCTGGTGTGCTAGCCACCCTGTCTACTTCAGAGAATAGAATAAGTTGAGTCCTCTAGGTAGGGACACACCTTTCATTTTGAAGAACTGAATGAATGCATTTTCAGTAAAGAAAAAGCTGCCCATAGAAAGAATTAGGATAAGGAGTGGCATAAATAACGTGCATGACATAAAAAAATGTTTTGTTAATGAGTCAACATGCAAAAATTCTCCAAAAGTATATCTATTCTCTATAACACTGGTTCTGCTGGGGCTATGGATGATTAAGGACAAGTCAGTGAAAAGCTGTTTATCTGTCTGCAAAGAACTGACTTACAGTTCCACTTTGAAGGGGTCTAGAAAACAAAATGAAGATGACACAAGCCTAAATTACCTTGATCTTCCCAGGGTAAGTTACAGCATGTGTTATCTCAGATAACTGGGAAAACAAGTGTGCTAGCATTTTTGGTTGATAAAACAGGAAGCACAAATAAATACTCAGCTATATAATAGGCAATACTAAAATCTCTCTGCAGCTGCTTAAGTGCTTGTTGTTACAGAAAGTAGCTCTCCAGAGCAGACCCAGTTTCTTTTCACTAAACAGGCTCATACAGAGATCACAAAGGACAATGGCCTTACCATTTCAGAACAGATGCTAAACAGCCACTGGAAAGCAGAGAAAAAGAATATATGATTCATTGCAAAGAGAAGAATCTCTCAGGGAATGTCTGTATATGGGAAATATTTTGTAATATTCTAATGTGACACCTAGCTAAATTGGTAAATATCCTCTAAAGAAATGGTGAAAGCTCCAGCAAGTGATTCACCTAAGCCTGAAGCAAAAGGGCTCTGGACAGGGTATTTCTGATGTTGATCTCACCTGTTCAGATACACAGATTTGCTGGTGTTCCCTTACAGACCTGTTTTTTAGGAGACCTGAGATAAATGTACGTTGTGTTTTTCCTCTTGCTGGTACCACATGAGGGGAGGGTTAGTCCACAGGCTTGGCTCAGAGGACTGGGAGTAGAGGAGAGGTTTTTCTGCAGCTGCAAAACGGTGTGAATAATAATAGACTGTCCTTTGGCAGTGGGACAAAACTTACGGTCATGGGTAAGTCCAAAGTCAGATCTCTGTGATCTATGTGATACTGGTTTAGGGGACAAGAACATTCTTAATTAAAAGCTGAATGATGATAATTTTTCATACAGCCATGAGAGCAGGATTAATGCTTTACTGGTTGCTTATTAAATGAGATGTGCTATTACAGAAGTGTAGGATTTGGAGGCACAATGTTGAGGTCCTTGTGTCTGCAGCCTTTGTCTTTCATTTCTGGGAACTTCACAAAGGGAGAAGGGAATAAATAATTTTGTTTCCTCCCATTCTCCAAGAAATACTATAGAGGTTGGGAATGAAAAACACTTCTCTGGTCTGCAGGTTTTTGCAGTTCATCTGTGTAATGATCCAAAGCAGCATTTTGGAGGTAGAGTCTGGATTCTCCGGGGTGCTGAATCAGAGAGGGAAAGAGTAATCTTGCTGGCACTTTGCTTGCCTCTCCATAGATGGTTGGCAGGCTGTCTAAAGTTGCTTTGGGGTGCTTGCTTCTGCTAACAATCCTTCTCACAACTTCTACTGCTCAGCAAGGACTGTGTTCTTTTTCTCTCAGCATACTTTTCTCCTGTATTCTTTTTCCTTGTCCCCATTTGCTTTCTCTTTCTTCTCCCATCCCAGCAAAGGATTTAACATCACCTATATCAAGGCAGGTTGGAATCACAGGGCAAAGTTACCTTTTCCATCTGCTACTGCCCCATCTGATAGCAAACTGTAGAAATACTCAGTGGTGCCTGATCCTTTAAACAGTACCATTTTAAGGAACAATGTGGCTGGCAGGAAGAGCATAATGACACTGTGCCTTATAGCCTGACTTTGTACAGCTGTGCAAACCTGCAGCTTAACTTTGGAGTTGGCACTGTGCTCAGAGTTATAGGTAAGGAGTTGTTCTTAACCCAAGTGTTCCGAGAGGGGAACACTTGAAAATTTCCCTTGCATGAATGATATGTAGCATATACACAGATGATTTTAAAATAAAAGTAGCAGGGAAAGATAACAAGAAATTATGAAACTGACCTTGCCATGATGGGAATGGAGGAGCTGTGGTACTTTTCTCTCAGCTGGGTGAAAACTGTATGACAGGGAATGCATGAGTTTATGCATGGAAGTGATCAAGCTTTGTGTCAGTGTCTACCATGAGCAGTGTGGAAGACCAAAACAAAAGGGGCTGCTGATCAGACTTTTCCTTCCAGTTCTTGCTCTTACCAGTCTCCTTATTCCATTTCAAGCATGCTCATTTTCTGGTTTTTCTTTGTCTTTCCAGTAGTTTCAGTAGTTTTATCATTCTTTCTTTCTGTCTCCATTTTTCACCTACCTTCCCCTCCTTTTTTGTTTGTTTGTTTCTTTCTTTAGTCTTTTAAACCTCTCCTTTTCTTTTGTGTCTTCCTATCTGTTTCCATCTCTTCACTCATTAGCTGTTTAGGCTAGGAGCAGAAGAATCTGTCAGAAATACTTCTGAATAGGAAAAAGAAATCCTAATGCCAAGTACTAGAAGGGAGAAGTAGAAGCGATCAAACTCTCTTTGTACCCACTGGAAGGAAAGCAGAGCAGTGCTAAACCTTCTAGGCAGTCCTCTCTATTAACATCTAGGTCATCTAAAGTCTGTACAAGGCCCACACAGAGGCAGCCCAGGGATCTTTGCAGAGTGAGCCACTGTGGTTCACGATTAAGGCAACATTTGAATGTAAACATGAGGGCTTAGGGGACAAGATCCATGCAAGATATTAATTTCTGCTAATTCTGCTAGCTCTCTTCCTCTGCAAAGGAGAGAGTGATCAGGAAGAACAGCTACAATTTACAGTGCCTTCATACAAAAAACCCACCTGGGAGTAATAATTTTCTCTTTGGCTCCATAGTTTTCTCTGCCTTTCTTTTTCCAGCGGCACTCTACAGATCTCATGGTTTCTCATGCTAGATGAGCAAAAAAGGCACTCTAAAATAGTATATGGAAAAACCCCTGGCTTTTAGGGTCACTGCTTGGCTTCTGAGTAATTTCTCCATTGCTGTCTTGTACATGCTTTTGACTGAAGTCTGTTCTCATTAGCCTTACAAGTAGGTATTAATCACTTTAAGGCAGAGAACAACTGTTGGTTTGTGAGTGTATAGAATCCTGCATCATTGGGATGAGATTTGGGAGGTGGGTAGCCTAGGATCCAAGGCTTCTTGACCTAGATCACCTAAATAATAAATTACATAAAGAGATGTTAATATTCTTAGAAGTGGATTGCACGTTAAGATAAAAGGCAAAACCTGTCCCTGGCAGATTCATGTTACCTGCTTCAAGTGTTCTTGACTTCAGACAGTGAGAAAGATCAGCTCTTTCTTCCTTCCTTCCTTCCTTCCTTCCTTCCTTCCAAGTCATCTCTTAGATGGGGGCCAAGTAGGGTATCCCATGACAGTATAATTCTGAATGCTGCAATGACCACCATGTCTTAACTCCATCTCCAGGAATGTACCTCAGCCTACTGAAGAGACTCCTATCTATTAATACAGTATTGCAAATACAGCCTTACAGCAAAACTGGGGACGTTTCTGCCCACCTGTTTGCTCAGCTCCTTTCCAGCTGTCTATTCTTCTGACAGAGGCAATACAAGAAATTCTTAGGCTTGTGGCATTTCTGTGGCCAGACCCTTTATGTTTCTGTGTAACGAGTGAAAACAAATGCTTCCAGTGTCCTGGTGTCTGATATCCAATAGACATTAATTGTCCAATAGACAGCTGCTAAAAGGCCAGGTCTTTCAGGAGTAACAGGGCACAAACTCAGGACCATTTTCAGGGGTTTCTGATTGCATAGAGTGATGGAGGCTCTGGGCCATGTTGCTCTGTGTTTCAGGGAAGAACGATGAAATCATACCTCCAGCTGTGGCCATCTTTTCCCCATCAAAGCAGGAGATCCAGCAGAAGAGCAAGGCCACACTGGTGTGCCTGGCCTCTGGTTTCTACCCTGACCCACCTGACTCTGGTCTGGAGGGTGAATGGTGTGAAAAGGACCGAAGGGGTGGGGACAGATGAGTCCTCCACACGGAATGGGAGTACCTACTCACTGACCAGCCGACTGAGGATGCCAGCCTGGGAATGGTTCAACCCTTTGAATCGCTTTGAGTGTGTTGCCAATTTTTTTCAGAATGGAACAACGCAATCAGCGCAAAAATTTATCTATGGCGATGCTGGTGAGTAAAGAAAGTCCCTCGCCATGCTGTACAAGATGGAAATCACTAATCAAAAGAGCATGTGTTACGATATGAAACACATCTATATAGAGCTTCCATGCAGGGTGTTGTTATGCAGAAATACATGTCGAAATATGTCAGTATTAGCATGTGTCTCTTCACATTCCTGGGCCTTTGTACCTACATTGCCATTAAACATCTGTAGTTTCCTCAGGCTTTCCACTGACAAATCTCTCTAGTATAGTAAGTTGTACAGTATAATAAAACACTTAATAATGTAAAATGAATGAGGCAGTGTTTTGTAAATGGAAATTTCTAAAATCTGTATTCTGTTTGCTTTGAAGAGAAACATGACTTTCAGTTCATTTTTGTCTTTCAGGTTGTGCACTCACGGAAGGTACGTGTGGCTTCTCACATAAAGAGAATTTTGCCTCTTCTCTCAGGCAAATATCAGTGTGGCATTTTAATTCCAGCTTACTGACACTAAGTACAACGGGCGGGAGATATCTGCTGTATGAATAGCTTCTACTTTCTCATCTAAGTGATTTGTATGTGACATTAAAAAACAAAAAAAAGAGAAGCAAATTCTTTGGGAGGGCTGTTTGTGCATATTGTATCTAGCTCTGTTTTGGGGTTTATCTCTTCCACATGATTCCATTTTGAAAAAACAGAAGAAATCATGGAATCTTCCTGTAGACTGTAATTTCCTCTTTATCACCTCCTCTGCTCCTAGACACTGACTTCTGTTGGGAATATTCTTGCTCAGCCATGAAAGAAATGATCCCTACTTATCCAAGTGATTTTGACATCAAGATTCAGGATATGACATTCTGAAAAATTTCTTGGTGTCAAACTCAGAACACTTCCCGTGACAAGTCACATCCCCCTCCACACTGGTGTCACGTATGGAGGATAGCCATATTGCAAATTACATTTCTCTCCTCTTTGTATAACATATTTGCACACTCCTGTTTGTCACCCACTTCTTTAAGGCTTCAGGAATCTTAGGCTGAACCAAGATTGAGCTGGTATCTCAACAGTACGGCAACCCCTTAAGAGTGAAAAAATCGACAAGAATAAAAGTTCTCGAAGTTATTCTGGGCTTTTGTAAAACTTCCTTGAGCAGCACTCATAAGGCCACTGACAATAATGAGACAAAATAAAAAATTGGTATCTTTTGATGCAGCCTATTCTGCATTCCTAACAGGAATGTTCAGATGAACAGCCCAGTTTATCAGTAGTGTGGCAACACCGCACTTTGCTAGCATAAAGCCAATCTCTGTCTTTCCTGGACTTGCTTTCCCTTTTGGTTCTTTGAGTCCCTATGTTCTGTCCCATCCCCTGCTCTCTGGTGTCAACAGAGCCACTCATTCGGCTCGGGTTCCTTTATGTTGCTTAGCTAAAGATTTCAAGGGTTCACATTTGATAAAAGCTCCATTAGATCCAGCATCTCGTGATGATGATGATGATGATAATTGAATACACAAATGGTGCTTGACTTGCAGAGTCGTACTTGCGGTATGGAAATTCTCTGAAGCTCACTTACCTCATCCTCTGTGGCAAAGCCTTGGTCTATGCAGTTTTGGTGAGCGGTCTGGTGTGGACAGCCAAGGTAAGTCCGAGTGCCCCTGGAAGGCTGGGCTTCCTCACTAGTCAAGGAACAGTGGATGCAGGCTAAACCTGCTCTCAGAGGTGTGGTTGTTCTGCATGGGCTCTGCCAGGCTTTGTGCAGTCTGGCTTGAAAAATCACAAGTGATGGGTTTTCTATTACTGTTTTTCCAGGACTCAAATAAAATCAATGCCATCTAGCAGAGAAATTCCTTCTCACAATCCTCTTTAAACACGTGAAAAAGATGAGAATTAAGGCGAAATTCTCCAGAAAGTAAATAAGGGAAATATCAGCTGTATCATGCTTTTCCGTAACCATTGTAAAGGGGCTTATGCCTGCAGTGAAAGTAAGAAGCAGTTTTTTTGAGGTGATACAGGGGATAAATCTGATCAAACCTTTACAAGGACTTACAAAACCAGTGGGATCAATCTGAACAAATGGGATAAATTGAACTAACTGCCGGGAAATGCTTTTTATTAGTAAGTTTTTTCTATGGCTAAAAAGATATACCCAGTGAGAGCAGCAAAAGCCTCAGCACTTGTCCCTTTTACAAGCAGAACAGGGAGATGTATTTGAAAAGTGACCTGGTAGAGTTGAGGGCAAGGATGATGAGAGTCTCAGGTATAGTTTTGGTTCTTTTGCAAGGATATACTGGACGGGGTAGATTTCTCCTTTTCTGGATCATAGTCATAGAATCACAGAATGGTTCAGGTGAGAAAGAACCTTTTAAAGGTCATCTAGCTCCACCTTCCACCCTGAAATGGGCAGGGGCATCTTTTGCTAGACCAGGTTGCTTGAGCCCCATGCAACCAGGCCTTAAACACTTCCAGGGATGGGGCATCCACAACTTTTCTTGAGAAACCTGTTCCACTCTCTCACCACTCTTCACCTGAACAAATTTCTTCCTTTGATCTGAAGTTACCCCATATTAATTTAAAAGCAGTGCCCTTTGCCCTGTCACTGCAGGCCTTGGTAAAACATCTCTGTTTTCATAAAAGCCACCCCGCCCCATTTAATGAAAGGCCTCAGGCAGGCCTTCCAGAGGCTTCTCTTCTCCAGTCTGAAGAGGAGTTGTTGTCTCAGCCTGTCTTCATACACTAGAGCCCTATGGCTATTTTTGTGGGCCTCCTCTGGACCTGCTCTAACATGTCCTTGTGTTCTTGTGCCGGGCCTGCAGAGCTGGCCACGGAACTCCAGGTGCCGTGGTGGGGGGTCACCTGAGAGCAGAGCAAAGGGGCAGAATCGCTTGCCCAGGCCTGCCAGCCCCACTGTTTTTGATGTAGGCCCGGATATGGTTGCCCATTTGGGCTGCAAGTACACAAGGCGGGCTGACCTACAACTTTCCATCCACCAGTATCCCAGATTCCTTCTCCAAAGGGCTGCTCTAAAGCCATTCATCCCCCGGTCTGTAGTGATCCTGGTGGTTGCAGTGTTCACGTGGGCCCAGTCTCTAAGTTTGTCCCGGTCCCTCTGGATGTCATCCCTTCCCTCAGACACATCAATGGCCACACAGCTTCATGTCATCTGTGAACTTGCTGAGGGTACACTTGATCCCAGTGTCAATGACACACTGATGAAAGTATTGAATGGTTTTGGTCCCCAGTAGAGACCCTTGAGGGAAACCTTTTGTGACTGGTTACCACTTGAACATTGAGCCATTGCTGGTAAATCTTTGGGCAAGGTCATCCAGCCAATTCCTGTATTTGTTTCTGCTGTTTGGTGCTCCTTGATGTTGTTATTATCATTGTTATTTTATTATTCTCATTATTTTACTCCATTTTGTTTTCAATTAGACTGGTGTCAAGTTATCTAGAGAATAAATGAAGAGCCCTCTTCATCACATCAGCAGGAAGACAGCAAGTTCTCAATCTTTCCATAGCAAAGTGTCTATGATTCTAAGAACTTCTGCATATAGTTTTCTTGTGATTGTCTCTTGCCCTCCTGTTCTTCACTTTGTTGTAATCACTGTTGAATTTTCTCTGTACTTCCATATCATATTGTATCCTATTTTATTGTAACATCTCTTTAAAACTAGCACCTTTGTAATGCTCAGAGGCTGAGAACTCATCAAATTGATTTAGGAATAAAGTTTTAGCTCCTTTTCCCTTGAAAAAGCATGAGTTGTTGTTTTTAATTTGGTCTTCACTAGTAATGACGTTCTACTATACAATTTTCAGTGATGAATAGCATCTGAAGGAATTCCTTTTAAAGATCATTCACTGATAATCCTTATAGGAATAACTTACCTGTCATGGGAACAGTAGAGACTCATCCAGTACTTACACTGTGTACCAACAAGTGGAGCAGGGCTGCAGGCTTTAGAGGCTTGCCCTCACCAGGGGCTGATTTTGAGCCAAAACAGATGCATAATTCAAAGGTGATAGAGAAGGAAACAGAATTTCAGCCAGATGAGAAGTGACATCCTCTCACATCCTCTCAGGAGAGGCATGGCAGCTGCCTTTTCTCTCACTGTTATTTTTTCTTCAGGTGAGCTTGGTGATGGCACCACCCTCACTGTGGAAATGAAGAAAAATTTGGTGGATAGATTAAAAGTCACCTGACATTTAATGCATTGTTTCAAAAGAATTTGATGACAAATTTGAGAGGAATATGGGATACCTCTTTTTAAGTCGTTAAAGAGAAAAGCTGTATCTTAGTGCTAGAGGACAGATGGGTATAATGCTGAGAAATGGAGTTCTTTTTCCTGCTCTGTGCTTGTCACTACTTTAATCTCCTCATAACACTTCAGAACAGGAGAAATATCCTATTGGAACCAAGAGATTTCTTTGGTGTTATGATTACAGAAATTACTTACGGAGTCTCATGGCTGCTTCAAACAAAAAGGAGAACTGTTTCCTGATTAACACTTTTTACAAAAATGCTTCTAAAGTTCTTACATTCCACAGGATGTGAACAACCTAGTCTAGAGAAAGGTGTCCCCTTCTTCTTTGGAGACAAAACCAAAGGAACAGTTCTTGGCAAGTGGGAATTGTGAGAAGGTTGTGCAAGGGGCACATTTCAGGGAGTGTGACAAAGGTAAACAAAGAGAGAAGATCTCTCAATTCTGGACGATGGGCTCTTTTCCCAAGATGCCTCATTATTCATATTCTATGAGGTTAGAGTAGACTGGGAGCACAGCAGAATGGAATATTAAAAAATAATTCTAGCTCAGTCTGAAACACATTAAGATGAATATAAGTCATTAGGACATTTGGTGAAAATGGCTGCATTTATCAAGGCTGTCAGACAAACCCCCAGATCCATTCTCACACACAGACTTTCAGAGTGGTCATGGCAGAACTTGGTCAAAGTGAACAGAGGACAAACTTGGGCATGGGAGTTTTGGAGCAGACAAGCTACATTTGGAAAGAGGGACACAACTAAGCAGTTCTATGGAAGAAAAGAATTTGGTAAGTGACAGAGACTTCCTTTAAGATTCTGGAATAAGAAGAATGTTCCCACACTGAATTCATAGCTCTCAGTTGCTGGAAACTGAGACCAAGCACAGGAGTCCAATCCTGTTCTGTTCCAAGCTTGCTACAAGCCATGTAATTCTCCTGCCCACACACTCCCTCGATTGTAGGAGTGATTGTGCAAAGAGAGCACTTTAAAAGATGGGCAGATACATATCTGGGCTCATATAATATCTCCTCTTTTTTTTCTTTTGGTTTGAAGTATGTTTAAAGGAAAGTTTTTGTCCATGAAGCTCATTTTCAAGAGTGGTTTGTACAGAGGATGTTTGTGATGGGGCTGATGCTTAGGTCCAAGGAGAGCAGCAGAATTCTGTTCTGCACACATTTGTTATCACTCATTCTAACCATACAGGAGACTGCTTTGGACACAGTGAGGTCTTCCAGGCGATATTTATGTAAGTCCACTTCTCTACAATTACACTGTGTCTCTTATAATTTTCAAGAGAACCAGCTAATGAGAATGAAGGGAAGGGTTTTAGACAAAAAGAGGGAAAAAATTCCAGGGAGATACTGCATATGACAATGGCGGAAGTATGATAAGATTGTGTTGACCTTTTAAAGAAAACAGTAAAAAGGAAAATTAGGAAGAGTAAGAAAACAAGAAAATAAAGACCTAAGAAAAGCGATGGGGGAGTGAAAATACAGACATAACTTAGAGATAGGAAAAAAAGGATACAGTTGAAACATTGTATTGATTGAGGGGTGGGAATCTAATCTGTAGTGGAGGAGCAAAGGGAACCAGAGTGTAAAACTGTGTTTAGGGGCACCTTTTCTGTGCAACATAAATTATAAAACCAAGGGATTACTAAACCTGAAGAATGTTTCTGGTGATCCTTCATCCACTTTGCATCTCATTATTACCTCACACCACAAGTTAAACCATTGGTAATTCAGTAGTAGCACACGCAGGAGTAGATGAAGAACTGAGTCATAGATTTTATGTATAAATGTTTCCCAAATAGACACAGGAATAACACAGACCAAGGTAGGGGAGCACCTGTGGAGCTTTGGAAGCAGAAGATCTGAGAATGCACCAGCAAGGGAAAAGGAGTAGGAGGCATAGAGTGGAGACCCTAAAGGGAATTTCTTTCTAACATAGAGTCAACAGCAGGGGAAAATGTCTCTAAAGGCCTCAGCAGAAAATGGTACCTCAGAATGAGAGCAGGTCGTGTGCCAAAATGTGCTGGAAAATATCTCTTTAAGGCAACAGCAGTTAAATTTTAGCAAAACAGGATGTGGTTTGACATTTACTCAAAAAACCATTTTGATAACGCATCAGCCTCTCTTACCACAACACCACCCCAGCTTCTCAGGACGAGGCACAGGATGTGGCTTTCTATTCACCATTTTACAGTTGGACAGAAAAAGTGACACATAAACGGTCTCATGAAAGCTGTTGGGTGTTTTGCCTCAAGTTATCACACAATCTTCTTGCTCCTCAAGTCTGCAGATGGGTCCTGCATGTGCAGCTGCTCTTTCTGTTGTGCAACATAAAAAAAATTAAAAGATTTGAGGGTTTGGGGGAGTTGTTTGCTTTTACAAATTAAAAAAACCCTAATGGTTTTTCTAGGCATCTCAAATCAGCAAAGCAAGACAATAAAAATCACAGACTTGTAGAAAAATTATGATGGGAGGGGACTTCTGGAGGTGTCTCAATCCAAATTCCTGTTCAAAACAGGGCTAACTTCAGTGCTCCAACTCATGTTGCTCAGAGCTTTGTCCAGATGATTTCTGAATATTTCAAGGACAGAGATTTGATAAGATCTCCGAGAATCCTGTTCCAGTGCTGAAGCATCATCAATAGAAAGTATTTTTTTTATGTCTAATCAGAATTTATCTTGCTGTGGCTTGTTCCCACTTGATTCCACTGTGCCCCTCTGAGACTACAACACTGTTTAGGCAGTTGGAGTCATGCAGTTATTCATCTTTTAGCCTTCTCTCCATGATGAACAAAATCAGTTCCCTCAACCTCTCTTATGTTTCTGCTCCAGTGCCTTCATCATCTAGGTGACTGACTCTCTGCTTCACCCTACCATTTTTGGTATCTCTGTTGCCCTGGGGCTGGGGCAGGGCAGGCATGTGTATGGACTAGAGAGGTGGCATTCCAGATGTAGTCTCAGGAGTGCTTCAACATGCTAACTACACCCTTGCTAATGCAACCAAAAATGCAACTAGCCTTCAGTGCTGAAAGGGCTTGCTGCCTATCCACGTTCAATTACTTTTCTGCAAAGTCGTTCTCCTAGCCATTCAGCTGATATTTAAAGGACTCACATAAAGGCTCTTTCACCTCTTCTCCAGGGATGTGCCTGTAATCCAATAATTCCCTTCCCAATGAAGAAACACTGCACAATAATCCCAAATTGAAATTTTCCCTTGGAGATCAGTATGGTTATCCTGCATGTGTTGTAATACTCTTTTGCCCTACAACACTTACAATATAATCTGACATAATTCAGACTGGGCTAAGAATAATTTCACAGTGTGGATGCTATGTCTACTTATGGAATGTTCCCATTCTACATCCTGTATTTAAAGCTTTCCAAAATGGAAACACATTATTATTATTATTAATTTCAGAACTAGCACATTATGCAGGTGACTTTTATACATCACAAGAACCTTGCTTAGTGCTTTTTTGGTTTAGAGCAATTTAAGACAATTTGTTATATTATCATCGTGAAAGGCTTACACCAAAGAGTATCTCAGGCTATGACTAATCCCACTGCATCAATTACACTGCCTGGGAGAATGGTGGTGATGGAAAGACACTGGAAAATCTTTTTGTTTGACACACAAGAGTCTTCATACCAAACCAGAAATATCCTGTCAGGGAGAGGTTATGTAGTAAATAAATTTACATTCACATCCTGTTTGTTCATCCCTCTATATTTTTGTCTTCAAAATATGGATGCTCTCTGAAGCAGTGTTCATATCAGGACTTAGCTCACAGTCAGAAACCCACAAGACCTTGAGAAACATTGCAAAGTTGCCTTGGATAAAAAAAGCCCTCAGAACTCAGCCATAGAGAGAAGGAATAAACCAGATTAGTACTGATTGTTGTTGCTTATTGAGTTGAGAGACAGGTAGATAGATAGATAGACAGATAGATAGATAGATAGATGTGATGCACATAGTGGCATGGGAATCACTATGCAGCCAGAAATAAACTCCATAGTCAGAACAATTTCTGAACAAATGAAAACCTACATGTTATTTTTTCTTGAATGTGAATTCATTCTAAGGTGCATACTACTTTGACTACCTCCCATTCCACTTCATACCCTCCATACACATATAACTTTTCAGGATTTTTTCTATGCACTTGTAGGTCATGGCAATGACTCTTCTCAATCCAATCTGTTGCATATTAGTTCTGTTCAGATTCTATTCCTGCATCATCTTTTGTTCAGACTCCTTTTCATCACTGCTGTCAATGGTAATTCTGGACTTTTCTTGTGATTAGGGTAACCTTTCCAAGCACAATAAAAACCACTGTGGTTCAGGAAAGAGTAAGAGTGCACATAGGAGTCACGATCTCTAAAGTATTTCAGACTTGTATATGTCAAGCAACTGTTCTGTGTCAGGCAAGAAAATGTCTTAGAGGACAATAACTTGTGGCTGTGTAGGCTAGAATTTACATTTACTTTATTTTATGTCTGCATTTGGTTAACCATTGTTATTGATTGTCCTGATGAGATGGAGGATAAATGGCTGACCAGGAAAGAGGAGCTCAGCATTAACCTGCACTTCAAATACCTATTTTGCCTAGGTCTTATTTCTACCTATTCTTGTTCCCCCTTCTCGGTAACATCTGGTTTGTGAGTAGGTGATTGCCCTACGCACCCTTTTCCTGTGCTGAGAGTGTCTCCCTTCCGAGGGAAGGTGCTGAAAGGGGAGAGGTTTATGTAAAGAAAGCAAGTGACTTTGAAGTGTTGTGTCCAAACTACTGGCACAGAAATAGATGCCTGAGTGGTTCAACTTCACAGACAAAATATCCAAATAGAATTCTTCAGTCCTTGGCCGGTTTGCTTGGAATCCAGCGCGAACGTCACCCTCTTGCTTTTGATTTGCTCCATAGGAAGAATAAATCAATTGCATTCCGTTTCCTGGCTGCTGCAGATACCAGTACATAGAAGAGTGACCATTATTTTGACTGCATTTCAGAGTAGCTTTCTCATCTTCTCTCACCACAAGACTTGGGGTTTGGGTGATTTCAGCTCCTGTAAGACAAAACAAAACAAAAACACAGTAAAACAAGTAAGCCACATTCTCCCAGCAGCAGAGCAGGTATTATGGCTCTACTGATTCCTTACTTGTTCCAAAGAAGTACATGGCCACACACAGAGCTGTCCACATCCTCATTTCTGCCTTGGTAGTCAGTGAACCTACCCTACATGGGACTTATATAGGTCTGTTTCACCTGCTTCCCTTAAACCAATAGCAGATAGCTCTGTAACAGCTACATCTATGCTGAAAAACAAGCTCCTTCCTGCAAGATTTCAAGCAAACACTTTATTTGAAGTGCATGTGTTGAAAACACACACAAAGTTTCAAACTGACTCATCTGGAAGCTTTTCGTACTCTACCAGACAGGATGTTGTCATGTGTGACAACTGAGGTTTTATTTACCCTTGCATGTCTTATTTCACCTTTTGATATTTTGTTTCCAGAATAAACCAGAAAATGTTTAGTGTAACAAAATAAAGTGGTATTATTTTGTATTGGTAACTGCTGGATTTTTTCTTTCTGGAAAAACACAATACCTATGCTTAGACTTTATTTTTCTTCCTTTTCCACCTGTTAGGATAAGCATGCATGATATTATTTTGTAAGAGTTTTACATGGGAGCTTGTTGCAGCCTTAGCACACAGCAAAAATGAAGGAAAATTGGGTTATTCCTGAAGCAAGTGTCTAACAACTTCTTGTCCAGAAGTACCTGTACTAACTGTAAGTGCATCTTGCAGGATCCAGAGTGATACCACTGATTCTGACACAACCTTTTAACCTGTGTTAAGAGGAGTGATTGCTGTCCTACCATGGTATTTTGGAAGCACAGAGGGAACCATCACAGCACTCACATTTGCCATTTATAGCTTTGAAGTGTGGCCCCAGGGGCCAGTGCTCATATCAAGCAATACAGGATCTGTGCTACTGGAACTATTCTTTCTTATTTAAGTGAAAGGGTACCATCTGGTGGAGTGAGGGCGTGTTTACTGTGATCCTTAGAGGATTATTTCTCACGGTTCTTTATTTTTGCATTGGCAGATATTCATGGAAAAGGGACTGGAACTAATGTAGCAGAGATACGTATGTCTGTCGTTAAACTGGAGACTGTGAAATGCTGCATTGGACGTGTTGACTCACAAGTACACAGGCTCTTAATCTGGACAAGAAAAATCTCAGAGCTGATATTGAGAATGGGGTTTCAAAAACATAATGCAGATGAGGAGGGGAACTAGTGTGTGGAGTAGCCAATGAAGTTCCTAACTAGATAAGCTGTAAAAGCTGTCACAAGGTCCAGGTAGATGGGCTGGAAAAAGAAACCTTTTTTCACACAGAACACAGAGCTAAGAGTTTTCCTTTGGGTTTATGTGGCACAGGGGGCAGAAGAGGGGTCTACAGCAATATTATAGGTAAAACCTTTGAGAACAATATCTAGATTAAAATCCCATGTTGTTGTTTTTTCAAGACAGGATCTGAATCCAGACAAACCAGCTCTCCAGTGCACTGTGCTGTAGGGTATCACAAAGGGATTAATGACTAATGTTTTTCAACTGTATAAAAAATACAGATTTATAGCCTAGACTTTCCACATGGAGCAGATTCCATGATCAATAAATATTTAAGTATTTAATACAAAGTGAAAGAATTTCAAGAAGAAAATCTGACTCACAACATCCTGTCGCACACCAGTAGTTAAGTCTAAGTGGTTACGTGTGGGAGAGAGAGACCTCATCACCTAATCCTGGCAGTGAGTTTGTTGGGAGGTTGGTCTTCCTGATGAAGTTGTAAAAGTAAAGGCATCAAAATGTCTTGCTGTCACTCTGAGCATAACGTGGCCAATAACCTATTCACCAAATCATCAGCTCAGTGCTGTGAGAGGCTTACTTTCTTCTTAATGGGAATGAACACATGTAACATGGGCTTCACTCTCAACAAATGTCATTATTATCCTTTCAGCCATGGTTTTTTTTAAATTTTTGTATGACTCTGACATTACAAGATGTGGAAGAAAGTTGTTACTAGCAATGTTAGTGGAACTAATCCAGTAAATACAAATACTTCTTTCAGGAAAAAAAATTAGACTATTACTCCTGCAATTTAAAAAAATTTAGAAAAAATAGTGTGCCTTTTTTCCCCCATTTTTCTTTTTTTTTTCTTTCTTCTATTTTTAGGTGGAAAAAAATTGTTTGAATGCTCTAACTATTATCCTGTCAGAAAAAAAAGCCCAGATGAGATGTAGAAAACATGCCCTTTTCTTCCTAGATTTGTCAAGTTTATTTAAAAATTAGTGTTACATATGCCACCTTCCAGTCATGGGTATCAGGAACATTTTGCATGAGAGAAAACTCAATCCTGTCTGTAAGCCAGCTGTTTCAGACTAGCATTGTCACAGCATTTTTATTTGAAAAATGTATGATAATGGCATTTAGTATCATTTGTATGTTCCATAATCTCTTCTCTGGTCAGTTTAATTTCAGACAAAACTTCTGGTGAGGATGAGTTACACAAAGAAGGATTTCAGTCTGCCCACTGTAACAGTCTGGGTTTGAGTGTGGATTTCATAACATCCAGAGATGTTGCAAAAATAGTTATCTCATAAATTAGGGGTCTCTTAGCTCTCTTCAAGGTCAGAATTTTGAACGCTATTATTATTTAGGACTGAGTGATAGGTTTTCTTTCAGGAGATCCCTAACTCCCTGATGGTGTCTCTGTTTCAGAACCCTGTGTGTTGCTCAGTAAAGGTCATGGAAGTTTCAACACAAGATGGTTGCCATCACAGCTAAAACACTGGAAATGAAGGTTTGGTACTGGCTCCTTTCTACCCAGGCCCAGAATTTCAATCCACTTTTTCAGGATGGTTTATTTGTTTTTTTCATTTGAACCAGTTCTAAATTCTTATTGCAGATATAATAGAATTAAAGCATGGACTGTTTATTACAGGAACATCCACTGGTGAGGGTGGAAGGGAAAGAAACTGGCCTACTGACAGAAACTTTGTCTGTTCAGCAACTCACAATTGAGAGTGAATGAGATTTTTTTTTGTTGCTGCAGGACCTGCATGTGCTCAGTCATACTGAAGGCTCCTGGCACAGTAATGCATCCCAATGTTTTGGGTTTTCTTTTTTTTCTGACAAAGTGGTTTTATGCTCAGTGTAAACTTCTGCTGCCTGCACTTTAATATGCTGTCTTAACTCCCTGAACTGGTTGTTGGAAGCAGTAAATGCAAGATTGTCTCTGTGCCCCTCCTGGTGGATAATCAAGAGAATCCACCTGGAAAAGAAAAAGGAAGAAGGAAAGAAAGGAAGAGAGAAGGGAAGAGAGAAGGGAAGAGAGAAGGAAGGACAGAAGGAAGGACAGAAGGAAGGACAGAAGGAAGGACAGAAGGAAGGACAGAAGGAAGGAAAAAGAGAAAGAGAGAAAGAGAGAAAGAGAGAAAGAGAGAAAGAGAGAAAGAGAGAAAGAGAGAAAGAGAGAAAGAGAGAAAGAGAGAAAGAGAGAAAGAGAGAAAGAGAGAAAGAGAGAGGGAAAGAGGGAAAGAGGGAAAGAAACAAACCAACAAACCCAGAGAAAGGAAAAAGTCTTCTCATGCACAGCAGATAATTTCTCCTCACGTATTTAGTGAATGTCATGATAAAAAGAAGCAGCAATGGCTACCCAGGTATCTTTCTTTCCTTTAACATTACTGATCTCAGATAATTTTCCTTCCTCCAGGCAGGTAAAAGCTACAGATAAGTTGAATCACATAACATTTCAGACTTTCTATCTTCCCCTGCCATTTGTATTAACCTTAAGCTTATCCCTGATTTGCTCTAGAATTCGCATGCAACACTTTTACAGATTACTTCCATTCTCCTCTCTTCTCATCTTCTTGCTTTTCCTCTTCCTCAATTAAAATTCATAATTTCTAAACAGTGTACCTGTACCAACTAAGTGGTCCTTTTGCATCAAGGCCTGCCAAACCTCACAGTTTTGATCAAACTGTACTTTTGTTAATCTCCGGATTACAAAGCAACCTTTTAAAATTTCCACTACTAGACCTTCAGATGATTACTTTTTGTCATCTTGTAAGTTTTTAAGAACACAAGAAACTCTCAGGCTTCCCCCACCCACTCATCTGGTATGATGAACTACACAACCTCATCCGGCAAATTCTACCCTCTGTTCTTTCAAACACAGATACAGAGTGAGAGGAATTATACTGAAAGCCTCCTTCATTTTGGCAGTCAACAGTAGAATAAAGCACATCCTCATATTCACAGGTTTCGTCTTTCATATCACACTACTCAGAAGCCATGAATATCATGCCCTGCAGGACTGATGACTCCTTGGGCAGCTGATCACAACTCCTAGTAGTCTGCCTCCTCTTTTAGCTGCCAGCATCAAGTGTGTTGCAGGCCTACTGATCTTTTGCTTCTGACTAATAGACCAGCTTGTGAGTGCTTTAGAAAGGAGAGCCAGTGGGAGAACAGGCAGCATTAGGAGTCAAATGGTAAAAGAGAAAAGCTGGCATAAAGCTAAGTCCTCTTGTCTATAAACAGTGCAACTACTGTGGTGAGAGGGAAGACAGAACTGGAAATAGCAGACAGGAGACCAACAGGTGTATTGCTTCAGCCTGAACAGAGCTAGGTGGAGGCTCAAATAAAGAGAACAGAATGTCAAGGAAAGGACGTTTAGTCAACTTGCAATGCTGTGAACCGAGATGCAGCAGTTATATCTGCTTGTCCTTCACCTAAGCAATGCCTAACACTCAAGGTATTGATTTTGAGTATATTTGCTGTCAGTGCAGCCAATAAAATACTTTGCAGAGGAAGCAAAAGCTATAGACCTCTAAAATCTGATGTAAGTAAAGAAGAATGCTTTACAGCACAGCTGCAAATAAATCCTAAAGGACGCTGGCTGCCTCACATTCTTGAGTAGAAGATACTGCTCATTAACTATTCAACAGTTTACTGAAAAACCAAGGAAAGAAGACAAGTCAGCAAAAGCTTAAAACCAGCCTGAAACTGTATTTTATCACACAGGGATAAAAGTATTTAATTGCAGCGTTCTCTTTCTGGCACATCTGTACAAAATCTCACATATAACCACCAAACAAAATTAATTTCTTTGCTCCCAGTCTTACCCATATGATTAAAAAAAAATAAACCCAAAGCATTTGGCTTTGCAAAGAACATAAAAATAACATGGAGCCAGGCAGTGAATAAAGTGAGAGGCACATACTGGCAGGACCAAGAAACACAGCTTGCATTTTATGATGCTAGCAGGACTGTATGGGAGAAGGAAGTATCATTTCTGGCTGATGATACTACAACACAGAGGTATAACCCTACAGTATTTAAGGCAGTTCTAATTAATGATATAACAATATATTTGGTATGTGCACTCAGGATGTGATTGAGAAAGAATACTACTATTTATGTATCTGTGGACAACTATCCATTTTTTCACTGTTCAGATTATTACATACTGGCTAAAATTGACTAGAAGCTGATTCTGTGACCAGCTAAACATGGAGAGGAAGGTGGGCTGAATCTGAGTGCCATTAATAACTTTTTCTGTAGTTTGATGAGCATGATGTATCAGGCCACTTTCACTGTGCAACAATGTACAGAAGCCCTATAATACTTCCTAATTCTTATCACACCCTGAGAAAAGAACTCATGCAGTTAGTTATACTTGCTTGAACACACTTCTTCTTTGGGAAAGAAGACGAGAATCAGAAATAACAGTTAAGTCCATAAACACCCTTCTTTGTGGTGATGTTTGATGTTCTGTTGGTAATCAAAGTACTTCTTGCAAGAAAAAAAATCTCAACACACTCTGGTTGGATCTGTTCTTATGTCAACCCTTCATGCCCCACACTGGCAAAAAGGACTGTGGTGGGTTTAAGCTCAGCTGGAGATGAAACACCACACAGCTGCTGACCCCCCTCTGCCTCCCCCCACTCCCCACGGTGGAATGGGGAGGGGGGGATCAAAATAAAACTTCTCTGTTGAGATAAGAACAGTTTAATAA
The DNA here is from genome assembly GCF_000738735.6 of Corvus cornix cornix. Classification (NCBI taxonomy): domain Eukaryota; kingdom Metazoa; phylum Chordata; class Aves; order Passeriformes; family Corvidae; genus Corvus; species Corvus cornix. The sequence goes on along the minus strand of NC_046332.1, from coordinate 28,974,676 downwards.
CTGAAAATAAAGTCAAATAGAATAACAATGATTATTACTGGTAATAATAATAATGAAACAAACGCGTGATGCACAGTACAATTGCTCACCACCCTCTGACCAATGCCAGACCTCACTTCCCAACCCCAGGCTGGCTGTGAACTGACTGTGAACATGAACTCCCATGAACTCCCCCCAGTTTAAACACTGGGCATGACGTTTTATGGTGTGGAATATCCCTCTGGCAAGTTTGGGTCACCTGTCCCAGCTATACTTCCTCCCAGCTTCTTTTGTGTACTTCCTCACTGGCAGAGTATGAGACATGGAAAAAGGGGTGATAAATTACTCATGATAAATATGACTTAGCAAAAAACCAAAACATCAGTGTGTTACCAACACCATTCTCTTTCCAAATCAACACGCAGCACTGCAACAGCAACAGAGAAGAAATTAATTCTATGCCAGCTGAAACCAGGACAATAAAGTACAAATAAACTTTACAATTCCATTTGAAAACTTGAGTACCTTGACTTTTTCATAAAGACAAAGGATTTTAAATAAGCATTAATAAACTTTCATAACTAAGATATATGTGAGTTTCTCCATTGCTTTAACACTATTGACTTTAACAAATATACTTGAATCCACGGAAGAACACTTACTACATTTTCTTTACAAGCTTTTGAAGCTGTTTAGTGAAGCTAAAAAAAGAGTTTGGGGAGCAATGTGATTATAGGAATGAATTTGTATTGATGTACATGCAAAATGTGATAGCACAATTTTCTCTCAAACTATGAAATAAAGTAGTCATCAAATATATGTCAATAAATTAGTATATGCAGACACATAGGAATATAAAAGACTAGAAATCAATTAATCTCTTATCAAATATATGTCAATAAATTAGTTAGTATATGCAGACACATAGGAATATAAAAGACTAGAAATCAATTAATCTCTTATTTCTGTAGTTATACAAGATGATTTAAGAAGAACTAGGCTGGATTTCTACCAGCAGGAGGGCTAAAGGATGTTTTCCTATTCATATTATTCACTATAGTTAAATTCGTATTAAGATACTCTAAAAGAAAGCAGAAGACAAAGTTTATTTATATTAAAAAACTGTTAGAGTTGTCAGGAAAATCCACAAACGCCAGGGTTTATGTCCAAAAAGGAGACAGAGGAGTCCTGCAACTTCATTCGAATAAAGAGAGAGCCCACCGGGGCAGCACGCCCGCGGGGTTTTTCTCTCTCGAGGTTTCGGAGGGCACAGCCTCCTTTTAATCCCCAAACTCCCGCCGCATGTTGCCCTCTTCCTTTCCCCACTGGCTCAGTACAGGGAAGGTACAGCCTCCGAACCGCCTCCCACATCTTCCCCCCTCGAACCTACTGTTTTAACCGCAAAGCTCAGAAGTTCAGGCTGTGCAGACCCTTGTGGGTTTCAGGAGCCAAGCTGTGTGGGCTCTGCAGCAAACCTGCTGCCCAAAGTTAGTAGAGACATTAAGACCCATTTCAAAGACATTAACACCCATACCTTCACCCATCGAATTGTTTGTAAAGACATTAGCTTGCCTCTCATAATGCAGTCTAGAGAAAACGTTATTTATAGCCTTGTTTTTCCTACTTGGAATTTTTCAACATTTTTCTGTCCCTAAAACAAGTTCTTATGCATCATTTACCCTCAGTTTTCCTCGACCTGAGGGAAAATGTCAAGTATCTCTAGAAAAGTCTGCATATAGAGCAGCATTAGGATATACTCAGTGTTTTGAGGTGCTATCAAATCAAATACGTCGTCATGGTCTATTGGGAGATCTCAAATTTACAGGATAAAATACCTGTGATCTAAACTTTATTTCATGAGCTTATAAAGAAATGCAGCCAGTCTGACAAACAGGAGCTCAACCCCCTTTTGCCTAGACTAGTCTATCACAGGAATTCACTTATTCAGCATTCAAATCATACGGTTTCAAAACTTAGAACCCATAATTGTTAATTCATGCCCTTACGAGGAAAAAAAAAAATCTAGCCGATAGTGAGAATGTTCATCCTTCCTCTTCCATCATTTGGGCATCCCCCGTGAAACACCGGGAAGCATGGAAGTCCCAGCAATCCAGCTGCTACTGCTTTTGTATCTTCCAGCTAAAGGTTTGGTCTAAATAATTTTCGTAAATTAGCAGATTGTGCAGAAAGTGCCAGACGGAGACGATGGCTGCAGGAACCAGCGATCTGCAGGTGACAATGGCTGCATAATGGCCCTTTGCCCCTTTCTGGGCACCTGTCCTGCCTACTGGCGCTCTCTCTTTGACCCAGTGTCTGCCCCCAGCCTACACCAGGCCTGACCAGGAGCTGTGCCAGCCATCTCCTGAGCAGCATTTTACTGAGCAGGCACAATCCTTAAACAAGATTTAAGAACAACCTGTTCCCTATTCATTAGTAAAATCTGAGCGCAGTCAAGAGTCAAAAGAAATTGTCCCTCCCACACATAATTCAACTGACTGTGAGCTGATCCTATTTCCCCTTCCCCTAGGGCATGAACACACTCTAGGGCTCACCTTTCTGTGGATTTCTCACTGATGAGCATTCCTTAGACTGAGGTGGATGAACCACATTCCATACATCCTGAAAATGCAGATTTTAAGAACACTCTCAAGGAGAAGGCAGTTTTATATCTTCCAGTGAATCTCATTTTTATATGTAAACTAGCAATGAAAAAAAAATGTACAAAACTTATCAGAGGTATTGGCAAAAATCAATAAAAAGCCTTTTGATTAACTCAGAATTTTCTTTGGCATTTGGGAGTAATTGTGCTTTTGATCTGAAATAAAATCCCTGAAAAGACTTTACTAATGAGGTGTTCCTTTTTCATTCGTCTTCCGGGGTTAACAAAAGGTAAGCGGCCTGTATTTATGAGGAAGCAGTCCGGGGTACCTCCCTTCAGAGAGGGTGGGAAGTGCCAGCTGAAACCAGCACAGCTCTGCTCAGCTGGTAAAGAGCTCTGGGCAAGAGCTGTGTTTGCGTGGCTCAGCAGGAGGCTCCAGGCACCAGCAACACACCTCTTGTGTCACTGCTAATGAAACTCCTTGTGCTCATGGGAGCTGCCTCTTCTGCCCGCCAGCCACGACATGTTTGTGCAGGATGCTCGCACTATCCGGAGCAGCACAAAGCCCCGGCGCTGGGAAAGCTTCCTCACGGGCTAGCTGCTGGTTCAGAGGAACGTTGCCACTGCAGCTTTCCAAGAAGCTGGACTGATGATCCCTGGAGCTGAAAACTGAAACAGGGAGGCTACTAGAAGGTCTGAGAACACTCATCTGAGAGAAAGGAGGGGGGAAAAAAGAAGTCACACCTCTTGATCCTGACACCTCCAGTGTGTTCTTGCATTCAGCAGCTGTAAGAAGGAACAAAAACAACAACCATGTCAGCATTTTCCTGTCCTGCAACTGCACTGATGTCAGCAAGAGACATCAGGCACTTTGAAGCCAGATGTTCTATGTGTTGCCTGGATTTTATTTTTCCCTACAAAGCCTTCCTTTTTCCAGTCTTCATTAATTCATTCCACTGGATTTATTTGGTCATGCTGTGGCTCTTATTTTCTCTGCTTTTACTAGAGTCTCTCTTTATTCCCAATCCTCCCTCTTTAATTCTCTTTTTAATTTCCTGAAAAAAATCAGACGTTAATACTTTTCCTATTCAACATTCCACTTCCACAGAATCATTTTAACAGAGAATTACTGAAAAACTGGTTATGAAATCAGTCCCATTTTCCTGGAGTATTCCTTTTATGAGTTATGTTCCATCTTTGAAAGAAAAGACAAATGTACCTTAAACGTGAATTTTTCACATTATTTTCTGTTCTTCTTCACATGTGAACTTGAGTATAGGATGCTGAACCCTGAACTGACTAGGCATGAACCTCTTTGCATGTGGCAACTACCTCTTCTCTTAAATGATTGGCTCAAAACATTTATTGACTCAGTCTTGCTCAGGCAGTAGCTCAGTCCAGGAAAATGAAGAATTTCAGCAGTTCATTAAAAAGCACTTCATATGAAAGGAATGACAAGAAGTTGGTAGATAGAAATACTAGACTGCCTGATTAGACTATCACACACTCATTGTAAGGCGGGTTGACACAGGCTGTGTTTTAGGATAAATGTGAATGAGAAAGGAAAAATGGACTTACAGAAAGCAAAAGATAGGTAATTTGGGACTAAGGTCTGTCCCTAGGACACTGAGGTAGAAGCAAGACACTAGGCTAGTTTGTTTAAGGAAAAAAAGCAAACCCACCTTACCGTGGACAAAATAGCTTTACTTTCTTTACAGGCCACAAACTGACCCTCAAAAACAGTCTTGAATTTATCTGAAGCTGCAGCATTTTTTTTGAAGCTTTTTTTTTTTCTGAGCCAGAGAATTCTTTGTCAAGGATGCAAACTTGCAGTTACAGATAGAAATCTTCCAACCACATCCTTGTTCATATTATTGAATGTGAAACCAGAAAGCACCTCACTGCAAGCAGCCTACATTAGCTGCTTTTAGGAGAGGTGTCCTCTTCCTCATCTGCATTTTGTGCCCAGACAAGCTGTTTGCTATGTCCTCTCTGAGCAGACACATAATCAACTATAGCAAAACAACAACCATACCACACATTTTGCATGCATACATAATATTTATTTATTTGTTTGTTTGTTTGTTTGTTTATTTGGATGACCTGTCCAATCTTGCTGCAAAGCACAGCAGCAAGCTCCCCATTTTTTTTTCTTTCTTTTTTTTCCCTGCAGCTCTCTACTGTTCACTTGGTTATACCTTGTCAAAACTGTTACTTCTTTTATGCAGCAAGTGAGCTGCAGTGCAGGTGAGATCTAAGTACCTATGGTCCTCACAAGCCTGACTCTAATTGATAGACCTTGTAGAAGTAGTTCCATGACATTTTCCATAAAACCTACTGTATTTTTAAGATGACATTTCCCTGCTCTTGCCTGTACAAGATTTATTGTCTCAGTGATGCTAATGGGATCTGATAAAAATGTCTGTATTTTGGCAAAGTAATGTAGCCACTTGTGTCAGTGGCAAAGACCTTAAGCTGGCCGTTCCTGAATGACAATCTGCCTTTAAAATGCTCCCAAGAACCTTTCTGCATCAATCCAGTGGTCACTAAGTAGGAGAGAAAGCCTTTAGATGAGCCAGCAGGAGACTGTCCACATGAGAACAAGCAATTTGTAAATATGGTCCATAAAAGATCACTGGAGCTTTTTCTAACAACAAATGCAAGGAGGGATCTGCAGGCTGGTGGTGCATTTCACCCATCTTACCAAAAACAAAGGTGAAGATCTGCTCACAGCATAGCTTAGACAAGGAATCTGTGCCGACATTTGAGTTTAAATACAGCTTTTGGGGCAAGGGACAGAAACTGCACTGTTGGAGAGTGCAGGTGAGTTTGTCTAGAACAATTGAGGCTTATTGGTGCACTCAGGATCCTTCCTGACTGTCTTGGCTGAAAGTACAGCTTCAACACGCATCATAGAGGAAATCATAAACTCAGGAAAAAAAGACCTACTTAAACCACAGGCAGCATCACTTAGAATTCATGACTATCCTTGAAATGCTAGAGATTAGGTACATAGTTTCAAATTACTTTTCCCTACCGAGTTCAGTACCCTGAACTGTGCAGTGCTAGTAAGGACCCAGAAAAGGAGACGGTTAGTACCTTTCCAAGTCCTTTTCCAAGTTTTGGGGTTCTTTATTTCATGGAATTTCTAAAATTTGCATACGCAATGCTTTCATACCCCTGGTTCTGGTAAGCGTGAGGGATGAGCCGGCGGTCGGTGGGGCGGAGCCGGTGCTTTGGGGCGCTCGGATGGTTCCGCCGGCCGGCAATACCAGCTGTGACCACCGGGCGGCACTGTTCAGCCGCAGAACCGCCCCCCGGCCCCAGCGTGCAGCCTCTGGAAGGGGCGCCCCGAAATCGCCTGCCTTGGGTGACTTCACACCCACAGACAGCTGGAGTTCCGGGCTCTCCTGAAAGAGCCAGAGACATTCTAGGCCCCTCCACATGATATCTTTACCCCGTGTTCAGACTTCAGCGCAAGGAAAAATGTATTGCTTGTTCTCCAGACACATTCACCGGCTCAATATTCTCCTGAGCTCTAGTTGAAAATTACACTCCCTATTCCATGTTTTTCTTCAATTTTTTTTGGTACCTTTTTCACAAATCTTAGTCCTCTCTGTTCACAGCCTGGACTCTAATACATACAAACTGGGGGACGAGAGGCTGGAGAGCCCTGTGGAAAGGGATGTGGGGGTTTGGGTGGATGGCAAGTGGAACATGAGTCAGCAGTGCCCTGGCAGCCAAAAGGGCCAACCGTGTCCTGGGGGGCATCAGGCACAGCATCGCCTGCCGGGCAACAGAGGGGATTGTCCTGCTCTGCTCTGCTCTGCTCTGCACTGCACTGATGTGACCTCACCTCAAGTCTGGGTGCAGTTTTGGGCACCACAGTGTAAGAGGAACATCAGGTTATTATTAGAGTGTGTCCAGAGGAGGGTGACCAAGATGATCAAAGTTCTCCAGAGCAAGAGGTCACTTGGTTTGTTCAGCTTAAAGAAGTCTGAGGAGTGATCTACAGCTTCCTCATGGGGTGAATGGAGTGGGAGGTGCTGATCTCCTCTCTCTGGTGACCCAAGATAGGACACAAGGAAATCTAGAATCATTAAGGTTGGAAAACACCTTTAAGATCATCAAATCCAACCATAAACCCAACCCTGCCAAGTCTGTCTCTAAGATGTGTCCCTAATTGCCACATTTGCACATCTTTTAAATGCCTCCAGGGATAGTGACTAATCCACTTTCCTGGACAGCCTGTTCCAGTGTTTGATAAACCTTTTGGTGAACAAATCTTACTTCATTTCCAATCTAAACCTGCCCTGGCACACCTCAAGGTTGTTTCCTCTTCTTCTGTTGCTTGTTACATGGAAAAATAGACTCACCCCCACCTGGTTACACACTCCTTTCAGGGAGTTGTGGAACATGATAAGGTCCCCCTGAGCCTCCTTTTCTCCAGGCTAAACACCCCCAGCTCCCTCAGTGGCTCCTCATAGGACCTGTGCTCCAGACCCTTCACCAGCTCTGTTGCCCTTCTCTGGACATGCTCCAGCACCTCAACGTCCTTCTTGTACTGAGGGGCCTGGAACTGGACACAGCACTCGAGGTGTGGCCTCAGCAGTGCCAAGGAGATAGGGGATGATCACTGCCCTGGTCCTGCTGGACACGCTATTGCTGATACAGGCCAAGATGCCATTGGCCTTCTTGGCCACCTGGGCTTTATTGAACCTCTCAAAACTGGCCTTGACCCATCAATCCAGCCTGTCCAGACCCCTCTGCAGAGTCCTCCTGCCCTCCAGCAGATCAACACTCCCACCCAGTTTGATGTCTCCTGCAAACTTGATCCCCTCATCCAGACCACGGATAAAGATATTAAACAGGACTGGCCCCACACTGAACCCTGGGGGACACCACCTGTGACCAGATACCACTTGGATGTAACTCCATTCACTACCACTTCCTGGGCCCAGCCATCCAGCCAGTTTTTAGTCCAGTGAAAAGTACACCTGTCCAAGTGATGAGCAGCCAGTTTCTCCAAGAGAATGTTGTGGGAAATGGTGTCAAAGGCTTTACTGTAGTCCAGGTAGAAGATAACATCCACAGCCTTTCCCTCACCCACTAGGCAGGTCACCCTGTCATGGAAGGAGAGCAGGTTGGTCAAGCAGGACCTGCCTTTCCTAAATCCATGCTGGTGGGCTTGAATCCCTGGTTTCCCTGCACATGACTGTGTGATGGCACTCAGGATGAGCTGTTCCATGACCTTCCCCAGCACTGAGGTCAGCCTGACAGGTCCTTAGTTCCCTGGATCTTCCTTCTGGCCCTTCTTGTGGATGGGCATCACATTTGTCAATGTCCAGTCAACTGGCCCTCCCTGGTGATCCAGGTCCCTCAGGTGGATCCCATCTGGACCCAAAGCCCTGTGTGTGTCTAAGTGGTGCAGCAGGTCACTGAGCATTTCCATTGGTTTATGGGGGCTGCATTCTGTTCCCTATCCCTGTCTTCCATCTCAGGGAGATGGGTACCTGAAGAACAACTGGCCTTGTTTTTAAGGACTGAGGCAAGGAAGGTCTATTATGTACCTTTTCCTCATCCTTTGTCACTGTTTCCCCCTGCAGCATCCAGTAAAGGATGGAGATTCTCCTCAGCCCTCCATTTGTTGCTGATGTATTTATAAAAACATTTTTATTGTCTTTTCATTCCCCTGAAATTATATGAAGCTGTGTTAGGGGAAGTTTACATTGGCCATTAGGAAAAATTCCTTCACTGAGAGCACTGTCGGTCACTGGAACACGCTCCCCAGGGAAGTGGTCTTGGCCCCAAGCTTGTTGGAGTTCAAGGAGCACTTAGTCATATGGTTTAGATTTAGGCAGTTCTGTGAGGAGCAGGGAGTTGGACTCAATGATCCTCATGGGTCCCTTGCAACTCAAGGTATTCTGTGACTCTATGATTCTATGATTCAGGGTGATAAGCAGGAGAGCTGATGTGATTGTATAGATTACTCCCAACACGATGAAGAGAAGCAGTTGTTCATTGCTTTTGTTACCTTGAAGGTGCTTACTCACCTTCTGCAGGTGTGCTGCCTAATGCATAAGGGGTTTACTCTTTTCATGTTACCCTGTGGCTAAACCTGTGTGACTTCACACCTCCACACCCTCAGTTTTTTCCAGATTTACTCAACAAGGGCATTTCAACAATTTCTGGAGGCATTTTCAGGTTTAGCTTCATATTCTTGCATACTTTCTTAGCTATTTTCTTTCTTTCTTTTTGCAGCTTTATTTTTGGTGGGAAGAGAACAGTTTCATACACAGACCGCAACAGCAAGGGGTACTGAAAACACATCCCTGTTACGGGATACTCAGTTTCAAAGGCCTCATACTCTGGGGACTGGCATATGTCCACTTAAAACAAACATCAACTCTCTTGACTGTCCCCTCCCAACCTGCACACCCTTTGCCTTCCCATCCATCTTCTAGCTGTAGCATTTATTCAGTTCCATAAAGTAAAATTGTACATATAATTTTTGATGAGTTAGTTTTCAGACAGATCAGGTCCTTGATCCAGATCACTGCACAAATCTTTGCTGATAGCATTGGGAAGGTGATGAGGAAAGGGTAGAGAAAAAAAAGAGTGTAAGGTCACCTGTCTCAGTAGAGGTTCGTATTCTTCTGGGGTTGAAATGTCTGTGGGACTACGCCCTTAGAAGTAAATTCCCATTTTGCACTACACTGCTTTTAAACTGTTTTCTATAAATATGTTGCCACCTCTGGGTTCTGAATATTCCAGTCTGTGCATGGGAGCTGGAATGAGAAATTAATCTTTGTGTTGAGATGTTTCCATATCTTACAAGTAATTAAGCATTCCTTGGGAAAGAAACTGGCATCCAGGCAGCAGACTGAGACCCAGGAACTGCCAGGGTTTGGAGTGGTTCTGTTCATGAAACACTTTTCCTGCCAGGAAATGTATCCAGCCATTCATTCCCTTCTCTGAAAAACTCCTGAAATAATTACATTAAATGGAGTTTCATGCTAAACAAAATTGTTTTAACACTTCCCACGTTCTTTTTCTCTAGGAAAGAAAATAAATCATTTTATTCCCAACTAAATTTGTAGTTCTCCTTTCCTACTCATTTTTCAGCCAAGAGCTAAATGAAAAAGGCAGTCATTTATGTAATCCCTTGCTGCAAGTTTGAGCAGGCTCACAGACCTTTACTGATGGATCTGGACATAGGGTGGCACCAGTCACCATCTCTGGCAGCCAAAAAGAAAAATCCTGTGGGTACCTTACATTCTCTCACAGAACCTCAGCTCCATTCCGTTCAGCTTCCTGAGGGTGTGGAGCCCTCACCTCTCTGCCTTTCAATGCCAGTGACTTAATGTCCTTATTTTTCTACTGGGCTTCCAAGAATAAGCTTTATGTTATGTGATCTTTTTAGCAGGGCGATTTTGCTTAAATCCCAGGGCACTTAGGAAGTGCAACTTCCCTTTCCATCTGCGTAACTGTTGGTCCATTTTTTCCACTAAAGCATAGGCGTGCAACCGAAAACAGAGCTTTTCGGAATCTTCTGCAGTTTTATTCTTCAGATGAGCAACAGTCACCTGAATCTAGCACAGATCTCCTTTAAGTATGGAACACTTCCAAATCCTCTTATGGAAGCAACAGAACAGTAGGATAATTAGAGTTTATTTGAGCCCCTCTTCCTTCCAAGTCAAACAGACAATACTGAAAAAAATACAGTGGTACTCGGTCCGTGCTATTCCAACAGGAGTTTGCTGTTTCTGGTTTTCACAAGCAGAAGTTAGGAATTTTATGCTTGGTCAAGAACTGTGGTTGCAGCACACATCCAAAGGAAGTGAGTGAAGCTTGGAACATGGATCAACATGGATCAGCAGATAGGGTTAGTCTTAGGTGCTTTATAGAATATAAAGGAGATTGCAAAACATACAAGTTCATAACTTCAATACCTCTTTAAAAGATATACCTATACATTCATACTTTCTAGGGAGTTCATAGGACTTTAATAACAACATATACAAGATAAATGTACATCTCCCTCACTGCGCATTTCTGTTCCTGGGCCATGGCTGTAGAGCTCATGAATTTTACATTTTCTCCCTTTGGCAGCTTCAGAAACCCTGTAGTGTCTCATGTTCCAGTAAGCAAAAAATTAATTTACAAGGTCTGGGCATTCAGGTAAAACCTAGTAGCAGTATTGAACTTACACAGCTGGATTGCAGGTCTGCACAGAATTGACTAAATAGTGTCCAGTCCCAGCATGGAACTAGGCTTGGTGTAAAACCAGTCATGGATCCCAGGCAGCCATTCTCTTTTTAAAGTTCCCCAAATTCCCCAAAGAATTGACTAAATAGTGTCCAGTCCCAGCATGGAACTAGGCTTGGTGTAAAACCAGTCATGGATCCCAGGCAGCCAATCTCTTTTTAAAGTTCCCCAAACCAGCATAAATGACTGTTTTTCCCTCTAGGTGTTGGCATGATGAACACTGGCATTCTCTCTGTGTGATGAGTGTGTCAGAACACTAGGGTTGCATAGGTAGGATGCTGGAAAATGGATAGATAAACAGACATTCAGACTGTAGCTGCAGTGAATTGGCACAAGTATAGCTGTTTCTTTGCCTTTGAGACTGTTCATGAAAATTTGCAACTGGCCCGTGCCAACTGAGGAGAGAGGTTAGGATGCAAAGCGTAGAATTACAATGGGCAAATGTTAATTCACGTGCATGAGGTGTCCCAGCCAAACTGGGGCAGCCTGCATGTGGTTTTACACACAATTCATATACCCTTCAAACATGCAGGTAATACATGATTTGACTAATCACTTACACCCACACTCCTGATTATTAATAACAGTAAATCTCTGCAAAGCACCTGCATTTTTGCAGAATTCTTACTGCTTATCTGTTGATCCAGACATCCCTGGAGTCCGTCTTGCTATAATTACTTGCTATGATGCCAGAAGATGCTGGGAAGATGTGGTCTAAGATGCTGCTGTTATCTTGGTTGTCAAAGTCCATATTTCTAGGACTAGGTCATCCTTTAGTTTCTTTTACTTAAGCAGGAACAATACTAACTTCAGTAAAACTTCACAACTTTGTGACAATACAGTCTATAATGTGAACTAATGTATGTTAACAAAATTAATACACTGTCACACTATAAAGATTGATTGATATAATAGTCAAGGAAGATAATTTTCACAACAACTGATACACATACTTAATGAAAACAATAATTAAAAATATAGGTGGGTGAATAGTCAGCTAATGTAGATTGAGGTTTTTCTCCTCTTGGCATTTATTTCCATTAAAGCTCATAAGCAAAGCCCTAAGCAGAAGTGCAGGATGGCAAAGAAGGAACAAAGAGAACAAGTCTGGTCTGTAAGCAGAAGCACACTGCTTGTTTCAAGGGAGAACTGAGATCCAGAAGCCTTTTTGCTGGTAGAAAATCTCGTTATTTGTGATAAAGATTAAAAGAAAAAAAATTAAAAAGCATGTCTGTATACTAATGTTGCCAAGAGCCGGTGTGGAGACTGTAAAGGTGCAGGGTCTGGTTTTTCACACTCCATTTTGAGCTGCCCGTCAGTCCTTTGCACTTCTGTGCTTCCCCAAATTATCTTCAGTTATCTCTTAGGAATTTTCTGTAAGCTTCTCCTCTTTCTATGCCAAGCTTTCTTAGGGAGAAAATACCTTTGTACCTAACCAAACAGCAACAAACAAAACAACAAGGCTTTGGATATAGGGTATCCAGAAGGATATTATAAGGTTTTAGTTTACTGCTCTGTATGATTATTTTTCAGAAATCTGTGAAGGAAAATGTGCTATTTCAGACAGTTGCAGTGATAAATCTGCCCTTGAAAAAAATCTTCTTGAAGATTTTATCCACTAAATAGTTCTGCTTCAAAACTGCTTGTCAAACATGTCCTCTCATGTATAAATAGTACCCTTCTTATTCTTTCCTCTGCCTGCTATTCTATTTGCTGTTCCCAGCTCCTCCCTTTCTTCTTCACATCCCTTTCTTTCCTTGTCTGTCTTTTATAGTCGCTCTGTGTGTATCTTGCTTTCTCTACCTCTGTCTCCCACCTCTCTCACTCTTACCCTCCTTCTTCTCTCCTTTTTCTTTGAAACTCTATTCCCCTTGTCTTAGCCTCACCCCTCCCTTTTATCCTCCTCAGCTATTCTCTCATGGGTGGTTTTCTTCACTTGGGTTTGTGTGGTCTGCCCTGCACATTCCAATTCTTTTCTCTTCAAGACCTAACATGTTTCACACAGTGAGGAGAGTATTTGAGAAATGAATTACGCTTTGCTGCTCTGACCATTGTTTTAATAACTGCAACTTTAAATATTATGAGATCTGTTTGTGTGTCTGGACATTTGAAACTCACTATTGTGTGGAACTGTGTGTCTATAAAATGAATGTCTGTCTGTGTAATTTGGAGTACATGATTGTCTTTATCAGTGTCTCCAAACTTTCTTGATCACGTACCCCTCTTAGTAAAAGGCTTTAGCATACACCCCGTTATGCATATATTTACTTATTTATAAATTATGTAGTACTGAAGTTCTAATATTTTCCTCCTGCCCCCCAATGGGCTGCCTTGCATACCCCTTTGGGGTGCATGCACCCCACTTTGGAGATCACAGCTCTATATTGTGGAAGCCACATTGTTGCATGAGATACACTGGTTTTGTCACATTTAGAGACTGTCCTGAGAATCCGTGGTAGTTTGGGATTGAGAGCTTTTTCTCCTCTGTTTCTGTCACGTCAGCTGTGATTGTTTATATATTGAGAGGGCTGAGTTTTTCTGGTAGGGTGTGATAATTTGCCGAGCAGAGGGAGATTTCAGAAACTGGATTTTTTTTTTTTTTTAAGATACAAATTCTGCAGCATTGCAAAATGCCGCAACATTGGAGAAGGAACATTTAAACGCTGACGTAAAAATTAATCCCTCGTAAAAGGTTGACTGTGCGCTTGCCTTTCACCAGGTGAGGTTTTAAAGAGGGTTTGGATGTTGCATGTGCACGCGTGCACAGGAACTTTTCCCAGACTTCCCCATTCAGAGCAGTTCGCTCATGCTTGGCTTTCATTCCACAAGAAGGAGGAGGAGGAGGTTTTGGGGGGAATATTCCGTTACCATAAAGGGGAGGAAGTGTTTCTGCAGCTATTGAACAAAGCAGCTAGTTAACCTCTTTCCCGACCCCAGTGCAATGGTACAGTCCCACTGCTCCTTTCTAGGGGCCAGATGCTCCTCACAGTAGTAAAATGAGGAAGAAAGGAAAACATATGTGCAAAAATTTACTACCCAACTGAGTAAGGACCAGATTCCAGGAGGAGTGGAATACCTGCAATTTCTCCTAAAGTAAATTTATTTTAGAATCATATTGCGGGGGGGGGGGGGGGAGGCAGAGAGAGAGAGGAAGGGAAGTTGGAAGGAAAGAGGTCTGTTGTAATTGGTGTCTAGAAACCCCCACAGAGAGGATTAAGAAAGAAACTATGCTGTCTGGGAAGAAGTAGGTATTTGTGTTACTCTGCATATATACAGAACTGCTAGGAAAGGCTGTGTTCTGTGGAAACTAGCCCTAGCTTTCTGAACACTGAGATGTGTCACTGTCTGCTGGTGGTACTTCTTTTAAGCAGAACGTTATTCAATGTGCTTTTTTCTTCTGTATGTGTACCAGTGTCTTACGTGGAAGGGAATCACAGTCACTTTCTATTGTCCGTATTGTGAAGCTCATACTTCAAACCAAAGGAAGTTACTTTGGCAACAGAAGCCCAAAATTCTGCTCTGTGTTATCACAGAAGTATTTATGAATTGTAAGGCACTGAGTTTTGATATCTTTTCCTTTCAGTCCTAATGCACGCTGTGTTTAGCTCACTGCACCCTCCCTCATTTGCTGCTGCTTGGCTGTGTAACTCACTGAATGGTAGGAATGAGCAGAGGGTTATGCTGTATGTCTCATCCTCTAGCATTTCTCTGTTTTCAGCCCAGTGACATTTGCAAAATGAGTAGGTAGACTCTTGTTCTTGCACGAGCAATAAACAGGAGACACCCAGAAAGATTATTCAAGAAAGATGCAAAGTCCTTTGTTTCCACATTGGAAGCTGAGGTTCTCCTTTGGAAGAACTGAGGAACCCTGTTTGATTCACCCAGACAATTGAGGTTTGTCAGTGCCTGGAATCGAAGAAGTGCCTAGCTAGCTTCTGTGACATTTCACAGAATCACAGCATGGGTCAGGCTGAAGGGATCACGGGAGGGGTCCTCTGCTCCAACGTCCCTGCTCAAGCAGGGTCATCCCAGAGCACATGGCACAGGATTGTACTCAGATGGTTCTGGAATAACTCCAGTGAGGAAGACTCCACAACCTCTCTGGGCAACCTGTTCCAGTGCTTGGTCACCCACACAGTGAAGAAATTCTTACTCATGTTCAGGTGGAACTTCCTGTGCATCAGTTTCTGTTCGTTGCCTCGTGTCCTAGTGCTTGGCACCATTAAAAAGAGCCTGGCTCTATCCTTGACACCCTCCTTGCAGATACTTACAGACACTGCTAAGGTCCCCCCCTCAGACATCTCTTCTAGAGGCTAAACAGGCCCCACTTCTTCAGCCTTTCCTCATAGGAAAGGTGCTCCAGTCTGTTTAATAATCTTTGTAGCCCTCCACTGGACCCGTTCCTGGAACTCCATTTCTCTCTTGGACGGAGGAGCCCAGAACTGGACACTGCAACTCCAGAGGCAACTCACCCGGGCTGAGTAGAAAGGAAGCTTTGGAGGTGGAGTACAAGCAAGCACAGATGCACTAACTTGAGGCTGGGTCCGGCAGAACAACAGGAGATGCCACACAGTAATTTGGGTTTCAACAGTATCAAGAGAGACTGACCAAGGATTAGTCCTGTACAGCCACACTGTCCCTCCTAACCTGAACCTGGCAGGGGCAGAGGGGCAGGGGCAGAGGGGCTGGGGCAGGAGCTTGGGCAGAGGTTGGGGCAGGTACAGCTGCGGCCACGCTCGGGATCCCCAGAAAGCAGGCGGTGAGGGAAGACCCGCTTGGAAAATCCCTCTCTGGAAGAGGCTGGGTGGGGGAAAGGGGGAGAGGTCGGGCAGCACAGGCTGGGATCGCGGAGGGAAGCCGGTGCCGCCCAGCGACCCGCCCAGCGGAGCGGCTCCGAGGGGAGGCTGCCTGCGGCCGGGGGAGCCGGCGGGGCGTGCGGCACAGAGGATGGCGATGGCCGCGGCAGTGACAGGAGTGGCTGCAGCCGCCTCGGAGTGCGGGATCCCGCAGCGCCCCCACCCCCATTTGCCGTCGCTGGGCCTCTGCGAAGGAAAGCAGGTCGGGGGGGCGGAGAGAGAATGGAGGAGGGGCACGACGAGGAAGGGAGGGAGGGAGGGAAGGGGGGAGAGAAAGCGAGAGAGAGAGAGGAGCCGGGAGAAAGGGACAAGGCAGATTCTGGGAAGCGAGAGGAAGAGAGACTCCTGCAGGAGGGGAAACCTGGGCGGGGAGAGGACATTCCCAGTGAAGGGCCTGGAGGGGAGCGCAAGGATCGGGACTGCTCACAAGCATCCGACTTGTTGAAAGACGTCGAGCGAGGACCAGAGGCTGTGCCCGGGGCCGGGGGACAAAGCGGCGTTGGGCGCGGAGCGAGAGGGAGCTGGCGCTGGCCCGCCGGGATGGTGCGACTCGCGCCGTGAAAATGGTCTTTGTCCAACTTTTCTGATGCCGGGAGGCCGGGCGGCACGGCTCTAGCGGGAAGGGCTCCTGCGAACACTGCTCGAGTAATGCTGGGAAGTGGAGGGGGTGTTGCTGGAGTCCTGCACAAGGTACCGTGGCGGACGGGCGAGGACGGGCATTGTGAGTCCGGCCGGAGCGCTCGGAGCGAGCGGGACGTGGTCGCGGGTTACCCGCCGGTCTCTGCCATCCGGGGGAGGGGGCACAGAACAAACGAGGACTACTTAGAAAGGGGTTCAAACTCCTCAGGTCATGTTTTTTCCCTCCTTTCCCGGTGCGTGCTGTTCAAAGGCTGCGTTACCGGGACCCTCCCCCGAGCGCGCCTCTGCTGTCAGGTGCCGGCTGTGGGCGCGGGGAGGACAGATGTGGGCAGTCGGGTCACGGCCTCTTGCTCACGGAGGTTACCATCGCACCCAGAGTCCTTCCACACAGCCATGGTGCGTTTGGTCTGCTCCCATGAGCGGTGTTTTCCGTCTCTCTAGCCCCCTGAAGAGCCATAGGGAAAAGCTGCCTTTGAAGTCTCTGAAGTAGGGCTTGATGGATGCTGGTGCCGGTTCCCGATCCTCGTGGAACGACACAAGCGAGGCTGTGTGGCCTTGTCTGTGGGTAGGGTTGCTCAGCGCTCTTGTGGGGGACAGATGGCTGTATGAGTGCTTGTGGCAGAGAAAAGCCATGTTAGGCTATTTTTCAAGGAGATGATGCAAGTTACTACTACTCAAGCTAAATAAATCTGTGAATGTGGGAGGGGCTGTTGTGATGGGTAATTTTAATTTTGCCTTTTGTGGGATCCACTGAGATGATTTCACTTACTCTGAAGTTTCTCTTGCTGTTACCACACTCATTTGGCCAGGGAGGAGAGTGAGTATCACCTGCCTTTCCTACAAGTTCCAGAAACCAGAGAGTAAAGGTGGGGAAGCAAATCTCCCGAGGGGCATCCTTCACTAGCAGTGATACCATGTCATGCAGATTCATGATGAAGAGGAGTGAGAGGGCAAATGGAAACAACAAAGTCAAGAAGAGTAGCTGCCACCAGATGCATCTGTTACAGGGACAAATCTGTAGCCTCATCTGGGATGGAGGAGGAGACCTCCTTTTTCATTGTTGTATGGGTTCTAATCAGAAACATGAAACTGGATGTGGATGCACCTCTTGTTTAGTTACAGCTGATCCAGCTGCCCTAAGCCATTAGTACAAGATTTATTGGCTGGTTTTAGGTATTTCTTCATTCCTGATTTGAAATAATTTCAATGCTGATGTTCCTTTGGGAGAAGGAAAGGAAAAGATAATCCACAATCTAATAATCCTCTTCTGATGCTACCCCATCTCATTGCAGAAAAAAAAATACTGTTTTTCTCTAGAAGTTCATTCCCTAAATTCAACACCTTGCACTACTTCAGTTCGCTGTGCTGATGTATTGGCAAGTTTCAGATAACTGCACATAATTGCATCCTTTCCTTTACTGCCCTTTGCATGTATGTTCTCTTAGCCAAATTACGCATGTGCAGTTTTTAATTCCTTGACTTGTGTGTCCCTCTAGCCACTAGACATTTTTTTCTTGTCTTCTGAGTTCTCTTCTATTTGACATTCTTGCACTTGCATTGAGCTTCTCAGAATTGTTTGCATGGCCATGTGTTTTGATACTTGGAAATACCATCACTTTGGGGCACTGGAGATTGTATGAAGTAGGATTGTATCTCTTTCTAATTTCATCACAGAAACCCTACAAAGGCATGTTTTCTTGCATTGTTCTGAGGTTCTCAGCTCTTCCAAGCTGTTACCTGTGGCAAGAACAGCTTAGGTTGTGGAGACTTTTTGGAGGGGCTTGGGGAAGAGATGTCTCTTCTCTTTTCTTTCGCCCAAGGCTGCTGCTGTCTTCGCCTTCTGTATTTTACTTGGAGGCTGACCAATGGCACAGTGTAAATCTTTTTTTGGGGCAAGGCAGCTGGTGGCTCCAAGGAGACAGCTGCTTATTCTCCAGCATGCTCCCATAGGCTACCAGCACATGCATCTGACGAGGGAGCTGATCGCTCAGTCCATTGAGAATTGTCTTCTTTATGCCTGTACAAATTCGCTGTGTACGTCCCTCTTTGTGCCCAGGTGCAGATGTCTTCCCCTTCTCCCCTCTGATACTGCATGTGCCGTATGCAAAAGATCATATAAGAGATGAGTATATTTTTTCCCCCTTATCTTGTGTGCTTCCAATTAAGACAGTGTTGTTTTTTTTGGTCAACTCTCCCTCCCTGAATTGTAGAAGATTTATGCATGCTTTTCCTCTGGTGCAGGAATGCTCCTCTCTCCAGGTCTGCTCTCCCTAAAACCTTAGTTTCCTTGTATTTCATTGTCCATCAGCAGTCTCTTTGTAGAGGGTTATCCTAAAGTCCCTACAGATTAGTGCAGAGTACTTTTTGAGCACACATAAGGTTGCACAATATATTTTAATTTCTCATGTCTGTGGCCATACTGCATATGTTTACTGCACACATAAACAATAGAAGGTGGAAGAAGTACAAATGGGTGTGTATGGTCAAGCTAGAGCTTTATAATGTCATTTAGCCACCAAACAAGAGGGCAGTATCTCCCAAAAAGGGTGCTGTCATGAAGAAGTATTTATTAAGAATATTCCAGATTGGCTGGTTTTGGTCATAAACGTGATGATTTTTTTCAAAAAACTCAAAGACTTATTTCTGTGAAAAGCAGATTAAGGGTTTAGGGGGAAACTGATGAGCCCCTATAATATTGTCATTATTTAGTCTTGTTTGTTGTTGTTTTTTTGCTTAAACCTGATTTAATATTATATTACTATTATATCTTGCTGTTGAGTTTGATTTTGTTAGCAAGCTTTGTATCATCTTGCAGAAGTGCAGGTAATGTACTTCTTCCAGCTACTGACTCCACACGTTCAGCAGTTTTCCAACTCATTACGACCTTATACTTTAGCTTCTACCTGTTAAGTCTTGGGCTGGGTATCACTCTTCTCTCCATATTTGCTCTCTTTGGCAACCATGAAGTGTCATGGGCTTCAGGGGTGTACACAAGTGTAACACAGGTGTATTTTGTAAATAATTCTGTAGATGTTGTACAACAGCATATTAGCTCTCTTTCTCCAGTGCTGCCAACTGTGCTGTGTAAACAGACCCCCAAAAGGATAAAAACTCCTTAATTGCTTGTGTCAGCCACAGCAGTCAAACATGTGAGCAGCAAGTCTGAGTAAGAAAAAGCCATTTCATGTTGTCACTCTTCTCTCACTTGATTTATACAAGGAGTTTTAAACTTAACAAAGAACTACACTAGTACTTCCTTCTCAGAGGCATGTGTTGTGCTTGAAGAAATACTCCTCTGCCACCAGAAATAGAATATTATTGGAAGTGTACTGTTAGTATATGTTGTGTTTTAAAAAATGCAATTAAAACGTGTACTTTTTGGAGATCCTGGCACATTATTTTATACTGAAGGTGCTGTCTTGCCTCTTAAAAAGTCACCATGGAGCAAGCTGATGCTTCTGTCACAGAGGTCCTACTTGAAGGTTGTTCTTGAGATCACTTCTGCCAAAAGATCTTCTAGTCACTGGTTTCAATTTTCCATGCCAACAGAGGCCCCTGTGCATTCTGCTACTTAGGCCTGCTTGTCAAGAAGATTTTTGTTCAAACGTTTCACGTGCACACCCCCACTCCCATATGCACGCACATGTGCGCATGCTCGTGTATGCCCACAGCTATGGGCAAAGAGCGGAAAAAAGGGCTGTCCTGGCAGTAGAGAAGATTCTGGGTACTATAAGAACACAGCCTATCCAGCCTGAAAACTATAGTCTTACATATGAAAGCTGAATCCTTAAGGTCTTGATTCACCTTAGGATGGAAATTCTCGCCAGCCCAGACCTGCACATTGAAACATACATGACTTCATTTTCAGACAGGCTTTTTTTTTTCCCCCTGTCTCCTTAAGCTTGCCAAGTGAATGATTCCTCTGCTGATTCTGCAAGTTTCCAAGTGCAGTTTTTTGCTCTATGCCATGTCTCTGGAAAATCTCCAATGTGTCTAAATCATGTAATTAAACCCTAGAAGCTAAAGACTCAGAACTACTGACTCTTTGTAAGATATTTCTGTTTTAGCATGCTGATGTTTCTCCAAGTTACTGTAAAGCTTTCAAAGCTCCCTAAATGACCTGATCTCTCTCCCACTTACTGCAAAACATTCACATGATATGAATCTGTTTGGCCCAGCTGACCACTTCAGAGGCAGTGTGTAGGATACAGACGCCTGTGTGGAAGGCTTTAGCATCAGGCTTACCACAGGTTCTCTCAGATCCTGAGGATGTCTACAAATGGAAGCATGGTTCCTTGGCAGAACTCTCTTATCTTCCTAACTATTCTCTAAGAAGAGAGTGGGATGTCACAAGAGAGACAATGTTACAGAGATTTCTGGGCAGGTTTTGAATAAATTCAATTTGGAAATTCAAACTGAACTGTTTATAAGACTGTTTGAATTTCCAAATGTTAAGTTTCACTCACAGCTAGGATCAATTTCATTCCAGTACGCAGAATCTGGAATGCTTTCTGCACCAGGAAGATGTTTTAAATTACTCCTCCTTGGGTTTGAGCCAGGAAGAAGCTGCTGGAAGCACAGCTGGATTGGGATGCATGCCTGCAGTTGTCTCCCAGATGGTCCCTTCCCTTCCTAATGTCAGTAGGCTTTCAGCTGGTGCCAGCAGCAATGGGAATGCAACTATGTACTGACATTTTCACTTTTCAGTGAGTTTGCTAATCCCGTTCGGTGCATGTGTTGTCCCTAAAGGGGCTACCATAGCAGCAGTAACCACTGCCATCACTACAGTATCAGGAATGGAGTAGTTGAAGAATGTTTGTTTCACTGCTAGTGCAGAGAGGATCTTAGTGGTCTTCTCCTCTTCCAGTATCTAAGCATGTTAGAAATACATAAAGATGCAGTACCACATGATGTGAGAACAAATCCTGATGACTTAAGTATAAATCAGCAGTCTGTTAAAATCCAGGAGATAGATTGAGGCTTGACAGAGGGAATTTTCTTAGTTTGCGCGTGCCTTGTTCTGCTGGGACATGTATGTGGAGTCAGATGCTGAAGAGTAATTAGTCTTCATTTTGAGCCTTACTGTAGCTACCTTTTTGCTTGGGGCTCCAGGCTGAGCACCAGAAAGACATTTGGTGAAATAACGTAATGGGAATGATGCATGACTTGTGCTCCTTGTTTCAGTCAGAAGTCCTCTTAGCTGACTGCAAGAATCGTGTTGACAGCTGTGTGTTTCTCATGGATAATTTTACCAGTCTTGACTTAGAAGTGGCTCTGGATGGTCTCAGAGAGCTGCAGGTTCTTGCAAGAACTAAGGATGTCTTCGGGTAGAAGATGGAGGGCCATGAAGGGAGGGCCAGAAAAGAGGGCTGAGGCACCTCTTCTATGAAGACAGGCTGAGAGAGCTGGGATTGTTCCGAGTGGAGAAAACTCTGGAGAGACATTATTGTGGCCTTCCAGTACTTAAAGGGGATGCGAGAGAGCTGGAGAGGGACTTTTGACAAGGGCATGTAAGCAATTAAACATCTGGGAAAGACTTTAAACTGATGGAGGGGTGGTTTAGAGCAAGGAATTCTTTACTGAGAGAGTGGTGAGGCACTGGAACAGGTTGCTCAGAGAAGCAGTGGATGTCTCTTCCCTGGAAGTGTTCAAGGCCAGGCTGGATGGTGCTTGGAACAACCTGGGGTAGTGGAAGGTGTCCCTGCCCATGGCAGGGGGATCAGAACTAAATGATCTTTAAGGTCCCCTCCAACCCAAAACATTCTATGATTCTATGATTCTGTGAAATCAAATTAGTGACTAGATCCCTGTTACCTGAAAAGAATAGCTTAAAAAATTGTCTCCCGAATAGATTCTTTTGATTATGTGAACCCCAAAAAGAGTGTGTGTGATGACAGAGCATAAAGAAAACAAATCCATCTTTGGAAACAGATTAAAAATAAAAATGTTCAATTCTTTAAAAGAATTGAGCTAAAACAAGTCTTACTCTGTCTGATAAATTAACACTTACAGCCCTAATGGAAAGGATCAGAATAGGCTCGTTGAATAGTCGTTCATTTCCTGCTTCTCTTGGCTAATTGTACCAGCCCACTGTGTCTAATAGCGTTGTAAAGAGTTGTGTGTACAGAAATCAGAGTGGGAAGAGGGAACTTACCCTAAACCCTCAGAAAGTTCTTTTAAAATCAGTTTTTAGATTATTTTTTTTTCTAAGAAAGACTTAGCTTTCCCCTTCTCCACCCAGATCATAGCAGATCAGCCTGGTGTTTTCTGCTTTTTTTCTTTTGTGCCTCTGAACCTGAGGTGTTGAAATTGGACAGTCCCTGACTTTATGGCACTAATGCAAATGCACACAGACTATTTGTGTTTGACTCTGTGAACTTCTCTGCCACAGCACTGATGAACTGGGAGCTCAGTGAAGAACAACAGAAGTGATTAGGTGACTATAGGGAATTTCTAAAATGCTATTAAAAAGAACTAGCTTACTGATGAGTGAAAAGAGTTTGCCCTGGAGTAGCTAGACTACCTGGGAGACTGTTGGCAGGTTCCTAGGCAAAGGGCTGGCTCAAATTGCCCAAAGCAGATTGATTTGGGTTCAGTATTAAGATGTGGTTTCTTCCAGCAAAGGTTCACACAGATTGTAGAAAGTCATGGAAGCCATATTGCTAATGACATTTAAAAATATGACTAGGAAAGCCTAAGGAAATATACAGCCAAAAATCCTGCAGTTGACCGGGGACTGTAGGCCAGATGTTGTCTAAATAAAGATGCCCATCCCCCTCGTTTCATTTCTATTATTATAGCCTCACCAACAACTGGGGGAGGGACTACCTTCCTGACAGAAAATGTATCTTGGATCTGCTCTGTTACAACCAAGACTGGTTGATATCCAGGGAAAGGAAGTGGTGTATTGTACTCAGTCCATTTTAAATGTAATCCTTTGGTTTTGAGGTTGGACGTGGATGTAACAAGAGCAGCGAGCCCCAGCATCCACACTGAAATATAAATAAGCCTTTGAGACACTGAGGAGGCAGGATGAACTCTGAGATTTATGTGTTGTTGCTTTCATCTCTGGCACGAAAAATAATACAAACATACGTTAGAAAGAGATGCTATGAGCCTGAAATATCTTTCTACAATAACCTGCTTGGCCTTCCCTTTTCCTCTTAAGACTATTTCTGTTCTGCTGAAGTATTAGTGGCACATAATGTTCCCATTTCCTGAGGGTGGAAACATTGAACTGGAAATGCAGGATGGAGCAGGAGAGAAGGACCTGAGAATGAAATTGGCTGCTCTTCAGGCTCTGCCAGTGGCAAGTTCAAATTTTTGGTGGAGCTTCCTAACCCACTTTTGCTACACATGGGCTCCTTGTGATGCTTCACTGAACTCAGGTAATTGTTCCAAGCAGTCATTCCCATTCATATAATCTCTTCTTTGCAGCCTTCATCTGACTTCTTTTCTTCAAGCTACCATTTCTCCTTCATTTCCCTTTTGATTGTCTTGTAGACGAGAGCCAGTTTTGGGCAAACCTATTCCCAGAATCAAAGTGAAAACCTGGTCAAAGCCTTGAACCAGCATGAATCATTAGTGTTGTCCACTAAATAAATATCTAGATGTTGATAAAAAGTCTTAAAGGTCTTAGTGTTAAAGACCAAGTGAGATGTTTCTGAAGTCCAAGGCACTAAGAAGAAAGACAGCTGAGTCTGAATGAATATTATGGATTTTGAGACTGGAACTGAAGACAGCAAAACTGGAGAAACCATCTATTTTCTCAAAGTCTTTCCAGAGTAAGTTCTAGGTGTCATAGTTCTTTTCTTTGTGTTCTTGAGAGATTGCCTGTTACTGCACAGTGTAGTAACATCTCCTGCAAAAATGATTGTAAGACAGACTGCAGTAAGCGTTGGTGTGCAGTTCTCAGAGTGTGACCAGTGCAGTGCAGGGTTGTTTTTAGTGTTTTATTACCTAACATGAACATGAGACTCAAACTAATGGCAGAACAGACAGAATTCCCATCTAGGCAAACAGTGGTCATAAAAGAATGAAAACTGTGTGGCAGAGCTCTTCTCTGAGCCATATTCTCCCTCCCTCGTAGCTTCCTAGTTTTGTGCATATATTTCCACATCAAACGCTCTAATTTACGTGCTGGAACTAAAGCTTGTATATTGTACAGCCTGTTGGTGCAGTCAGCAAAATGTAAGGGAATCAGCTTGACTGAAGATAATTTTTTATTCCCACTGCCATTTGGGGAATATGTTATGTTACAGCCCTCTGTTGGGGCAACCTTATGAACTGAAAAACTGGTATTTGCAATTTTGTGGGGGTTTAACTAGATGGAAGCTACCTGGTAATCATCTGCATGGAGGGAAGCTGGGAGAGTAGATCTGGACGGCAAGGTCAAGGCAGTGAAAAAGTCAGTGAAGTGATCGTGCTTCAGTGCTTTTCTGCCTTGTTGTTTTACAAAGAAGCATTCTTGCTTCTCTTAACAGGAATTAAAACAGTGATGATAAATAATGCTAGTAATTAAATATTTTTAAAAGTAGCCTCTATCTGCAAATGCATGAAGCCAACAATTTGTGAACCAAGCTCTATGACAGCCCAAGGCTGTGAAACTGATTAAAATGGAAAAAAGTAGTTTTAATTAACCCTTAAATTATGAAGCACATTCTCTGAAAACCCAAGCTGCCTCATTGAAGCCAGAATGGAGGTTAATAAAAAGAGCTGCACTTAAATTAAGATGCTTTAATATTATTAGTTCTTTCTGTAATCTGTTTTGAAATGACAGTTTCTCTCATGGAATGAAAGGCAATTTCAAAATGATGGGAATTCTCATAGAAGAGGAGCATTATCTCTTAACCGGCTGTCAGTGCTGCCACTATATCCCAATAGACAACATAACCTTGGATACTGTGAATACGAATAACATGCATTTTCTGCTTATGCTAAATATTTCTTACTGTAAAACCCTCATGAAGTCAAAAGCAAAATTAGAGATGAAGACAGTAAGCATATTTTTACAAAAAAAATGAAGTTCTTTACTGCAGCTGAAGAAAATACTAATCCATACTAAAGGATTTTGCAGACTGGTCCACAATGAACAGTTTTAGAAAAGTATTTTCAGCTTGTTCCTTTTTTTCCCTCCATTGTATCTTTTTAGTATTTGTGCATAGATCTTGGTTCATATATTTCTAGGCATGCCATGTAAGGCTACATTCTTAAGTTACAATGGGAAAGAGCATTAGTATAAAACATCCCTTTTCTTAGACTTACTCATATCTTAGTCTTGCAAGCCACTCTCGCTTTTGCTCCTGCTCAACCCTTCAGGCCCTTGATTTCTTTTCCAGTGTCCTGAGAGTGCCTTTAAGGTTGTTTTGCAGCTCTGTGTTTGGGTTGTCTGTGCAGATTTGCAGTTGCATTTGCAGGCTTGGTCAGCAAATGTCAAGGTTATTTTTCTGATTTGTGGCATTGCTTGTCTGGCCATAGCAGACACTGTGCTTGGCTTCTTTATCACTTTCCACCCATCAGCAATCAGAACTTGGTATATAATAACTTTAATTTCACTTGAAAAAAAAAAGCATGATCAGCACTGCTGAGTAGATGAGAACATGATTTTAGGGACATTCTCTTTACGTCACTGTCATGGTTTAACCCCAGCTGGCAACTAAGCAGCACACAGCTGCTCGCTTAGCCCTACCCTCCCACCCCTCAGTGGGATGGGAAGGAGAAGTGGAAAAAGTTAAAAGACATGGGTTAGATAAGAACAGTAAGAACAATTTAATAATTGAAATAAAATAATAGCAGTCATAATGGTGATGATGATGATGATGATGATGATGATGATGATGATGATGATGATGATGATGATGGAAAGGAAAGGAAAGGAAGAGAGAGGCATAAAACCCAAGAAAAGCAAGTGATGCACAGTACAGTCACTCACCACCCACTGATGGATGCCCAGCACATCCCTGACCAGCGATCAACAGATCCTGGCCACCTCCCCTCTCTTTGTGTACGGAGCATGACATTCCATGGTATGGAATATCTCTTCAGCCTGTTTGGGTCAGCTGTTCCTGGCCAGGCTCCCTCCCAGTTTCTTGTCCACCTCCTCACTGGCAGAGCATGGGAAATTGAAAAGTTCTTGATTTAGAGTAAGCTCTACTTAGCAACAACTAAAACATCTGTGTTATTAAGAGTATTCTCATACTGAATCCAAAATACAGCACTGTTCCAGCTCTGAAGAAGAAATTTAACTCTCTCCCAGCCAAAACCAGGACAGTAACACATCCTTTTTTTAATAACCATTTGTGAAAATTGTGTTATTTCCTTTCCCCTTTTAAATGCCGAAATAGGATGCATCTTTTTTCTTGTTGTTTTCAAACGTCTTCTGTAGTAAACTTTCAGTGAATTTTGGGATGTTTGTTTAAACTTAAGCTGTCTCAGAGAAAGTGTCAATTTTCAAAGAATTTTTAGTACCACAGATGATTTTCACCTAGAAGTTAAGAATGTGGTGATCTTCAGGGATATTTAAGTCTAGTACTTTAAACTTAAAATTCTGTGCTTAGAATTGTGGAAATACAACATTTTACACAGTGCTTGACAAAGGTTTGCTGCTGTACCCTAGAGTTTGTGAATTGCATTTATTTTCCTCTCTGAAGCCTTGCGTCTTCCTTTTGTACCGGTGAAAGTATAATTGTCAAAGATAAATCATACTTGAAGTTGATAACATATTTATTTCCACATAAAAGTGCAAGGATCTGTGCATAGTTGTACTGAGAGAAGTATCCTGAGAAATTAGAGTAAAATCAATAGCAGGACAGTGAAACCATACCCAGTGGGTATAGTTGTCATCTTCTCTTTCCATCAAAGAAGAGAAATGTGATGGACAGCTGCTAATTCTTTTTCTCCCTGTTCGTACAGTCTCCTTTATTTACTGTATGAAAATTCAGAGGGGGTAATTTCTGTATCATTTCAATTCCTGGGTTTTTTTGGAGAGTTTCTATCAGGCAAGTGATGGATTACATACAAAAAAATTAATTTCTTCACATTTTTCATTCTATAATGTTGTTAATATGATAAAACCAGGATTGTGCTTCCAGGTGTGAATGTTAGAAACTCAAGTATAATTGCCAGTGTTTCTTTGAAAACGACACAAATCACTATAAAAATTGTCAGTGAAGTCAAATCTTGTGAGGTGGGAAGAGATTTCTTTCAGGAACTTAATTGTGTTTAATATGTATATAATTAAAGTATCTAATAGGTGGAAGAAAGAATCTAATTAATTTTTTTTTTTAATTGCTGTAGTTTCAAGAGATCAGTGTCCATCTTTGTTAGGAATAGCAAAGCATGATGTGGAGGCATTGAGAGAGTCTGCAGAAACATGGAGCAGCTGTGAATGAATTTTGCTTAGGAAGAAAGACTAGATTTACAAGCTAAGCTGTGAGGCTACTCTAGCTGACTATGTGTCGTGGCAGACGAGAGAGATTTAAGGGAAAGCACTGTAGTTATCTAAAGAGATGCTAGTGTGGCCACCTGTGTGGGTTGAAAGATCTCACAGAGGCTCAGAATCTCCCCAGATACCTGCGGGCTGCACCTGGGGAGTCATCGGGAGGGAGCTGTTCAGCTGTCCATAGCTCCCTTTTTTAATTAGTGCAGCTCTTAGTTACCTGGTGAAGATGATTCAGCTCCGTCCAGTGACTGTAGAGGTCATTTGAGTGATTATGCTTCTAATTTGGACACCCTGTTCGAGCCTCAGGGGTTTAATAAGAATGCATGAAAATAAGCGTCTCTTTGTTCCCTTCAAGAGCTGTGGAAGTTCTTCATTTGGATCCCACTAGGAAATGTATAATCAGAGCATGGAAGATCAGCTTCAGGACTCCTGGTGTTTCTGTGGTAAACAAGGAAGTAAATGTCTTTCTTTGGAGAATATTCAGAATCAGATCTTGGATTGTCATTGTAAACTTAAGGGATCCCAATAGACACTGACACAGCTCTATCTAGATAATCTGTAGGAAGCAAATGATCAAGCCAGCTAGAAGAAGTATTTTATGAAGTATGCTCTTGGGGAAGAATTCCTTTGAACTTAGTTATACATTTCATCTAGAGCATTTCTCTCAAAATTAAATTAATGAACAGACGGTAAAAAATCCACAAGGCTTTTTTTGACAAATTCCACTCTCCTCTCGGATATTTCCAAAGTATTTTGGAGTCATTAAAAATAATCTCAATTAGTAACAGAGATAAAAGGATATACAGCAACTATCAAAATGATCTATTTATTTAATCAATCATTTTTCAGTGGTGCCTTATGTGCCCCAGTAATAGAATTTTTTGAAGAAAACACATTAACTCATTATATTAAAACCCTGAGTGATAAATTATATGTTGCTCTCCCCCCATTCACTTCCTGTTTGGGATGTAGAAAGATTTCTATGAATAGCAGTTATTGTAATTATTGTCCAAGAAAGAAGGTAGGCAGTATTATTTCATGCTCAGAGTGTTGGGCAGGCACTGAGTGACAGCTTTTCACAACGACATTGTGAGATTTATCCCACTGAGATGCATGACCATTGCTGCAAGGGCATCCCAGTGGCAAAGGAGCAATTACAGTAGGACAGAACTGGGGGCAGCAAAGGGCGGGGGGAGGCCTCTTGCTTGATGTGTAGCACTATCATGATCCCCTATTTATCACGAATGAGAAGTATTAATTCCACTTTTTGTACTCTGCCTAAATGTGATGAATCAGTGTGCAGCACAAATTAATTGGAATAGTAGTTTAATGACTCTCCCAGATGTTGTGCTCATTTATCTTTTTAATGGTTCTTGCTGAGAGATAATATTAAACTGATATGAGTCACAGTGCAAAATGTGCAGGAGGAGGAAAGACTGTGTTTTCAAAGGTACAACATTTTCTCTACCCTGAAGAATTTTTGAGGTGAGGAAGAAGTATGACAAATACGGGGAAAATCTGTGGAATCAAGTGTAGCAGAGGGAAGTTATACCCATATAATGTTTTCTGCTGTGAAATAGGCCTAGAGGAGTCAGTTAACAATGAACGAGGAAGAAGCATTGTTCCAATGGGAGGAAACAAGATGATTTGGAAAAGTTCTTGGAACAGATAAGAAGAATTGAAAGCATAAAAAATTTGGCACTGTTACGATTTCAGCTTCTATTAGTAGAACAATTTAAAATACGTAAAAATACTTTGTTGCATGAGGATAGATATCTTTCCAAATCTGTTAATAAGTTCAAAACAGGGATTGGATTAATTCCTAAAGAGATGCTAAAGGGAATGAATTGGGGGATATTCTCTAGTAACCTTTGTCTTATATTTGTGGATACCGGAGGAGGAGTAGGGAAGTGGATCACACAGAGGCCAGGCTTGCAAGCCATCTGCACACAGCACTTCTTCCTGGCACTGGACACACAGACAAAACTTGGCTTAGGTGGACATTGATCTGCTTCTGCGTTTTCTTGTGTTTTGAAATGCAGAACTCAAAGAAATGGCTACATTCCATTAATGGAGAGGAAGAACCTGTCAGGCCCTCATCTTTTCCTCCAGAAGGCTTGTGCAGTACCTGAACAATCCTAGCTTTTTTCTTAATCCTAAATGCGTGCCTGAATTCCTCCCGTGGAAGCCAGACAGATGCATGGTTCAGATGAATGTTTAGTGCAATTTGATGTCAGGTTCTGCAGGTGGTATCTGTCAGAGGGAGATAGGGTCACTGTGCTATTACTTTCTGATCTGTGACTACATACTGTCTGTGTAGTGAGCTAGAACATGGTTCAGTGAAGGTCTGTCTAAAGTTTTATGGTTAGAGTCAAAAGGTTGAGAAAAGGATGGGTTTTGTTCAAAGCTTAGGTCCAGAAGAACCTGTGGCCATCACAGAATTAATACATTCATCTAGTCACCACTGTTCTTCATCAGTGCCATGCAAACCCCAGAAGAAAAGAAAAAGCACTCCATGCTAAGGAGACCCCTCTTAGGTTTGTCATGTGCATGACCACCTCCATCAAGACACCATTGGGGTACTCTGAAATAAGTGGCTACACAAACCTAGGAGCAAACCTGCTTCCTTTCTAATAAAAACACATGCACTGATGGAAGAAAATTTTCAATTAATGCTGACCTGTTTAGCAGCACTGGTGCCCTATGGCTCTTCAGGTGTCATCACCAACAGTGCTTGAACTTCGAGGGAATCCTTTATTTGCATAAAGCGGCTTCTGCAGAGGTACTGGCTGCATGAAATACTTTGCCACAGCTTAGGTACAGCATGGGCAGACAGCAGCCCTCTCTGTGACAGAAGTCTCGCAAGCACAGAGCTGTAGTACTGTCAGTTGTTTTAGCACGTGTGGGAGCACTATCACTGTCTCTTCTGTAGCACTGAGCATCATTTGCCTGGATGTGTACTGAAGTGTTCCCACTTCAAGACTGAGTTCAGAAGAAGTGAGAAATTACAGTGCTGGTCCTGTCTGGTTAGAATAAACAGGACTTAAACAGGACTTAAACAGTGCCAGTCAAGCCAGGCATGCTGTTTCACATTCAAGGCTTTCCAGCTGAAAGGGTTTGTGTTTTCAGTCTTGGGTAGAAGAAGGTTTGAGGTGATTGGCCAGAGCTGACTCTCTTCTGCTGAGATAGACAACAGACATATATAGAAGGAAGAAAAAAAATCCCCAGTAAAAAAAAATTTAAAATTACCCATTTCAACACTGCTACAGAAGCTCAAAAAAGCTGAGGAATCTCCATCTTTGGTGGTGTTCAAAACTCACCTTGACAAGCTTTCCAAAGAACTCTTCTCCCTCACTGATTGTTCAGCTAAGAAACCAGAATTCTTGAAAATACTGGTGATGATTCTATTTATCTCTCTAACTGGGATCTCGAACGTAGATTTCGGTAATCTGGGTACCCCAGTGAGGGTGCCAAAGTAAACAGTCATAATAGCTTTGGTGAATAATGTAAGGAGATAACCCAGGAAATTCCACTTCCCATCTCTTGGAGCTTGGTATTACGGTAAAAGTAATATGTGACTGGTCTTTTCTGACTGCTTGAGATCTTCACAGTTTTATAGGGCTGAATCATTAAAAGACATTTGGATCCTCAGGAGCTGTCATGCTTTTCAGATGCTTTACGATTTTCAGGACTTCCAAGGAGATGGGGATCATTCCTCTAGCTAAGAAATACATGCCTTAAAATGGATTAAATTCTTCATGGAGGGGTTAGCATAAGAGGAGTGACATCTGGTACATGAGTAGCAAGTTCATGTATTTGGAGGAGAGAGCATGAGAAGGGGTATTAATGGAAGTTTATAGATCCTGTGCACAGAAGATGTGTTACTTTGCAGTCGGATTTGGAGGAGAATGGGGAGTAGTGGATTCCGTATCAAAGAGAAGTAATCTTGCTGAAAGCAGTTTTGGAAGAAGTAACTAGCTGAGAAGGCCATGGAAAGGTGCTTGTGTGGACAAGAGAAGAGGGTGGTTTAGAAGTTGGGATCGTTTGAGGTTTCTGTTTACGTAGTTTGGTGTAGGGTAGAAGTAGTAGTGGAACTGAAGAATGAAAGATGAGCGTCTTTGGGTGTAGTCAGATTCTGTACACATCAACTGCTAGGGGGAAGGGCAGGGCAGTGGTTAGCAATTTAGGGGCTTGGTACTCTTTAATTCACAGAGGCTAGTGCTTCCCTCCTACTCTCCCTTAAATGCTTCCATAATGTTCTCTCTATCCTTCATTGTGGAGTAAGCATTTTTCACTGAGGTGTGGAAGAGACAGAATAAGAATTCTAAAAAAAAAATTTTCAAAAAATTTACCTTTTTTAACTACTAAATCACAACCAGCTTTTTTATTTGGCCACAGTTTATTTCAGGGAAGATAATTGCCAGTCTAATCCAGACAAAGGCTGTATGATTCCTCTTGAAGGGCAGTGTAACTTAGGTGGGATATAGGATCAACCAGGATAAGGCAAACAGATGTTGCAAGAGAGATGTGCGGGTCAGGAGGGCAGCAGAAGAACAACTGGTTTCCTTGGAGCCAGAAATTGTTTTGTGTCTGGTTTTGTGCACGAGGGGTTTCTTAGTTGTAACTGCTTAGTGGTAATTTCAATGCTTTGGCCTGAGATCCAGGAGCCAAAGCATATTTGGGTTCTGTTTTCTGCTCTGTCACTCATAAGTTATGTGACATGAGAAAATCTGAATTGTGAGCTGTTTTCAAGCCTTCTGCAGATAAATGAAGTCCCATTGACTGAAATTAAGGTATTCTTCAGTTTGTTTGACCTCTGTTTCTGCATTTATTTGCCTTCATTATGAGTGTTTAAAAGTCCCCATCTCTTAGGATTTTACTGGCCTAGTAAAAAACTTTTAGATATTGTATAGATTGACTGGCAGTCCAAGTGGTGAGTATTTATGTCTCCATGTAGAGGTATCTTGCAGGCTTGATTTTGGTGTACCCAATCTTAGTTTTGGTGGCTCAGGCAGCAATCTTCAGTCCTGTTCCAGGAGAACACTGCTGTGTGCTTGGATCTTTCTTTCTGTAAAGAACGACTTTCTGATCATTACCCTGAAATTTTCTCCCTTGTGCAGTTGCATCCAGTGGTGTTTTTATTCTGTGATGTGTTGTGTTGTATACAGGCTTCATAAACTAATAAGCAGTACCTGTGTTACATCTATCCTCACATTCAATCTTCATTTTTCCTCAGTTGTACTTAGTGGACTTTATTTTTCTCTTTCCTCGGAAGTAATGAATAGAAGTTTTTGCCTCTTGCTGGGATCCCTTTAGTTTCCTTACATTTTAGTGATGCCCAGAGTGCCTTTGGTTCATTTGGGTGCTCTAGGTTCTCACTGGTGGCAGCAGAAGAGAGAACTGTTCCATCCTGTCCAGTATTTCTCTCCCTCTCCAGTAAAGCAAATCTAATTGCACTGCACTGCCTTTTCACATACTCCCCAGGCTGCTTTTTTCTCTGCTATGCCCAAGTTGCTCAAATTCCCTATTGCAAGGTTTTCAGATAATTGCACAGAGGCTGCCCCTTTTAATTACAACTCTTCCCTCCCCTCTTTCAGCCCAGTTATTGAGCCATTTCTGTATATTGCCTGAGACATTTTTCTTTCTCCTTAGCTACGCTTCACTGTCTCACTGAAGACATTGGAGTGTTTTCAATGCTCTGCTCAAAGAGCACCTGAAGAAACAAAACATACTGGCTTTTTGCATGCAACCTACATTTTACTGTGATATTTCTCTGGTGAGCTGAGAATTGGACAGATGGAGCTAGAATTACCTTGCTTAGCAAAATTGTTATGCTGTATTCATCTAATGCAATGCTGGATTAGACTACATGCTGCTCCCTTACTGTAAGATAAGCCTTTATGTCAGGTTCTTAATGGTGGTGGTAGAGTTTTGTTTGGATTTTTTCCCACTAAAGATAATAAGCTTGGACTTGTGTGCTTTTTCTGGCTGTAATGCAGGCTTCCTATTTGACCTTAAATATCACAATGTTTGCTTCCTCACGTACGACATATCAACGGGAAAAATACTGTCCAACTTAGTAGTGTTGTACAGTCCTGTGCTTAAAGGGACAAATGGCTGCATCTGAAATGCAGTTACAAGTGTGTCAGCTGTGCAGATTTGTGTTGGCAAAAACTCTCCTGTCATGGCTACTGCCCTGCAGAGTCCTGAAAAGGCAAAGTGTAAGTTACAAGAGACAGAATTTGAAAAGCATACAGGGGAAATGGAATGGACACCTTCCAAGAAATGTTTCCAAAGATGCAGAAAGGATCAGGTCTTCAGTAATAGTACAGCCTATACTGTGGTAGAGATTAACGTTGATTTGGGAGCCACACTGTCACTGATGCCATGAAAGTCTCAAAATCTGTGTGTACTGGCAGAGCACAAAACACCTGTGACTGACTGGAGTCTTGAGGGGTGGGTATGTGGTATATACTGGGTCTGTGCTACTCCTTTTCACCCATGTCTTGGAAGTAGTAAATGATGGAATGGGTGTATAAAAACTGTCAGTTTTGTGTTAGTGTGACCTGATTTCTGTTTCTACCTTCTGTTTTTTCTTAAACAGTATTTCTCTGTGAAGGCCTCTGTCCTTTAATTTGGGAAGAAATTAAAACACTCCAAGAAATCTCTGGCCATTTCAAGGGAGTGGTGTGTGCTTGTTGAAGATGGTGGTATTTACAGAGAATCTTCATGGATTCTAATGCTGGCATCAGTGCAAGAAGAGTGTCGGGAATGGGTTTGCTCTGGATGGTCTTCTTCTTTCATCTAGTCACCTCATTAGAAGGTAAGAACAGATGCTTTGCAACAACTTGACAAAGTTTTCTGTAGAGGTTAAAAAAAAAAGTGTGCTCTCCAGTATGCTTGTATCCTAGTTCAGATGAGCATGTCTTTCTGTTTGATGGTTGATCACTATCTCTTGGGATTTAACAAGTTATTAGTGTTGTTTCTGGTGGGAGAGGCAAACCCTCTTATAAAGGACCATTAATGAACATTATTGCTAACTATCTCAGAAGTGACTGCCTCAAAGAATAGATTTTTTTCTCCAGGAATAAGCTCCTTGTTTATACTTTGTGTGCATTTGATTCTCGTGTTCCTGTTCTTGCACCATGCTTGCTTTGTGAAAAAATCTCTGGACATTGATACTGTTCTAGAAGACAGCACCCAGTGGGCTGAAATCAAGAGTCTTTGTCTCACATCTGAAAAACTTGCCTCAAATAATAGATATGGAGAGAATGCTTTGCGTTAACAAGAAGAGGCAGTTCACATTCAGCCAGCAGGGAGAGGAGGGAGAGAGAGCAGTGAAGGCAGGGTAGGGGAAAGGTAGGCAGGGGAAAAGAGGTGCCAAGAAAATGGTAGGAGAAAGAAGAGATGATAGAAGGGAGGGCGATGAGAGCAGGAGATAAGATGAGAACTATGGAAGAGAGTGAGAGAAGGGCAGAGGTACTGTAAACAGTCCCCTTGTTTGTTCCAAGAATATCCTTGCAGCTACATGTGCTCAATGAACTGTACTGCTTTGTGATGAATGTTCATCTCTTGCATTTCTGAAAGCCTCTGAAAAAGGAGAGGAGGGAAAGATGGAATCAAAGGGAACGATCTCAAGGAAAGACCTAGAGGAAAGGAGAATAGTGTGAGATCTAATAAAAAGAGGAAAGCTTGTTAAAGCATCCCTTCTCTTAATAGGAGGGGAATGCAGTGTGTGTGGGAAGTTCAAGGACTAAATAATTGATGTAAGATTATAATAGAAATTCTTAAATCTCTGAAATTCTGTGAATTACTGATTTAAAAATTGTATTACAAATTACTGTGTAATTCCTTGTGTAACTGGTAGAGAAACTGAGATAGAAAAGGGGGGGAGAAATGTCCATTCTCTCTGCAAATACGAAGTAGCTGAGTGATGCCTGTACGAGTGAACATTTTTTTAGTTCAGTGCTCACTCCTGAAAGTTTGTAGAGATAAAAGAGTTTAGAAAGTACTGTGTGATACAGCTTCACAGATCACGTAGTTGGACTGCCTGGATTAAAACAGGACAGTAAAATTCTGCCTATGGAGATGAAACAGTAAAGGTGTCCATGAGCCAAACTGCACCTCTCAATTCGGAGTCAGGGGAGTCAGCATCTTCCTTGTGACTGTACTGCATGGTCCTAAGTTTGCACTCCAAAGCTGATTTGCATCTCAGAGGTAAGTATTTTTGTTGTGGTCAAAAGTCAAAGAAAAATTATATGGTAAGGGAGGAAAGTCTGATGATAACTATGTAGAAAGCTTTGCTTTAGTGCAGAGTTGTCCATAAGGAAGAAAAAAGGCCCATGGCTTGTTTGTTGACTCATTATTATATATAGCAGAAACTTGAAATTCAGGTTTCAGATTTAAGTTGAAAAATACAGGGAATATCCAGTGTGGTCTTTAGTTTTTGTAAAGTTTCGCAGAAGTTTTAGATGGTGTTTAAAATAGATTTTACCTCTAACTAAAGAGAATTGACTGAGTGGGAAAATCAATCAAGGTAGTTTTTCTTCCTAGTGTTTCTCGGGCATTTGAGTTGAAGTCTGAATGTAAATCACGTTTTGTCTCAAACTAAATGTTGTTCAAACTTTGTTCGAAATTTTCTAAGCCTTACTGTTAATCATTAAGAAAAGAAGGAGAAGCTGTAGAGAGGGGAAGAGAAGTAGTCAAAATATTCAAACCATCTTTATATGCATTATGAAGAGAGCAAATACTTCTTAGGCAGAATGCCTCTCAGATATAAAGAAGGCAGCATGCTTTTACAGGACCTGATGGGACTTTAAACTCCTTCATGACTCAGAAGTAAAGAAGTTCTTGTAAGCAATAGAAAACGTTTTTGTTGGTTTTGGTTTTAATGCATAAAAAGGAAACATTAGGCTGAATTTATTCAGTGCAGCTCTAGTATTTGGACACACTGATTTCACTAGGAATGAGCATGTCTCTGCAAAGTTTTCCAGACATGGTTTTTACAATAAAAAAAAGCCAGAATGGAAACCTGAGGGAAGACTGCTTTGCAAACAGAGGACATTTATATACTTGTTATTTTATCTTTATAAAAGAAAACACAATTGCACAGAAGTTTTCATTAATACTACATTTCTCAGTGTTTATGGCTCTGCAAGATTTTTTGAGGATTTAATTTTGAGAGCATTATTTTTGAGATACATGCTGGGTAAAGGAATGGATTTTTCCTTTTTCTCAAAGCTGCATAAAGAAGTACACTAATTTTATTTCTTTGAAAATCTATATATGTATGTAATTACAGTTTATCACTGAATATTTAAGTTAACATTTTAATTTAACCTTTCTGATTGTAAAAGTTAGTGAAGCATAGGATTTAAGAATGCTTGATGGGCTGCAGTCAAGACAGGTGAGAGCGAGTGATAACTTGTTAATGAAATAGCTCTTTCCAGGGCACTGAGATCAATTTTATGTGGAATATTGGTTTTGCTTTGATGGAGTTATAAATGTCTACAGCTGTAAACACAAGCAGAGTTCATTTTGCAGAACTCATTAAATATGTTCCAAGGGAATGATGTGTTCTGTATGTAAGTGACTGCATTTATTTTACAACAAGCTCTCAAGCCTGCAGAATAGCTGGACAATCTTTCTAAGTATCTTACAGAAATTCAAGATATAGAGAGAATAATTCTTCTGCTTTGGTAAAACCTCTTTGCATTAAGAGTGTCTCCTTGGCAGAAGGGAATATGGAAGAGAAAGGTAGTGAGGTCAGACATTCTTAATTCATTTTCCCCCTATTTTTTCTACTAACTGGTTGCTGTCTTGGGCTGTTGAGAATAATGTATTGATTGCTCAAATTGGCTTGCCTTTGAAGTGGAGGAAAACATACTTTCCTCAGAGGGAATCTTCAGAGTGAAAAATACCACTGTTTTTTGGCTTATTATATGCAGTTTAGTATATACAAAGAAAGATTTAAATTAGTGTTATTTTACTGCAGGGAAAAAAAAGTGAAATTAACTTTTTCGTTTGATTGCTTGTGATTCACACGAGTTATTAAAATCCTAGCAAACATTTTCTTCACAGTTCTTTCCTGATGCTCTCCTGCATGCCAAAATCTTTGCCACATGCTTGGAAAGCCCAGGGCAGAGGAATACCCTGTTGTAGACATGCAGAAGGTGAATGAGAGTGGGCTGGATGCACATCTTGTTTGTAAAGGGAGAATAGACAGTGGTTTATCCTTTTGGTCAATCTCAGCAGCTCTGTTTGGTTTATTTTCTTCCATAGTAGATTCCTGTGTACTTCCTGTGCTAGGACATCCCTGCTCCCAGGTTTGTACCATGCCCTGTGTTGAATCTGTTCCCAAACTGCTGCTTGGAGGCCAGTAGGACAGGACAGAGTATTTGTGCTGCAGCTAACACTGTTTATATTCAAAGCTAATTAAAGCTTCAAAGAAAAGGAACAGCATTCTTGTAATGTAGGGTATCCAGGACTTTTAGTACATGCTTTAGTAAAA
The DNA here is from genome assembly GCF_000738735.6 of Corvus cornix cornix. Classification (NCBI taxonomy): domain Eukaryota; kingdom Metazoa; phylum Chordata; class Aves; order Passeriformes; family Corvidae; genus Corvus; species Corvus cornix. The sequence goes on along the minus strand of NC_046332.1, from coordinate 28,936,385 downwards.
CTTTGGAAGACATAAACTTGCTTTTTAATGTCTGTGGAAAAAAAGGAAGCAGGAAAACATAGAAAAGCATTGAAAGTCATGCTGTGCTGCTATCAAAAGTAGCCAGTTTGATGGCAGTGGCAGTTGGATCCAGGTTCTAGACTCTGGTGGGTGTTTACAATGGTGGGTGAACTTCTTAAGCTGTGGAAGAGTAGATATTATATTGTATCACTAGGAAAGTTGTAGATAGTAATTTAACTTGATTTCATATGCAAAGTTGAAACTTTTTTGTTTTAATTTCTTGATGTCTGCATTTTCTGACATCAGTAGTAGTGCAACATGCTAATCCTGGCAGTTTCCTTAGAGCTTTAACAAAAGAAAGGGGCTGGGAAAGAGAAAAATACACAATCATTCATAAAGCTTAAAAACTGTGTTACCTTGCAAAAAGCTGTGTATTTCCATATTCTACACCATTTGGCTGTCATTTTTCTCTTTCACAGATGGTGCATAACTCCTGGTTGGAGTGTGAGAATTCCTCCTTGCAGATGACAACTTTGATGTTCTGATAGTGTCAGCATTTTGCTCTGACATAGCAAGCAGTTAAATTACATTATACTTCATGGAACTTACTAAACACATAGCCCATTGAATCCAAATAGCTTTTTAAAAATTAATTGCATTTGAGAAGTAGCATTGCAGAAGTAATACAGATCATTCATTGCAGGATTGACAATACAGATTTATACAAGAAAAATTTGAACTCAGTTGTCTCATATAGGTTGGTTTTGTGTATATACTCTTACATTACTCTATAACTCTGTAGCTTGTTTTTTCATGTTAAGTCTTTTTTTTCATAGCTAAACTTGAAGTATTTTTTTTTTTTAAGTCTTTGTGTTGGATAGTTACAAACAAGTTGGATTTTTTGGCTATTTTTGTTTGGTTTTTTACTTGTTTCCTCAACTCATTTTTGAAAAATAGAATACTTATTACAGTTGCATATGTCATTAGCTATTGATATATTGTTGCCTTCACTACAATAGCTGTTTAGTTTTGGAAGAAATTCTAGTGTATTTAGACCTTCCCAAAGGTTTCACTGTATTTTGTCTCCAGATGATAGACTCCATGCATAAATACATTTGTTTATCCGAGTGATGAAAGGCTCCTGATAAAAGGGTCCTCTCCCCATGCTCAAAGGAGTACAGAGGAACAGTGAAAGGCAGGGGAACCTGAATAACCTAACAGAGAAATGAATGCCCTGACCCAGCTTCTCCCAGAGCTACCACAGGAGTGTGATCAGTCCATGGGGTGGGAATGGAACCCATTAAGTTAAATCAGTGGAAGTGCTCTCTGGAACGCCTTGCAGATTGAAGGAGATTATTGCCATCAGGGGCATAGGATTTATTATGGGAAGTAGAGAAGATAATCTGCAAAATTTACTGCGGGTTGTTTAGGGGAGTAACTGTAGGTGTGGAAAGGGAGGATTAAGTGTGAGAAAGTAGAGAGATAAGGGGCCAGTCACGTACACCAGCTGCAGGTCAGTATGGCTGTCAGGCATCTGATCACCACAGTCTATCCTATCTTCTTACTAAATTCCATTTTTCACCAGTTACCTGGCTGAGGGGGCTTTGTTTTGTTTGTGTTTGTGCATGCGCATTTTTATACCAGCAACTGGAGTTGAACCACAGGTCATAGTGGCCCATGAGTCAGCTCTACCAGCAGCTGGAGATCATGAAATGGATGAAAATCAAGTGCTAGGAACTCAAGGTGGTCATAGGATCTGTGCATCTGTGAGGCGAGGAGCTGGAGTGAGTGAGCTTGTGTTGGTGAGCCTGTGATCTCTACATCAAGCTAGACTAGCCTGATGGTAGAGTTAGTGGGTTGGGAAGCCAGGGAAAGACCAGAGTCTGGAGGAGGAATGAGACACTAGTTTGTATGTGTGTGTCTCTGTGAGGGAGACAAATGGAGGGGTTTATCTAGTGAGGGAAGATCAACTATCAGGAGATCCAGGTCGACTCTTCTGGTCACCATAAATTCTGGGGGTTCTTTGAGAGTCCTGTCTGTATGTTGTGTATCTCAGTGCACCCAGAGACAAGATGATCCCAGGGCCAACTCCTGGGTAGGCTGAGTGTTGAAGACCACTTGTTGGAGAGATCCAAAGAATAGCAACCCAGAAGAACAAGCATCCAGGGCTAGCGACTGGGTAGGCTGCATCCTTAAAGCCTGTTAGTAGAGGATCCATAGCGTGCCTTTGTGTGTGTGTGAAGGGATGTATCAGTGAGTGAGGCTGGCTGACTCCTCACACCGGGAGTGGGGCTGTGAGCTTCAGGTGCCAGCAGATGGAGAGACCACAGATCAAGAGGTCAGGAGGCTAAACCTTTAAGGACAGTTATTGCAGGGATCTATATTGTATATAAATGCATATGTATTTCCCACTACCAGACCTTAATCCTGACCCACCAGAAAGGGGAGCAGGATGAGGCTGTTGTTGGTTTCTGTTTGCCTGACTGGTGAGTGCTTCTGTTGGTGTTGATCTTTGGGGCTGGCCATTCACAGATGTGCAGTGCCTGCATGTGTTTGTGTGTGTGCCTGTTGGGAATATCCACTTAACTCTGCTATTGGTTCTGCCTGGGGCCATGGAGCTGCAGCAGCCTGGCTTGTGTGAGGTTACTGGATTTGACAACCCCTAACACTGTTTTTGCACAAGCCCAGGGAATGCTTTCTCTTCCCAGCCTTCTTAGAGAGCATTCACACTCTTCCTACTTGTTCAAGGCTTAATCACAGAAGGCAGAACAAGCTCAGTAACATTTCAGTTCTTTTCAAGAACTCTTTTAACTGAGTGAGTTGTGCTGCTTGGGGCATTCAGCTGCATAGCAAAGCAAACTCTCTGAATGTTACCTTTTACCGTAGTGCCCTTTGCCTTCTACCAGTGTACATTTGGATGTATTCAGAATTCAACTGGACAAGGTTTGGAGCAACCTACTGTAATTTAGCCTGGCCTTGAGTGGGGTGTTGATCAAGATGACCTCTGTACCTCCCTTCCAGCTTGTTTCATTCTGTGATTCTACAGTTTTAGTACTAGATTCTCATCACACAGGTAAAGGAATTCTTTTGCTCTCCTCTCAGGATCAGCTCTCTTGTCCGTGGCTGTAGTTTGCAAGGCTTTGGCTGTATAATTCCCTCTTGCGCCACTGCCCTGTTAAGACACTGAGTGCGAATGTTCTTCAGTCCAGAAAGCTGTTAGGCCATCTCTGCCTCTGTGAAGGTTGTCTAAGGGTAAATCATCCTTGGGTGAATTGTCATCCTCTTGCATCAGGGTATCATTTTGTCTGTAACATAAGCGCTTAATAGTCTTGCTTGAAAATACAGGCAGACCAAAATCTGAGGATCATTAATGTGCCTATTCTGAACAGCCTGATCTGTAATAGCAGCTTCCAGCCTCTGCCTAGTTTTTCTGGATGTTGACATAACAGCATAATGTAGCCCAAGAGATTGTTTTGTGATGTAAATATAGAATAGTACTAGCTTAAGTACTTGGGATTTTTATTTCATCCTTTCTGGCCTGCAAGAACTGAGGATGCTGAAATGAGAGTTCAGATTTTGCGAAGAATATAATGAACCCATTTGACTCTTCTATAAAAAGTGATGTTTTTTCTTTTTAGTTTAGGGAAGAGAAATACAGGAGAATCTCTCATCGGTTATTTTTATCTTAGTTTAACTAAAATAACACTTGTAATATGAAATTGGAATATCATTCTTCAAAACTGAGATTGAACTGGGAGTCGAAGAAGAGCTGTAGAATTGTCATCATTTCACATGATTGAAAGCCTCTAGATTGCTCAGATATCTTGCCTATTCCTCATTTTTAATGCAGAGTGGAATACTGCTCCAATGATACCCAGAGATACCTCAATCAGTGTTGCCTCTAGCAGCATCATGGGCTGGACTGAGCCTGGGTTTAACCTGATCTTGATTTTGAGCAATGATGAAAGGGTGTAAGCCATTTTTCTTCCAGGGTGGTAAATTCTGCTGAACAGATCATTTCTCTCTGCACTCAAGAGCAGCAGATTACTGGTCTGGCCCAGCAGAGTGAGGATGTGGAATGCTACAGCAGTCATCAGTGCTACTAAAGTGTCAGAGCAAAGGCTTGTACATGTACACATGTAGTCATTCATACTGTTAAATTATGAGCACAGCCATGGATTTGTTTGGTCCATGCCAACTAATCTCAACACAAACAGTGCCTACACATAGGTCAGAGGTTAGGATGGACCAAGGACCATTCCTGAGAGGTGGTTTGGATGCAGCCGTGCACTTCGGTGGGGTTGGAGTTTTTAGCCATGGGAACATGAACCATACTGTGCCTGCTGTCCTCAGAGCTAGAGAGCAGTTTAACAGCTTGTTAGATTTATGAGTGTGCATGCAGCTGGTGTGACTGAGGATGTGATTCAAGCCATACAGCCAGTAGGTGAGGGAGAAAGAACAAAAATAGTGAGGGACTTTAGGCTGTAGGTTGTGAAATGAGATTTATGAACAGAAAATTCTTGTGTACTTTTCTTATTTTTCTAATGGTTTCTGACTTAAAATATGCACTGTAAAAGGGACAGTGCTGTCTGCTTCAGGCTGCCTATTTCTGTTTGCTTGTGAAATACTCATGTGCTTGGTAAGTATTACCTTGCTCACTGGTGAGAAGCTGTCTGGAGAATGTTTGACATGGCAGAGCACAGGCTGCTGAGCAAGTCTTCTCTATTTTCTTTCTTCTCCATTCCTTTCTCAGTTTCTAGATGGCTTTCCCTGCCCTGATTAACTTTTCTCTCTTGTACTTTCTTTTAGTTTCCGTGGGGTAGATGCATTATACTTTGGTAAATGGGAGACTCAGATCTGATTAGAAAAGAAGTTCTTTCTGTGTTGAAAAATGGCCTTGTATATTATTTCAGCATATCAAGGCCATGTCTGGGAACCCAGTGGCAAAATAATGACATGACACAGTGCAATCTCTGTGCCAGACTGCAAGTGAGAAGGGTAATGAGCATGGGGGAATGCCAAATTCCTCTGCTGCCAGGACAGCCAAGGGAAGACAGTGCCTCAGGGAGGCATAGGCCTTTTGCAGATGTTCTGCTGCTCAGAGGGGCTGTCTGAGCTGAGCTGTGCTTGAGAACTGAGCAGCTCAGCATTTCCTGAGGTCTGTTACATAATTTTGGTGGGGTTACTTTAGCTGTAACCAGTAGTTCTTTCTAGTTTTGGCAAGCCAGCCCAGGTATTTTGCACTGCTTTTGAATCAAGGAGCTGCATCAGCTCCTCAGAGAGGTCTAAAAGGTATAAAGTATCCTGTAGGAATATAGGGAATGTAGTTCAGGGACATGGGTGAAGGCTGAGGTCTGTATAAACTTGCTCACTTGATCATGTCTGCTTTAGGATGAGCCTAGTCTTTCCTTTCCAGTGATTAATGTGGAGTGAATCCCCAGGTGTATTGGTAGGGATAGTGACATCCGCAGTCCACAAACTGGGAATAAAACCCATTGAGGACCTTTCACATGCATAAAACATGGACCAGTCATAATATTAAAACTTTGCAAGGGAAATTGGAATAATGAATCCTATTTGTAAGTAAGCTGGCTGTTGCTGTTGGGTTTTGGGTTGTTTTTTTTAATCTGGTTTTTGGTTTTTTTTTTTAAAGCAATAAGATAGAAATATGAAAATCAAAATAAGCAAATAAAGCTTCCTAGAATTTAAGAAAAGCCAGCTGATTTATACAGTATATATCAACACATGTAAATACCTGTTCAACTGAGTAATTTTCTTATTCTGTGTCCTAAATATACAGAGTGAGGAGCACATGCGTGCATACCACGATGGTCTCAGACCCTGACATTCTCTTTTGGAGAATACTATGTTTATAGTTTGCACTGTCACAGTCTCTTCTGTGTTTATTTGTACCCAAGCAGAGAACAACATGTCCGAGAGCAGTCAAGGCTAGTATCTGTCTCCAGTGGTAGATTCAATAACAGTGGAAATGCAGACTAGTGGGAATAAGCTAGGCCTGTGAAGTTCTGCCTGTACCCTGCTCCTGAGCCCTGTGATGCAACAGATTGTTTAATACTGGGATTCCTACACAGGCTTGCAATGTAATACCCAGCTTCAGAACTAAGTGAATCCATTACAGGATCAGATGGGTCATAATCCTAAACTCCCAAAGAAATTTGGTTTCAGAACTGGAAATAAACATGTCTTGGCCTCATGTCCACACTTACATCTGCAAATAAAATGGGCAACCATAGTTCTAAGGAGACTGGCATGGATTCATGTAGCTCATTTTGTGTCCCACCTTTTCCTTTCCTAAAAGAGAGTGGTCTCATGTGTACTGCTCATTATGATAACTCTGCTCCATGCTGTCAGTATGTTTACACTTTGCCTGGGAAAGTCTGGTCAGAATATTGCCAAGCAACTTGATAATCATGAGTTAGCCTGATTATGTGCCCAGTGTCTCTGCCCTTGTCTTGGCCCTTCTTAATTTATTAGTATGGACATAACCTGTTGTAATTAATCTGAAAACATGAATGTTTATTTTTGGTGTATGGAAGCCCTCTACAAGACAATGTTGTGAGGAACAGATAAGGTTTTAGTCTGAGTTGGAATAGCACAAAATACTTTTTTTTTTTAATTTTTTAAATACAAACAGAAATACTTCTGGATACAACTCAAGAGACCTCAGAGATTGGCTGGACCGCACACCCTTCTGATGGGGTAAGCATTTCCCTTGTCCTCTTCTTGACTGTACCTCTGCTGGGAAGATGTGCGTGCATCTGATGAAGAAAGGGAAACTGGAAGCAGTGAGACTTGATTTATGGATTTTCTACATATGAACAATTTGAACACAGTGTGTTGTACAGAGCCAGATTGTTAAGAGAGGAGGATGGTGAGTGGGATGCTGTTGCCACCTCCTTACCCTATTCCTTCCACTCTGCTCCAGAAATAGAGTTCTCCAGCCATCCCTCCATACAGATAGAATGGAATGGAATGGAATAGAATAGAATAGAATAGAATAGAATAGAATAGAATAGAATAGAATAGAATCTTTCAGTTGGAAGGTACCTACAACAATCACCTAGTCCAGCTGCCTGACCACTTAAGAGCTGACCAAAAGTTAAAGCATGTTATTAAGGTCACTGTCAAATGTCTCTTAAACACTGACAGGCTTGGGGTATTGACCACCTCTCTAGGAAGCCTGTTCCAGTGTCTGACCACCCTCTAGGTAAAGAAATGCTTCCTGATGTCAATTCTGAGTCTCCCCTGAGGCAACTTTGAACCATTCCCATACATCCTATCATGGATCCCAGTGAGAAGGGATCAGCACCTCCCTCTGCCCTTCCCCTCCTCAGGGAGCTGCAGAGGGCAAGCGGGTCACCCCTCAGCCTCTCTTTTCTCCAAATTGGACAAACCCCAGAACCCTCAGCCGCTCATCCCAGGACACAGCTTCCAGCCCTTCCACCAGCTTTGTTGCCCTCCTCTGCACACATTCAAAGACCTTCCCATCCCTCTTAACACTGCAGGGCCCAGAACTGCTGCCAGCACCCCGGGTGAGGCTGCACCAACGCTGAGCACAGCAGATGAACCCCCCTTTTGGCCGGCTGTGCTGCCGTCTTTGATGCCCCCAGGACACGGCTTTGGCCCTCTGGGCTGCCCGGGCACACCCTGCTGACTCTCACTGAGCTGCTGCCCGCCAGCACCCCCAGGGCCCTCCCTGCAGGGCGGGCTCTCTCCAGACGCTCCTCTCCCAGTTTGTGCTTGTGCCTGCAGTTACTCCATGCCAGGTGCAGGATCCGGCATTTGTTCCTGAGAAATTTCATGCCAGGGATGATTGCCCAGTGCTCCCATGGTGTACAAACCTTTCAGTTGTGCTCCTGAGCCCTCCGTGCTCCCAGGAGCATCGTACATGATCCCAACTAGCAGTGCCATCCTAAGTCTATGCCATGCCAACCCTTGGTTTTACCTTCAGCTCTCCTGGTAGTATGCCCTTCCTCCATCAATTATATATCAAATCTCTCAATCAGTCCTTCCAGTTTATGAGCAGAGATACATTTCTTCCATTGGGACAGTGGATTCTGTCAGGTCCCAGCACACCTTATGTCTCAAAGATTCTTCAACGGTCACAAACCCAGGCGTTTTGGCAGAGGCACCAATCCTGAAGCCAGGTACTGATATCTTGGCATCATGTGTTTCTTCCAAAGTGTTTTACCACTACTGGAAGGATGGAGAAAAACACTGCCTGTGGTCTGTAGCGTTCTTCCCAGTGCCCTGAAATCTCAAAATCAACTTTGTACTTTTTATTGGGACTTTATTTGTACCCATGTGAAAAAGCAGGTGTGGATAGTAGTCTGAAAGCTGTACTAAGCTCTTCCATCATCTAGTGGCATCACTAAACTGGGGCCCAGGGAGGCAGCACTTGCCTAAAAAGATGTTCTGGTCTGCAAATGGGTGCTTCTGTTTCACACAGGAGAAAGTCACGGATGGCCATAACCATAATGGCAAATGGTCTTAATGCAGATCTTGTTGCGAGGGGTTGGTTGGTCAGACCTTTCCGAGAACGCTTGAGCAGGTTCCTTCTCTCCTATCTCACTGTTTACGTCCTCTGTCTTACCCAGGGCCTTGTACCTATTCTGTAAAGCTTGTTGAGAGGATAAGGAGGGGTTTCTCTTACAGCTTTGTACAGGAACCCGCTTCTACCCCTCCTTATCCCTCCCTTGTGCCTTCCTTCAGGCACAAACCAGATCTGGACCTGCCCCTGTAGTGGCCATGCTGAGTGGATTATGTGCACAGATGTCAGAACACAGCTCCCACTGTGGTGAAGCTGGGTAGAAGCGACTTCTGCTTCAATGTGTTTTCCAGAGAAGAGTGTCTTTGTTGCTCTATCTCATTTGTTTCTGTCCTGTGTTTTGTCTCTGGAGATGAGAGACGGGAAAATAGGAGGGAAGAAAGTGTGACTCTCGCATTTTAAGATTGTCAGTGTCGTGTGACCAAATTTGCATGATTTATGTTTTCTGTCACAACAGTTCTTACTTCAGAGTTTTGACTGCTCTTCTTTACAGGGTCATACTCTGTCTAGAATGCTGTGCTGCACATGGCATCAGCAAGTTCAAATCTTGTCACAGACATGGCAAGGAGAAGGGAAAGACAAAGACCTGTCCTGTATTTTTGGTGCAGTTGAATACTGAATCCATTTTTTTTTACTGTTTCTTTTTTCTCCTCTATATCCATTGCAGTGGGATGAGGTAAGTGTCCTGGATGACAAGAAGCGCCTGATCCGAACCTTTCAAGTGTGCAACGTGGCTGAGCCAGGTCAGAACAACTGGCTGCGCACCCACTTCATAGAGCGGCGCGGAGCCCACCGAGTGCACGTCCGCCTCCGTTTCTCAGTGAGGGACTGCGCCAGCATGCGCACTGTGGCCTCTTCCTGCAAGGAGACTTTCACGCTCTACTACCACCAGTCGGAGGCTGACATAGCCTCTCAGGACATGCCAGAGTGGCGTGAGGGCCCCTGGACCAAAGTGGATACTATTGCAGCTGATGAAAGCTTTTCCCAGGTGGACAGCAGTGGGAAGGTGGTCAAGATGAATGTCAAAGTGCGTAGCTTTGGGCCACTCACCAAGCACGGCTTCTACCTGGCCTTCCAGGATTCAGGAGCCTGCATGTCCTTGGTGGCAGTCCAGGTCTTTTTCTACAAGTGCCCAGCTGTGGTGAGAGGATTTGCCTCCTTTCCTGAAACATTTGCTGGTGGGGAGAGGACCTCCCTGGTGGAGTCCCCAGGGACGTGTGTACCCAATGCTGAGGAGACGAGCACGACGGGGTCCTCAAGTGTTCGGCTGCACTGCAATGGAGAAGGGGAGTGGATGGTGGCCATTGGACGGTGTACCTGCAAGGCTGGCTACCAGCCTGTGGATGATGAACGAGCCTGCCAAGGTGAGAGAACTTTTTCCCCATCCCCCCAACTCAGGCAGCCACCTTTTTTTTTGGTTCTCTGCATCAGCAGTATTTCGCACTAGCCAAAATTTCACAGACCTGGGAGAGTAAATCATTTCTCACAGAGATCACTTTGTAGCAGCCTCTTCTGACACATTTAGCTCCTCAGACTGGAGTTGGGGTGACTGCTTGTCCTGGTTTAGGAATGGTGTTCCCTAGTTTGGTATTCCCACTAAAACCACACTGCCACTCGCTCCCCCTCCAATTGGAAGCACAAAAGGCAAAGATAAGAACAATTTATTTGAAACAGCAATGAGATAGTAAAATGAACAGTAACAGCAACAATATTGATAACAAAAGGTGTAAGACAAATGATTTACATGGGAAGTGACAATAAACAAATACTGATCGATTGGCTCTTTCCAACCAGGTGTTCTCCCAACGAAAAGGAATGCCCTTTTCCTCAGATTGTGAGTGCCTTCTCCCCATCCCTGGGAATGATAAGAGGTGGTGTAGAGTAACATCTAGTCCTGGTTACACCCCCACAGCCACACCCACTCCCAACTGATGCAGAAAATTATCCTTGTCCTGGCCAAAACCAGGACACCACTGCTTGCTGCTACGAACATGATTGAAAACTCCACTCAGGCCTTAGTTCCAGCTGCCACCAGAGACAGCCTCTCAGGCTACTTATACAGAACTAGCAGGAGCTCTCACTAGCCAGATGTACCGTAATTCCACTTCTTTACCAAGAGGCGACAGTGTTAGAAAGAAGATGCCACATGGGGGAGAGCTGAGCCCAGAGCTAACACACTCTTTTGTCCTAGTTATTTCTGGCCCTTTTGCTAGTGTATAGTAATAAAATAAAATAAAATAAAAAAAGGGGAAATGGCAGCAGCTTGGTCATGGGACAGAGAAAATGTGACAGGGCTCTGTGAGCCTGTCCTGACTAGAAAAAGCAGTCTTAATGGTATCATCATTACTAGTAATGTACTCTCTGCCCCAGGGCCCATGGTATTTCTGTGAAATGTTTGTAGGAGGAAGTAGAATACATCACATATCACCCAGAAGTGGTATTGGGCTAAAATCTGGCCAAGCCTGAACACCCAGTCTAATGTCATGAGTGTGTTCCTGTCTCAAGCTTAGGACTGTCCATTAGAGCAAACTGCTTATGTTGGTTATGATGTTCTTCTGATGCTTCCTTTGTTTGAATATGCATCTACTCAAAATCTCTCAGCCATGTAAAATGTTGCTGCAATACACTTAGTACTCTAAAAAATAAATGTAATGTGGAACCCAGTTTTGGCTGCAGACAAAATGCAAAAGTTGGATTTATTCAAACGAGAGTTAACTCAGACATGGAGCATACAAATACTCTGGTTAACACCGAGTGCAAATGCAATGAATAATTAATGGTTGTCAATATGTTACCTTAAATTCCTGCTTCATGAAGTGATTTGGGTCATGCAAAATAGCTTTATTAAAATACAGGTCATTGTGCTGGAGACTTATAAAGAAATTAAAATTGGTAAGTGCTTTTCATTTGTTTAAACTTTGAGAATAATTAAAATATGTGTGCCTTTTTATCCTGCTCATTCTGGGAGAAACGTAACTACATTCATTTAGTGGTGCTCCAGAGACAGTAAGCTCTGATGTAGAGCAGCTCTGTGTGGCGCTAAATTTGTTGTCTGCATCAGTAGCATGACTAGTTCACAGTCTAAATAAACTGCCAGTCAATAATTTAGTTTCAGATAGTACTCTTAAGCAGTCAAAAAAAAAAAAAAAAAGAAAAAGAAATTAGACTTGCCAAAGAAAAATGAGGGGTTTTTAAAAAATCTGTCTTCCATTTTTTGTAGTATTCAGTAAAAGCTGAAACTTCCTTGCAGCTTCATTGTCACAGAAGCTGGAGATAGATGAAAATGGTTAATATTATAAGGAATAACTGAAATAATGACAGTCTATCAAGCTACAAAAGTCAGTTCCCGTCATTTACTTCCTGAGATTCCATGAGCAGCCTAGAGCAGCCAATGACAACCAAATAGGAATCATAATGTTAGAGGGGTTTTTTTTCTCCTCATGTTTCTTGTAAACTCCTCTGGCTTGATCATCCATCCTGATCTCTTCTCCTGCTAACAACATTTTGCTGTCCTGTCTGAATGAAGCCACATTCAGCTCATGTAATTTGTCTTTTTGCTTGGTGTTTCTCTGTGTGGAGTCCTCTCCAGCACTTCTCCTCTGTACATAACGTTCTCCCTTATGAAGAACAGAAGTACTCCATGATACAGAGCTGCCACAGTGTTCTAGATGAAATGCAGAACAAAAGCAATAGCTCAAGGGCAGATTTCTACTGATGGTAATGCGGAGAGGTGTTCTTAATAAGACTGAAGAATCAACCAAGGATAAGGAGGAGAAGCAAGTTTCCTTCTTACGCTTTAGTAGAAGAGTGTGTGGGCATTGCCTTCCCCCTCACCATATGCAAGCCTGTGGAGTCCTTCCTGGACCAGCTGTTACCTCTTTATTTAGAACAACGAATCTGCCAAGAGCCATTCTGGGCAGATAGCTAGAAAGACCTTTTTTTCCCCCTGCCCCCTGTCATGAGTTAAGGTACTTTCTTTCCTTACTTTTATAAGACTGCCTGCTGTATGTTACTATATGACAAATTTATCCAGCTAAATGGAAGAGTGAAATGGCAACCTTTGGGTGATGTGGGGCCCAGTCTGCATGGGGTTCACTTTTGACTTTATCTGAGTAGACTTGTCATGGTGAACAGTCAGAAAAGAGAATGGCAGTTTACAGAGGAAAAAAGCAGGTTGGGACCTTAGCTCATTTTCTTTCTGTAGATGTATACACACAGGGTGCATTGCCTTGCAAATGTCTTACAGGATTTAAGTTACCAGTGCTTCTGAAAATAATATTTAGAATGTATGACTGGGACATTTTTAAAAATATTCCAAAAATGACAATGTAGACAAAAAAGAGAAGAAGAATGACTGCCTGATAAAGTGCTAAGCTGACTTCCAAATAAAGAGGGAAAGAGCTCTGGACAGAGCTGAGCTGATTAGCCAAGTGTGTGGCACTTCTGTACAAACATATTCAACCAGGGGCAGAAAACACCAGCCAGAAACAGGAGGAGGGAACAAGTTTGGAATGAAAAGAGTTAAGCTGTACTTGGGAGAGGGAGGAGGAGAGGTGTTGGTTTAATGTTTGTTTTTGTTTTCTCATTACCCAAATCTATGTTAATCAGCAATAAATTAAATTTCCCCAAGCCAAGTCTGTTTTGCCTGTGACAGTAATTGGTAAACAAGCTCCCTGTCTTTATAACTTCTTTACCTTTGCCCACGAGCTTTCTCATCCAATTTTCTCACTATGTCTTGCTGAGGAGGGAGAGTAAGAGAGTGGCTGGGTGGGCATTTGGGTGTTTATCAAGGTCAGCCATCCACATGGCTGCTTCTCCTCTCTTCTTTCCCTGGATGTTTCTAAGAGTATTAAGCAAGCCAAAGGTCTGCCTGTCATCTGTAGTAGCTTTAAGGATTCCATAAAATGGCTCATATGCTTTGGCTATCTGTAGTCCCTTCTGATTGCAGAAGGAATCACATCTGTATTACTGATAACTACAGGAGCAAGCAACTGTGCACGGAGCTGTTGGAGGTCTCATTTGGGAAGAATATTGCATGATTATTTTTGTACTGTTAAAAAATGCCCTTTCTCACCAGCTTGAGTAAACCTTTTTCAGTGTGTGAGGCTAAGAGAATTTAAGGTTTATATTAAAGTAAAAGATTCAATAGTCTGCTAAAAATATGCACATACTAGTAGCAAAGGAAAAAAAAAAGCACAATAAGCTCTTCTTAAATTTTAATCACTTAAAAGATGCTTCCTTTAAAACCACAGGATAATTTACATTGCAGGGACTTGTGAAAGTCACCTGCTCCAACCCTATGCTCAAAGTAGGACCAAACTGGGTTAGGTCACTCAAGGCCTGTTCTAATCTAGTTTTAGTTATTACTGAAGATGAAGATTACACAATGTCCCTGGGCAACTGTTCCAATATTTGACAACACCCATGGTGAAATTACTTTTTCCTATGCAGAAGATTTTAGTAAGATGTAGTAAGAGGTTATTACGACTTGTGTCTGTTACCTCATGTTCTGCCACCTTCTGCCTACACCTCATTCATATCCTCCCATCAGGTGGCTGATGACAGCCGTAAGCTCCCACCCCACAGCCTGCTCTGCTTCAAAATGAACAAACCCAATGTCTTAGCCTCTCCTGGGTAAGAACTTTACTTTCAAGGTAAACTCACAGTAGACAGTAATGTTTGGTGCCTTGATCTAGATTACCTTTTTCTATTTATTTTTCTCCCATATTGCTCCTTTCATCAGCTTCTCCAGCCTTCTTCTGCTATTTGCACATACATTTGGGTGCTTTTCAAGTAGTTTGCTGCTTTTCCTGTTTCAAGTGCTTACTGTCTACTTGTATTCTGTCCTTACCCTGCCCAAATCTTTCCTCTCGTGTTTTTGCCTTTTTTTTCCTTCGCTCAACCAATTCCCTGGCAGTTCTCCCATATATAATTATCCAGTAATTGCTTCAGCTCCACCTCTTTTACCAAAAAAATCCCTTACTCAACTGATCTCTTATCAACAGTTAAGCGGGAAAGAGTTCTTAGTCACTTCATTAATTTTATCTCAGTTGATTCGATGCTCTTCTTTAAGACTCAAAAGACACACTTTTCTCTCCTTATGTTTCTTTCATTTTCCACTCTCTCTTACCCACCCAAACAGTTGTAGCAACTGTGAAACTCTCGATCAACCCAGGGCCCCTTTGCGTCACTGTGCCTTGCTTCTATCTCTGGCTGATCCCACCTTATTCAGAACAAGATGCAAGATGCACGGTAGCAGTCACTGTGCAGTAGCCTGGCCCAGTGGGAATTTACTATCGCCATAAGCTAGCCATAGACATTTATGGGGGGGAGGGGAAGAAGTGCTTTATCTAAAAAACACTAAAATTTTTATTTTCTAGTGTGTTTTCTGCATGCTAATTATGCTATCTTTCTAACATTTTGAGAAATGTAATGTCTAAATGTCTACATCATATTTCTACAATATTGTCAGTTACTAACTCCTTTCCATCATCCTGCCCTCTAAGTGCCAAACTCCATCCCTTTGCCTAGAGTCATTCTTATTTGAGGCCCTCTGTAGCTCTGCACATCCCATTTTCCCCAGGCCTCAAATTGAGCTGTGTCTATTCATCCTTCCCAGTTTGACTCCACTGCCAGCTTTGACACTGTTCATTTTCAATACTCTCTCATCTAGTATTTATTCTTGCTGCCCCATAGTACACCTGGGAGCAGAACTCCCATAACAGAAACAGATCACTTGTCTCAGTCAAGAAGAGAGCAATTTTATGCTCTTCTAAATGTCTTCCTGTGTCCCAGTTCAGTTCCAAGTCATATCTGCATACAAAAAGTCAGTGTCACCTGTATCCCATTCCCTAAAGTCACTGTTGGGTGTACCTAAAGCTCTGTTGAAGTTCCCTTGGTCCTTCTCCACTTGCTGCATTTTGTTTAGTTCTCAGAATATTTCCTCTCTGCCCTTACCATCTGAGTGAGCTTTTTAATGCCTCTTTCTTAACCTCTTTGGTTCTTGGTCTGTCCTCTCTTCATTTTCATTTTCTTTATCCCTCTCTTTCTTGCCACTCCACAATTCCAGCACTTTTCTCTGCTGGTTTTGGTATTTGTTATTGTTAGAAGTCTGTCAGAAGCTGCTCCTCTGGCCTCCCGGGTGGAACTTGTCTCCAGTGAGCAGTCAGGCACACAGGGGCGAGTGTTGTAGGGGGAGCTGATGAAAACTGGGTCAGTGTCTGAGATGAGCTGTGCCCAGCTGAACTGTTGTGGCATTCTGACACTGTGCCAAGATATGAAAAATGACTGAGACAAGCTGAGGGAAAAGCGCTTGCGCACTCCAAACTCTGCCTTCTCCTTTCATAGTAGCCTTGACTTGATGGGAAGTGGCAGCTTGCTCTGCCCCCTGAGGTGCTAGCTCTGCAACCTTCTGTCCTTGCATTGGATATTGTGAATCAATCAGAGCTAGATCCGTGTTTTCTTGGAAAGTCCTGGTGCCCGGGGGATGGTAAGTGGTACGATCGCCGGCAAAAAGGCCTGTGGCTTAGCTGGTGTTCGTGTTTCATGTGAAGATGTTCTCCAGGAACACACTGGAGGTGTTTCAGGAGAAGCCGCTCTTGTTCAGGCTTTCTCTGGGATGGTCCTGAAGTGGTAGTGCTCACTGCAGAAAAGCATACTAGTCCTAGTGACAGTGGGCCTGCTTCAGCCTGAATATTTGTTACGACTGTCTCAAGTGAACACAGTCATCTGCAGAGACTGGAGGACCATGGCAAGTGGACCTAATGCCGTGATCTGCAGTAAGAAGGGAATGCAAGGTAAGATCATTCAGAAACAAATGAGGGATGGATTCTGTGTGTGCGAAGACAGCCCTAGTCTCACTGTAACTGCTTGAATAAAAGGAAGTTGCTGTTGCCTATTTAGATTGCTAGGGAATTTTTTTCTCTTTCCTCCTGACTTGACCTTCGATATACTATTTATAGTGACTGGACTGAGGCAATGCCAGGAAAAGCTCCATGTCCTGGGAACAATTATTATTGGTATCTGAGGGCTAAAGTCCTGAGTGCTGTGGGCTAGCCTATCTTAGGTAGTTTTGGAAAGGGATAAAGGTGCTCATGAATGTAAGCAGCTCCCTGACTGGATGCAGAGGCAGGGTTCAGGTGGAAGCAGAAAGTTGTGATAGCTGCAATGCCTGCCTTTGGAGGCCATTCTTTAGCTTCTTTTAGCTGGAGGCCAGTTCGTGTTTGCTTTACTCAGTCCAGCCATTTTGGCCAAAATTACAGATGTAAAATATAAGCAACAACAAAATTTAGCCACAGTATATTTTTTCCAACTATATTTTCATTAGGAAGGTGAGAGAGATGTGAATCATGTTTAATCGCTGTAAATCAGCTTTGCTTGCAGTATGCTATATGATTTCATTTTGCTGTTTTTCTTCTGGAAATAGAAATACCCAGGGGCAGAATGAGAGTTTCAAAGCATGATTGTTTCTCTGTATCTGCCATCCCTCCTGGAAATAACAGCGTGAGATTATAGGTTTATGTTGTAATTATTTTTTTCACTAGACAATAAAAAATAATCACTGTGGAGAGATCTTTGCTCCTAAGTTGCTCAGTATTCTGCTCCACAGTTCTTCAGGTGCAATTTCTGTAATGTGAGTGGAACCAGGCAGGTGACTCTCTTACTTATTGTTTTTCTTTACACTTTTCTGTCCTTGTTTAAAGTCTTTTCTCAGGCCCCTCCCTCAGAGGGAACCTGACAATCTATTCTCATTTCACTTCTGAACATCTGAAATGAGATGTAGTCTAGTGTCAAGAACTTTCCATTCATTGTTCCCTGTCCACCCACAATCATGTATGTGATGAGTGATCTGGCAATGAGGCAGCCAAGACCACAGGATTCTATCCACACATTTTAATTGGCTTGTGTTTAAGGGAAAACACAGAATAGCTCCACTTGGAAGAGATCTCTGGAGCACACCTTAACCTCTTCCCTGTACAAGCAGGGTCATCTCCAGCAATTTGCCCAGCGCTAGGTCCAGACTATTTTTGAAATTCTCTAAGGAAGGAGACTCTGCAACCCCTCTGGGTAACCTGCTTCAGTGCTCGGTCACTCTCATGGTAAAAAATTGTTTCCTGGGTTCAGAGGGAACCTCCTGTGTTTCAGTCTGTGCCCTTCACCTCTGGGCCTGTCACTGAGAAACACTGAAGAGACCCTGGCTCTGTCCTCTTTGCATCCTCCCTTCAACTATTTGTGTACATTCATGAGATTGCTGGAAGCTTTCTCTTCTCCAGGCTGAGCAGTCCCATCTCTACCAGCCTCTCCTCCTGTGAGAAATATTCCATCCCCTTAACCATCTTTATGGCCCTTTGCTGGATTCTCCCCAATATGTTACTGTCTCTAGTGTACTGGGGAGCCCAGAACTCAACACAGGACTCCAGGTGTACCCTCACCAAAGCTGCGTAGAAGGTAAAGATCATCTTCCTTGCTGCAGAATTCCCCAAGGTCTCCAGGACCTAGAGTTCTTAAAGGCTGGTCTTGCTAGTAAAGACTGATGTGAAGAAGGTGACCTGTGTCACCCAGCAGTTGACCCACATTTTCCCTCTTCCTTGAGCCACTTCTGTTCTTAGAGAAACCCTTCTTGCTTTTGACATCTTGTGCCAGATGTGATTCCAGGTAGGCTCTGGCTTTCCTAGCCACATGTCTACGTGTTTGGACGATGTCTCTATGTTCCTCTCAGGCTACCTGTCCGTGCTTCTGCCTTCCATGTGCTTCCTTTCTCTGCTAGCAGCTCCTTGTTCAAACATGCAGTCCTGTTGGCATTTTTTGCCTGAATTCATGCTTGTTGGGATGGATTGCTCTTGCACCTGGGAGAGGCAATCCTTGCACATGAACTAGCTTTTTTGAGTCACTCTTCATTCCAGAGCATTACCCCACAGGACTCCTCCGGATCACCAAGGTGGTCACATCTGCTCTCCCAGAGTTCAGTGTTGTGAGCTTGCTTTTTGCTCTGTTCACTGCACTCTGAATCTTGAACTCCACATGTCATGGTCACTGTAGCCAAGGCTGCCTTCAACCTTCACATCACCAGTGAGCCCTTCCTTGTTTGTGAGCATCACGTCCAGGGGGCACCTCCCCTCATTGTCTCCTCTATTGCTTGGGTCTGGAAGTAGTTCCTGATGCTTTCCAGGAACTTCCTGAAACGCTTCTACCCTGCTGTGTTCCTCCTCCAGTAGATAGTAAGGTAGTTGTAGTCCCCCTTGAAGATCAGTGCCTCTGAATGGGAGGCTGATTCCAGCTGTCAGCCCTCAGCTCGATCCAGTTTTTCACAGATAAATATTGAAAGCCCTCTGAGATGCCCTGGTGTAGCCAAGACATCAGTCTACTCTGGTCTAGCACATAGGACATGTGAACATAATACTGAAATTCGTTTTTTTGGTGGAACAGCTGCAGTGAAATTTTATTTGTTCAGTTTACTCAGCTCAAGTATAGTGCTTATTAATGAGACTATGTGGCTTCTTCTGCTTAAGTTAAATAAAGGACAAGGGAATATTTGACCTGGAGATGTTGGAAGGAGGAGATGTGTTTACATTAATTCTGCTACTTTACTGTAAACGGCAACTGTATCAAAATCAATTCAGAAATGGGCCAAGTTCCTTCTTAAATGTGCTTAGGCTTTTTTTTTTTTCTTTTTCCTTTTTTTGTCTGCTGCTCATATTTGAAGGTTTTGTCAGAAGTCTGCTACTTTAGTTGGTGGAAATATTCTTTTTTAAACATGTAAATTACTGTGAAGTCACCTGTTCTCATGCTGTCCTTACTCTTGAGCATAAACAAGCAATTCTTCATTGAGTGACTCTTACCGTTCTGGGATTGCAGTCACAAATAGATGCTGCCTCAATGAGTAAGAGGTCTCATAGGTAGCAAGGAGTCACCTCAGTGGGACAAGACAAAAGGCATTGGACATTGGGCAGTGCTAGGGGAGACAGCAATGACCTGCATTTGCATATGGTTCTGACATATAATGTCAAACACAGTGCATGGACAGTGAAATTAGATTTTGTGAGGCAATTAGCACAGGTGTAAGTATTTGATCACTAGTGTTTGTTACACATAACTATTTCAGTGTTGTCTCTATAGTAGTGTCCTGCATCAGTGATAGGAACAGATAACATTGTTAGCTGACACCATGTCCCTGTGCAAAGGCTTGTGTTCTTGCTCTGTGTGTTGGTTGGTTGGTTTTTAGAAGCAGCTTTTGAATGTTTATGGTCACTTGGAGTGACTGCCCATAGCATTGATGAAGTCTTGCACGGCCTTTTAAGCAATAGAGGTGCTCTTACTGATGCCATGATGATTTTTTGCCTTTTCTTTTATACCCCTTCTATATACCATTTTATAGCTTTTGTATTCTTAGTGGTTTTTAGCCTACATTCTTAGACTTATTTGTTATGTTAGGAGACTAAACATCTTAGAAGCCCCAGACCCCAAGGTCCTCTCCAGAACAATTTGTAAACTAAGATAGAACCATCCAGGGGAAGGTTCCTTGGGGAGGGGGAGGCTCATTTGAGCCTCTCATTGGGCAATCTTTGATAGATATGCTAATTAGTAAGACCTAGAATATTATACCAGATCTTTGGGGGGTGCATTGCTGTGTGCATTGAGGTGCATTTGACCTGGACGTAGTGCACCTAAGGATCCTTAAAATAAATACCAGGTAAAATCCCTTTTCCCCTTCTAACCGTTTTCTAACCGTGATTCTTGATTTTAAGACCAGGAAAAGGCATCATTACTCACATAGACTGGCTTTCTTTACTGAGGAGGTGCTGCACCATTTTGTTCCATTGCATAAAACCTACAACACTGCACTTGTGCTTACTACCTTTGTCTAACTCATCAACAGCGTGCTATCTCTGCACACCTCATCCCTGCATCTTCAAGCTCAACAGCAAATTGCCAGTAGACTTCAAAGAACTGTGTAAAAATAAATGTTTATTTATTTTAACACAACATGTTTATTTTTAAATTAGTTTTATTTACTAAATGCCAGACAAGTTCTTCATTCACAGCTTTGCTAGCTTTCCATATGATTTGCAATTGGGCTAAAGGTGAATCTATCTGAATTCTTTTAGCACCGTCCTTGTAGGGTAAATGTGTTTTTATATGGCGGGGTAAAGTCTGTACCCTCTGCAGATTTCCCTTTAGCATCACATACATGACAGACATTACCATTACCTGTTCATTTTCATTATTGTGACTAGCAGGAAGATTGTTGTCCCACTTGATATCAGGATGTAATACTGAATAAAAGAAAAGAACCATTCTGCAGGGTCTACCTTGACAAGTGGAATGAATGTGCCATTAGTTCTAAGCCTCGACAAGGGCTCAGAAGGAGTTTGATGCAAGAAAAAACAGATGAGATAAAATCACTTTTAAGCAAATAAAGATACATTAAGTTCAGCATTCTCAAATTTGAAACAGAGAAAGATCCCTGAAATTTTGGTGGAATGACTATGCAGTGCATTGAATGAGAATTTCCCGTTCATACTACTCATGGTTTCAGTACAGGTGCATTTGCCAAGAAGTGTAAAAATTATATTCTACATCTGTGGCTGTTCAGAGAGCCTTAAATTGAGTGAAAGGTGTATAATTTATAAAGTGGATAAAATCTTACATACTTTTTTTTGTCCATATGAACATACGGACATAGCTCTCCATGTGAGAATTAGTTTGATTTTCTGCTGGATAAAGGCCTGAAGGCGAAGGCAGTTGCACTTTTCTAACCATCATCCATCACAAGAAGATTACAGTCTCTTCTTCCCCTTTCCTTTCCAAATGGCAATGTATCACGCGCTGAATGTTGTCGTTTTTTGAGTGCTGGGAAGAAACAGTGCTCCCCTATCTAACAGCTATTATTCAGAGTTGTTGAAGTCCCCTTTATGGTCCGACCTGTTCCAGAACTTAACACTCCGTTCATGTGGAGGTTGCTCTGCATCCAAGAAGAGTTTCAACAGAGAAGATGAAGTAATACAAGAGGCATAAACCTGATGGGACTCCACAGCTGTTACGGGCTGTTATTTGTGGACTGCGCCTGTAACCGCAAAGGGGATTGAACACATATGATCCTGATTTCATATAACGCCTCTACACAGTATTCTTCTCTTACTGGCTTTGCTTCTTTTAAATAACTTTTTGCTATCCACAGTCCTTTGGAATATTCTGCTTATGGTCACCCCTAGGACAGTTCTGCTCTTGAGGGTGTCCCTTGTGTCTTTTGACATCAAATGCTTATCTGGTATCTATCTGAAAGTTTCCCATTCCTTGTAAATGCTTTTTATTGTGAAATTAATGAACAAAATGTCAGCTGCAAATGAACTTTTACCTGAGTTTTGTTAGTCCATAAAATCTAAAAGAGCTGTATCTATTTATGTAGAAAATCAACTTTAGAAAACTTAGATAAAAACAGTAAAATCTGTATCCTAGCACTTCAGTACTAGGTCCAAGCACCTCCTGTTAGGCATCTTTGCCAAACCTAGAATGTACCATACTCTCACATTGTTAATAAGTTATTTTTCATTTTCTTTCCCCGTGGGATGGATTTCCATCCTTGTTTCAGCTTGTTGCAAATACATGTTCCTATGCAGATTACATTTGACTAATTAACGTGCTTTTATCCATTACTGGGAAGTTTTCAGAACTACAGGAAAAAAAACAGGACTGCCAATCTTAGTGTCTGCTCTTAGTTTTAATGCTTAATCAGCCATGGTAGTGTATATGACTTAAAGTAATGAATCTGTTGTAGGCAGCATAAAAAATCCAATTTTGTGGCTGTGTTAGGTGGGGGGAAGGAGATGTGGGTAGCTGTTAGATATTTCAAGACAAATCACTTGGCTGGGCTCTTTGGATTCTCCAGTTTAAAAGCTCTTTGAGTGAATAATGAGAAGACAATTATTTGAGGTGGCCAAAGCTGTCTCAGTTCTCTGCTGGTTCTCTTTCATCTGCCAGTGAAATCAATCTAAACACTTACATATAGAATAAAATAAACTGTTTTGAAATTGCAGCTTGAACAAAATATGCTCCATAAAGAACCAAAACTGGTAGTGGCTCTATGCAGTAACTTCTCCCAGCAGTAGCAGCACAAGTTGAATGTAAATAAGGTTACAGTGTTTCTGAAATCTGAATTAATGATTTTCCTGCTTCTGCCTCTCTTATTTTCCTCCTCTTAGCCTGTCCCCCTGGTTTCTTTAAAGTATCTGTGGGAGATGAGCCCTGCCATCTGTGCCCTGCCCACAGCCACGCTCCACTGCCAGGTTCCCGGGAGTGTGTGTGTCAGAACCGGTACTATCGATCTGCTTCAGACAATTCTGATGCTCCCTGCACTGGTAAGTGTTTGGATGAAGTGTTTGCAAGCAACAAGGGCAGTTAATGAGAGAGAATGTGCCTGGATGACTTGGGGGGGTTGCAATTCCCTTCATCTCAAGAGCTTTGAAATATCCCAAAACTTGCCTTTGCTTCTGCACCTGACTACAGAGTAATGGTGAGAATGAGGATTCTTGGGTTTCATTACAGCCTTCAAAGGGAAATATTCTGTAAATAATGTTTCCCTTGCCCCTCCCTGTTACTGAGCTCAGCCTCTCTGTCCCTACCCTTCCCGTCTTGCTTTGTGTCTGTGCCCAGGTTTAGCAGCACAGTTCTGCTGCCTACTTCTACCTTTCTGAACTTTTCACTTCTTAGCTGCAGTGTCTTGTCCCACTCATCCCCATGCCTCCTTCTCACCCTCTGCATTTTCCTCCTTCTCTTCGCTGTCTCTCTGCCATCACGGGAGGTGTTGGAATGCACAGAATGGGCAGTTTTTCAGCTGTCAGAGTTTACCCCTGATGCCATTGAGGAATCTGGCTGGCACCAGGAATAATTGCAGGCAAAACTGGTATGCAGTTCCTGGAATAGATGGAACAGGTTAACGGTAGTCTGAGAAAGTTCAGACATATTAGATGCCGAAGGAGAGAATTACAGGTCTCAGCAGAGAGCAATCTTTACTAAGGTTGTGCAAAGTTTAAAATTTCAAGGGATTGGCACTTCCCTGTTCTACGGAAATGAAAAAGTCACACCCTTGAAACAAAGACCCTTCTTTATAATTTTGTTTGTCTAAAATGTGCTAATACAGTTGTTCCTTTGTTTATGTAAGTGTGTGCTTGATGTAGCAAAGAGAATGTTTTTCTTAGCCTCGCTCAAAGAAACAACTAAAGAAGAGGAAGAATGACAAGAAAAAGCAACTTGTTCTTCTATTCTTCTCCCTTTGCTTTGCTTTTCCCTTCCCTCACCTCTCTCCCATTCTTTCATGGGATTTGGATCTTTCATTCGGTTTTCTAGGCATCCCCTCTGCTCCTCGTGACCTCAGCTATGAAATTGTTGGCTCCAACGTGCTGCTGACCTGGCGCCTCCCGAAGGACCTGGGTGGCCGCAAGGACGTTTTCTTCAACGTGATCTGCAAGGTGTGCCCGGCGGGGTCGGCAGGGCCGTGCGTGCGCTGCGGGACAGCGTGCAGTTCGAGCCGCGCCAGGTGGGGCTGACCGAGAGCCGCGTACAAGTCTCCAACCTCCTGGCCCGTGTGCACTACACCTTCGAGATCCAGGCCGTCAACCTGGTGACTGAGCTGAGTTCAGAAGCACCCCACTTTGCCACCATCAATGTTAGCACCAGCCAGACAGGTGAGGAGACCTCTGCATCCGAGCCCCGGAGTTTCTACTTCTCTTTCTCATTTGATTTGCTTGTATCTTTTGAATCCTGGAGTTTTGTATTTTTACTTGTGTGGTGTGGCTTTTTTTATCCTGCCCAGCTAGTTCTGCAGTTTCACTTTTGCCCTTCCTGTTCCTGCCTTATCTAAATGGGCTTTCCATTCTTTCCTCTTGGCAGAAAAACTCAAGTTTAGCAGCTAATGTGGTTCTTGGGGAAGAGGCTGCCCTGGAGCAGATTCCAATGGGAGATGTAGCGCTGTGGGTCAGACAAAGCATGTTGTTTCATTGTGCAAGAGAGGGGACACTATCAGGGTTTGACGAGGATTTTGTGAGCATCACCTTGCCAGAGAAGTTCTTAGTGAGCATTTCTTAATTTCCTCTTCATTTTCTCTATCCCCTACTCCTCTTCATTTCATCTTCTTATTTTCCTGTTAATAAACAACTTTTTTTCCTCTTTACATGGTAGAAATATTAAAATGTGTTGTGCAGTTATATTCAAAGATGTCGTGATCCTTGTAACTAGAAACTAAACCGTGGGGATAACTAAACTAAGATACTAATGGCTTGTGTGGGCAGTCAGAGGAGTTCTATTTCCTGTAAATATCATTTACAAGGACTGGAGCTGGAGAGAAACATACATCCAGGCATAGAGTTCTGCTAAATGTCAGCATTAAGAGACTGGGCATATGTTGTTCTTCACAAGCATGTATAAGCTAATATGGAGAGGAATTATACACAGCTTGTTTAAGAGGATATAATGAGGAGTAATGTGATGAAGAGGAGAAAGAGGGGGAGCATTTTGAACTGAGTGACAGAAAATGTCTGCAAACATTTAGAGTTGTGTAAATATTAAACTGAAACAAATCCTGTAGGAGATTCCAGAGTGTAGTGTGGAAACCCCTGCAGAACAAGGTTTTGGTAAAGATCCAGAGAAGTGCTGTGAAACCAGATGTGGCATCATGGTCTTGGTTAAATCACATCTTATCATTTCTGCTTCTATTATATGGAAAGAAAGGGAATATATATGTACCCCCCAACTAATTTCCTACTGTTAGCAGATGCCAGGGGGTTGATCTGTTTGTTCCCTTTGAAGTGTTACCTGGCAGACATTGAGTAGCAGAGCACCTATAGGATCCCTGGTTCCCTTAAGAGGCTGGCTGCAAGTGGGTGATCAGCTTTTGTTTACTGTAAAATGTGGGTGGGTAATTTGTGTGGTAATTCCAGACAGTCCTTTAGCTTCTTCTGGAGAAAGGTGGGTGTTCTATTAACATCCTACAGAATTCTCTTTCTTCATGCTTCTCATGTCAACCTTCTTATCTCTATCAGAGATAACTTAATTGGGTAGCTGCTTCCTCCTCCTTCCCAGAATCACCAAATCTACTCTCTTCTTCTGCTTCTGTTTGATTTTTCTGACCACTCCTGCTCTTCCAGGTGTCTCTTGGTGTCTCTGGGTGTCTTGGGTGTGTTGGGTGCCTCTCTCTAAGGTGCTTCTCTTGTGCAGTAAAGCTGTTTCAGGGGACGACAACTTTCTTAAACATCAGTGTGTACTGAGTGGCTTCTTTTTGTGTTTGGTCGCAGTTTTTCTTTCCTTGCTTTTCCTTGGGATCATTAGGAGTGAGCTTGAGATGAGCTGCCCTCGATTTGTACTGACAGCTCATACTAACTAGGCCCTGCTTCCTCCATCACATGGCCTGTCTCATCCATACCCCCTCCTTTTGATCCCTTCAGCAGCTTTTCACTTCAGCATTGTTTGTTGATGTTGTGTTATTATAACAATTACTACTATTTCTATTATTACTATTATTATTATTATTATTATTATTATTATTATACAAGCAGAGATCAAAATTTCAGGATTTTACATGCTGAGAGAGACAAAAAGGGCACAGGGAAACAAGAAGGGTACATAAAGAAAAGCAGACTGGAAAAAGGTACACTTTCAGAATAAAGGGCCACAGCAAAAATTTTCTCTCTGTTGAATTAAAGATGACCCAAAAAAAGACCCTCCAGTCCTGGCAGTTTCTGAAGCTTCTTCTTACTTATACATCAGAGTCCTCTCTCTTCTTCCAGTTGCTGGTCCAAAAAATACTCCTGCCCCTTCATTAGAGATATCTTAGGCAATATTCTGTATGGAAATAATTCTATTTTTTCTTTTTGCCGTGATACCTATTCACTCTCCATCTTTGTCTCCAAAACACTGTTCCTCTAGGAGTTTGCTTACCCCTTGCAGTCTTCTGGCCCTTTTTCAGAGCATGATAGGATCCTTTGGTTACACAATCACAGTTTTCTGTGGCAGACTGATCATGATGTTCCTACTCTTCAGTGACCATGTGCCTGAGACCAGAATAAGAAGGGCTGGCACTGAAAAATGTCCTTTACTATAATAAGACTTAACCTGAAATATGAGATCTGTTTGGATAGCAATAATAAAACCTGTTTAGATAGTAATAGTGTGAAATGCAAATATGATATGCTAATCACCGGAAGAACTGTACAGAGATGAGACAAGAGAAGGGAATTGCTTTCAGCTCAGGTTTGAAGTGCTGAGGGTGAATACCTAAATAAATGTCAGGATGTATAGAGAGATGTTGGAAGGCTGTTCCAGATAACAGAAACCACATGATGAAAGGTAATTATGTAATTCTAATTAAGTTACACTTCTTCACAGGTGTGAACCTGACACACAAAAATGCAAAGAACTTAAACTCCTACCATATTATTACAAAAAAAAAACTGACTAAAATTTTATTCGTTATTTTAGCATCTTCAAGTGTACTTACCAGGGTAAACAAATACCTCTTCTCATGTCTCAGGACAGTAGTCAGGTTTTCATTTAAAGGACTGTGAAGAAACTTCTTTTATGCACAGCTGTAACTACCTGGAACGACCATTTTTCCTCTGCAAGTTTCACTGAAGCATGTAGTAATGTGTTGCCAGAGACATGCTACGGAGCTTATTCGTTCAGGCAGTTGTTGCGTTCCTAGAAAGAAGAGGAAGAGAGAAAGGCAGCAGAGATTTAAATGTTGGAACAAATCAATGCAGACTTCTAAAAGCAAGTGTATTGGGGTTTTTTTTAACTGAATCCAGACATTCTGAGAGCTAGTAGAGGTATATGAGGATAAAGGTTGTTTTTTGACCAGGTTGCCTTGTACCTGTGAAAATACATGTAGCAGCCTTCTGCATCAATGGGAATCAGAGCAGTGGGACCTGGCAATACCAAAAATCTGTAGAGCTGCAGAAATGAGTGCTAGACAGTCTGAAGGTTTGTGTAAGAGGCTGAATAGGGACAAGGACACTTTTGGGTAGTGCCAGGAAGTTTAAGAGGACCTGACAGAAGATTTTCACATGAAATGGTATGATAAGAGGAAAGAATTTAAATGCCAAGTGTGATTATGAGATTATGAAGGGAAATGATGAATTGCTTGAAGATGTTTGCTTTTCCAAAGAGAGCCAAAAGAGTACAGTAGATTTACTTGGCCAAAGCAGGGACAAAGGCAAGGCATTTTCTAGTTCAAAACAAGAAAGAAATAAGAAGAGAGCTGTCAAAAACTACATACTATTGTGTTTTGTCAGGCTAAAGCCAGCAGGTACAGCAAGTGGAGTGTGAGTGTTCATTGTCCTCTGAATGAAATACATTGTTTTTCAAAGTAGTTAGCTGTTTCCTTATTTATTACCTAATTGCCAACCCTGAGCACCAACCAAAGTTCCCTAAGAATTCAACTTTTTTGTTTTCTATTCACATAGGAACAGCAAAAATACTCTTTTAAGTTCTAATTTTTCCCTTAGTGACGTTAATGACATTTGTCAACTTAGCCATCTTTAATGGATTTGCCCAGCTATGACTGGGAATTAATAACAATTTCTGTGGTCACACCACAAAAAGGAACTATTCCAGTTTCTCTCTTCACTATGCCCAATCTCTGCAGCATGAGCAGAGAATGGATGTGCTTGTTTCCACAATTCAGGTTTCAGTTACTGTTTAAATGAAGGCAAAAACCTTTTGAGCAAGTATAAATACAAAATACAAAGTAAAACATGGTACCTTGTGTCATAAAGGCTATTTTCCTCTTTATTAAGCATGAGTGGAATGCATCCACAAAACCTAATAATAATAGAGGTAAAGGAAGTTAAAATAACTGACTAATTTGCCCTTTTAAACCACTCTTCATCCATAGAGAGCAAAAGTACAAGGTTATGACAGAAGACAATCCAAGATACTTTTAAAGGATTTTTGGATATTTAGAGAAAGGGCCAGAACTGAAGTGAAATGTGTGGGAAAATGTAAGACATTTTTAAAATAAAGATAATAAACACATCAAGAAGGGCATTTCCATGCTGCATTCAGACTGATCTTGCTTTAAGATGGTATTTGGGAAGCTGTATGGAACAAAGCTAGGGTCTTCATGTCATCTGCTTGGAAGATGAGGAAAATAGGATACCTGAAGAGGTAATGAAAGTGAAATAAGAGTGAGAATGGCAGATTTGAGACTACTATTAGAGAATATAGAGGCATGTTAGAGAGCATTAGAGGCCTGCCTGAGGTTGATCAAACTGTATAATTTCAGAAGATTGTGGGGCAAGATGGAAGGATAAATAACTAGATAGAACACACAGGCCTTGGCAGGGTTTAGTTTGAATCCCAGCTGAGTGATGACCCACGAGTCAGTTGTCTGTAGTCCATGGATGTCTGTACTGCTGAATGAGTGTCTCCTCAGAATCAGAAAATGGCTAAGCTTGGAAAAGAGCTCTGGAGAATGTATTCTCCAATCCCTCTGCTCACCAGGGTCACCTCAAGCAAATTGCGCAGCCAGAACACTTTTGAATATGGCCAAAGTTGGAGACTCAACAACTCCTTTGGATGAAGGTGAGGCTTGGCTGCCTGCACATCCCTGGATCCTCTTTCTTTCCCGTGTTGAGCAGAGGAGTGACATTTCTTTTCCACTAGTCCTCATGCACCTTTCACAGTCACCATGATGATTCAAAGATCATCAAGAGTGGTCTCAAAATGGCGTGAGGCAGTGACCTGATGGACGCATTCCATCAGGGGCCATGGAATGATGTAGTTTGCCTAAATATTCAGTCGCCTGATCTGGCATGAGGAAGATCTTCCTAGCTGCAGACTTTCCCCTAGGTCTGCAGGACCTGGTGTTCCTAAAGGCAAGACTTGCTAGGAAAGACTGATGTGAAGAAGGTGGCCTGTGGCACCTGGACCCCCGCACCACCCAGCAGCTGGCCCACATTTTCCCTCTTCCTTGAGCCACTTCTGTTCTTAGAGAAACCCTTCTTGCTTTTGACATCCTGTGCCAGATGTGATTCCAGATAGGCTCTGGCTTTCCTAGCCACATGTCTACGTGTTTGGACAATGTCTCTATGTTCCTCTCAGGCTACCTATCCATGCTTCTACCCTCCATGTACCTCCTTTTTGTGTCTTGAGTTTAGCTAGCAGCTCCTTGTTCAAACATGCAGTCCTGTTGGCATTTTTTGCCTGAATTCATGCTTGTTGGGATGGATTGCTCTTGCACCTGGGAGAGGCAATCCTTGCACATGAACTAGCTTTTTTGAGTCACTCTTCCCTCCAGGGCGTTACCCATGGGACTTCTCCAGGCATAAGCACAAAGGGGTCACATTGGCTCTCCTGAAGTAACTTCATGGAATGGAATATGGATTGAATGTCACATGCCAGAGATGCTCATGGTCTGCCAAGAATCGCACTTGGCTGTGCTCTGCATAAATGGGGATTGCCATATATTCTTGCTCAAGTCTGCACTTCCTTCACATTCCTTCCTTACCTAGTCTGTTGATTGAGATAGATTTAGTCTTGCAGGCACATGTCTGCTGCCAGGAAAAAATTTGTCCTGCAGTGTAGAAGGGTTGCAACTGATAACCCACAAAATACAGAATCTGATAGTTGTATTTAACTGGTATTTGGACTTCTTTGCAGCTTTAACTAGGTTGATATGGGCACGAATTTTCCATACAAGTCTTACTTAGAGGTCTGGTCTCACAGCATTTTTTTAATCTCAGTAAACAGAAGAATAGAATAGAATAGAATAGAAATAGAAATAGAATAGACTAGAATAGAATAGTTGGAAATGAACTTACAGTGATCACCTAGTCCAACTGCCCAGATTGGACTGAATCAGGCCCTGTGATTTCAGCTGCCATTAGACAGGGACCTAACATGTCTATGTCTATAAAAACCCCATGTAAAAAAAATGAATAAAACTGAAAAATCCATATAAAGCTGGACACATTTTTGTATACAAAACAAAGGTTTGAAAGCAAAGTTATGTTACAAACATTTTTAGTAGTTGGCATGCAAACAAGGGAAAATACTCACCTAGCACTTCTGTGGCAGCGGAGGTATGGTACTTTGAATGTCTGTAGACATAAAATCTTGAACTTTTTATTTCCTAATGTATTAACACTGGGAGAATAACCTGATAATACACCTCTGACAGGAAGTATGTATTTACTCCACCAACAATCATTGTCACATTGCACATCACTTTAGTATTAGTATTCATACCATGTTAGTATGGAATTTTTCAAAGGAGAAGTCTTGATATCTTTTTTACATGAAGTGATGGAAGAGCTCCCTGGCCAGTGGTTCATAATTTTTTAGGTCCTTAAAAGAGAGACAAACATGTATCAAAATCTACACTCTATCTCAGAGAGGCAGATTGAAGACAACCTGCCTTGCAGTGATTCATAGCTGGTTTTATTTCTGAGAGTTTTTAATGGCTTTTGCCCTAAGCACTGTATGCTTATTAGGCACAAATCACCTATTTGTGCCTAATTTGCTATTTTTTAATACAACAGGCTGCATTTTCCTGGTTGCCCCCACCACCACCATCTGATTACCCTGACTGATGGACATACCTGGATAATAGGAGCATTCTAGAATGCTGTGGCACATGGTCAAGAGATACGCTTGAGTGATGTTTTGATTTTTTCTTTATTTGATTAATTCTTCTAGGTAGGGGAAAAATTGGGGATTGGGAAGGAATGAGAAGCAAGGGACGAATAACTGTTGCAGGTGGGAAGGAGAGGAATTGAGGGAAGATTTAACTCTGATAATTCTGTAAAATCTTCATCCAAAAGCTGAGAGAAGTGGGCTGTTCCCTGGCAATGTAGCTGTGTATTTAGGTTTGCATCTTTCCCTCTGTGTTTGCTTTATGTCTCAGGGAAGGGAGTTAAACTCTTTGGAACCTTAAATGTAGCAGAATCTGTCTTGATCAAATGTTAACTGACAGTTACCTACTGACATTTTGATAGTATTATTCATCTGCGTCTTAAACGCTACATATGGTCTTGGTTAATTGTTGCTCTCTTCCATTCTTGTCACAACATTCTCAATGGCAGGTGAAGTAGTTGTGTAATATTGTTTGAAGAACAAGCAATGGTAAAAAATGAAAGGAGTAAGGAGGAGAGAAAGCATTTTATTGCTTAGACTCTTACATTTTTGTTTCATTTACATTTTTAAATTAGTTCCCACTTGCCTGTCTTGTTTGAAGCCCTTCTGAAATATGTTTTTCAGAATAATTTTATCTTGTTATTAAAAACAATCCTTTTATCTTTTTCGTAATTTATGAGGGAAGAAAATGCTATTCTGCAGGTTTTGATCATTTGCCAAATATCTGTGCTTCATTCCTCACATCAAGGAAGTTTATGTCTATTTTGTAAAACCGGTGGTGTTTGGTGGCAGCTTTTCATTGGCATGCTTTTTCTGGAAAATTCAAATGTTGCTGAAAATGTTGCATCCATTAGGAAAATGAGGATTCCCTAGCTGCTTACCTGTAGGTTTCTTGGAAACGTGACATTTTGTTTGCAGAGAGAAAGCAAAACTTGAGAAGAACTTTGTGGAAAGACAGCTGGCAGGCTGAAAGATCCTCTTAAAATTATCCTGAAATTTTTGCTTGGAAATCTCTTCCTAAGATGAAACTCCTACTCTCTTAGCTTTTGCATGAACCCACAGAGTGTGCATGTGTGTGCACATGGGCTCATGAATGGTTTTGGTAGAAGTGGATTTCCATTCTCCAGAAAGCTTCACATGCGAGTCCTCCATTACTCTGGTAGCCCATCCTTGATTTTTTCCCCCCAGGAAAAGAACTCCAACCTGGGGGAGAAGCAGAAGAGAAGTAATGTGTTCTGCTTTTATTCTGACCACTGTCCCATTCTTTGTCCAAGCATGATCTTAAAACAAGGTGGTGGCATGGAGCACCTTCTCATCTTGCATGTAAAAATTGCACATTTGAAGATCAGAATTATATTCCAGCTACAATACAGATGATTTCTTAACTCCTGTGCATAATCAGTTGGATGTGGATTTTTTCATTTTCTTTCTGTCTGAGTTGTCAATGACTGTATCTCCCAGCAGAGTAGTATTGTGCCTGGATTTCTTCTGGTTATTTTACAAAGCATTTCATAATGCAAATTAAGGAAAATTAAAGGAAGAGCTGACCTAACTTATTTACTCATCATAATGAATATTCAATTATAGTTCATTTTTAAGCTTATCCCTTTCTGTCTTTTATTCCAGTCCCCTCTGCCGTGCCTATGATGCATCAGGTGAGTCGTACTACCAATAGCATCACGCTGTCGTGGCCTCAGCCGGACCAGCCCAATGGGATCATCCTGGATTACCAGCTACGCTACTTTGACAAGGTGAGCAGAAAGTGATACTGAGCACTTCTGTCTGGGAGATGGAAAAAATTGCTTCAATTATGAGGAAGAAGCAAAGTAGCAATACCAAAAGTTTGTGATATACGTGTCACCTGGCATCAGTCCATCTGCATTTCCCAACTTGGAAACATCTAGGGACAATGTAAATTTAAAAAAAAAGAGAAGAGACTTGTTTAAACTTAAAAGCTGTGGCTAACAATAAGTTTAGCGTCAACTGACACAGGTAACAGTGGAAGGAGCTGAAGTTTCTAAATACGTTTGCTGGAATTGGATTCACTGCAAGTCTGTCATTTGTTTCTGAGGGGAAGTCTCGTGTCCCCATTTATGCCTGGATAGACATCTCTAAGAAATTCCATGAGGAGGAATGCACTCTTTCATTTGCTAAGTGGCAAATACCTCTTTGTGTGCTGGAATTACAGTGTGGCAAATACAAATTTGTCCTCCATTCACGTCTTGTGACTCCTAATCCATCTGACTTGAGGGGAAGAGATGTGTGGGGCTGTTCATACAAACTCCCATTCCATATTACTGGTCTTTCACATAAATATTTTCGCAGGATTTTGCAGGGCTACTGTTAGTGGTAAAAAATACTGCTATTTGTGATAACATGTCTAGCAGCTTCCTGAACACAGCATTACATGTGTTCTTGCTCTGAATTCTCCTAGGAGAGTATATGAATTTGGAGTTTGTAGAAAGCAAACCACAGGACAAAGTTTTGTCTCTCACTTTTGTTTAGATTAAGAGTCTTTAGCAGAGCTTTGTGGGAAGCCCAGGCTTGGGGGAATGAGAAGCAGCAGTGAGGAATGAGTAGTGTGCAAGGAAGTAAGGTCTGGAATAGCAGCTGTTGTTGGGAGGCTCTGTAAGAGGCTCAAAGAATACTGGGTTGACATGGAAACTGTCATGCCTTCATGAGGGGAGCAAGCAGTGTAGGCAGAAGTTTCACATTCCTTTTTGGTCATTGAAATTCACAGGCAGAAGATGAGGATAATTCACTGACCTTAACTAGTGAGACCAACATGGCCACCATATCAAGCCTGAGCCCAGGCAAGATCTATGCCTTCCAAGTGCGCGCTAGGACAGCAGTCGGCTACGGCCCTTACAGTGGGAAGATGTATTTCCAGACTTCAACAGGAGGTGAGTGCTACCATTTTGTCCCGAGGTCTGCACATGATCACCTTACACTTGCATGTGTCCCTGAGTGTGTTGGCTTATCCTCTGGAGGACTGCTACCAGACACTCCTACTCAACTTGTATTTCTGTTTATAATAATTTGCATATGCAGATTTGTTCACTCAGAGAAGCTTCATGCTGTCTGAGGGTATTGTTTACACTACTGCCGTGCTCCCCAGCCCTGCTCCTTGTTGCCTCGGTGCCTCTGACCAGCAGGCACAGAGTGTGCCAGTAAAAATCTCTTTAGGGGGACAGGGCACTACATACACCACTGTAGTTTGGCCCCCCCAGCTGTCAGGGGACATCCTACAGCTGAAAGCTCTGTGAATGTCTTAAAGATAGGTGGGACATGGGACACAAAGGTAGATGGGACACAGGCATATGTGCAGAAGCTTGCCTTCCAGCAGGATCACCATCATTTTGGTACGGATCAAAGGTACTCAAGTATGCCACTGACAAGCTACATTAATAGGGGACCAGTGGATTACAGCCCAGGTGTAGAGCTAGCCTGTGCTTAAAGTGGATTGGCAGCTGTCAGTAGACCAGGGGAAGAAAAAGATGATTCCGAGGGAGCACTGTCTTTTCAGATGTAGGAAGGAAGGCACTGGAGAAGCACCGTGACCGGGGAGCAAAGGGCTGTTAGGGACAGAATTACGGGTGAGATTTAGTGAGCAGAAGGGAACTCTTCACAGCTCCTGTCCTCTGCATCCATGTGTGTGTGTATGTGTGTCTTCCTTGCCAGGGGAGCGCTCGGAGATGGTGCAGGACCGACTGCCACTGATCGTGGGCTCAGCACTCGGGGGTCTGGCCTTCTTGGTAATTGCTGCCATTGCCATCCTTGCCATCATCTTCAAGAGGTGAATTCCTTGAGCTGCTCATGTGCACTTCAGACAGTGGAACTTCCTTACCCCTGCAACATAACCCCGTCCCAAGGGAAACAGCCTGATCTGCATTTATCCAGATGTCCTTGAGATGCCTTTCTCTAATTAAGGAAAGATCCTGCCCCATTACTCCTATCTGAGGAGCCTCTCCTTTGGTAAACCACTCATGTACTTAGCTGATATTTGGCTAGTTAGCAATATGAACACAAGGAAAGCATTTCAGAGCTGATACTCAAAAGG
The DNA here is from genome assembly GCF_000738735.6 of Corvus cornix cornix. Taxonomy (NCBI): domain Eukaryota; kingdom Metazoa; phylum Chordata; class Aves; order Passeriformes; family Corvidae; genus Corvus; species Corvus cornix. Next base: position 28,901,133 of record NC_046332.1, on the reverse strand, counting down.
TATTCAAATGTATCACTGTAAAGAAGGGACTGTAAATTGCATTTTAGGCAAGCAAGTGGAGAGTGAAACAATGTAGTGGAGAAGGACTGGTGGAATAAGTATGCATATCCAGTTATTTAGAAGGTGATAAGTACCCTTTCACCAAGAACCAAGAGACAAGGGTGCTCATTTGCTGAAGAATAAAATCTATACAACCCCAATGGTTCTATGGAATGCTAGCTCATAAAATAGAGGTTAAAGAAAGCAAATACCACTTTCCATTTTGGAAAGAATAAAGGGCATATAAGAGGTTGTAGAGATAATCTGTTACAGCAAAAAAAAAAAAAAAAAGACAGAAATTTTAAAGAGAAAAAAGTAAGGGTTGCTTTTTTTGTAGAGGTACAAAAGTAAACAATGGGGGTTTTGTTATTTGAAGAAAAGAAACAGTCATTACCCACTCCTTGAATTTACTGAGGTTTGAACTAAATCCCCTAGATTGTCAGTAATGGATTTCTGTATCTTTGCTCTACTGTGCCTCTGCACAAGAGGGACTTTTTAGCTTTTTCTACTGATCTAAAAAAATGTATAAACTACTTAACTTTAGAAAGTGACGTCTAGTTTTAATGTTTTCTTTTTTGTTCTCTTCCCTTTTCCACATTTGTTTTCTTCTCTCATGTATATTCTCTTTCAATATTTTTCTTTCTGCAAAGAAAAGAATTATCAAATATTGTTATTTTTGAAATGTTGCCTCCTTTTGTAGCTTTGAACTGTTAAAAATACAATTTCTTGTTACAGCTGGAAATGTGATATTCTGTGCACAACTCAATAAAGCATTTATTTTTCTAAAAAAAATGAACCAAACCCAGAATAAGTTAATATTACCAAAACTGTGTTGGGGAAAGACATTAATGGCATCTGTAAATATACATATGAGGAAATATCATAAAAAATATGTTCATTTATATTTAAAGAGTTATGTACAGTTAATAGGCAGCTTTTCAGAAAACATGGAGATACCAACTTTCTATTTTAAATTTGTCCTTGATAAGAAAAGTAAGTTTGAAGATGCAGAAAATGAGGAACACCAGATGAAATGAGTAGTTCTTTAAAAGGTTGAACATATGTAGAGTCAAATGCTGTGACTTTAACTTGTTTTTATGAATTGTTGGTACACATTTTTCAAGAAATATGCAATGTGAAACATCTATTTTAGCTAACTGTTTTGTTGGTTTTTTATACAGAAAACAATTAGTTTGTTAAATAACCTATAAAAAACCATTAATGTAGACCTGGCATTCAGGTTCAACAACAGAGTTGGAGCTCTTACGTAGAGACCCCCAGTAAAGCAAATTTCTTTGCACAAGAGAAAAAATTTTGAAGGTAGAACTGCCTGTGGTTTTGAAAGCAGAATTTAAAGAGATAAGTCTGACAAGAAGAATACAGTTAGCTGTTAGAATGTCGGAATTACTTATGTTCATAAAAGTAGCATAATGTTTCGTGATACTTTGTCTTCAAATGCTAATTGAATCAGCAGCTAAAAGGTCTTATGCTGAAACAGCAAAACATATGAGTTGACACAAATCCATGCAGACAGCAGGGATACTGCAGGATACTGTAGGGTCTGATTTACAATCTGGTCTAATTAATAGGATGATTGGAAACTATTGGAAACTGATGAAATGCACATTATTTGGAAAAAGAATGAACACTTTGGGACAAAGGAAGTATCTTGAAAATGGAAAATATATTTAGAGCAAAAAAAAAATAGGATGAAACTCCTAAAATAATTAGATTATGCAAGAAATAAATACTTGAATTATACACATTTAGAAGGAGAATGGAATCTGAGAAATGCCTGTGCTGAGAAGGACCTATACTTACTGGAAATGAGATGCATATATGCAATAAACTTTACAATATAAAGACCATACCTGTTTTGATCTGCACATGCAAAAATCACATCACGGGACAGATTTCTGTCTATCTGGGTCTGTGTGGCTTGGTTCGGGTACCGTACTTATGAAAAGAATGGCCAAAGTAAATGCTGTTAAACAAAGCCAGGAGGAAAAATAATTGGGGGAAATCTATACATGTTAATCATTAGAGTAAATGGCTTTTAGAATGTTTTTGAAGAATTCAAAAGGCATCACAGAAGATGGCTTAGATTATAATTGAAAAGAATAATTTGTTGTAATTTAATGAAATTAAAATGCAAATTTAGCCTGAATAGCAAGAAAACTTCTAAGGCAGTGATGTTAAACTGTAATTTTTTTTCAGGATAGTGTTGAAAGCCCTATCATTTTTCATTTCTAAAGTGGGGGTGAAAACAGTGGTGTAAAAACTACCATGTAGAAAACAAGCATGCACTGGTTACCAGGAGATGGGCAGGATCTTAACACCCATCTTCCACCCCTAATTTCAAGGATTCTCTGAGCCTTGCACTGAGAAGCCTACCCCAGCATCTGATGAGAGACTCTTGTGTGTGTTTTGACTTTCCTTTCCTTTGTGTCCTGCAGTAAAAGGCGAGAGACTCCATACACAGATCGCCTGCAGCAGTATATCGGTGCACGAGGTAAGTGTGCTTGAGCAACAGATGGCAAGGGCCTGTCTCTTTTCAGGACTCATTAGCAGTTGTGTGTCTCAGGGTTTGATTCTGGTGATGTTTTGGGCTGTTTCCCCCACTGCAGGACTTGGAGTGAAGTATTACATTGATCCTTCAACTTACGAAGATCCCAATGAAGCCATTCGAGAATTTGCCAAGGAGATTGATGTGTCCCTCATCAAGATTGAGGAGGTCATTGGATCAGGTAGTGTGAGAATCTGCAGATTTTGAAGTGCCTTCTTGTTCCCCTTGAGACCTGGCACACTACTGGCCTGAAATGGACCCATGAATCCATGGTACATCAAGTGTCCCAGGATACCTAAACCTCCATTATTACCAAAATTCATCTTAGCCTACTGACCCTTAGCTGCTGGCTCTAAACCAAGTTTAAAACACCCTTTGAAGTCTCAGAACTCCTCATTTGAACCATGAAGATGTAGTCTCCAACCTTCACCAAGAGCTTTGCCTTAATCTAAACATTCCCAGTAGCCCTATTTCCAAGCAGCGCCCGAAGTCATTCACAGTAGAATGCTTTAGTGCATCTGACTAAAATCCATTGCTGTGTTTCCTTACTTGAGGTGTGTTTCTTCCCTCCCTGACAGGAGAGTTTGGAGAGGTGTGCTTTGGACGCCTGAAACACCCAGGGAAGCGTGAATACACAGTAGCTATTAAGACCTTGAAGTCCGGTTACACAGAAGAACAGCGGCGGGAGTTCCTGAGTGAGGCCAGCATCATGGGGCAATTTGAGCATCCCAATGTCATCCATCTGGAGGGGGTGGTCACCAAGAGTCGACCAGTCATGATTGTCACAGAGTTCATGGAGAATGGATCGCTGGATTCCTTCCTCAGGGTACCAGAGTCTCCCAGAACCAGTAACCTCTTCATCTTGCTGTGTGCCAGTCTCAGATCTGATAATTTCTCCTGTCTTTCCTCTTCACTCCTGTCTCCCTAAATCCTCAGTTGCCCTCTTCAGGTGCAATAGAAATGATAGCAGATTTCCACAGTAAGTGGTTTTGGGCCAGCATGGTGAAAATACTCCAAAGGCTCAATTTCTGCAGTATTTTAGACTTCTCCAGCTCAAATAATTAATGTAAACAGTACCAAATTGCTTATCTCTGTACACACCCTTTCAGTTGCTTGTGTACATGTTCCAAATTTTTCTTTTCTAATAGTGTTTTTCAGACTTTATTTCACAGAATATTTTCATGTTTCAACATTGTAATGAAGTAATGAAACTTGCAGTTATTTTTGGATTTCAAGTTTTCTAGTAACGAAACACAAATATGGACAATCTATGTAGTATAGCTGCTTCACTTCTCTTTTTTTACTGATTCATGTGCTAATTCAGCCACAAATGCTTTGGCAGGTACAAACTGAAGAGCACGTGAACCCATTGAGTAGAACTGCATAGAACCCATTTTAAAGATCTTAGTAAAAGCAGATTTGTCTGCTTACATTCGTTTAGCCATCTTAGTAGTTAGCGAGGTTAGGTGTAGGATGCTAAAGGGAGATGTGGCCGCAAGAGGAGGTTTGCCTTCAGGAAAAGGTCACCAATGTCTGATTTCATTTGAGGTTCATTGCTTTAAGCCCACCCTCCTTTGTTATTTGTTGTCCCTGAACCTTCAGATTGTGGCCGAAGTTAAGATGTATGTTCTCTAACTTCATAAATCCACCTTGTTCCTTTGCTCTTTGTTAGTCTCCCCTGTTGGCTTCATGTTCTGTGGTCATGAGAGCCTGTGTTTGCCTCCTCCCTTGCAGCAGAAGGAAGGGCAGTTCAGTGTGCTGCAGCTGGTGGGAATGCTGCGGGGGATTGCAGCCGGCATGCGCTACCTCGCAGACATGAACTATGTGCATCGGGACCTGGCAGCACGGAACATCCTGGTCAACAGCAACCTGGTGTGCAAGGTGTCAGACTTCGGGTTGTCCCGATTCCTGGAGGATGATGCTTCTAATCCCACCTACACTGGGGGTCTGGTGAGTCACTGCTGTGGTGGGAGTTACTCACAGTAGTGCTGACAGATAGAATTTTTTCCTGTGTTCCTCCTTGGTTTGGTGTACCCTCTTCAGTCCATCTTGAGACCACAGAGAAGAGTGGATAGAGCCTTCTATCTTGTGGGCTATTTGTTCCAAAGCAGTAAAACGTAAAAATAACTGAGGATCTGAGCCACTCTGCCGTGTGAAGTCTCAAAGTGATATTCTTTGTGGCATGATGGTGAGTAGGTCAAATCTCACAGCCTGATGTAGCTGTTACCTTCCCCCTTTCATTAGCTTTTCATAGGAAGCATAAAGGACTGAAGGAGAGATTACAATCCTGTACTACCACTCTTTGAAGAAAGAGTTGAGTTTTTTCCTATAGAAAGGATAAATGGACTAAGTGTATTTATGGGCTTACAACCAACCATCAAAGGAGCTTATTGCCTGTGAATTGTGACAGCTGTCACACATACTACAAAAGGGGTGGGAGTATAGCAGGTGGATTGAAAAAGAAGGGGATGAAGATTCCAGTCACTGAAAAGTGGAACAATTTTTAGATCTGTGCATTTTGAAGAACCAGCACCTGAATGATATTTCATCTTGTAGGTCATACCTGCAGTTAGAGAGGTCAAGGTGGAAAGAGAAAGGAGTTAATGCAAGCTACTAAGTCTCTGACCTTAGTGCTGCAGTTTGGCATTATTTAAATGGCTTTAGATTTCTAAATGATTGTGGTTCAGGAGGATTTAGCTATATGCCACTTTCAAATGCTGCAAAGTAAAGCTGTGAAAGTATAAAATCATGGGATTTGTAGCAGCAAGGTAGCTTGATTCTCTCTTTCCGTTTATACTTGTCAGTAAAACAAGCTGAAAACCTTGAACATAGTATGAATTGAAACCAGGCAGAATCAATGAGACTGTCATGCTCAGGGTTGTGTTGGGCTACTAACATCTGATTGTTTCAGTGATGTTGTTTTCACAATTAGTGCTTATCTCACTACGTTCTGGTTGCTTTCTGTCTGCTTCCCAGGGCTGCAAAATCCCCATCCGCTGGACCGCCCCTGAAGCCATCCAGTACCGCAAGTTCACCTCCTCCAGTGATGTCTGGAGCTATGGCATTGTCATGTGGGAGGTGATGTCCTACGGTGAGAGGCCTTACTGGGACATGTCCAATCAGGATGTAAGTTTTAGAAGTGGTGAGGATGTACGTCTGCCTCTCTGTCCTGTATCAATTCAAGCAGAAGAAAGCCATACACACAAAGAGTGTTTGAAGCTCTTTTGTCTTTTATTTTCCCAGTTGTGATAAAGCTTTTTTCTTTTTTTTCCTGCAGGTAATTAATGCCATTGACCAGGACTATCGCCTTCCACCACCCCCAGACTGCCCAACTGTTTTGCACCTGCTGATGCTTGACTGCTGGCAGAAGGAAAGGGTCCAGAGACCCAAATTTGAGCAAATAGTCAGTGCCCTGGATAAAATGATTCGCAAGCCATCAGCCCTCAAAGCCACTGGCACTGGGACCAGCAGGTGAGATGGGCATTTAATGCAAAATAATAGGACTTGTCTCTCAGTAGGCATCATGAAAAGGAAAAGGAAAAGAAAGCCGTAAATCAGGCTATATAGTTTTGTTTCTAACCCTCTCATTTGAGACTGGGAACAAACAGGAAGGGAAAAAAAAAGAGGAAGCAGGTTGGAAGAACTGTGTATCCTGATTCAGTTAATGTGGAGTTGTGAGTGCTGAATGTGACAGGAGATAAATCTCGGTGAGTTGTACTGGGGATGAATGACTGAGGGATCATAGGGACTGAAGGGAGGGACACATCTGGGTGCAGCTGCACGAGATATTCTGTGATCACACCATATTGTGTGACCACAAGAGATGATGAAGAAAAAGAAGACCTTAGCTTATGGAGGGAAGGAAGTCTCTAGATAAGAATAATTAGAACTGCAGCTTACATCCCATATTTTCCCAACTGCATTTTGCAGTCTGATGGAACAAGAGGCAGGAGGTCAGCAAAGAAGAAGTCTCTGGAGGGATAAACGGTGCCAAGGTTAGTTGGCTGCTGGGCTGATGACGAAATTACATCCTGCTGGCCTGGAGGGTGTTTCCCTGTGGTTATAAATCTTTTCTCAGTGGAATGTACTCCACAGCTGGGGGAGGGGAAAAGTATCTAGTGATGCCCAGTTTACTAAAAGCAGCACATAAAGAGTATTATAGCTTTGGGATAGATTCAGATGATGAGGAGAAGAAAAAATGCCGTGTGTCAACAGTCATTTCTTTGGCCTTTTACTGCAATTCTTTTTTCTGATGGGTGTTGGAGCTGAAACAACGTGCTCATTGTCTCATAGGTTACTATGTGACCCAAAGAGAACATCTAGGAGAGGGAGACCTAGTCACAAAGGTAAAAAGGTATATAAGGTCTCATGTCTCTCTCAGAAACCTCCTCACTGCAGCTCTTTGCCCAGCTAATAGGTCTAGACCAGGAAAGTGTGAAAAGATCTTGGGCAACAAGCAGAGAATGTGCCTGAGAGAGTATGGGCAATGGGTAGGGAGAATCAATTTCTTGGGTTGGTTGATTGTTTTCAGGCAGAAAAAGGGACACAGGTAGCCTGGAAACAGCACATCAAGGTGGGACTTCAGGAGTCAGGGCATGAAGAACAAACTGTCATTGTTCTTCATTCTGTCCTCTTCAGAGGCTGCATTCTCTGCCTCTCATAACTCTTAATTTACTAGTGTGGTCAGCTGAAGTTGGTAACTTGGGTTTTAGAACCTGCCTCTTTTGCAGACCATCTCAGCCTCTCCTGAGCAACTGTCCTCCAGATTTCCCTTCCCTCAGCAATGCCCATGAGTGGTTGGATGCTATCAAGATGGGCCGCTACAAGGAGAATTTTGACCAGGCCGGTCTGGCTACATTCGATGTCATATCACGCATGACTGTCGAGTAAGTAGCAGGGCACAGAGCAACAGATACCAGACACTGAGTTTTCCATGCAGAAAGTGAAAGCAGTCTGAGAAATTGGCTGCATGGAAAACACATACACATGAAAAACGAGAGGGAAGCCAAAGCAAAGTAGCTACTGTTCCTTGCATATTACTAGGGCCTCTGGACGCCATCCATGCCATTATACACTTGTAATCTGTTTTTATAAGCATTAATTCTGACCCAGTGTGCATCAGAAAACATATTGTCAGTGTTGCAGAGAGCCTGTTACATCAGAATGTTCATGACAGCTAGCACGGCTAATAACAGCCACTTTTAAGTAGATGTGTAGAAGCAGCCACACAGTATACTGGATTGAAGTGTTACGTAGAAGAAAGAATCCAGAAAAAGGAACATTCTTGGAATCACAGAGTGGTTTGGGTTAGAGGAGACCTTTAAAGATCTTCTAGTCCAACACCCCTGCCATGAGCAGGGACACCTTTCACTAGATGATGTTGCTCAGAGCGCTGTCCAACCTGACTTTGAATGTTTACAGGGTTGGGACATCCACAACTTCTCCTGGCAGCCTGTTCCTGTGTCCCACTACCCTTCTTTATCTCCAGTCTAAACCTACCCTCTTTCTGATTAAAGCCACCACCCCTTGTCCTGTCACTACAGGGCCTGGTAAAAAATCATTCTCCATCTTTCTTGTAAGCCCCCTTTACATATTGAATTGTCAGTTCAATTACATATTGAAGATCATTCTGGAGCCTTCTCCTCTTCTGGCTGAACAACTCCAACTCTCTTTTTTCTGTAGGAGATCAGCCCTCTGATCCTTTTCGTGGCCCAATTCCACTGCTTCTTTTTGTACCTACCAAGTTCTGCCAACACCCCCTCCACCCACGCACATTTGTCAAGCAAAAGCAGAAGCCTTGTCAGCTGTTTCTTAGACACAGACAGGCACACACACACATCCATACACGTTGATTTGCATCTACAGCAAAATGGACTGAGTCTGTTGAGAACAAGCAGCTCATTTTAACAACTTCCATGTCCTCTCTTCTTTTGCAGAGATATCCAGCGTATTGGAATCACCCTCGTTGGTCACCAGAAGAAGATTCTAAATAGCATCCAGCTCATGCGAGTCCATTTGAATCAACTTGAACCAGTTGAAGTGTGATGTTTACATCATCCTCATTCCACTAGTCTCAAACTCTGGAAAGGTTCTGGGGGAATTCAGAGGGATTTTCAATGTAAGAAAAAGATGTCAGTATGCTACTTGAAGACTTAATGCACCCAGAGAGTGCACACTACATGTCCTGTTCCATGAACAAAAGCAAGGCCTTGCCGTGATTTGAAAGCAGAGCTAAATGACTGGTGACAATTACATGTGGCTGACGTCATACATTGGGAATGGGTTTGGGGTGGGAAGGTTGTAATAACATGGGGCAGAGATGGAATAATGGCCTGGACAGATCACAAGCACCTGTTGCCTATTGTCTGCCAACAAAAGGTACCTGACAACTTTACAAAGTCATCAGCAGGCTTTATTTATGGCTGAGAGCCCAGCAAAGCTGAAAAGACATAATAAAGGCAACAAAAAATCAGCCTTTTTTCAGAAGAGTGCCACTGTGGTGTGAGAGGTTATTCCTCAGATGGAGATGAGCATCAGGCTATCACTTGGTATGCCAGCTCAGTTTGGAACTGAAGTTCCAGGTAGTGCACAGTATGTGATAAGCAAAACCAGGTGTCACCTGGTAAAGGGTTCGAAATTCAGTGCTATTTCGTGTGCAGTTCTTGGGTCTGCTCCATGATGGGAATTACTAATCTTTTGTGCTGGTGTGAGGAACAGTCATCTATTTATGGGGCTGCAACAGAATGGATAAATAACGATTCCTAGAATCCATCCTGCAGGATCTGAAAGTGAAGAGGGAAACAAATAGATTCTGGCTCTCATAAGCCCATTCTTGTGAGGAAAGGCATAGCATGTGTTACTCCAAAATCCTGAGTACTCAGAATGTGGGTTCGTTCTCTTCTGAACCCCTTACAATGAAAAGCAGAATGACAAAAATCTGAAGCCCTCTGCTGTTGAAAAATACTTCCTCTTTTTCTCACCCTAGCCACTGAGCACAGTCGTTTGAATATTGTTTTTGAAGAAAATGCAGACCTGCAGTAGTCAACTTCAAACAGACAGTTGGAATGAGGGAGGTGAAATTCACTCACAAGTTTTTGCCAAGAGTAATCAGGGAGTGGTACCAGTCCCACAAGCCACTTCAGTCCTTAAAAAAGGGTTAACAATGTTTTGGGATTAACTGTGTTGTTCGGTACAGGCACATGAGAGTGACCAGAATGGCAGAGCTTATGTATCCCTTCAGTACATGGAAAAATCTGCTTCGAGAAGGAGCAGAGCTTCGGGGCTGTATCTCTCTATCTATCCCTATGAAGTTGAGCTTGAAAGGAAAACTCATAAACTATACACTTGTCTACCTCATCAACACATAGGAAGGGAAATGGAAATGGCCCTGGTAAACAAGACCCCAGTTATGATACTGTGTGTCCAGAGAGGAAATAACCCCAACTGTTCTGATCTGTGCTCATCTGTTGGCTCACTGTGAACTAGACATGAACCTAGTGTATTTTTCCAGCTGTCAAGGTTGGAACATCACAGCTTCCTCCAATACTACTCCTGTTTGGATTTAAAGATTCCCCCAGTTAGCCCAGCAACTGAAGACCAAGAAGCCACGTTTAATAGTGATTGAAGCATCCAATAATAGGATAGGAGGTGCTCCAGAGTCGTTGCACTGGGATAGCCAATGCACTTCAGACTCTTTGTTACAGCATTAGAATAACGTTATTTTTAATTTTTTTTTTAGCTGAAGAGGGAGAACAGCATTGCATTTTTCAAGATACAAAAAAGTCAATACAAAAACAATAAAAGGAAACATGAATAAAACATTCATGACAGTACAAAGAGAGTGTGAAGAATTAAAAAAACCCCAAATCACATCAGACTAGAGTCCAACCCTAGAAAATTTCAGTCTGTGCTTTTTAAGGGGTTTCTGGAAACTTGGAATACTCACACATCCAGTCACATGTATGCTGACTGACTGTCAGCTCCACCCACGGCATCCGAGACAGAACAAGTGTTGTCCTCTTCAGGAAGCATATTGAGCACAAGATGTTGAGGGGAATCTGTGGTCTCTAGCACCTTCCATATATATTCACCAGAGGACAGCAGTGCATGTATGCATCTTCATATATGAGTGTATTCTAGAAGTTCTCTGTGCCATTTGGGGAAACAAGGCAGCCTTTCTTTTCCATGCCTTGAGTGGTCAGGATTACTGGAGAGATAAGCAATCTAGACCAAGTTCTATGGCCTCTTTCAGCCTAGTAGAAACTTACATGCAGAAAATACATTGTCTCTCTCTCTTCATGGAATAGGAGATGAAATGGGAGCCTTGCCTGAATTCTGTTCTATTGACAGTGAGACTTAGAACTGCACAAGGGAAAGGCTAGGCATCACATTTGAAGGCAAATGGGTAACTCTTTTCTGTAAGAAGTGTCTCCGTTCCCTTTATTCCCAGTGTGTTCCCAAGCTTCAGGTGCTTATTTTCTTACACAGCTTGTGATGCAAAGGTTCTCAAGTTGCAATCCAGCTTGTGTTATTTGCCACCATGTCACTCCTTAACTCTGCAAGCATGGCAGAAGGGCAGTCATGGCAAAAGCATTAGAAATACCCTGGTCTTACTGTTCTCAGTCATCTGAAACCAGAAATTCTACATTCTGTTTCCACAGTTGTCTGGGATGTCCTGCAGTATATGAGCACCCTCAACAGGTAGGGATGAGAATGAGGAGGGAAAGGAGTGTGCTCCCCTAGGCACCTGATACCCGCCCTTCACCAGAAGAGTGAGAAACAATGCTGAAAAAGTCTTGCAGAGCTGCATTCTTTGCCTGAGAAGCAATGGGAGACTAACAAGTTAATGCCCACCTTTTCTCCATATGATTTCTATAACATGCAGTGTGCAAGGGTGATGAATAAATTAAATGCTCAGGGATCAATGCAGAGACCTTCTTGAGGGCATTAGGCTTTTGTGTGAAAGCTCAGAAGAGTTACACCTATAGCTAGAAAAAATATATTTCAAAGATGAATGTCTCTTGTGCTTGAACACCAACTTTTCACAGTCTGGAAACGGGAAGAAACTTCACCTTAAGGCAAGCTGTTTTGTAATTATTCTTGATGAGGTTCCTTGAACCTGTCTTTTTGCTGGACAGCCTCCCAGACAGATAATTGGATCTGCACCAGGATGTCAGTTAATGTTCTGTGCTGCCAGAGAGCACATCGGGCGAGCAAGTTCCCACCTATGCTGCTTTGGCAGCCAAGTGGAATTCTCAGCCAGGAGCTACATGCCTGTGCACTCCTGCCTCACTAAGCCATGGCACGTTTCTGCCAGAAGCAGCCCCTGCTCGCCAGTGTTCAAAGACAAGCGTGTAAGCTAAGATTCTTTCTTCCATGCCTGAAATGATTTTAAGGAAAGGCTGAACAAGAGTGTGACTTACACAGTGATTCCTGGGCTTTGCACCCAGGTAGCTTCAATTCATGTGTGGGTGAAATGGCTGAAGTCCCTGGTTTCTTGTTTGGTTGGTTGGTTGGTTTTTTTTAAATTGAAGTGTATAGTCTTAGCTCATGCTTCAACAGCATTGTATTAGGGCTAATTGAGGGAGCACAAGCTGCTTAGTGGAGAGAAATGCTGAAAGTCTGTCTGTTTAGCACAAATATATTCAGCACCTAGGGCTATCTAGAAAGAAAGAAGCTGCTGTAGCTAGTCCCAGACAATTCATATGTTATGAAGCTGAATGAAACCTGTGGGTGTGGTGGGAAAATATGAACATCACCAAGGAACTTAACCTTTACTAAACAAAAAAGAGCAGAGCTGTCCCTACCACTGGATCTTCCTTGGTATGATTCCAGCCAACAAGTCTGCCTGAGGGCTACTCCAAATGAAGACAACCAGCTTGAATCCATCCTGCCTTTGGCACTTTTTCTCACCAGTCAGCTACACAGTTGTTATACACAGAGATGCAGCTAGGTAGTAGCTTTGGGTTCAGGACAAAACTGATAATTTCTCTTTCCTGAAACCAAGTAGTGCTAGAGGGGCAGTGCAATCAGCTGATCACATGTTGTGTGCTAGCATCTATTCCTGAGTACCACGTATTCTGAGGATTGCAGATCACACATAAATTTGAATCTTTGGGTATCATTGAGAGACAGCATGGAAGAGCAAACCTCATTGCTCTACCTAATCTGTCACTTTTCAAATCTATATGGAAAAAATGGCACCTTTCTTAGAATTTACATTTTGTTGTGGCATCCAAGGTCATAGTGCTCTTTGTATAAAGCTGTTCCGCTTCAGTATTGCTGAAAAGGCTGCACTGAGCTAATGAAAAGTGACTGTCTAGACCTTGTGGAGCTGTAACTGGGACCTGTTCAAAGAGGAATCGCTCCCCCTGGTGTGCTGAAATACAGAACTGAGGTGTGCTCATGTGCTGAAGTACAGAACTGCCCTCAAAAAGTATTGGAGCGTAGCTATTTCATTTCCCTTTCCCGGGTGATGAGAAAACTCTCTTCCTGAAATATTCTCAGTTGAAACATGCAGATTCATGAAAACATACTGGGATTTCCTTCTGGTTTCTTCCATGACCTCTGTTCCTGGAACGAACAGAGCAATGTGCTCTTTTACTCAAGTGTTGCAAGAGCAAGTCGCAAGTATGAGTGCAATGGGTTAGCATCTATGCCTCAAATAGTTAATAGTTTGGTGTGTTATTTATGTCTCTTATACAAGACCAAGTGTGCTTTGCTGACAGTGATAAAGCTGTTTGCTTCTGAAAACTAATTCCTTAAATTCAGGCCATGCTAAGTAAGGTTGGATTTTTTCCAGTTCACAGAGACATGGAAACTATGCAGGCTGCTGGCTAAAACTAGAATTTGAGTTGAATCTATCCAACTCTCTCTCATTGCATTTTGGCAACTTTTAGCCAAACCTACTACTGCCCATGCATTTGGACAGCTGGAACAGATTGATCATTTATAAACAATTCTGTTGCTGAGAACAGGCTCTTGCCCTCTTTGAACCATACTAACTCTGCAAGTGAACAGGAGATTAAAAATAAGAAAATCAGATTTATTCAGAGAAGTCAGGACAGATACGAATGACAAGGCATTATCTGAAATAAGCTATTTAAAAATAGATCTATTCATGTTGCTCTGTTAAAAAAAGACAGTAATTATAATGTGCCTTCCTGTCTCTACTATTCGGGTAGAAGAGGGAACATTGATCTTTACCCTCCAGGACAGTACACTTCACCTCTTGACCCACTGTTGAGTTTAACTTATATTTGACTGAAGAATTTTTGCTAGAAAGGCATCTAATCTTGATTAATTCAGGAATAATGAATCTACAGGATACCTTGGACTGTTTTTCCCATGGCTGTGATAATTTTTAATTGCTGTTTACCAGGCACTTTTTGTACACTACCCAATTTGGATAAAGAGCTGTTTTTAATCTGATATTTCTGCATTTTCCACCATCATTGGGTCCCATATTCACTTCTTTATACTCTAAAAAAATGAAATATTTAAGTGTCTCCCTGTCACACATCTTGTTTGGTCCTGTCATCATTGTTATGGTTCTCTTCTTCATCACGTTTTTGGCCTTCCTTTCTAAGATGAGAATATGAAGAACAGACAAAACCTGTCTCACTAATACTCTACATGGACAGAAAACCAGCCTCTCACACTGACTGTTCGCTGCTTATTCACCCACAGATCACAGTAAGCCTTTCACAATTGAGTTCTTTGACTCAATCAGGACACTCTGATCCTTCTGACGTAAATGTTTTTTTTAGGAAACCCATTCTATGTAGATAGAAAGTGCACTCTTTTTTTTTTTTTTCCCCCAGCTGTCAAGCACCACCCTTAGAGGAGAGTTTTCAAAAAATGGATCTTCATATTGGCATTTTACAATGCTAAGCAGTTTTTAATCAGTATTTTCAATCTAATAGACCATAAAATGATCCTTAAGTCAAGTTTGTACTCTGTAAGATTAATTTTATTAGTACTTTGCTATCCAAATCTCAAATATTCGCAAGAACTGCCTGAATTAAGGAAAATATATCAGTGTCTGCCACTTCCTCCCTAGACACAGGGAACAAGCATTTTCCCTTGCTTGTTCAGCACCTCATCAGAAGAACCCAGCATCTAGCTGTTCCTGGGTTGTAAGCCCTTCTTAAATACAGTAAGGAATGAACCTGTGACTTAAATTTTGTGAAACTCCAAGGGCAGAGGAGTTACAAATCATGGGCCATATTGCTATAGCATTTTTTAATTACAACCAGGAATTTACAAATATAAAATGCCTAAAAATGGAAGTGATCCAGAACTTCTGAATCCCCAATGGCCCTATCAAAGGCAGGCCCTACCACCTGCCAGATGCTGGTTCATGACTGCTGGTTTGTATCCCATCAATTTCTTCCATGCCTGCTTTGAGAGAGTACCTATCAATAGGTCCCTTACAAGGTACAGCCAGAGCAAAGCTAGATGAGATAAACTCTAAATCACATATATGTGATCAGATGGGTAAGCATAGCAGCAGTATCTTAGGATCTAAAATAACTCAGTCAAGAAATTCTTAAACTACATCCTCTCACTGAAATAGATTAACTGGAGAGCTCTGGATCACAGGCTCAGGCATTTAGGTGTTCAAGCCTTTTAGTGGATCTGGATGGCCATACTGTAAAATTATCCTGTAATTTATTATATAACTCTGACCGTGCCGTTGGGTTGGACTGTGACACACGTGTTCCATCACAGCAACTCGATTGTTGTCCATACATCACCTGGGATCTGTGATCCCATTCACACAGGAATTTACCATGTGAATTACTGAGTCTTTTAATCTGGTGATAGATATCAAAAATAACATGCATCCCTTCTATGCCTCTCCAAATGGATCCATCATAGTCAAGATCCCACAATACTGAACTACTCTTAAGTTCTTAAGTAATTGTATCCATAATGTCCTAGTCATCAATCTCCATTGCTTTTTCATTTTTTGGCATACCAAGCCAGGTCAAGGATTCATTCTTGGATCTCCTCTGTCTTGTTTAATTATCTTATGCTTAGATGGTGGCATAGGTAAAAAGAAGTATAGATATGTCCCTAATCCGTGAATGTAAACTGGAGAATTATTTTCATTTTCTTCAAGTTTGTAGTGTTCCAGTGCCTAAGACTGAATATTTTTCACCACAAGGTTGAAAAGTGCCATACAAATGATCCGGAGGGAGGACTCTGTATCAAAAAATTACTCCTTTTACACACCACCACTTCGTTTGAATTTCCCATAACAACATTCCAGAATTATTTGCTGAAGGCAAAAACAGTAAAGGAATCTAGGGGGTTTGCTTGAAAGAGAGAGAAAATTATTTTGACAAGAATCAAGTTGTAGCAAAGAGTAAGGACAGAGCGAGTGAAAGATTTGTGTTCTTCAGAGGAGAAGGAGAAGGGAGTAAGAACTTAGAGCAGATAGAACATAAGACACAAACAACAAGTGAACCCATGAAGAATTTTTAAAGTAAGAAACTGCTTTGGACTTAGAGCCTCAGAATGACTGAAAATGCAGCAAATCTAGATTTCACAGCATCCCTAGGCAACCTGCTCCTGTGCTTTATCACCCTCCCAGTAAAATACATTTCCCGATGTTCAGATGGAACCTGCTGTGTTTTAGTTCATGCTGATTGCTTTTTTTTATGTCACTGGACACCACTGAAAGAGCCTGTGCAGATCTGCCTTCTTCAAACACTCACCTTCAGACTTTTGTACATATTGGACAGTACCAGGTCTCCCCGCCTCACCTCATAGGAAAGAAACTCCTCTCCCTAAATTGTCTTAGTGGCCTTTTGCTGGACTCAGTGTGGCAGCTCCATGTCTCTCTTACACTTGGAAGCCCAGATCTGGATGCAGGACTCCAGGTGGTGCATCACCAGAGCTGAGCAGAGGGGAAGGATCACCTGTCTCAATCTGCTGGCAGTGTTCTGCCTAATGCAGCCCAGGATTAGCTTTCTTGGTGTCAAGGACACACTGCTGGCTCATGTTCAACTTGTGGTCCATCAGTATCCCCAGACTCTTTTCCGCAAAGCCATACAGCCAGAGAGGCATCATTTATAACAGGGTTCTTTTTCAGCATTTCATTTTGGTGCAGGAGTTAAAAGAAGAATGTTTCCTTGATTTTGGGGCATGCAGAGAAAGAACTATTCATATAATAAAGTACAAGTGGAAGCACAACAAAGAAAATAATTATTTACAAACATTAGAAAGGGCAAACAAAAGGGGAAAGGAATCGTTTATATTAATCATAACTCCTGTTTATAATCTTAGCTCTTACTTATGGTCTCTATTAGCAGGGCAATAGAGAACCTGAGTGGATGTACCTACTTAGCATTCATCATGTAAGAGAAGTTCATCATGCACAGAGCAAGGCTTACGTCCCACTTCAATCTTATTTTATAGTGTGAGTAGGATGTAAAGGAGTTCATCAGCTTCATAATGGCTCTATTTACACGGATTTTTTTTCCTCATGAAAGTTCACTTAAAATGCCTTTACTTCAATGAAATGTCACTATATTTACAGTCAAGTAATCAAGAGTAAGATTAGACCACCATCTGTAGCAGATTTGATTTGAAAAATGTCTAACTCTCTGAAAAGTTGCTTTTATTAAGCATCTACATGGAGAGATAAGTGACCCTCTTTTGGCAACTTTCATGCTTTCTCAACTGGAATTTGGACAATGGACCAGGAACAGTTTTAAAGGAGAATATTGAAAACTCAGTGGGATGGAAAGATCTAAGATGTTAGTTTCAGTAGGAGAAGATTTTGCTGTTCCCAGGAAAGAAGTGGAAGCAAAAATGTAATATGCACATAGTATAGTCATATATAAACACAAAGTACACATGTTTCTATACACACCACAGGTATATACATATATAAACCACACAGATGTTTGGCTTAAAAATGAAGTGTCAGTATAAAAAGTGATAGCAAATTTCTTACTTCCTTTCAGACATGGGCCGTGGCATTGACAATTACTAAATACAGTGGCCAGATCATTGACTAACATAAATAAAATATTGGCATTTATTGCACTACTCCAGTTTTTATCAAATGACAATTAAGCCCATTAGCATCTTGAAGAAAAACCCAACACTATAGGAAGAAGCAATTCAACAAGCCAGCTACAGAATCTGGAGAAATGAAAACAGAAATGAAATACGGAAATCAAAAAAATTGTATTTGCATTCTTTTCCACCTGTCCTGCAGAGATTTTCTGCTTTTCAGGGGTAATTCAGATTACCAGTATAATGAAAAGATTATTCTCTCCTGCAACAAGGCACTATGCTGATCTTATATCTCTGCCTTGCCAAATCCTGGCAGCAGAAGTGTTCCAGCATTTCGAAGAGAGTTTTTTTGTCAGATTGATGTTTTGTGTCAAGAGAGAGCCTTACTGAGTGTTAGCATATTACTAATAATTCTTTACTTTTTCTGCTCTAATTTAAAGTGAGCAGGGATTTGTCTGCTAAGTGCCTCACACTTTATATCCTCAGTTCCATACTATCACAAATATTTCCTGATACTCAGCCCACACTTTTGCTTATCAAATTTCAACCCCTTTTTTGTTGTTGTATTTTTGAGGCCCTTTTGAATATCTGCTCTCTGTGACTGTTGTATGCTTTTTTAAAGCATATGATTAGGTAATATGAGATGATGTGGTGTGCTGTGATGTGACATGACACAAAGAGTATAGGAGAGAATGGAAGACGGAAATGCATCTACATGAGAAATTGGAAAGACAGCTTTGGAAAGAAAATCACAAGTCTGTGCACTCTGAAGCAGTGCTTTTCAATTTCAAAAGGGTAGATAAGAAATTTTATGAATATTTCATATATACATACGTTCAGACATCTAAATTTTAAATTAATAATATCACTGTCACAAAGCCATCTGTATTAATTGAAGGGGCAAACCATGAAGACTTGGCTGATGTCAAATGTTACCTCATAATACATCTGGACCCACAGAACAACAGTTCCATTCGAAAAGAAAACATTATTAACAAAGTGGATGCATTTGCACAATCTGCCCTTTTGGGTTCTTTAGATAATTTTTGTGCTGACTTTTGTTTAGAATCACTTTTCACAGACATCAGAACTTCATATTGCATATTTCTGTTCACAGTTGAGGTTGCAGAATATTTTCTTAGCTGCATATGAAGAGCTGATGCTCTTTGGCAGAAAAGAAAGCACGGTATGAAGTTTCAGATCAGTTGTATTAGTGTTGTAATGGGTGACAGTGAAGTCATTAACAGCTCTTGTCAGTACCATTATCTTACAGGATTAAAGTTTGGTGCTTCTTTTCACTGCATCACGCTGCTTGCAGGCTCAGACAGGCATTTCCCCATGGGTCACTGTTCCATAAGGGTACAGGGACTAAAAACTCCTTCCTTTTTTAAGACCAAACTTCTGCAGAAAAGTTCTCTGACAAGATTTGTCTTCCTTAGCAATTCTGAAGTTAGGATTTATGGAAGACACACCGACATGCTACTGATTAGACAGGCTGATAGAAAGAGGAGGAAAAGGAGGACAGATGCAAAAACACCCATGTCAGAAATAAAGACAACCCAGCAGTTTAGCCCACAGGTGAATACCAAAGTAGATGAGATCGTAACAGTTGTGTCTAAAAACTTATTTAGTGGCCCGAGGATTTTTGACATCATTTCCCTTTTCTATTATTACCTTCACCAAACTGATGGTTTCTTTCACCACAGCACTGTGAAGAGCAGTCTCTCCCGCAACACACGATTTCCTTATTGTGTCTCACACCGTATCAACTGTGCCAGAAACACTTCAACAACTAGAAATCCACAGCACAGCCACAGATACTTTATTAGTGAAAAGCTGAGAGATACTGAGGAAAATACAGGATTTTCAAAGATTTCCATTAGAATGAGTAATGAATATCCATGGAACAAGGGAGATGAAGCGTAAGATTTCTTTCAAGTCTTAGGAAATTGTCAGTTCAAGACTCTCATCTCATTTTCATGTTAGGACTAACTTTGTAGAAGACAGTCTGGGTTTTGTCCTAAAAGAAGGACCATAGGATCTGATCTGGTTTCTCATCCGTGCAGTGTTCAATTTGTTTGGATCCAAAGGCAGATATTACATCTGTGAAATGAATTGCCACTCAGAATGAACAAATTCACTGTCAGCATTTCTCATTAAAGTGTTTTAGCGCTTTGTTTATTCCACTTGTGTTCCGACTCATATTTTTACACTCTCTAATCACTTCTGTGTGAGTATCTCAAGTACTTGGAAATGTTACTTCACCAAATTTCCGTGAAGTAGCCTATGTTTATGGCTCTGAAATAATTAATGATCTTTTACAGATGGAGAAGCCGAGGCACAGAGAAATGCAGATCCTTGTTCTTAGATAGGAAATTGACCATAACTAGGTTTCACACATAAATCACTGTTTTCCCTATTTTTTTTTAGACTTTTTCTGAAATAGGTGGATGCAGTTCTCACGCAATGCAGGGTTGCTATGAAAGCATTCTAAAAAGTGACATACCCCTCCAAAACCTTACAGGCTAAAATGTAATGTTCACCCTGAAATTTAGGCAAAACCACAAAATAAATACTACTGCTCCTGAGGGCTACATGAACATACAAGAACTTCAGATGCTTCTCCTCTCATGAATTGTGTTTGTTCAGGGAGGAGGCTCTTCCCCAGGACTGTTTACATTACTTTTCTCTGGCAGGTCTGTGTAGCAACATCTGTGAGAATGAGCTTCAGATAGGAAATCTGAATCCACACTGCTTCTCTCAGCACTGAAACATATCTGCAGAGGGGATCACAATGTGATCTTTCTCAATTATCAATCCAGACAAATCACATAGGAATAAGAAATGGAGAAAAAGAGCTGAGAATGGGATACATTCCACGGACAAAATTGACTTATGGGCTTTTTAGGTCATCATAAGCACACAATGTAGGGACATGGGGTTTTTAGACAGTGTAGGTCCACAGTTCATCTCTTGGAGTGAAAGCAAAGTGTTCAGAGGTATCAAGAAACTGAGTCATGGGTAAATAGAATATCCTTGAGTAGGTAATTTTCACTAGCTCTTTGGGATCCTGAGTGAATCTCTAATGCAGTTCTGGACCACTACTGGACCATTTTTGATCACTTGGATGTCCTGATACTGTCCTTTCATTTATTTATACCTGCTTACGGCTCAGATGTCACCGTTTCATTGACAAGCTCTGGGGCTGTGTCCATCGCAACTGAGTGACACCCACACTGTCCTACAAGGCAGTCACATGAGGGGCTGCATCCCTCCCTGCGCCTAGAGACATTTTAATAAATTAAACATCTTGGTGCTGAATCCCCAGCCATTCAGCCATTTCCCCTCCACCCTGGCAAGTTTATTTTCTGCTACAGCTACAGTCTTGTAGCCATTGTCCAAACATGCAGGCCCCAGTACTTTTCTTCTAAAAAAGTATTGCAGCCTAGACTAGTACAAGAAGGGGCATTACCTCTCTCCTGAGTACCACAGATTTTACAAGCAAGAAGTTTCTGAATAGTTTGTTATTCTCCAAGGCCTGGAGCATGGGAGATTCCCAAAGCCTGGAACAATAAAAATTGCCCATTCATGGTCTTAAAATAAATACATTTGTTACAGGAAATGAGTTTTGCTGCATCAGCAAACCAGAGTTGATTAGAGGTTTTTGTTCTCAAGGCAGCAAACACTTCGAGAACTCTCAAGACATGCATAAAAATGATCCACCTTTTATAGATCAGACATTTTGCATAACCAGAAGATCTATAATTCAGCTTTTACATGACATGGGAGCTGGTGAAGATGTCACAAAGGAAATATAATTTTGACTCAGGTGGTAATTCAGCATTCTGGGGTTATTGCACATTTACTGTACTTGACTAGACTTTGTACAAAGTGTCAAATTACCTTCCAATCTTACACGGCCAGGCCTCAGCATTTTCCAGCGTGAGACATCTGAGATCCATGCACAAATTGCACATATTCCTGGCATTATTTGTGGGTTACTGTTCCCATTTCAAGTTTGTCAACCAGTCTCAAGTAGATGGGATCATTGATTCTTGTCACAGTACAAAATTCAGTAACCAAATCCTTTCTTTCTGACAGATGGAAATACACAGCCAGAACACAAAGCTGTCGCTTTGATTCTCATCCTTCTGCTCTAACCAGGAAATTCGGGTAAAAAAAGAATCCTAATTAAAGATTCAAACCTTTCATCTTGCTCCATCCCAGCATGGGAGCTCCAGCTCAATACAATACATAATGACCCCTCTGGAAAGTTTGAAAATAAAGATGTCATTGTTAAGAGAAATAAATAATTTTTAAGTAGCATAAAGGTTGGCTTCATGCCCATTGTAATTATCTCTGATACTGAGAGCCACAGGGGTTCTGCCTGTAAGGACCCAGCCAGCTTAATCTGCCAAAATGAAAAAAAAAATCAAAATAAAAAAAGAAGCTGCTTCTTCATCAGTTCATTAACTTAAGTAAAATAAGGTGATACCGTAAGAAAGTGCACTAACAACATGCAGCATCATGCTTTTCATAAGGCAGGAATGAAAACCCTCCTGCCTGCTTTTCATGGGGTAGGCTGTGCTTAAGAAATTGAGAAGTCAAGCCTGCAGTTACTGACAAACATGCTGAAAGGGCAAGATTGGGGTAACAGCAGATCTTGCCAACAGGTGCCACACCACAGACATACAAGGCCGGAGAACCAAATTAGCAAGAGGTCTGTGTCTCTCTGACTTGCATCTGCACAATGCCATTCAGAAACTGAAGAAGAAAGAGCTGAAAAGGATGAAGAGACTGGAGTACGCTTGCATGTAGAGTCAGCACTTGTCCAGCATTCACTGGCTCTGCACAACACTAGGTAGTGCTGTCAGCTACTCTTTACCAGCACCGCAATACCTGGTTTATTAAATAGATAGATAAGATAAATGGTTGTCATAGTTCCCCAATGGTTCAGTGGGTAATATAAACATCTGCAGTCACTATCCAGGACCTCTGTTTTGCTGCCTTTCAGCACAAGGAAACAGAGGTATCACACATATATTTGGGTGTCAGTCTCAGTGAAACACTGAAAGAAGATACAGGGCTCATCATTTACCCTAAACCCATTGCGGAAAGTAGGTCCAGATCCTCCATTAGTATCCCACAAAAAGATGTGAGAAATCCTTCTACCAAGTCTTTTAAGTTCCCTTCATGTGTTTCTCCATGGTTTCTGAGCACTTCATAGAAAAGGGGGCTGTTCTGAAGTCTTTACAGGTTCTCTCTATCCACGCAGACTGTGATATCCTCAGAGTTAAGAACAGGCTGTAATGTAGATGGCAGCAATGTAGATGTCCCTCAGTTTAGCAGGTTCCTCAGGAAAATTGACGAGGTCTTCCTGTCAGTTGTTACTCCTAGAGGGAGTCAAGCATTAACTCAGATTAAGTCTGAACTATTGATAAGTTAACCACCCCCCCAGCCCCCTCACCAGCAGCTGATTACAGAATAATTAAAATTTTGAACATGACGTTGCAGGAAATTTTAAAAATGGACAAAAGTCAAGCTAAAGGTAATATTTTTTGTCATAAGGAAATATACGTGAAAGTCTGGAATGTCATTTCATTGTGATCTACCCTGGGCAGTCCCAAAATCACATTTTTTGCCACTGCTGAAGTCTGAACCTTTTAGATTACAAATGCTTGGGCCTCTGTTCTTGAGGGAACTGTTTTGCAGGTTTACAGAGTTGTGTTTGTGCAGAAGGATCTCTTATCATTCTACCTGAATCTTCTGGGTTTGCCTAATTATTTTCTTTCGTTCCCTGTGTTCTTTTGAGCCACTCTAACCAATTTTATTGCTTTATCTTTAAGGATAAGATCACTGTCTGTGTAATTCTACCTTTGCCTTAAAATTTTCTGCATCTGTGCCTAATTTTCTCTGTCTTTATTCTCAGCAGGATTTTCATTATGCTAAAATGCCTAAAATGAATGTTTAAAGTCTACCATTAAAATTTTGTGAAGATGCAGTAAATGCAATACCCCTTAATTAAAAATTTAATCAAACTTCTGTCAAATGTATTATATATTATTCAGAATGATTTTTAATGTAGGTGCTCATCACCTGATTGGATAGGTGTATCCACATAAGACTGGATGGTTGTACAGATCTCATGAACTTTTGTAATAGGGCTGTGGAAGAAGTGTGTGTGTTAATGTGCTACCTGTAATTCAGGAATCAAGAAACTACATTCTTTTGTTCCAGAATTTTTTTTTCCAGGTAGCTAAAGTTGAATTTTGAGAATGGCGAAAGCCCAACAATTTTAGTAAAGAAACATTAAATATATTTTGATTAAAATTATATTGAAGAGTATCAAAATACCACTTGACTGGTAGTTCCATGCTCTGAAATGTTATTGCTAGTCTGTAATGAAGTCCCACTCAGCAAAGGAAGAGAAAAAGGAAAAGCTCCCAGCGTTTTTGTCCTTCTTACCTTTCAATAGAGGAATTAATCTCCCCTCATGCCTCAGTAGATTTATTCTTCCCTGACATGTTTGATTGTGTTGCTCACTGATTATTCATATTAAGATGACTCAAGCAATGCGATTCTGTCACTTTTCTTGGAAGTTCATACTATTATGAAATCTTTTTATTGTTTAATTATTAATCCTTAATGTAATCCTTAAAGCCTGATGGTGGGTCACTAATTATGATTTCAGTTTGACTGTCAGATAGCCTTTCCAGATTTTGAGGCTGTCATTCCATTTATGTTTGTTTAAATACTGTACTAGTGTAACAGTATTTAAGCAAGGGCAGAACTTCACTTGCTTTTATTTGAACAGAGCATCTGCTCCCTTTGGTAGCTGCCTTGTGATATCCAGCAAGAATTGGCTTGGCTGATAGTTTGGGTAACAGCAGTTCTGACAGGTGTGTTAGTGGCCTGCAAAAGATAAACATATAATTTTGTCCAGGACACTGAGCTGAGCAACATGGATTTTTCAAGGAGAACAGCAGGATATGTATATTGACCTGTTTATTTTTGCAGTGCTTTACTTTGGAGAGGCTCTCTTCTCTTCTCTTCTCTTCTCTTCTCTTCTCTTCTCTTCTCTTCTCTTCTCTTCTCTTCTCTTCTCTTCTCTTCTCTTCTCTTCTCTTCTCTTCTCTTCTCTTCTCTTCTCTTCTCTTCTCTTCTCTTCTCTTCTCTTCTCTTCTCTTCCCTTCCCTTCCCTTCCCTTCCCTTCTCTTCCCTTCTCTTTTCTCTCCTCTCCCCTCCCCTCCCCTCCCCTCCCCTCCCCTCTCCTCTCCTCCTCTCCTCTCCTCTCCTCTCCTCTCCTCTCCTCTCCTCTCCTCTCCTCTCCCTCCCCCGAAGACTTAGTGATACTGTCCTTGAGAAAACAAGCCCAGCATTGAAATGACACCAGATCTGATGGCATTTGGTGATGAATTATGTTTTTGAAAGTAAATGTAATGAATTTGGTCTGAGACAGGAAAAACAGTCTACTTTATTTTTCTAACATTAAAGAAAAATTCACTGAGCTGCCTTGCCCTACTCAGCACAAAAAGGCCTACCTCAAATGACTACCTCAAATGTTTATTGAAATCTCAAACTCTCACTCTTGCTGGTCACTCTAGGACCGCAGGCAGCCCGTGGTGAGGATGTAGCCATTCTGCTGCAGTGAAAATAAATGAACACAAGGCAGCAGCAGAGATTTGAGTGGAGAACAGGGAGGGCTTAAGGAAATTCATGTCTGCCTGAACTTGACATATAAAGACTTGCTCAGCATATCTCTGTTTGGAGAAGGCATGTATGTGCCAACTCCAATTAAATACAAGCCAGTTGAACTAGGTTTTAGTTCAAGTGGCTACAAACATCAACCTAACCCCCCCTAAACTCTATTATTTAGCTAAACCATTGACACCTGGGGGTATATCAGACCCCATATATAAAAAGTCCACAGGCTTTATGAGGCCAGATTTACAACCTTGGAATGCAGCTGCTACCTCTAAATGTCAGGGAGTTTGTCCATAAAACTCTACACCTGGTTCTCATTCCCAGGCTTGACTGCACCCTGGCTCAGACAATGAGTCTCCTCACTTGGTTCATTTGAAAATGCTGTATCAGCTAACAGAGCTCTTGTAATACAAATAATTGATTTCTTTTTAAAGGTAACATTCTTTGTCTGCCTGATTTAATTACATTTTCTTGAGCTGTGCCCCATTTTGGGGTCCTGAGCCCCTCAGTACAAGCTCCTGCACGCTGCTGAGAGTGAAGCCATTTGCACGAAAGGAGGGCTGGTAGCTATAGAACAAGTTTTGCCCAAAAGATATTTTAGAAGAAAAGAATATCCTGCTGGACATAATGATTTGCATTCTGAGACACTGAAGGACCCCTTGAAGAGAGTTTTCCTCTCTCCCCACAAAAATCCTGCCACCTTTGAATAAAACATGTTACATTATTTTGTAACTAAAAAAATTCTTGTACATAGATGAGCAGATGATTTGGGCTTGTTCTCAAGATTCCGAAGCCACAATAGAACTTTCCAGGCAGCAACAGAAGGGAATGATAGAGGTGATTCAATCTAATCATGATAAGCATCAGCTGCTGCATAATTTCTCTTCACTGACTCACAACACGGTGAGTGGGGTTAGCAGACATGCACCCCTTGTAAATAGCAAAAAGGGGGATATCTAATATCTATATGGGTGATATCTATTGCTCTGTGGATTAACTCTCCATCAGAATTCATAGGAGTTCAGCTTTTCTGAAAACCAGATCAGCTGAATATGAAGATAATCATTGCTGAAAATGCTCAGTCGAACAGAAATATGTTTAATCTCTACTTGGACATAGAAGAGTTCTGATATCTGTGTCCTACATACCTGCTGAAATGAAATTTTCCCTTGAAATTGTTCTGGCTCAGAAGCCATAACAGCAAAACATAAACTGTTTTTTATTTTCTTAACCCGAGATGGCTCCATGTTAATGAATATAAAGCTTTGCTGGTTTTTTAGACACTTTCTTTAATAATTGTGGCAATTTATTCTGAATAATGACAAGTAGAAAAATTCCAGCAATTCTGTAATAAAAACTACTCTGCTCAAATCAGTTGTCTGAGACCCCCATAAGAGAGTTTACATTTACTTAATCAGAGTTGTGTTTCTGATACAGAGTTAACCAAGAACTTGACACCCACTGCATTCTGCCTCTCAGTGGGGATACAAACCAAACAATTTTCAAAATGCATCATGGTTCTGAATACAGGCTGCATAGTCCTAAGACTTCCACATCTCTGATCTCTGTGTGCTGCACTTCCAAACAGCTGAACTATTAAGCTGAGAGTAAATACAGCTGTTCTTCTCTCTGAGTAGCTGAAAATGTTATCCTACTTGGGGATTTTAAACAGATGGCACAACTGTGTCGTCCAGCTTATTTACCTGAGCAAGTTTTGAATGCAATACAAGGCAGCACAGACATCACTACAGGTGAGAAAACCTGCTCAAAAAGCTGAGTGAATCCCAGGCAACTAACCTACCATGAACATTCCTACATAAAATCTTCCCCACTGGGAGTTTCTTCACACTTTCTTGTTCTATTGCCTTCCTAATTTTTGATCTACTGCACTCGAGGCTGCAGCACTTAGTCCTTTGCTTAAAAAAATCCCTGAATCAGATAACCACTCAGAAAGCCAGCACATATACCCTAAAATACAGGAAGGAAAAGATGACATTTTACCTTTGCAAATGAGAAAACAGTTTGAAGGATTTTAAAATACTGAGAAAAATATGCTGTTGAGAAATTCTACAGCAACACAAAAGAATATCTGTCTGTCTATAGTCCGTTTTTCCTTATACCAGTGCTGTTATTAATATATTTGCACAATTTCTCTCAGGAAAGAGTGATTACTGACCAGCTGAATGCATGAGTGTATGGGCTCATGCTCAAAAGAGAGCACAGGGCTCTGGCATTGCAGCAACCTTCTTTTGGTTTGTGCTCTATAGGTATGGAACCCCATTCCCAGTCACAGCACAGATAACATCAGAACAACTGCCAGAAAAGGGAAGATCATCAAACATTATGTATCAGAAATTAGAAATCTTATCTAAAATTAGCTTTCACTTTATCCTGAATAACACTTAATTCATGCGTGGGTCTTGCTATAGTCAGTCTACTCTCCATAAAATACAGGATGGTCTCTGTCACACAGAGGTGTGCCTAGAATCCTAAATTGCAGCTTTCAAGGCAAGTACCTTTAACGTGTGTGGTAAAGAAGCATGTAAGAGTTATGAGACAGCATATTTGCCTTATCCCCAGTCACTAAAACTCAAGACTGGATTATAATACTAGCCAGTATCCAGAAACAGGACAGAAGCCTGTGATGATGTGTATTTCAGCTGGTTGTGCACTGTGCAACACTTCTCACACAATATGCTATCTAAACAGAGACTGGAAATTCTTCACTAGATTTATTATGTTTCAAATATGTAGGTTATCAGTATTTGATGCAATCTTAAAAGAAGTAACTTCATATGGAATGATTAACCCAGCAAGGTGCACACAAGTATTTCAAAGAGTCAAAGTATAAGCAAAACCCCTCATGTGACTGACAACCCCTGGTCATAGCAGAGGTTAGGTTTCAGGAAGAAACTTTCTACTGTGAGGGTGATGAGGCACTGGAACAGGTTGCCCAGAGAAGTTGTGGATGTCTCAACCCTGGCTATGTCCAAAGGCAGGCTGGATGGGGCTTTGAGTAACCTGGTCTAGTGGGAGATGGCCCTGCAAGTGGTGGGTGAGGTTGGGACTAGATGATCTTTAAGGTCCCTTCCAACCCCTTAACTTTCTGTGATTCTATGAATTCTGCTCCATTTTATAAAACGGGAGGACACAGAATGCAATGGTAGCACAAAGAGCAAAACAATTTCAGCTGCAACATACAAGGAACAGTTTAACGAGGCACAGGCATTTTTCCTACTGACTGAGTAGTTCTCAAGCTGACTAGCACAGCACTGACAGCCTCCTCAGAATACACAGTGTTGTCTACCTGGCTTTAGCCAGGGTAGAAGGACAAGTACAAGGTCAAAGACAAAATGTGCTTTATCACCATTTTGGCATTATGCTTGTACATAAGTTCTGAACTTGGTTATGTGTAGCTGTTCCTACCTTTTTTCCCATTACTCTTCCTCTCCACCCCTGTTCTCACGTGTACTGAGTTTGTGCTCACTACTTCTTTGAAATAAAGGGGATTATTAGAATTTAAGGCCAGAAGCAAGCCTAAAATCACATAGTCTGACCTTCCAAACGTCTTAGATGTTTACAACTCTCCACATACCAGGGATCTGGGTAAAGTTGTCTAGATGGAGCTTGCCTTCAAGAAATTATTGAGGATTAAAAATTTACCATTTGTTGCAGAATTTTGTTCCCCAGTTAATCAATGCTGCTGTTACAGATAGTATCACTTCTTTTGTTTAAAATTAACATTGGCTTAAGCTCCAAGTCACTGTTTCTTCATACTTTACATCATTCTCAGGTACTTTACAGAGCTGTTGCCAGGCTGGCATTTTCTCCTTGTGGAGATGCTTAACACCTGTAACTTGCCACTTCTAATTTTTATTTATTTTAATACTTGTATGGACTGTACTGTTTAAGCTTTTCAGTATCAGGCATATTTCCCCAATTATTAATTCATTGTTAGGGTTCCCATCAACAAGACTTTTAACTTCTCAGATGCTTTAACAATTTATATATTAATTAACATTTTACATTCTTTCTCTTGCATAGTACTTTCAACATGCATGCCAAGAGTTTCACACTGTCACGTTGATTTCTTTGTCCTCTACTACCCCAAAATGGTTTTCAGTGTCCATGTCCCCCTCACACCCAGTCCATTGTTATAGATAGCGTTCTTCTTTAATAATCTCAGTTTATTTAGCTGTATTATTAGAAACAGAAAACCAACCTGCTCAAGATTTACATCTCTATGTATGGATCCAGACTGCCAAAAAAACCCAGTGTCCTGTGAAACTCCTCTAGTTTAATCTTTATTTTGTTTATTATTGCAGCAGTGATGACATAGTGAACAGCAGTAATGTGCTTCTTGTCTCTTTTCATTAATCTTTAAGTCATCCAGTTTTACACTAAGATCATGGTGAAACCTGAAAGAGAGTCCAGGAGCAAAAGAATATGGGCTAATTTTCCATTCTCCCATCTTCCCAACAGAATGACTAAACAATAACAGGAGCAATGCTCTGGTCCTAAAAGGTTTATCCCCAGATACTATCTGCTGCCTTCTCACCTTGTGTCCTGCTACAAGCAAGCATGGGCCTAGAATTTTCTGTTTTCCCACATCACCTCTTCATCACTCTGCACTGTCTGAAACCAGAGTAGAAATGGTTCTGTGTCCCTTTGGAATAAAATAATTAATTCTAAAAACCAGCAGTGTTTGCTCTTGATTTGTAGCCCTGTAATTTGTGTGTATATGTGGTCAATTATTGTATTAATCCAAAGGATTAATTCCTTCCACTTTAGGTAGGTCACTATAGACTAAGCTGTATCTTAAGTTTTTTTCTTCCCCCTTTACAAAGATTTTGAAACAGAGTCTGAAAAAAGTTTAAACACACACAAACCCAGTGTCATTTACTGAGCTTGAGTAATTTCAGTTATTTAATTGCACCCAAGGCAAATGGCAACCAATGGAACTGATGTGTCTGAAGTTTTGTTTATTGATGCCCTTTTGGGTAGCCAGTAAAAAAATATTTACATAGGCCTGTGGCGAAACTTCTTTAGAAAAAGAAAGGGAGAAAGGAGGACAGAAGACAGGAAAGAGGTCATTAGAATAGGCACTGCTTTGGTGGTATGTTTGTTATATAATTGTGACAAAGTAGAACATACATCCCTTCTATACAACATCAGAGATCAGAGATGGGGGAACTCATACAGAAAAAGGCACTTGATGTGACTAAAGCTATGGAGATATCCATTGCACCTATTTGAAAATAAGCATGTCTAAATATCAACACTGCTTTCAGTCAAGTGTAGATTGTGCCTCTCCAAGAGAATTTTTCCCCTACACTTTCTTCTCTGGGATAGCACAATCCTGCTATTGTTCCATCTAAAAGGAGAATCCCCAGTGAAGAACAGTGGAGTCTAAAAATGACCAGGTATCCTGGAATGGGACTAAGTCACATCATTAACCTACTCACAATCATTTTCATCCTCCAACATTTCACCCAGCAAGGTCCTTGAGAAAAGACTTGGTACTTCCCACAACACACTGAATTTGGAGAAGACCTGAACCAGTTATAGGGCTCTGTAGCTCTGGAAAGAATATGTCCTTTTATGTCTGACATACCCAGGTAACCCTTGAAAAGGACCCTGGGAACTTGCCATGACAAGCAGTGTGAAGGTAATGTGTTCTCTTTTCAAATGTCTCTCTGACAGTAATCTTGTATCAGGAACAGAATGATGACACAAATAGCCACAGCCTCCAGTTTGTGTCTAGCCTTGCACACAGAAAGGAACTCAATTTCTAGGGTGCTGCAGGCACACCTGCTGTGCTCCTCATGGTCACCAGGCCAGTCACAGGGTTCAAGAGCAATTTCACTGGATCATGTGGCTCTTACCTCAGAGAACTTACTGGATACTTAAACATACCAGCAGCGCCACACTATCAGATATTTCTGCTGCTGGGGAATGTTCTGTGCTCCGCTGAGATCATTGGTGACGCCACGACTCCTTGGTAACCTAATTCCCAAAACACCAGGGGCTTTAACAGAGAATCCTTGGATGCATCCCAGCTCCACTCAAATGGAATTTCTGTGAATACTTTTAAGAATTCACAAAATAGTTTGCTCATAGATGTCAAGCTAGTTGCAACTGTCCTGGAAGTTACAGTGTTCCATATGGAAAATCACAACAAAACAAAAACAAAAGTAGGAAGACAGAAGTCTATATTACAGAAAATTGTATATTTATGCTTTCCTTCAGAGAACAGATCTTTATAAAAATTGCAAAGTTTACAATATGAAAAACAGTAATACACAGGTAAGATATACTCAATTTTTTAAATGGTTTAAATACATGCCCAAAGTTTCCTGTACGTGAAATGATGACCTCCATCAAAAATTGTTCTGTTGGTCTAGATAAAGAAACTTCCTTATAGTTCTTGCATTTACAATGACATTTACCATTTTCACAACAGAAACGACTAGAAGTGGCTCTCTAACACTGCCATTGTTTGCAGTAGGAAGTGTTCTCTGGAAAGGGATCCTGCCAAGTCTATACAGTTTC
Organism: Corvus cornix cornix; assembly: GCF_000738735.6. Taxonomy (NCBI): domain Eukaryota; kingdom Metazoa; phylum Chordata; class Aves; order Passeriformes; family Corvidae; genus Corvus; species Corvus cornix. Next base: position 28,869,239 of record NC_046332.1, on the reverse strand, counting down.
TAATCAGGAGCAATTCCAACATACATATACTGACTCATGTTAATGTATCTTACACAAGATGTTGATGCTAGCAACGCTTTCAAGTCTCATTTCTGCACATCTGTTTCTGATCAAAACACATAATCTCTTTATGTATTAATGTCTCCTTAGCCTTTCTGTTCATCATTCTGAATATGCTGTGGGAACTCAGTTGGCATGAAAATGAGCAAACCTCTCTACAGCCTTTCTACTCTTGCTGCTTTCTTTCTCTTGCTTCTCCATACTTACATGTAATTTGGGAAGTACATTGATTAGAACTACTGTCTTAGTAAACTCTTATGTAGGAATTATTCCATCCCAGAAAAGCAGGGACCTTTTGCAAGATATAAATAAATATTGCTTTGGAAGTGTACACACTTTTGCAGGAAAAGGTAGCATTACACCACCAGGAGCCTTTCAGGGATAAGTGCCAAGCAGAGCATCCTATAGTGGCTATTTTAGGCAAATTTACTTCATGGACAACTTGTTACTTCATCCTTTCATCTCCTACAGAACAAGTAACAAGGCAGATCATATCTGCTTGCTTTTTAACAGAATCAGAATTGTCAACCTGTTATATTCAGTGTACTATTGAAAATAATAAATCTGGGGCAATACTTTAGGGACAATCAAGTAAACCTTGAAAACACAGCCCTTGTTTCAAAATAAAAGCTAACAGTGAATAAATTATTTCCCAAGGTATTAACTGCGAGTGCTCTTTTACATTCTTCAGAACCATGTAGCATGTGGTATCAGCAGAGATGGTATACTGGGTTAGAAAAGCCTACAATCAGTCTAAGTTTAAAATCATGAAAATCATTGTACATAATTTTAGATCTCTTTGATTAAAACAATTTTAGGGAACAATTCCAAGTACCCTTCTACTATGGTCATGAAAATTTAAATCTTGCAGAGTTCCAAATAATACTCATGACCTTTCCTTACTAGACCAGAGTTCTCTGCCAAAATACAGATAGTACTGAACTTAATATGAATGTCCATTGCCTGGTGAAATAATCTATGAAAGGCCTTCAGGGTCTGGGGAATTCATTCCTGACTGGAAGCTGAAAACTAGCCTACATTATCCCAATTTACAAGAAAGGTGTGAGTAAAGATCCAAGAAGCTACAGACCTGTTACTCTAACCTCAGTACCTGGAAAATTATGGAGAAGATCATACTGGGTGCTATTGAAAGGCATTTAGAGAGCAATGAAGCAATGAATTCATCAGGCACAGTCAATGTGTTCACAAAGGGAAAGTCCTGTCTAATCTGATGTCTTTCTCCTGTAACATCACCTGCCTGGTGGGTGAAGCAAAGTCAGTGAAGGTTTTCTGGATTTTAGTAAGGCTTTCAATGCTATTTCTCACAGCATCCTTCTGGACAGGCTTCCCAGAGAGGGGAAGAATGCCACAAGCCTGTCAGTTTGAGAGGCATTTGGACAATGTCCTTAATAACCCGCTTGAACTTCTTGGTCAGTTGGACTAGATGATTGCCAAAATGACCTTCCAACAAGAATTATTCTGTTCTAATTTTAAAAGAAAATCAAACTGTATTTCAAACATGAGAAAAACTCTCAACTATTTATGTAGCCTCATGAGAAAACAGAAGAGGAGGTGAATGCTGGTCAAAAGGTCATCTGTTCTTGGACCCACTTGAATGGGCTAACTGAGGTCAATGAGTTTGGACAGTGTCACTGAGAGTAGGATTTACCTCATAAAAATGCAACGGCTGTGGGCTGTTTGTGTTACATAATAACCCTTTAGATAAACCTGTTAGAAAAAGTCACTCTTAAAAATACAGTCATTTATGGTAATGACTACTTTCCTAATACTCTATTAGCAGTGCTGCATTCCTTGGCATGTTATCTATGTAATCATCTAGAAGAATGTCCCAGACAGTTCTACATGAAATTCCAGTTCCTGCTAGGCAGTGGGGTGCTTTTTAGATATCTGAATAAACAACTTTGGTGTAACATGAAGCATGAACTGACAGAGCTTGGCCTTTCCTACATCAGGAATGCATGTATTGTTGAAAAAAATATTAAGCATTTTCTAATGCTATATGCATAATCTAATGGTACCTAATAATTTGAAAATGAATGATCAAAATATATATGATAATTTAAATGAATAAAATCCTGAGGAATGTCAACCGAGTCCTATTTTAATGCAAACAAGTATTACAATATATTACCCCTTAAAATATAGTCAAAGTTTTAAATCAACATAGACCTAATGGGGGGACTGAGATAACCAAAAGGGAAGCTCTGCCCTGCAGGTTATAAGGTTGAAAATAAGGACAGGTAGTACAAGTTATCCAAGGCCATTCACCACAATTAAATTTCAGGGTTACAAGATGCTTTTAATGATTTCCTTTTTTATTTTGTGAAATTAGGGTAACATAGCCTTGGCCGTACTGTGACACAATGGCAGCTCACTCAGTCCCCTGTCAGAGAATGACCAGTGACATGTACAATGCAGAAAGATGACAGAGGCTTCTTAAATGTCAATATCAGGATCAGATCCACTCATACAACTTACATATACACTCAAGTATATAAGGCAGTTAAGTGTGCCTGTTGGGGGGTGGTGTCCTGTGAACCAGCACATAACAGCACTGATGATGGGTGAATCTCCAGGACATTTAACTGTCCCTTTCCAGGCAGAGCTTCACCTGGAGAATGTTGTTCAACAGGTCTCTTGCATCTCCCACTGCATACAAGAGATTCATGCTGCTGGACGTTGGCATGAATGTAATTTACCTTACCAAAAAAAAAAAAAAAACAACCCTGAACAAAACAAAGAAAAAACCCGAGGTCTGGATTTTCTGCGCTTTAATTTTTTCATTGTAGAAAACTTACTGTTCTAGAAGCAAATTGTATTTCCTATCTAAAGCAAATTTTGTTTCTGTTGACAACTTCTCTGATTTCTTTCACTGTATGAAGGACAGGATCATCCTCTTCTCTCTCATTCATTGTTTTAGCAAATCTTCCCTATATGTACACACCCTCCCATTTTCTAATATTCCTAAACCAAATAATTTAAATGCTGTGTCATGTCGCATTTTCTTTATGCTTTGAATAATTTTTTGTATCCTTTCTTACATTTACCTCATTTATTGAGATACGATAACCAAAGCTGAATGAACTCATTTACAGACTGGGACAGGAGAAAATTTTCTGGAGGATGTTGGCTCTGTAACTGTTCACTTCTCTCATTCATCTTGTGGCTGCTTCCAGCCCTAAGCATTACAATATTCCCATTGTTATATTCTTCCTACCCTTAAATAGGCCAAAGTTACAAAAATGAAGTTGCTAACCATGAAAGTATTCTAACATCTCACCCCTTTCCACTTTTCAGACACATTCCAATAATTTCATTATTTGCTCTGAACAGTTCATTAATTCAGTGGCATTAATTGGTAATAGAGTAGGAGGGCTTAGAGGAAAGGTTTCCAGTTGCTAACCTTCTAGTTACTGTACAATTACTGGCCCTCTGGACTTCAGTTCTCAAGCCAAATTTTACTGCCTCCCTGTTCATGGGCTACTCTGGTGCAAGCCTTAATCATGATTAAGCCAGATACAATTACAGTATGCACACCCCAAGACTTAATAGAATAAATAGCTGATCGAGCCAGTCCTGTGATTCACCTATTTGGCCACCCACAGGAAATAATCACCCACATTGCAGTACTCAGTTTCCCCAAATACCTTGCAAGAGCAGGGTCCACAGCAGGTATGATGTTAGCATTGTGAATTTTTTTTATCCTGACAATAGTTGAGGTTTTTTTCCCTCTGGTTGTATTCTGAGCACTCAACTATAGACCAGCAGCTCACCTTGATCATCCCCTCTCTTTCTTAAATGTTCAGAAACATTGATGCTATGGTCCCTATGCTCTGGATCCTGAAAATTAGTCACAATGATGGTAGTTATGTGTAGCTCCCTGCAATTAAGGGTGATATATTTCTCAGATAGCTAAAACTCAGAGGAACATGTTTGGTGCCCATTCACCAAGCAGACTGCAGTGGTAGTCCCTTTGCCAGCCTAACTTCAGACTGTTTGACTATTCCCCACACCACTGCCAGAAGAGAAGGATGCCAAAAGCACGGCAGCAGAGTGAGGTGGATCACCAATTGGTTGGTATGTTGTGTCTTGGGATGCAACAGCACACCACCGGGGTGGGGTGGGCAGACCAGGAGGGCTCAGCCTCACCCTGGTCTGTGCCCCAGGCATGCAGTCACCTGCACCTCCTTGTGCTGAGAGCTGTGTTCAGCTCACAACAGTACATTGAGAGCCCATCCAGCTGAAAACAGACCTTTTTCTCAGATTTCTTTTCTGCAACAAGGTCACATCCCTTCTTCAGCTGGTAGCACAGCAACATTAGTGTTAGTGCTGGCAGAAGGAAGGTGATAGAGTAAATGTAGGTGGGTTTGGACACAGGGAGAAGACTTCTGCTCTCAGTGGCAGCCAAAGCACATAACCTCATCTTACTACGGCCACATAAATTCAGCCTCACTGAAAGGCCTATACAGCTTTTCATTGGCTGACTTTCTTCCCCTAGGACCCTACATGGGGATGATGGAACACTGCTGTAATCTCTATTTTACTCTTCTCCACAGTCACACAGTTTTAAAATACTTTAAAAACTTGTTCCTTTCAACAAACATTTCAGCAGAGAAGAGACAGAGATGATAGGTGATGATCATGGGTGTGACACACCAAATTTCTGGTTGCAATTGGGCCAAAGTTCAGAGTATGGCTCCCTCAAGACTGCAAACTATTAATGATGGCAAGAGATTCCTATAAGCTCTGTTGTGCTTTCCCTCACCACTTGGAGCTGCTGAATTCTCAGTTGTCAAATCACCTATGCCATTGAGCTGTAGTGCCCTTTAGTCTGTTTTTAGCATCTTCAGAATGCCCCTTTCTAAACACCCCCTGGTATATGAAAGGAAGAACTTTTTCCAAGCTGTCTGGAAACAGCAAGTTTAGGGCAGAAAACAGGTAAACATCAGGTGGGGATAGCATACCAGAAAAACCACAAAAACCCACAAAAAGTTGATGCAAAATGCAGAAAGGTACAGCAAGCCTTGGACATACATTTTTTGCTGCAGTAGGTTGATTTCATCCAGACACCTGCCCTGAGTCCTGTCACCCTGTAAGGTGTACAAAAAAGAGCTCCAGAGAAACCCATGATACGTAGGCAGGACCATCTCCATGGTTCTGTGCCCTCCTCAGCTGAACTCAAACCATCACCTCCATCTCTTTTTCCCTCTCATGTGTAAATGGCACTCCCCTGCTCCACCTGGGATAAGACTACCCCATCTGGGATAAGACTGCCCAAGTGGGAAACATGCTTCTGCAGGAAATGTCAGTGCAGAAGAGTGGCAGGGAATTGCAACACTTGGCTAAGGATGCAACCCGGCTGAGCTTCAGGGTCAGACGGCCTGATGGAGAGCTGCTGAGTGAAAGACAGCAAGCACACACCTCTCTACCAATCTACTTCCTCTTTTAAAGAGAGGCAGCTTTCTTCAGAGGCTGTAAGAAATCTACTGTGCTCCCCATAGTCTTATTTATACTCCACACAGGACTTCCGGAATGTATTTGTGACAGTAGATTTCAAAGATAAACAGTAGATTTATAAGTGAAGTACAAAATATTGTCAGGGGCTCCAATTTACCTCCACTTCTTTCCACTTTCTTTCCTTTTCAGGTATATTTTGTCCCTGTCTGCAGAAGCAGGAACAATATTATGACAGGAGAATGTGAAGGTTTGCTTGAAGCTCTTCTGCTTTAAGTTCAGGCAAACTTCTCTCTTGTGTCTCTTTTTGACAATGGCAACCCCACATGCACATGCTTAAAACCCAGTCCTGAGTAACAGCTGCCCATGCCCTTCAGCTATCTTAAGATGCTCCTTTCCCTTGTTGGAGTCATTAAAACAAAAGTATATCAGCAGAGGGACTGAAAAGGATTCATCTCCGTAGGGTCTCTTGAATACAGATTTCTGTTACACCTACTTAATAAACCCTGCAGGTACTTGCTATCCCTGAATGAAAATTTGATCATGCTAGATTGGCAATACAAAAACCTGAGGGCCCAGGAATCAGGCTGTTGTTTCATGTCTCTCACACAACTCAACTGAATGAGCATGAAAAGCACACCAACCCAAAACTGATGTGTGAGACCAGTTCGGTTACAGGTCTCTTGCTAAAAAGACATAACAAAGCCACAATATCATCTAGCTGTCATCATAAACCAAGGATGGCAGCTTCATTCTCTAATCATGACCAGAAATCAAAGAAAACTCGCTTAGATTTGTAAAGCATGGGTTGGAATGATTGTAATCTGCTGCAGGTTTAGCAGGCTGGCTTGAGAGAGGTCTCTGGGTACAGTCTGTCTGCTGAAGTGCATGAGGATAAACCCAATGAACTCAGAGAGTCTCACTAGCCCTGTGGACATCAGACTGGTTCTTTGCTCTCAAAGGAATTGCCTGGTGGAAGGAAGATGGATATGAACAAGTGTGAGAACCTCAGTGACTGGGAACATAAACCTCTATTGCCTCCTTGCATCTGGGACAGTCAGGATGAGGGATCTGTCTTTGTCCAAACAGATGAATAAAGGGGCAAGAGGAACTTATGTAACTCAGTATTGTACAGCTGCCTGTCATGACTCTCACATGAGGGCCTTTATAAGCTCAGGTTCAGGTTAGATAGAAACATGTGCTCACACCAGCAAACCTAATTTATGTTTTACTTCTCTGCAGATGGCTGTGACCAGCCTTTCCTTTAGGGAAGCAATGCTTGTGTTCTCAGGACCACTTAAGAGAAATATCAGACAAACACAATTTGTTTTAGTCCTCTTAGCTGAAGAACAGTCCTTTGAAAAGTTATTAAATGTCAAGGGTCTGACTTTTGACAAGAAAAAGGCCTAGAAGTGGTAAAATCCTGTCCTGCTCACTCAGAACAAGCTCTCTCACACACTGTGTCAATCCTTTAGGTGCTTTGAAAGAGTTGGCTCATTATCTTTACTCAGAAATGTTCATTTCCTGAAGTTCAGTCAGAGCCTCCTGGGTTCCAGATTGTGCCTCCTGTCTCTTGTTCTGTTGCTGGGCGCTACTGAAATGAGCTTGAGTCTGTCCTCTTTGCATCCTTTCCTTGGATATTTGTGCAGATTAATGGACCCCCTCCACAGCCTTCACTTCTCCAGCCCTAAGTCCCAGCTATCTCAGTCTCTCTTCATACAAGGGATACTCCTGTCCCTTTATCATTTTCTTGTCCCTTTGTTGGACTCTCTCCAGCATGTCCATGTCTATTTTGTACTGGGGAGTCCAAAACTGGACACAGAACTCCAAGTGTGGCCTCACCAGAGCTGAATAGAGGGGAAAGATGATCTCCCTTGACCTGCTGGCAATACTTTGCCTAATGCAACCTTTTTTTTTGGCAAGGGCACACTGCTGGCTCAAGGTCAGCCTGGTGTCAAACAGAGCCCCAAGGTCCTTTTCTGCAAAGCTGCTTCCCTGCTGGGTGGCTCCCAGGATATATTGGTGCATGGGATTGCTCCTCCCCAGGTGCAGGACTTCCCCTTGTCGAACTTTATGAAGAGTCCTGTCAGCCTTTTTCTCTGCCCTGCTGAGGTGCCTCTGGCTGGCTACATGTCCTGAAGGTGGTCTGAGGCCACCCAGAGCGTACTGTACATATCCAGTAGTATGGATTGAGGAGAGAAAGTTTCTTTTTCTTACCACACCATTGTATTTATCTCAGGCATGTACTAAAGTGACATTAACATGACAGCAGCTGTGCTGCCAAGTACTGCTATTTCCTTGGGCAGCTCAGCTCTATATCTCAACTCTATCTTACACAAAATGGGAGCAATAACACTAAATTTTATTTGTCTTAGTGTGACCAATTAGCTCCCAATCTTCAATGATAATCACAAATACCACTATGGTAAATCACCTTTATGTTCTTATTATTTGCAACTCTCCGTAGGCAAGAGAGGTAGGAAATGCTAAAGAGTTATTGTGCATGGCAAAGAAAGAGAATTAATTACATATGGAATTTGCTGTGCTGATGAACTATTGCAGGGTGTAGGAAGACTACACTTTGCCCTGTAGTTAGCAATGCATGTTAAGCCTAGGTGGGCTATGGTTCACTTACACTAACAAGAACTTTCAATCGGGATTTTATCATGAGTTAGCTAACTTGACATGAAAATTTGTTCCTGCATTTCCATTTTCTCTCCTCCCTTAATAAACACAGCCAAGAGCAAAAAAATTTGATATTTCATAGAATCATAAAGTTGTCTTGGGTTGGAAGAGACCTCAAAGGTCATCTGGTTCCAGCCCCCCTGCCATGGGCAGGGACACCTTCCACTAGACCAGGGTGCTCAAAATCCAGCCTGGTTTTGAGTGCTTCCAGGGATGGGGCATTCACAACCTCTCTGGGAAACCTGTTCCCATGTCTCAACAACCTCACAGTAAAGAATTTCTTCCTAATGTTTAACCTAAGTCTCTTTTTTTAATTCAAAACCATTCCCCCTGTCCTGTCATTATCTGCCTGCGTAGAAGGTGACTCATGCTCTTTTTTATAAGCTTTAAGTACTAAAAGGCTGTAATGAGGTCTCCCTGGAGCTTTCTTTTTTCCAGGCTGAACAACCCTGAGTCTCTCAACCCATCCTCATAGGAGAGGTGCTCCATCCCTCTGATCATCTTTGTGGCCCTCCTCCCACATCCTTTTAACAAGATTTGAGGATACAGATTTTATTATTTTCTTGTTCAGACATTTTCAAGTGTAATTCAGCTTTGGGAAGTGAACCCTACATATGGAGCATACACAGAACTTCTTCCTTATAATCCACTCTTTGGTAGAACCATCTCTGACTCAACATTTTTATTTGAAAATTAAAAATGTCTAGCTCCACATTAAATGTTATTTGACAAATTTAACCTGAGGTCTAAGAGGCAAGAAATCTTTCCTCATGTTCTTCATCCTATAAAATAAAGCCTTGTAAAGTATGACAGACATGAAAACAATTAAATATACTAAATGGTGGTAGTTTTCAAAATTACGTAATAATGGACCTCCTCCCTGACAGGCTTACTGACATTTTTAAAGCATGGAAATACCTCAAATAAGCAAACACTTCTTGATGAGAAAGAGTATTCCAGGAATAACAATGGAGTGAGGAAGGTGTTATTCACAAATCCTCTGGAGGATTCAAACACTATCTCTAGACACCATATTCAACAGCTCGATAACATCACTGAAGGTCAATATGGCCAGGTTCCCAAAAGGTGTGAAGTCCTGACCATACAGATCACTCTGGTTACCTTTGAGGCTCTTCCTGTTTTCTGAAGTAGAAGATGGGGAGAACAAGCTAAAGTAACGTTCTCATAGTGAGTTGAGGATAAAGAGAGAAAGCTGAGCTGATGATAACTTCATGGGTAATGGAGGGATTTTGATGGAAGAAAGAAAGTAAAAGACTCTCAAAATGGGGATAATATTTAGCGAGTAAACAGAACTGAAGACACAGACCAGAAAAAAATCAAAAGTAAAAGGACCCCAAAATTCTGAAGAAATGAAAAAAAAACCCCAAAACAACAACAAAACAAACAAACAAACTACCTTAAAAAAAAAAAACCAACAAAAAAACCACCTCCAAAACAAGAATATTAAGAGGAAAAAATCCTGAAAATCAGTGTAACTACAGTCTCTCATCTAGTTTTCAGGGAGCTGGTATTAAAGTATTAGAAATTTTGATCTCATTTGGAAGGGGGTTACTTACAGTAAATAATAACCTCATACTTGTGGAATAATGTTCTGCATTAGAACTGAGCTACCACATGTCCAGCAGTTTCCAGTAAGTGTTCTTGACATGTTAAAAATCCCTTCTGTATTTCTGATAGAAAAGCAGCCCTAACTTTGAGATCTGAAAGCATTCAGTTCATACTGCAAATGACACTGCTGAGGTCAAAGCAGATGGCACATCTCCAAAGTGATACTGAGGCAAGCAGTAGAGTTGAATTACTTTTGTTTTCTACAACTACAATTTATCTGAAGTACAAATATGAAATAAATGGGCACTTTCACTGGAATCCAAAGATGTCACCTGTCTAGATGTGTTGTGCTTCCATTTAAAAAGGGCAAATACAATAAACCTCCCTTAAACAGAAATTGAAAGGAAAACCACGAAATGTGGAGTTTTATGCAGTATCTCAATGCTGTTGTAGTTCTGATTCAAATGCAGCTGTCTAAATATTTATCATAATATAGAAAAGGGTTCCAAGTGGATGAAATTGCTGTTAAAAAGTAGATTACTTGCAGAGAAATCAGAGTTGAAACGTGCAGCTCTAAGTATTTCTGCTTTCAGAGGTCATAAAAATCACTAACCTGCAGTCATTGTTAATTTAGACTACTCACACATGCATGTTTTAAAAAGTAAGAGGTATCTTATCACAGGGACATCCTGCTAAGCGAGTGCTAAGGAAAGAAATTTCCTTGAAGCATAACACTGCAGGGGCAGGCATCCTATGTAAGTGGCAGACATCTGTATGTTACTAGTCAGAGAACAAACAAGTTCACTCTGTAACTGAGAGAGACACTCAAAGCACACTGAATTCCTACCTGGAGCAGTCTCCCACTATGGACCACTGAGAAAACCTGACCTTGAGCAGCTGCCTAATACTTACATGATTAAAGTTAGGGGAAATCCACTTCCTGATGTCAGAAATTAACTGAGCAGTTTTAGCTGGAATCAAGCAGATGGCCTCATGTACAGAAAAATGCCTGGTTTCCATTGTAATTTTTTGTATGTTTTTCATGATCCTGCATTTTTTTATTAGATTTCTTTATTTTTTACTCTTTGTGTGATTAATTTAGAGTTTGGTAAGTTTGTGAATAGGACTACATGATAGTATAGTCTATCAAGGCATCAACCTCCATGACCCTTCCTGGCACACAGTACATATAATTTAGCACCACTGACTCTTTCACCTCTCTACTCTAACAAAAGAAAAGGCTAACATACCTCCCAGCTTGAAAACAAGCTCTAAATACAACAATATGAACAAACACTGACATCACCTATATATAAGGAATGAAAGAAAAGCCTTTTAATGTGTTCTTCAGTTGCATCACTTTCCTGAACAAAGAGGCTTTAGACAAGGCAAACACAAAGGGTCTGTTGGAAGAAACAGCCCCACTTGAGCACATTGTTAGGACATCTCTGGTCTAAATAGAGAAATTTATTCCCTTAGCTACGCATCATTAGCATCATTTGCCTCGTACATCTGGAAGATGATTGCCATCAGTGGTGTCTGTAATTTTGCTGTTATTAAAAGTTAAGATCTGGCTATAGAAAACAATGGAAGACATATTGCTTGGAGATTCCATATAGGCAGAGTTGTTGTCTGTATGAGAAACAGGTTTAGATTGTTACATGCACAGCACCACTAACAGTTGCTTCTATGTCCAATGGGAAAATCAATCTTGAGTAAGAGGCAGTTGTAAATTACTGGGATATTTATGGACTGAAGAGAGCATTGTCAACACAGAAAATTGCCATCAAACAACCTTAACCCTCCCTGCTGCTCCTGGAAGGTGCCAACATTCAGTGTTAAGTCAGATGCCGTGGTGCAGGAAATGCTCATTTCTAATGAGTGCACTAGTCAGTCTTATTCTAGATCAGCTAACTCTCCACAAACAGACAAATTAAAAATCTCAGTAAAACTGAACCTCACGACATTGCTGTAGAAGGTCATGATGGGAAGACAGTTCTGTGGCTGGAACACATAAGAACAAAGGGAAGTGCAAATTTCTGTGTTGAGGTCCAGTAGTATTTTCTTGTGCAATTTTGGATGGCGTTTAGTTTGAACAGCCATGAGTCTTCAAATCTTGTGTGCCTAATTTGAAAGTAGGCTCCCTCTAAACCATGGGAATTTTAAATGAGTCTTCCTTTCAACTCCTTGAATTTGGCTATTGCTAGGATGAACAATTTTGTCCCACTCCATAGGATATGTCAAGTGTTTTGACATCTTTGCATATAGAGGATATAGAAATGTAAAATATTAATGGCAACAGTCAAGATAAATTGACAGGAAACTAGATGAAAGCCTGCTATATATTACACACTCCTGAAACCAAACTTGAGGAAGGTTTTCAGCTGAACTGACCACAGGTTATGGTCTTATAGACCAAGATGAAATCACAAATTGGGAGCATATGTCCGGCACTGTACATCTGCATATGCTTCCACTTATTAAAGAAAGCTTTTACCAGAACAGCCAGGGAATAGGAGCTCTACAGCACAGGATTTTGATGAGCTTCATCTTTTGCCTAAAAGTATCAATTGTGACATTGTTTTTTTAGAGACAAATGCTGCAGAAGAATCGTGTGTTAAGAGAAAAAGCTCAATGTTTTCAAGATGTTTTACACTAACAAAGCAACTTCTATCAAAGATATTAAAGACAGGAATTAAGGAGGAATGTAAGCCCATTGTCTTCTCTGTTCCATTCTTCTACTACCCCTCTAATAGCTGAGCAGAGTCAGCAGCCACCTATATATATATACATATATATATATATATATATACATAAACACAAGTTCTGTTCTCTCTTTCTTCCCACACTTAACTTCAAAGTTAACTTTGCTGTTCTGAGTCCTAATTTATTGAATTTACTAAATGCACTTAATTTCTTCTTTTTTTTTTCAGTTCAAATTATTCATTATTATTCTACAGCGTTTATATTTTCCTCAGAGTAAAAGCTTGATTCATATGTTGTTTCTCTTTGAAGCAGGGAGATCTGAATACTAACATGGCCCAACATGAACAGGTACTGGAAATGTCAACTATAATTTGACAGCTTATGAAGTAAATTAAGCAGCTATTAGGAGAAAAAGCTTCTAATGTGACACCTCTCAGCTAAAAGTGTCATCAAGATATAAAGGTATCCCTAAAAGACTGCCACCAGACTGATATTCACCTTTCACCAGTACTGAAAGGAAAATACTATTACAGAAGCTGGAAGTGAATTCACACATGAGTGTGCACGCATAAATATTCACGGAGTGACAGGCACACAGATATGAATGAGGCCAAAGCTCAGAGTCCTTTATATACTGATCTAGAGGACAACATTTATTTTTGTAATCTTCTGTAAGGTAATTGCTGTCCCTAGTAAGCAGTGTGGGAATAGCCAGTTGTCATTGTCCCCCCTCAATTGTCAATTGTTTTTCTACCTTGCATTTCTCTGTTTCATTCCATGTCCTCATGGCCACTTCTTTGTCTGAAATGACAAATCAGAGCTATTTTTTTCTTCTACCTTCTTCAGCTTGTGCAGGATTTTTTCATCACTGCATTCTTTGGAGTCACTGAGTTCATAGGGAGAAACATTAATAGTGTATCTGCCTTTAACCCCTCTGATCCTCTGCTATCTTCTTCTTTTAAGACTTTTTAAGGTTAAGCCAAAGCAATACTTCACACCGTGTCTGGCAGACCAGTTACTGAGGACTGTTGTTTTCTTCTATTTACGCCTTAAGCAGAAAACATAAAGGAAAAGACCTGGCAAAATCTAGTGTGTGCAATGTATTGGATCCATCCTCATGTCACAATGTTTTAGGGTTTCCTGTCACATTTGCTACATGTCTCTGGGAAACATCTCTTTCTCACATATGTACTGGCAGTCTCTGAGCTGGGAGAGAATCATGAGATTCAGCTTTCACTGCTCATTTTAGCCATGGGCTGGCCAAGGATGCTGATCAGGAAAAACTGAGCCACAAATGGAAAATTCAGAATGTCTCTTAATCCCATTCACTTGGATCTCTGCTGTGCCAGGATTTCAGTATATATTAATGAAAATAATTTGCACTCCTATTCTAGCAAATATGGGAAATGTTGGACCTAACAAATCATTGATTCTTTCCTTTCTTTTCCACCTACTTATATTGAGTTGTAGCTTGAAAGAGTAACCACTGCCTTTATTTTTTAATACTGGCTACTTTTGATAATGCCTGGAAGCCCCCCAACATTGTTCTATTACACAATAGACAATGTGAAACAATATCTATTGTCTTGTGTATTGTCTGACAAACAGAAGAAGAAACCATTTCTGGAAAGCAAAATTGGCAAAGACGAATCCACATAGCAGTAGAAGAACAGGAATAATTGAAACCACATCTTCAGATTCTCATGTTTTCTCAAATGAAAAATAAATCATGCACACAGCTCTGGAGCAAGCTTGAGGGACTCTAAACAGATTCCTCCAAGCTGTCCTTTCACAAAGAAAATATTTCAGATGTTTTTTATTGCTTTGATGAGAAAGAATGAATGCTGGGAGTTAGCAATGCTCTGTTGTCTGCAGCAGGAACTCATCCTGCCTCTGTTGGCATATCTACAGAAGTTGTTTCCCTTGTTGTGATAGTCAAGGCAAGGCTGTATGAACTCAAGTCCTTCATCACCATTCCAATGACAGTTCAACCACTGATGTGGAACAGACCTTCACTTGCTCATGCATAAATATCCTATGAAAGCCATGACTCCTCCAAGGCTAATACAACTCCACATCCATGATACAGCCCGCTTGCTCAATGCAAGATTAAGGCAAAATGGATCATGGACCATGGAGCTGTTTTAGAGGGAGCATTCACCACCACCTGCGATGATGGCACACAAACTTTTCCTTATTTTCCTGTTGGCAAAAAATACAGACATGATCTAAACTTTTTGGGAATCACTTTCTCTTTTTTTTATCTCCTTTATTTCTGTCTGTCTTTGATATATCTATTTCTAGCCTGATCATCTTTTCTTTTCCTTCCCTTCATCTTCTCCCACGTGAAGTAACATGTTTATTAGAAATGTGGAATGCAAGAAAATAGAAATATGGAATGGAGAAAGTCTGGTTGTTCTAGTCAGACAGTTCTCTGAACCTGCAATTGTTCTCTTACAGTTAAAAATTGCATTTCTGCTGTCTTGCACCTAACCCTCCAATTTGGAGCCCAGTTTCTAGGCTCAAGGATTGGAGATCAATCTTCCAGTTTTCCTGAATGTTATCAAAATTCCTGGAAAAAGTGACTTATCTTAAGGTATTTGGGAGTCTACTTTTTGGACGTCTTTATAGATTTTAGAAAAAGATAACTTCAAAAAGTTTACTTAAGTTTAACTCTAACTTCATAAACCAACCTTGATGAAATGCACTGAAATGAACTAGATTAAAAAAGAATTTATTGATTGTCTCAAATTTGTCTTCTCAAGTCTAGGTTTGAACTCAGCAGAAAATTTTCCTTTACAATGAAAATTTTTGCATTTCCAGTTTCAAACTCACAAAGCCTTCTGAAAATACCCAGGTAGTACTAAAACTGCAGAGAACAAGGTAGTTTTCAAATATAGCAGTGCCTGAATGAAGCAACTGCACCATGAGGCCAAATTTTAAACTGCATTTTTACTAAGTGAACAAAAGTGAACTGGAGGAGAGTCTGGCAACTGTGTGACGTTTTTATGAGAAAAAGTGTCCCTTATTTATTTGCTAAAAATTATTTCTAACTACTTTTTTCTCATCATTCCTGCGGGTGCTGGGTGGGTCGGACGGTCGGGACGGACCGAGACGAGAGATCTCTGAAGTCAGATCTTGGAACATGCGGTTTATTGCAAAGGGCGTAGGTAGGTATAGGGGCACTGCTTAGAGCTGCAGCTGGCAGCTCTGAGCAGGCCCAAGAGAGCAAGAGAGTAAGCGGGTAAGAGAGAGCGAGAGGAATGAGAGTGAAGAAGAAGTGATGAGAATAGAATGGAATGGTGAAGTCCTGGTTACAATACAATAAGTCATCTTCTGTACTGAATATTCTAATTGTCACTAACCAATCTAATACAAGATACAAATCCTATAGCATTTACATACAGCCTATAAGAGTTCTTCTATTACCATAGAGTGTTACATCTTAACTTCTAAAAACTACTCTTTGGACCCCTTCTGCTGAGCTAGTAGGGTCTGCTCTGACCCTTGGACCTGCCTGCAAGCAGAGGGCATTGTTCAATCAAGAGGGGATTACCTTCAGTTGGCCATACCATTGTTTTCCAGTTGTTCAGTAACTAAGACTTGGTATTTCAAAAGTGGCTTTCATTTCGATGTCGCCTGTAGTTTTCATATTCCCAAAATCTTTTGTGAGGCAATCATATTTATAAAGCTTTCCTGTTTCATCTTCCCCAACACATTCCGGCTTGTTTTGGTTTTTTTTCCCAAACACTTTTCTAGTTGGCTGAAATGTAAAAATGTAACAAAATTATGAGACTTGGAAAAAACCATTTTGCATAAGTTCCTAATTTCTAGAGGCAAATGTCTTGATTTACTGAACTGGCGTAATGAAGAGGAAGGGTAATGTTAGAGGCCCAGAGTCTGACCTCTTTATTATGTTTCGAGAGAGAGTCACAAAGGGATTCTTTTAGTAGAAAAGCTTTAATAATTCAGAGCTTCTCAGTTATGTGCCAGTATAGAAAATATAGCTTGAAATTGAAACAGGACATGGAAACTAAGAGCTGTAGCACTGCTCCTCCGCCCCTCTCCCAAAGTGAAGGCCATTAATACAACCCAAGAATATACCTAGGCAATCATGTCTTGCACATGAGATTTCCAGGGGAATCTAAGAATCCCTCCTGGTTTAAAATATTTTAAAAATCTGTGCTAACAGATTTTGGATAGTTGCATGCATGTCTTATTGAAGAATGACAGAGATCAAGGCGTCTCATGGGCAGAAACATAGGGTCAAAAGAGTCTTCAATATTAGACAACACCTCTGCAAATGATTCAGCCAGAAGAATAGGCAAATTCTTTATTAATATTTTCAGATCTAAATAAATCGTTATCTTCATACTATTTTCTTCATAAATTTTAAATTCCTTTGTTTCTTCTTTTGAGTGATACTTAGGAATTGATCTGACAAGACTTTATGTCAATTAAATATAAGTGGAGTGTAACTTTGATGTTATACTTGGAGATTTTCCTGGCATCTGCGTGAATAAAGCAAAAAGGGTTTGGTTCCTAACATGACAGATCACCATTTCCATTGCTCCCTTTGCCATATAACTGCCATATAACACTTCTTTTTTACGTTCTCCAGCAGAGCTACATGTCATAATATCTGTTTCATGTTCTTTTTCAGCCTCAAGTGTAACAGGACCTGGACATCTTCCTGTTCATTGTTAAGAAATATTTATTACAGAAGTGTGTGTTGTTTCCCCCTGTAAAACCATCTCCATTAATAGGATCTGAAGTCATCACGGGCTCTGTTCCAGGTATGTGTAAAATCGAGTTAGTATGAAGCCACAGTAACTCACTGCACTGCCTGTGTTTATGTTTTCTGCACTGAGCAATATGTGGAAAACCCCTGAACTTTCTTCAAGCCATTTGGAAAAATACTTACTTTCGGTGAGGTTCTCACTGCTTTAATTTGCCTGTGGATGTTCAGCACAGTGTTATATCTGCAGACAGTCTACTCAGGAGTGCATGGTGGGACATCAAGAGGCAAGAGACAAAGTTAGAACAAGAAAGGTTCCAACTGAACATGAGGAAAAGGTTTTCATTATGAGGACCATTCAAAACTGGAACAGATTTCAGAGGGCTCGTGAAGTTTCTTTCCTCAGAATCTTTCAAGATGAGGATGGAGAAATCCCAGAGCAACCTTGTCAGACCTCATAGAAAACCCTGCTTTGAGCAGGATCATGGACAAAATAACCTCCGGATGTCCCCTCCAACTTGAAATATTTCATGCCCTTAAGGTCCTAGTTCTCTCATCACAGAGACCATGTCAAACAAAATGGATTTTAACTTCCTCTACCCATGCTCTGTATCACCTCCTAAACACACAGAAAAAGATGGCTAGAGAGAAGATTCTCAGTTCTGTCCACTGGCTTCCCTAACTCTTTTTGAGCTCATACAGCAACAAGGAAACAAAAGTTGAACTAGATTTGTCCTCTTTGAAAACTAAGTAATCTCTTCTCTTGTAGCTTTCTGTTCTACATCACGGAATGGGGAGCTATTCCACACTAAAAACCTCTAACTTTTTTCTTTTCTTCTAAATTTTCAATGCCAAAACCATGGATGAAACATTGCTTGCAGAGGAGTTAATAATGGTTAGTCACTTCTGGATTTGTTTCATACATTTGCTTTCCTTATAATAACTTTTTAAAAACTCTCCTGTCCTTGATAGTTTTTGTTTATTTATTGGCATGTCAAACTAGTCAAACAGGACTCCCACCATTGCTGACTATTTTTTTATTCATCACAGGGTTTTTCCCAAGTCTCAAAGGTGAAATATGCACGCAGGTGGCATAAAACAAACAGAGAAGGGTGACTTGTGTGCATACTGAAGTTGGTAAGTGAAGAAAATGCTCAGAGGTTACAAACAAGCAATTCCCACTTCTGTGTATGTTGGGTGTGTGTTTGATGGGACCAAAATGAATAGAAATAGACTAACCACATGTAACAGGGTTTTTTTGGGAAGACAAATGTCTGCCCCTCTTCCTACTTCAGCCCCTAGCTTTTATTGCTGAGCACAACATCATATTGTATGGAATATCCTTTCCATCAGCTGGCATCAGCTGTCCCAGCTGCATCCTTGCCCAGCTTCTCATGCACCCCCAACCTACTTGCTGGCAGGGCATTGTGAGAAGCAGAAAAGAACTTGACACTGTACAAGCACTGTTCAGCAACAACCAGAACAGCCCTGTGTTGTCAACACTCCTTTAATCACAATTTTAAAACACCACCATACAAGCTATTGTGAAGAAAACTAACTTTATCCCAACCAAAACCATCATATTAAATTAATTTTCTTTGCATATTATTGTGCAGGAAGCCTAGATGGCTAAATGACAGCAGAAGACATCAGTATGGAAGAAATTCCCAAATAGTTGGCACAGTAATAATATAAAAAAAGAGTCCAGCTCCCAAACTTCCAAACTCAGCACAGATGCCCAATGAAATAAGGTGAAACTCTGGGAGAAGGATTTAAAGCAACCTGCATTAAGTACCCAATTATCTTATGTCCTTCTGTATCTCGTTTGCATACTCTTCATGCATGCCTACAGAAAATAGTCTGGAAGTTGTCTGACCTTTTTTGTAAGTCTGATGTTACTCTGTAGTTCTTAAAATGCTTTTGAATCTGCTATGCAATTACCATTAAAAACAAAGATTCTAATAATAATGTAGCATTTTGTTTCACCATGAATGTTAAGTTCAGGAGTAAAACCCTGAAGTTCCTGAGTTTTAAAAAAAAAGCAAATATGCTTTGCACAAATAGAGGAGAACTTGGGTACAGGTGTCTTGAAAAAGTGATCATATGTACACAGAGTTTTAAATGGATTTCAGTGATTAGGAGTCTGCAAAAATGATAATGAAAAGCTGCATTGTAAATTGACAATTTGTCTAATTTCTGACCTTCAGCAATGTCTCTCTCTGAATAACAAGTCTATTATGAGGAGGGAGATGCAGCTTTTTTCCCATTATTGTGGAAAAAAATGACTATGCCTTTGTTCTCATTGGCACCACCATTTTAGCATATTACTATACACAGTCTGTACTACAGCAGGTGAGGTTACGTCTGTCTTAATTTCACAGGTTTTTAATTGGATTCCTCTACTTTTTGTTACGGGCCTATACTGATTGTGTTAGTTTTCATACCTTTTGCACAAGGCTCAGGGCATGAGTGGAGGTGCCTCACAGACAAGTAAATTCTAGCCTTCTTTGAATTGGAAGCTATGAGGAATGTCTCAGAAGTTTGAGAATTTTTTTTCTGTATTTTAGCCCCAGGAAAGTATCTTTCTGTAAAGTCTCATTTTCTAACAGGCTAAGAACATTAGTTTCTGTATGAGGTTGCAATGTGATGCTAAGAAGGGAAATTATTTGTTGCAGAGCTGCAAAACTCCCAAAAGCAGTGTGCAAGTCTATCATACAATAAAACTAGGGAAAGTTTTGATAGTATTTTTCCTGTCAGGGAGTGGCCCCAAACTAAAGAGTTTTAAAAGACAAATTGGCAAATTATACTCAAACAACTATATGAAAGTATTTAGGGAAGGAGCAGCTGAAGTAATAAAGAAAGAGAAGGACAGAAACAGAAAAATAACTTCTTCCTTCCTACTAAAGAAAATCGAGGTATAGAGGAGTTTAAAATATGAAGACAAATTTACAACTAGAGGAAGCATTGTATAGCATAGATCATCAGAAGAGCTGTCAGAACCACTTATGACCAACAACACAGACACAACTGTTGTAAACTAAAGGATCTATTTAATAGGATATTAGCAATATCCTCTGACCAATCAATAGGAGAGCTGATGTCTCATAAGCAGACACAATTAAATATAAAGATTTTATTACTTTAGTATTCAGTTATATGCCTGAATCTTTGGACTCAAATCTTTGGAAAATACTGGAGAGGTAAGGTTTTAGAATAGATCTTCCCAAAAAGATACTGAGTTTCTGACTATATTACTTTACACTTTTTCTTTATTGGTGACGAATTGTGCTGTAGTTCAAAGATGTCTCACTTTTCAGCATTCATATATATTTGACTTTAAATAGGTCACCCATTGTTTATTATGAGGAGGTAGTTCTGACATGAGATCTTTGTCTGTATTGATTGATTAAAGAGAAGCACCATGGTGGTTGCTTTTGTAGCTTTCCAAGGTAATATTCCTTCAGGTTCTCCTAGCACCCAGTTCACCAACTACTGATATTGGAAAGTCATCTTAAAAACACTCAAAATTCACTTCCAGTGATTCTTGCTTTACCTGAACATTGTTCAAGGCTACACGTCAAATAATCTTGAAGGAAAAATGTTAAATGAAGACATAAATGGTAACTCCTTTTTGAAGTGATGAAGAGGTGGAAACACATTGCTACCTTATGTAAAAAGCATTTCAAAATATCCTATCCTTGCCCTACACAGAGAATAGGAGGAGAGCATTGAGGTTGGTTGTGAAAAGGTGGTGGCTAAAGATCTTAGCACAACTGAAAATCCTGGAATGACTACATGTCTTCTTTCAGCATAGGTTCCACTAGACCATGAGTCTGTTGAAACTATAATGCTTTAAGCTCAAGAGAGCAGCTAGGATCACCATCTGCTATTTGGTGAGCCACTCCTTCCATCAGCCCTGCCCCAGTGAGATCAGTATTTGTTAAAGGTCAGCTGCTTTAGAATGAAGATTGACACCCAGATATGTGTGTCCAGGCTGTCCACAGACAGTGCCAGCTGTTGACACAATGTTTTGAAGCTGACCTTTTGCACATTGACATTTATGATCCATTCCTGATTATTTCATATGTGAGATATCATGCAGTCTTACCAGTGGGAGTGGGTGAGGCCCATCCCAAACACCGAGACACAGGAGGAACCAGCATGCCAGTATTCTCAAGCATCTCAGCAGTATTTCCAGAGTATCACATTAGAATGAGCCAGTTTCTATTACTTTAACAGTCCAGAGCACTTTCCCCAGGAGATCAAGCAAATTAACAGGACCATAAGCTTGAAAAAAGAACCAACTCTTACCTGAATCCATTGGATTCTGTTTCATGTCTGTCATAAGAGATAATATGAGGAAGCACTATGGACATTTATGTGCAGAAGCAGCATAGATGGAGCTGCATCTGCCTTGTACCTCCTTAAAACCTCTTTCTGTCATTTTACTGTCTTTTAGTTGAAATGCAAAAAAATTCATTATTTGCCCAGCTATTTCCTGGGGAATTCTAGGAAGCAAGCACTTTCTCTTCAGTTTTCCATCCATGACCCAGACAGAACAATGCATAGGATGGTGTTGCCAAGTGGCTGTCAGAGCGGCTTGACTACACCAATAAGAGAGTTCATTAGTATGCGTTGCAGATATTGGCCCCCTAGAAGCTTGAATTTATTGATGTTTTTATTTTTAGATTAACTTAGAACTTCTCAAGGATTATAAAGAATAATTTATTCTGATACTATAGGCTGGTTGGGCTTCGGGAGCAGTGTTTTCTTTCCTAGTACTGATTCTTTCCAACAAACAGTCTCAGTTAATTCTTCGCAATAAAAGGAGAACTTCAGCCAACCAATGCATTTGATTAATGAGTAGGAAGGTGTTCCAAGGACAAGGTTCTCATGTATGCAGAGGGATGATGGTAGAGCATGCTTCTTTTGGAGCAGCAGAGAGAAAAAAATTTGCAATTATCAACTAAGCATAAAACAGTAGCAAGACCAGAGGGTTTTCATATGTCCCATCTCAGAGATGCTTGCTTGCATCTTCACTAGTTTCTTGTCTTGGCTTGCAGATTTCTCAAGGCAGGACAGAACTCTTGCCAAAGAGTTCTTTGTGTACAGCTGAGAGCTTGATTAAAAAGCTATAATTTCAGAGATAAAGATAACCTTATTCTTAAAATCAATGGTTAATGGCACTAAGTGTTACCCTAACCCTCTATGAACCAAGTGTTTGTTGAATTGGTTTATTCCCATTTAGGAAGCTTTCAAAAACTCCACTTGAATCACAGTAATAATTTAAGAAATGGTGTAAACATCAAATTCAGTGAACCATGATTATACACCAGCGCATTATAAAATTGGGTTATCTGTATCTGTTTTGCATGTGCATTACTGAGAAAACTGTATATATGTGCATTTTATTGCAAGCAGCTACAGCAAGGACAGTTGCCTCACTGCCCAACATACATCATTCCACGAACATGAAAATACAGCTTCTAATCTGAAGAGCCTGTCCTGCAGTTTTCGCTAAACTCTCAATGACTTTAAAAAACAGGGCCTTCTTTCCTCTCCTGTTACTAAGTTATACTTTGCCGGAGAAAAAGGCAGTCTTGATAGTTCATAGTTTGAACCAGAAATCAGCATTTGGAACTCTATACGAACTTTGTATAAAGAAATATCTGAAGTGGATTGCTGTGGAACAACAGATTTAATCAAAAAAATTTAGTGTGGACAACACAAACAAATTGCCAGCTAATGTCTATGATTGCTACTAGAGAAGAAAACACAAACATTGGCTCCTGATATTTATTTTAGACACAAAGAAGCAGTCAAGATACTTCATATTTTTATTGTCGGCAAAATAGACCTCATTTAACTACAAGCAACTGGATCAAAACATTCATTCTCATCACATTATCATAAACTTCAGTAACGTAGAGGACAGTTTGAGGTTAGCACTTTCAGGGAGGGGAGGAATGTCTGCTTTGAAATCATTGCAATATTGTTAGGAGGGAGAGGAAAGACACCTTGCAACAGCAAGGAATAGCAATACTGTTTCAGAATTTTAGGATATAAGTACATCAAAAAGCACAAAACTTGAAGCAAATCTTGAAGCAGCACATTCATGCAGAATATTACAGTGAAAGTGCTTTGCCTCTGTGTGACGGCAGTCACTGCTATTGCTGAGTCAGAGCCAGACTGCATTGAAACAGCTCAAAAGTTATTCCAGTGCCTCCCATTACTTCATCACCTGAGATTTACATGATTATACACTTCATGTATATATGTCCTAATGAAAGAGGCTAAGTATTCCACAATGACATATTAAATTTAGTATTTCCAACAACTGGTGTGCCCATTACATCTGCTGAATTTTCACACTTCTAATTTTCTTCTGTAGCTGCTATTATAAATTATATAAATATATAAAATTATTATAAAATGGTCTCCATTACTGATCATCAACAGAAGACTGGGGGATCAATTTACTATTGGTAAAATATTCTGTCCACTTTCGCACAAGGTCTTTTTCCAGGATTTTTTTTTAATATGCAAGTTGTTTTAGGAAACTGGAAGTCAAATTCCAATAGGAGCCAGTAAGAAATTTTTTAACAACAAGGGTGGTGAAGTACTGGAACTGTTTTCCCAGAAAGGTGATAGATGCCCCATCTCTGGAAACATTCAAGATCTGGTTGGACAGGGCTTTCGCAACCTGATCCAGTTGAAGATGTGCCTGCTCAGTTTCTGGGTTACATGACCTTTAAAAGCCCCTTCCTTCTATGATTCTATGATTGTCTATCCTATTTATATTATGCAATTCCAAAGTCAGAAAATCAATTACACAGTTCTGATGCTGCTGTATGCAGGGGTTCTGTGCAGGGAGTTTGAAAGCTAACTATCACAGGATGCAATTTTATGAAAGAAGGCACTTCCTTAAGAAAACCTGCTCCTGGCTTTTTTTCTTTTCTTTTTATGGAGAACAGGTACCAAAATCAAAAAAGGCCTGGCACTGGTAAATTAGTTATGTTCTGCCTCCTGCAATGTCAAAGTATTGCTTTAATTTGCAAGATCAAATTTCTCAGTATTTATAGCAACGAAGAAGAACGCAAAATCAGAACCAGGGCTTACACAGCTTGTACTTCAAACTACCTTTAATTTTATTACTATTATTATTATTATTATTATTATTATTATTTTGTCACATGGGGGATTTCTTCTGTAGAAATGACAGTACATGGTTCCATCATAATTGTGTTTCAGTGGTTTTCAAAAAATTCTACTGTATTTGGGGCCAAGGATAGGATGGGGAAATGGGGAAATCATCAGTTCTCCCCTTCTTCCTATTTCCTATTCGCTATGAAATAAAATTCATCTACAATCAGAGCAACATTTCACAGTTCTGGTTAACATATCACATTGCCCCCATTTCCAAAGATCACCAGTATGAAGGCCAAAGGTTTTGGGAAGGACGGACAGCACTTCAATGACTGAGACCAGGCAACACCTTCAATTCAATAACATGAGTCAACTCAAAAGCATACAGTTGAATTCCAGAGTGACAGCCCTCTGTCTGTCTTCCACTGGAGCACAAAAAAAATATACATTCAAGTAAGAGAAAGTGGCCATTTAAATAAATACATACGATTGCAACGATCATGATACTCATTACAGCACCTGCAAGTGAGAAGGTGTGGGAGAGGTTTGCAGTGATATTTCAATACAATCAGAAGTCCACTGGGGTCAGCTTTTTCATTGTCTGCTTTGATTATCACAGGGTGATTTGGCTCAAAGTCTAGCACTAGATAATAGTCTTTAATTTCTTAAAGAACAAAGTTGCTGTTATTAGTCCTGTTGGAAGGAAATGTTAAGACCGTGGATTGCTTTCTGCTTAACTTCTGCTACTGGAATGAAACTCCACACTCCTGAGGATACAAATAAAACCTGAAATGACTGCCCATTTCTCTGAATATTCCTTCATTTTTCTTAAAGTGGCCTGAGGCAGATGGTAATCTGACAGACTGGCACAGCATCATGCCTGGAAGGGATCTGTGTGGGTGCCTCAGTTGTTTACTGGATAGTTTTAGACTTTCAGAGAGAGACAGAGAGAGAGAATACCAGTTTCTGAACTGTCTCTGCAATAGCTCTTACTCATCTATCCAACATCTCCTCACCATTTCTTTCTGTGTTACATAGGAGCTCACTACTCAACCTTGATGGCTCAGTTATAAGTCAGGGAACTGTGGTCCAGAAACCTATTCTTCCACAGAAAACAAAAGACCAGCTTTAGCTTACTTTGGAGATAAATATCTCTGCTGAAATTTCACACTGCTGGAAGTCACCTAACCAGCTCATACACTCTCAATCTGAAAAGAAGTTCCCACTTCAGAATCCTCACAGGAGTAGCAATCACTTCTTCTCAAAAGCTTAAAGTGCATTCATGTGACAAAAAATTAAAACAAACAAACAAAAACATCCATCACCAATAAAAAATCCAAACAAGCAAACCAAACCAAAACAGTCCTGCTAAGCCAGAAATGCTGAAACTGCAGTTAATGGAGACCGCCTTTCTTCAGAGGGCAACATCTGTCAGGCCCTGAATGCCAGCTCAGTAGTTACAGTCCTTTTTAATCATCACAGTGTCAACAACTACCTTCATTCCTGAGATCAGTTACAGGGTTTGTGGGGTTTTTGAGGGTTTGGGGCTTTTTTCTCTTCTGTACCAAATCATAAATCAGAACTTCAGTCATTCTTTGCTATGAGAGCATTGCAATTTTGTGAAACTGGGGGGAAAGATTATGTAACAGTCTGGAAGAGGGCTTACTGATCACTTCTTCGTAAATGGATGAAATCCCATTTCAGGCTTCTTTTGATCATTTGCATTACACAGCTCAACAAGCCCACCAGCTCGGTGCAATCAGTGCAATTGCAGAGACACTTAGGAGAGAAAAAACTGCATTCTTTTATCATAGCACAGATGCCATGAACTGCTCACAAAATCTTCACCAGCAGGGTTCTTCAAGGCTGATGAATGTGTGTGGCATGATGGGGAGTGTATGAGCAGCTGTAAAAGACAACTGTCGTCGTGGCAAAAGGGATCCATCTGGTGGCGTGAAAATAGAGGCTTCTTAGACATCATAGACCTCCTCGTCCACGGCAGGCCCCACCTCTCCACAAAGCTGGCGGAAGGTGTTGCGCCTCAGGATCTCCCAGCCACGGTGAGAACTAGTTCTGGATGTGCTCCGTGACAGTGACAGAGCAGACAGATCCTTCTTGCACAGGGTGTCGCCATTGGTTTCCAGCTTTTCTGACCCTTTTTCATAGTTATCCCTATCCTGAGCCTTAAATGCCTCTGTGTAACGCATCATCTTGTGTTTGTTGGGATCAACCCTGTCTTCAATTCTGTAAGAGGATTAAAAAATATAAACTGAACGAAGTAGGAAAGCACCAGCTTATCAACAAACCCATCCAAAAAACAGGCCTACTGACACAGACATTCCAGAAAAATCTGCACAGGTAACTGATTATAGGCAGGATGCTAGGGGCTACTAGCACAGTTATCTCCTAGACCTTCATCCCCATCGACTTCAGTACCAATGTCTGCCCGTGGTTTCTTGTCCTTTAACTCATTTCCTGGTCGTGATTTGCCCATTCCATTTTGCCAGCCATAAGCAATTTGCAGACCTTGCATATATGCATATATTCATTTATTCTATCTGTTTTTGACTTTCCTCCTCTGATACTCTATGGCTGCTAGCCTCAGGATGTCACTCATCTCTGGCTGAACTTTTACTTAACTGCTCCACTTCCACCAATCCTCCTCTACATTACTTATTGATTGTCTTCTGAATTGCTATCCCACAAATACATAATGAACATCCATGTGATTTGACAGAACTAAATCACAGCAACACTCTTTTCTCACAGCATCCAGTGAATAATTGGCATTCCCAGTTATTCCCAGTGAATTTCTGGGACATTGCTCTTGCAGTATATTGTTATATTCCATGCCTTGGACTGAAAGTGTTGCATATTGGCACCACTTTAGGTCTGCTTGTCCTGCCCAGTAAATCTGAAAATCCACGAGGATCAATTGTCTGCAAAAACTGCAGAAGGTCCTATGCAGGACCAGGACTTTGATGATCCTAGTGGGTCCCTTCCAACTCAGGATATTCTATGATTCTATGATTCATATAGCCACCACTCCCCCTTCTGGCTCTATCAGCAAAAGATGGCACAGTTAGAAAATGCAAATACCCAAAAGTTAAATCTTTTCTCACCTGGCATAAATATTGATTAAAATCAGAAATAATGATGAATTTTGTGTTATCTTGACTACAGACAGTTTTTTAGTTCAATGCATAAACTGAAATCCTGGACCTGTGCCTTTGCCACCTGACACAGTCATCGCGAAGTATAACATATTTACTAGGTTCACACGAGAAAGAAATTTTGACTTCAATTATTCCTGTTCTGATTTTGAGTCATTCACAGGGCAACTCATTGCTTCTGAATGCCTGATAGATCAATACTGCCTCTGCCATTTCATGCATCCCAGGGACAGGGACAGCCAACCAAGCAAAGCAGTGAAGTTCAGTGATAGTCATTATAAGAAGTTTGAAAGAAAAATTCAGGTCTTATAACCTGTGCAGTTTCTGGGGTCTGCCCAATGTGACTACTGGATGAGAATGCATCAGTTGATTTCACAAGGAAATGCACAGCAGAGCTTTCTGAGGGGGGCAGTGCTCGTCTATCTATCAGTCAGAGACAGAAAAGAGACTGGGGTCTGTATTCTGTAAGGAAAGCACTTCAAACACTCCCTAGACCACTGAAAAGGCTCGTTATTAACATCCATACATTGGGTTCTTCTTGTTGGATCCTTACATACACATGCCAAGAGAACTCACCTGAGGTACCATCGCTCCCCCAGCCCAAATTCCCGCCCACAGATTCCTGAGCGGGGCCAGAGGCACCGTGGCAGTTTCCGCTCCAACATGACAGTAGTAGCAACAACCTTTGGAATGAGAAAAAAGAGAAAACTCAGATGAATTAGAAAAATAACGAGACTCTCTTTCAAAAATATTAGTTTCATGAACACCAACCCATACCATACTTTATTACAGCTCCTCATGTAATTAAAAAAAATTATAGAGTCTGTATTCCATTTCTTATTGGGCAGTCACTAATTTAGGTCTAACTGTGACATGTTTTGAAGAAGTAGTGGTGATCTTAAAACACTGTTCAATTTCTTTCCTTTTATACCTCAAGGCAATGAGTAGGGTAATTAATTGCAAGCTAGAGAAGAGAATATCTACACCCACTTTAATTATCATCAGAACTTACCACTGTGGCCACATGACTATGTTTAACCATTTGTCTGACTGCTTTCTCACAGAAAAGTATAGGAGATGGATTTCCTGTTGATTAGCTATAGAACTGGTTGCATTTCTTTGCCTTTTGACCAAGACAGTCAGGCCAACTTCTTTCAATGGACACTCCTGGCCTTCCTATGAACATTACCCCCTCAGTCAATCCCTATAATTATAATTTAACTCTCAGTTATACAGAAATGGGATTTGCAAAAACAAGATGCAACTTCAATTCTGTTTAACAAGAGATTCCCCGCGTAGGGAACAAACATCTAGGGAGACACAGGCTGGACAAGAAAGACTGATGGGCTTCTAGCTGCTATTTGAAATAATGTAGGAATGCCCACTTGAGCTAGATTACCTGGGCTCTCCAGAGCTCATCCTGCTCGTGGGCCACCCTCCAGTGGGTGTCACCCATCATGGCAATTAACAAGTTGAGCATAAGGAGGGTGGCAATGATGGCGAAAGCAAAGTACACCACGCTGTACATAAAGGGCAGGTCCACATCGTAGTTTGCAGGGCCATCAATGATAGTGAGGAACAGCTCAAAGGTGGTGAACAAGGACATGGGATAGTTGTAGAACTGCCCAAGGTTTTCAGGGTTCTCTGTCTGGAAGATGATGTAAAAAGCTGGAGGAGAGGAATTGGGAGAAAAAGAGAGAGTTTAACAACAGGAATCACATTCCAGGAGGAATAACAGAATCCTGTAAGAGATTCTGACAAAAAAAAAATTAGTCCGGGCAGGACATGCACGTGTTTCTATGCAAGGACAAATCCCTGATTAGAATCACTGGTCTCCATGATAAAATGACCCAAAATTACTTTGATTGTTTATTTATTTCTCAAAGTAGTGATCTTTTCATCCTCAAGGATATGATAAAACTATGTGTGTTAATCTAATTTTCTACAGACAAATATCATAAATGCAGTATGTTTTTAGACCTTGACTTAAAAATATATGGAATTATCTGAATTATCTTCATTTCTATTACCCTAGAAAGAGCAAGAATTGAAAACCAAACTCATGAGAACAGAAATCAGTACTGGGAAAGTGACCATGCTCAGAGAAATAGAAGCTAAACATCATCACCAGCTTTTCCAGATATTCAGAGGGCAATCAGAGATTAAATCAAAACCCACACTCTTAATTCATACCGAAGCAGCTGGCAGGGGTAACATATTATTATTTTCTCTTTGTAGACTCACCTGATGCAAAGCCCAATATCACCACAGCCATGAGCCAGCAAAAGCGCATAAGATCTCCAAATATCATCTGTAGAGCAAAGACAGAGCCGCCATAAGGCCCAAGTGCTCCACCAAGTCACAGTGCCACCCTATGTAAATCTTTTTCCAGATTTTAAGACCATGAGTGGACTAAAGGAAACTTTTGCAGTAAGGAGAGAATGTGAAAGTTCTAAAATGCTCTGTGCAGACAAGAACTTGTTCATTTGACATTAACGCAAAATTAAGCAAATAGTCCTGAGGGAGAAAAAAGTATTCTTACAGTTCTCCCCATTTGCAAAGAGGTGTCAGGATGTGTGTGAATAGCCCATATTTGTTTGTGTCTCACACCTTCTGGATCATGATGGTGAAAGGTCCGAGCATCTGGAAGCCTCGTGCGAAGTACATGACATTGCACCATCCCAGCACCAGGGCGAAGGACATGGGCACCACCTCCCCAGTCGTGCTGGTGAGACGCATCACCATGGTCACCAGAATCATGCAGGCATATGTGATGCTGCAAAGAAAAAGAGACAGTGAAAAAATGTTCAGTAAAGGAAGTATCAGTCAAGTCATTAAGAGAAAGAAATCCAGAGAAGGAATACTTTAAAAACATGGAGAAAGCAACTCATCTGGCAAAAGAGAGCAGTGGGGAAAACGAGAGACAATATATTTATTAGACTTAGTGTTCTGTACTTACACAATTATGTGGAAAGGCCCTCCTAGGATTGTTTGCCCAAAGTATTTCGCTGCTCCAACTCTAAGGATATCTGGAATCTAAGAAAGACATCCTATTAACTTGAGGACTCACAGAGTTTCCATCATATTACTAAATGTCATGGCAACCACCAACATTCACAAGTTCTTAGAGTCAGCCACATCTCCTTTGATGGATCAACTTCTACATTACTTTAAAATCAGAATGGTTGAGTCAGGTGGGCCCTTTTTGGGATGAGACAGAGATTGCTGGAAAATCTAAGAATGCTTGGGCAGATTGAGAGACACGTCGCAGAGAGGTGCCTCAGTAAAAAAGAAAAAAAGACCTTCCTGGTGAATCAAAGGAGTTTGTTATAATTCACACTGTGCTAGTTGTAGCCTTAGCCCCAGAGTCCTGACTAAGCACAGGAAGAAGGACTTGTCCTCTGGAACATATCATACTCCACACTGCACTCAAGCTGAGGTCACATCAGTGCAGAGCACAGAGGGGACAACCACCTCCTTTGACCAGCTGGTGATACTGTGCCTGATGTACGCCACACAGGCAGAAAGCTCTTTACAAGCCCTGTTTTATTTTCAGTTCTTCCTGTCATCGTGTTTTTAGTTTTCTCACAAATCTATTTCCTATTATAATAAAATCAAGTGGGGGATGGTGGAGAAAGGCTCCTGTTACAAGTCCGTAAGTGTAACTGATCTCTAATTAAATATAAACTTTTCTGTTTATGCACAGAAATCACTTCACCCAGCACCCCTAAACAGAGGGATATTTATGGGTACTGGGTGAAGCAACTCTGGGAGTCAGCTGGACCATGGATGGTGCTAACAGGAACTGTGGATTACCCTGCAGACAGTATTTGAGAGTGCGACCAATCCTTCTAATTGCTTCTTCCGCACCTGGAGTCTTACTAGGACATTGTCACATTCTCTGTCTCATCTAATAGACACTGTTGGCAATATCTATTGTGTTGAAGTGTCGAAGTACTCAGCCTAAGCAAATAAGCCCTACCAAGTAGTGAGCACAAATTCATGTTTGTCTGTAAGTAAAATCTGCCTTGATGAAACTTGAAACTGTATAGCTCACTGTTTCTCTTACCTCGAGAACCAAAATTACTACAGCTCCAATGACTGTGATCAGCTCCCCCACCAGCCTCAGCTCATCCTCATATGCCACGTATGACTCCTGAAGAAAAGTTAATGGAAGTTACAATTAGAATTTAAAGAAAGTGAAAGTTAATTTAAAAAGAGGATGGGGGAGAAGAAAACGTATTTTTACTATAATAAACATGAGTAGTCCTGGCAATGCCAGAGGAACCAGCCCCAGCCCCAGCAGTGGAGAACAGAGCCCACCTCCTATTCCTCCCTGACAAAGGTCAGCTGGCCGAAAGAGGGGAGGAGGACAGCTGCAATAGCTGGGGACTGGGGAAGGCTTGGACTTTCCAGTTGAGTAGGTTAAATGGGAATTGCCCAATGGGGCTCTGACTCCCTACAGTCACAGTACCTGAAGCATTTTCTGGACATAGACTGTGTTGTCCCTGCTGCTGGTTCTGTTGCCTGTTCGGGGTTTCAGAGGCCGGTAGACGCAGCACATGGTGAAGCAGACCATGTAGAGGATGTAGAATAAGGCCAGGAAACAGAAATAGGGACGACCATACATGTTCCACTTCAGGCTCACCAGCTCCTTCACAGGTGTTAGGTCCAAGATCTGGCGTGCCTGAGAAAGAGCAAGAGAAGGAATTACTTGCCAAAAGTGCATTTTTTATAAACATCGTTCACAAATTTTCCTGAGAGGGTGTTAACAAACTATTCTCATCTACCCTATTCGGCATTAGAAAACTGAATTTACTTTGCAAAAGTGGAATGCTCTAGTGGGCATTGGATTTGCTCAGTTTGACAATAAAGAGCTTTGGAAAAAAGAAATATATCCTGCAGAGAACAGCTTTTGAGTACCAGTGAGAAGTACAAGAAAAGCATGTTAGATACTGGAATAAATTTGTCCTCTGTGTAGGACAGAATATTCCTGTTAGTAAAACAACACAAGTTTTTTTTATCAGATGTTTTAAAATAAGAAAACAGAAACATTTTTCTAAAAGATATTTGTACTTGTCTAATGCTCTATGGCTTATGTAAAAATACTACCTTTTAAGTTTCTGCCTTATTATCTGGGTGATAATTAACTGAATCATCTATATCAAGCCTTCAGCTTATACTAGAAGACTGACAGAGCATAAGTAGAAGAGACAGGTGTACTTTATAACTTACTTATGAATCTGAGCCACACATTTTATTAAATATTTCTAGACTTACTTTCTATTGTTTGTTTAGGGGACTATTGCAATAAGCAAGAAAGTAAAGTAAGTCAAATTTTTGTGACTGGGTTACTTTAAAGAAAAACTTCTTACTGCACTCTGGATGTTTTTCTTCTATTGCTACAATGCCCTGTTTCCTCTAAGTCAGCCAAAAATTGCTGAGTGAGCAAAGTGCAAGAAATGTTTCCATAAATGGACATGACTCTAACAAAACTCTTGAATGGCCTATGAAATATCCTAAAGGATTAAAACTGCATGAGAGAGAATCCACCTATAGGTGTCCTGGTTTCTATAGGAGCCAGTATTCTCGAATTCTTTGCATAGGAGAGTAAATTTCATTTTCATAGGGATGATACAAGTTTGAAGCTTACTATAATCTTCCTGTAGCTTAGTTCCCTTCTATTTCTTTTACTTTTCTTCCACTTCAAGATCATAAAATACATCTTAATACCTCTGAGTATATGCATTCCCCTTAATACAAGAGGAACCCACTTCTGACTGGGGGTTAAAGATGCTCCTCTAGTCCAATATTGAACAGGGAGGGCATGATGGGATGGGGTCACACACAGCATTCTTCTAGAGGAGACAGCAAACATTTTGGGCCAAACATATCAAATGCAAAAACGAATTACTAGTTATGCATTAAAAAAGTGAAAATGCACATATGTAAGAGCATTCTGGAAAATGGACTGCTACACCTCTTGATATTTGGGCACACCGTATCTTCTGAAATTAGGATTCTTGGATCTGCATGCACTATATGAACGTTTTGGGATAAGAGTGAGGCACAATATTCTGCTTTTTTTTTAGAATTATGGTTTAGTCTTCTAAAGTGGACAACTTTTAAGCTGGTTCTATTTTTTGACATGGACTGCTTTTCTCTGGATTTCCATATGTATCACCACTTACAGAAATTTAGAGGATTTCACGTAAGAGCAAATGAGAGCTCCACAGACAGCAGCTCCATAGCAAAGCTCTCCAGAAGCTCAAACTTTTGTTAGAAAGGTTTGACAAAATTTTGATAGATGGAAATAATACAGGATGGGCAGAACTGTGCTAATTGAAGTGTCTTCTGATTCATTTCCTGTCCTGTTAGGATTATTTAAGGTCATTACCACTGATAGGGTTGTGTACCTTGAAAGTCCTACGGAGATCTGTCAAAGCTTGCCATTACACTCTGCTATTTTTGTCTTATTAATCCCTTTATAGGGCTTTTGACCCTACAGCAGAGGTAATTTGCCCACTTTGTTTTGAGTCATAACCTGTCATTAAATGAAGGGAATAATAACAATGAGTGGTTCCAAAACGCACTCCAGTTTAGGATTTCTGAATGCACTCCTGTCTCACAGGGACATTGTGAGAGTTTATCAGTACCATAGCTACAGGAAGATACTTGCTAGAGCTACTCTACAGGTTCTTAGTGTATCTTTGAGCCTAGTGAGAGAAAACCCTTTTCTGCAGTTTGTTCATACTTGTTCTTTCAATAACTTGTAATTTTCACACCTCAGAAGAAACTGTATATAAAGCATCAGATGTAGCCAGATCATTAATAAACCCCTACACTTCATGTATTCTCTGCAGCTCGTGGTACAAGGTCCTTGCTCTATGGATTATATCAGTGAGCTCAAACCTTCGAACTCATCATTCCTCTCCATTGATGATCCCCACGGTTTGCACACAGAAAGCATAAGGTGCCCACGGTACCTCTCTCTTCTTGGTGGATACAATGAGCTCAAGGAAGGACTGATCTTCAGCCCAGGAGTCAATCTCTGTGATATCATACAGCACAGTGGTCAAGGGGCCAAAGGACCAGAGATTCTGCTTCCGCTTCTGCATAAGGTATTGAAACATCTGAGGAGAAAAGAAGGGAGACAAGGATATCAGAAGCTTTCCAGTATATCATGTCTTTGCAATGAGAACAAAAAAAGTTCTTAAAAACCCTTAATTATGACATATTTTCCTTGAACTTGGTAGCTGTTGAGGTTCCCGTATCTCTCAGGAACAATTACAGCAGGTTAAGAAGTGGAAGGTATTTTTCTGACTCCTCTTTGATTATTAGCTCATGCTTGACGTAAAGGATGAGTGCTTTTTACTCTAAATTCTAATCAAACTGCTAAAGTTACTTGACACAGTTATACCTCCTGACAATAGACTTCAGATGGAATTACATGTTGATTAGAAAAAAAAATGTTTTAATACTCTTCTACAAGTTCTCGAAAGAGACGTGTGACAAGGGAAATGATCCTGTCCCTTGTGAATCTAAAGAAGAAACACCACCCTTGCTTTTCATTGAGTGGAAGGATGAGGGTTTACATTAAATGCTAAGATTTTGTCTATTAATAAATGCCTGTGGATACCTGAAGAGGTTTCCCATGTGTCACCTTTAGAATAATGAAATCTAGACAACCAAGACAATAATTTCAGTGAGCCTTTCAAAAAATTGCTTTGGCTAAATCTGTCTGTTAATACCTCTTTAACTCAAATGCCTCAAAAATTGGGGGAAAATATCTATTCTTTAAGCACTAATTTCTTTCATTAAGATAAAGAAATTTCTTATAAAGGGTTTTTGGGACCTACATAAGACTTCTGGAAAAAAATCTTGTTATGTATCTTCTACCCACTAAGAACATGCACAAACTCCCTTGCTCTGAATGATGTTATTTCAAGGTCTCCATTTCTCTTTTGTACCGAGGTACCGGTGTCACACAAACTCACCACAGTGTTGCCCTCAACTCCAGCCAATTTGAATGGAGTGAGTCCCGCATTGTTAGGAATCAGTTCAAGTGACCCTGGTCCCTCTTTGTTCCTGTCATAGGAAAGTATCAGGCTGTACATGTGGCAGGCAAACGTCTTATTAGGCTGGAGAGCCAGGATGTGAAGAACAGTGTTACCTATGAAGGAAGCAGACTGGATAAAGTATCTGGAATAGCCCAGCCCTGTGCCAAGATTGAGAATTGACTGATGGCTTCTATTTTCCTCATATCCCTCATCCCACAGCTGTTTCTAGTGAGAGAAGAATATTTGCATGCACAGACAACAGTCTGAATTAAAATGTCCAGATCCACTCTATGCAATTCACTGAGCCCCACAGCACATACCCAGAGAATCTTGAGCTCTAATGTCAGCTCCATTTTCAATGAGCAGCTGCACAATTTCCTCATTTCCCACACAGGCAGCAAATGATAAAACATGCTCTCCTGAAATGAAAGGAATGGGGAGAAATAACGTTAAGAACCCAGGAGGTAGAAGAGGTTGAATGATGCTGAGGGAAAGCTATCCATGCTATGAAGCCTTAGGAGATGAAAGGAGGACTTACTTTAGGGAACTTATCAGTTTCCTGCCCCTCTCCTCATAGTACTCAGAAAGGTTAAAAAGGTTAAAAAGACCTGTCCCGCAAAACACTAATATGAAGAAATGTTCTTCTCAGGGGTTTACCTCCATAAGAAGGTTGACAAGTAATTTGCTGCTAGGAAGACACTAAATTACAATTTTTATACAATATATGCATTTATTTGCATACATGCAAATCTATAAAATGTGTACTATTTATATTTACATAACATTTACATACTCAGAGGAAGTCTTACTGTCTGCTAAAAGGTGCGTGTCTGACGACACTTGGAGGTAGGAGCCCCTGTTTATCCACTTTACATGGAGACTACAGTAAGCCTCCCCATTCCCCCTCACTACTCTGCTGGTTTCCTCCTAGGGCAGCAAGGGAACAAGTTAAGGCTGTACCAAAATAGAAAAGGTTCTGGGAGCTGCGCCTGAAGAAGTGCCCAGTGGCCCTTGCTGTGCTGGCATTGGCTCCTCTCTTAAGCAAAGCCTTCACCAACGTGGTGTTCTGGTTGGCTGCTGCAATGTGGAGAGCTGTCTGCCCTGCAAGAGACAGAAACAAAACCTTGTCTCCCAAGAAAGCAACTGCAGGCTGATCGGCAGCCCCCAGTTCACATGTCAGTCATGGTAAATGGACAGCAGCTAAAGGAGTTAGCTTTGAAGTTATCCCTGTTTTGTGCAAAGCGTTGTCCTAGAGATTTTCCAGAGGTTCCACTCTACTTAAATCTGTTCATGAATTTATTAAAACTGACTTTACAAATTGCCAAAAAACCCCAACAGAGTGCACTTTATAGATTTTTTTTCCTTTTGAAAATCAAGACTTGCCACATTCTTCTGGGAAGCAAACAGAAAGTTATGAGATTGACTACACTTCCCTTCATAAGAAATGAAGATAAGGTCAAGAAAAAACTCCCAAAGATTTCCTCTAATCCTTCAAACTAGGCTTTAGAATTTTTAAAACCCCATCATTATTATTTTAGTGGCTTTGAGATTCAGACTGGAATTTCTGTGTACTCAACCAGAAGCATTCTTTTAAAATCTGGATAGGAGTTTAGCCTCAAAAGCAGTGGCCACATTCCTCGTTTTCTCAACCAAATAACTACTTTTTCTCCTTCCAGGGGAGGTTAGGCAGATATCCCTTTTTTTACCAACGAGTATGTCAGAAAGCAAACTGTACATATCCTTGCAGTGCCTTTCCAATCCCTTGCAATTCCCTGGTCGAGGCCTTTGCATGTTTGCACATGTGTGTACTCAAGTTTAATATAATTCCACCTTCCAAGAAAGGTCAGAAGCCATTTGTATGTTGGTTTAGCTGTGTAACAGTTTAGCAACATATTGAACCAGGAGCAGTATAAGCCAATTTCCTAAAAGTGCAGGTAGTACTTCCTCTCCCCCCCTTCAGGGAATCCTGCCCATCCTCTTCCCCAGTGATATTACCTTCATAAAGTTCTGATGTCATCCTCTCATTGATAAGCTCAGGAGCTGCTTCCATCAAAGCCACTGCTGCCTCCAAGTTATCATACATGGCAGCTACATGAAGGGCAGTCTCTCCCACAGCACCTAAAAAGAGTAGAAGTATGTGAATTGTCAAGACATTCAACTGTACGGGACAAAAGCAGAAATAGATTTATTGAGGTGGGAAATTATGGGAGTGCTATGACCTCCCTTCAGTAGTGCCTGGTACAGTCACAAAACTGCACAGTCTCTGTCCTTCACTTCAACAAAATCTGAAAACTGAGCAGAAACTTCAGGTGTTGTAAGTTGATGGCCGACCTCAGGCACGAAGCAAATGAGCACAACCAAGTCAGAAAACTCACTTGGTTGCAAAGTTGCTGACACCAATTTAAGTCATCATCTGACTCTGCTGATGCTAATGTTTTAGCGAACTTACAAGCTACTCATCGTAGGAAGCTCTTGCCTTGCACGGAAAACCATTTTTCTCGAGTAATCCCAGTTACCTCTCTGATAGATATCACATGTTCCGTCAGTGAGAAGTTTCCTAATGGCAGCAAGGTCATTCTCTTTGGCAGCCTGGAGGAGTGGGGATTCCCAGATCCTGTAGTCAAGAAAAAGCGTCTGATAAGGAAGAAAGTCAAACACATTGTGCCTCTCACCAGAGCTAGCGTGTCCTTTGCTCGAGATAGTTTTTATCTTGAACATTTTCACTGAAAAATCAGCAATGCACATGTGCCATCTGAAGTATTCTCTGAAGGCACAAAAAAAGAACAGGAAAAAGCAGAGCAGTGCTATTCTAAAAACACACTGAGGTTCATCATCTCTGGGCTTAATGACACTGAACCGTACGGTGGCAGCAGAGGGAAAGACAGGGAAACAACCAAAATGTTTCTTGTTTTTATAGCTCACATTACGAGGCACAGAAATAGTGAATGATGGGTCACTGAAGCCCTCCTGCAAGCAGGCAGTTATCTCAGGAGCCAGAAAAAAACAGTTGTTTCTTCACACAGCACAGTAAATTAAGAAAAGGTCATCATCTGAATTGCTCCCATAGTGGAAAGAAAAGGGCAAACAAGAATTCCATCTGTGTTCCGGCAACACTTTCTATAATTAAGAGACTAAGCTCTGAAATGTCGTTCTTCCATATACAAAGTTATGGAGAAAAATTTGACAGCTTAGTTATACTATTTTTTCTCTAGTGCTGAGAGAATTGAGGAAATTTTTAAGAACTGAAATGTGTTCATGCCCTGGGAAAGAGCACACACTCAAACAAGTTCCAGACAGAGTGGTTCACTTATAGCTGAAGCATGTCCTTGAGTCTTCCATGAGGATCTGCATTATTTGAGTATATCCTTCGGGCTTGATGAAGAATTTATAAGTACAGCCACCAAACTTCACTACAGCAAGGTCTTTGGAAGCAAACAACAGGTCAAGGGAGGTGATCCTCGCTCTCTACTCAGCTCTGGTGAGGCCGTACCTAGAGTCCTGCATCCAGGTCTTAAGATCTTCAGTACAAAACACATATGGAGCAACTGGAGAGAGTTCAGCAAAAGGCCACAAAGATGGTTATGAGAATAGAACATCTCTCAGATGAGGAAAGGCTGAGAGAACTGTGACTGTTTAGCCTGGAGAAGAGAAGGCTCGGGTGATGTTCCTATCAGTTTGCATAAACACCTGAAGACAGTTACCTGCAATGTTTGTTCAGCATCCAAACAAGCTTTGCCAATGCTCAAAATCATGAGTTGGCCACACAAAAGTAAAAAAAAAAAAAAAAAAAAATCTACAAAATGGAGGTAAATATTTCTGTTATCCTTAAATATTTTCAGGTTTGTCTTGTAATTCATAAATTAAAAAGTGGTTTGGGGTGGGCTTTTTGATTTTTTGATTTTATACAAATAAAGAATTGTAAGTACCCCATAGTCAGGAGATAAAGATAAAAGGGGAGGAAAGACACTCAAACCAAACAAAAAAATTTATGTCTCATGAGTTTTCAGTATGAAATAGAAAGAGACTCCTCTCTCCCAACAGGAAGATTTCAATTTTAGGTCTTTGTTTAAATTAAAATTTTGTGCTTTTATCTCACCCCTGCTGTTTTCTAGTAAAGATGTTTAATTTGATGTTAATTATCTAGCATGGCTCAGGTCAAGCTGTAGCACGTGATGTGGAATAAGTCAAAGGATTACAGTAGAAAATGACAAATTCAAGCTGATATGAGCAAGGATAACACCAGCCCTCATTTTCCTACCAGCCTCTGTCTATCCCTTTACTACAATCTAACAACTGCCAATAGTTGTCTTAAGCACACACCCCCCAAAAAACATGTGGGACAAACACATTAGTCAAACCATCTACCTGCAGATACAGTAAATGCTTCCTCCTGGTGATGTTCCATGTATTCTGGTATTATTGAGTTACAAGATTTTGGGGATAAATACTCCATAAAGCAATAGGTGCTTTGCATTAAATGGCAACACTGATGTGAGAATATATTACCTGGGAATATAACGCTATTATAAGCCACAATAAAACCCACATCAGAGACACAGAGAATTTAAATGGCCCATTGCAAAAAATGTTTTCTTACAACTCATGCATCGTAAGTGCAGGACAGTTTAACAATAAAACAATAGGAAAATAGGCAACATGATTTCTGTGCCTTACAGGAATATTCATTTTGTGCTTTAAATTATTCTTTTATGGACAACAGGATCTTGAATTAAAAAAAAATGATATGCCATTATTCAGGACTTAACCCACTTGAAATGTGAGATTTCTGCTCTAGTTTGTAATGGAAAGACACTTTAGGCACTTGAGAAATCTTGGGGGAGAAAGCAAAACAAAAAATATCAGAATGACACAGATCAGTAGAAGTCATTTGTGTAAGTGTAAATTAATGGACATGGGCTACAAGTAATAGAAGCATAACTGAACATCATGTTTATCATTCCACAAAATGAGCACTTCCTGTCACCAAAAACACCCCATTATCTAAGTTACTAGAAACTAAACTAGAAAACCCGTGAAGAGCAGAGGAGAAATAAAAACACTCAGGATAAAAAGAACCATCCTCAACAAATCAGGGAGCCATTCTGAGATATTTTTATGTGTCCTTCACACTCCTAGTTAGGGAAGTATTCCTTCTATAGCTTACTCATGCGTCAGTTTCATTAGTAACTAATGACAAGATGATTTGATGAGGAGATTGCATCTAGGATCAAACAAACAGGAACTAAATAAAGAGGCACTCCAAGCAAAAGTCATAAGATTCAGTGTTAGTAAAGTCAGCTTGCCACCTCTGCCACTATTTTGGCTGAGAAAGACTTTGTGTTCCTGGAAAATATAAGTTTCAGAGGCAGGAAGTGGGAAAGAGGTGGGGTTTCAATAGTATAAACAATGCTACAATTAGTATGTTGATGCTTTACTGGGTAGGCCTTTGTCCCTCAAATGACCTCAGAGAGAAAGAAGGATTGGGCAAGAGATGACATGGGAGGACACAAACACAGTACCTTTTTCTCAAAAATTACCAAAGTTTTTGTAAACTAATTAAATCACATTAGTGCTACAAGGAAGGCACCTAAAAATACTATGCTCAGCTTTTGGAAACTGAGGGCAAAATTGTCAAACATTTCTTCTTATTGTAGCAACCTCCAACTGGGCTTTAAGTGCCAGAGATCTCAGGCCAAAGAGCAAGCCAGAAGAGGAACCCAGAAATGTTGGCAAATGTCATGGCACACTGCCTGCGATGTCTCAAAGCTTCATGAGTTACATGCTTCTAGCATATGCTTTTGCTCTTGTTTAATTTTCTGTCTCATAATTGGGGAAACATTTTACTCTCATTTAAAACATACCGTTCTAATTATCAGCTAATTTTTAATACATTACAGCAATGTACTCAGCATATAAATATCAAAAACGACGGGAACCAAATTTACTAATATAAAAGATTAAATGAAGTCACCTGAATTTAGAACCTTCAAAACATTTTCAATTATTTAACTTCTGCATATTTAACCAACTTTCTTCCTGACAGATCAAACACAGCACGAATTTTGCATTTTACTACTTGGGCCCCTTTTTGTGTCAAAGCAGCAGCTGGCAAAATCTGCAACTGAAGTGTCTTAACAGAACTGCCTACAGTAGATGCTTAGCTTCTGTAAAGTACCATTATGTCACTGAATGGTGAGGCTGGCTTTCAGAAAATGATTCAGCAAACATATCTAGACACCTTGAGAAGATAATTCAGCACATCTAAGTTAAGCTCCTGTTCTAATCCTGTTCATCCCCTTCAACAGTTACGGAATCAAGGAATACTAAGCTCCTGATTTACCCAGCTAAGTTAAGTTTGTAACACTACGCAGACTGGATGTTGCCTTAGAGGATCAGTTTAGGATAAGCACAGCTGCACAGCAAACCAGTAATTCTGATGGGCAATGAGAACCACAACAGTATCCACCTGGATGTGCTCCTGAGTTCTTCTCACTGAGCTAAGGCATGTGTCTGAGTGGAGGCATTTAGTGAGCCTTCATCATGCGTTACTATCGGACAGTTTTCTTCAGAGGTGATTCAATGACGTGCTCGGGAAGCCGTGAGCTGTTTTTCCAATATAGGTGAGGGCAAAACCAGGAACACTTGAAAATCCATTGTGAAACAAAGAGAAGATAAAATGTAGGTCAGATTCTGACTGAGGGAGTCATGTAAAATGTAGTTCTAAACAAGGTTAAAGATTTCACAAGCACTTTCTGCTGGTTATATGTATGCTTTTAGGTTTACAGCTTCTTAAGCACTTTGGAGTGCAGCCTGCTCGTTTCACTTATGGAGAGGTAGAGAATGCAAAGACTAGTAAATAAGTCTTAACTCTGTTATAAAAAGAAGAATTTGGATTGCTATGGTTATTCTTTCAAAACAGAGAAATTTATTAAATATGTGAACTGTCTGGACAACAACCAATCTGAAGCTTCTATTTCAAGACTGAACTCACCAGGAATGCAAAGAAACATCTCTTTCTATTCTTCCCTTTTCAGATTCTACAACTTCCATCATTCACTATATGGAATTTCCCTATTGTTTGCTTTAATTTAAGCTTGCTTCCAGCTTCAAGCTTTATTCTCATAGAGAGTCAGTTACTGAGGTACTAAAGCAATTATTTTAACCTTAGCTATAAATTCATCAGCAGGATATTATTTTAGCTTTCTCCTCTTTCCCTGTTGTGCTCAGAATATCCGTGGTCCAGAATGCATCATGAAATTGCCAGGGGAGATTCGTCTTCTCCCTTCCTTCTGCTAGCACGTGCATGTAAATGTATGAAAGCCTTCAGGAGAGCAGAGGGCTGCTCAGAGGAAGCTAACCAGCTGAAAGATGATCAAAGCAATCACCTAGCAAGATGCCAAAGAAGGAGTTAGGGAATAATTGCATGAAGTGAAAAGGAGACAGATAATAGGGGCTTGGACAATCAACAGGGTCAGCAAATTTCTTCAGCACCAGCAAGACTCAGCAAATTAACTGGAACCCCTTGCTCATGTATGTCAAAGCTCCTTCAGCTGAGAGTAAACAGAGCTTCTCTGAAAATAAATTAAACAGGTTAATAATTGCCAATGTTACTAGACAAGAAACTGATAGGGAATTCTTATCCCTTCAGATATTTAGCTATCTACCACACAAAGCAGTAGAAATCTTTATCAGTTATTTCCAGCAGGGCATTATCCTTGCTTTAACTTCTTTTTTTTCCTAATTCTGCACCTGAGACCATCATAAGAATAATCTCATGCTAGAACTGTTTTAATTGTTCAGAAGTTGTTAGTTGTTATATATTATCACTGAATTTCTCATAAAACAAATTTGTTCTCTGATGTATAACCTCATTCTGCATCAAAACTTCCAGCCCTCCTCAACAGGGATTTTCTTGCAGTTTTATTCCAGGTTCTGTTCCTTACCCCGTGTCTAATCATTTTTTTCTAATGGCTTTTTAATGTGGGGTGGGTTTTTTTCAGGGTACAAATTTCATGTTTTCTTCTTCAAAAGGAAACCTATAGCCAAGTTTAGGAAGTCAAATAACTTCCTAAATCTATGAGCCTGAGATGCATTTTAGGCTGAGGTTGGGTGTGTGTATGTCTGTGCATTGCTGGGGAAACACGGATTCTGAAGGACATTTGCACTTGTGAAATTAGGGAGATCATTTACCATTATTAGTCTCAAAACTTCCACTGGGATGAAGGTGGATCAGCAGAAGAAAAGATCAGAAATGCTGCTATTGATGCTTTTGATTTTATGTTACATGCAGCAGCAGATTTTTCAGCCAATTTTTCTGTGCATCTTGACTACTCAGAAGCACTGTTGTTGCAACAAGCTATAAATTAAGTGGAATTGGAAGCTGGCATCTTTATTTCACTGTCACCTTTGGGTGCAAAGGAACTAATTAGTACTTACAGGCATTGTGGGCTTTAAGACAGCACAATCCTATGTCAAATTCTGGGCTGAAAACCCAGTCATGTTTTTTAGACAAATGAACAGCCAAATGGGGACATCTCATTCACTACCAGCTTGAGAAAGATTTATGTAGAAGCTGGAGGCTCTCTGTGTCCCTGTACAACTCTTCAACAATCCAGTTTACCAGCATTAGGCTGAGCTGCTTTTTTATTTGTGCCACATTTGTTTTCAGGGTAAGCAAAGCACCTCACTAATATGTCTGGGACACTAAAGAGCCACCAAAGAATTTGGAAACTAAAGGTTTTATTGTGGCATCTTTGGAATGACCATAGCTCTCTGCAAGTTAGGCAAATTGTTCCAGGCACCTCTAATGTGTTACTTACTATTTATCAATCAGAGTTATCGATACAGGCAATAACAGGAGGAAAAATACTACATAATTGTTATAATTTTACAGGTACTGGAACCATATACTCGCTCTAATTTATATATTGCTTATTTTTTATGAATAGTGCAATTCTCATAGGGTGGAATTTCTAAAACCACATTCTAGGAGGAATTTGTTCGTGTTTCCTTAGAAACTCTTGCACTGAAAATAATTTCTGGAAGATCTATTACACAGTGACAGACCTGTGATTCTTCTTCACCTCTATCAGGCCCAAATTTTTATAAGTATTTATCTCTCTGTTCTCTGTCTTTATGAATTATGTCGAGGATTTATGTTCATATGCTTCAGGCTGTGTAGATCCCAGATCTTGCTTCCAAAGATGATTCTAGAGAGGACATATGAGATGTGACCTCTGTCCCTGGGGTTCCACATTGAGCTACAGGCTGTTTAAAAAGGAGAGTCATCAATAGAGAGAAACCAGAAGATTA
This sequence comes from Corvus cornix cornix, assembly GCF_000738735.6. NCBI lineage: Eukaryota > Metazoa > Chordata > Aves > Passeriformes > Corvidae > Corvus > Corvus cornix. Next base: position 28,824,315 of record NC_046332.1, on the reverse strand, counting down.
AGGCCAAATAAACTCAAAATCCTCTATAAGGTTAGGAGATTATATGGCATTTTCTGAACCTGGATTCCCCTGGGGGAATATTATGCAGTGCAGTATTAATCCCTCTCTGTGAATAATGCTGAGATCTAGTGCTAGTAAGATTCAAATAACTGTTTCACACAAAGAAAGAGAATGAATATCAATGCCAGGTGGTGACAACTACCAAATGAGTCAGTTTTCAGGTATTATCACCAGTTGTCAGACAGAAAAAAAGCCTTGTTCTTCTCTCGAAGACTTTCTTTGTGCAATTAGAGAACACCAGCTAAATAGTAACATGTTTACCACTGGCTTTCAGTAAGACAATAGTAGAATTTAGTCACTACTAATTACTGTATGTATTCCAACACCATTTTCACTAAGAAGAACTCAAGCTGAAGCCACAACACTGCAGTTCTATACCACAAAATGACAGGATGCAGCAAAAGCCCTTTTGGTTTACAACAGTTTTTCCACAAAAGCAGAGGTTTCATGAGAAGAGTTCCCATACACAAGTCCCCAGAGAAGGTCTTCTTGTTGTGTTTTTCTATCTGTACATAACTAAAAATGTGAAAGCAATTAAACTCATCCCAGTCCTCTGCAAAATGTTCATTTCTTTTCTCCTCAAACTCTAAGCATCTCCGGGGACAAGAAAGGAAAGAGTAGGATAATAAGAGGAAGAACTGCCCCCTTTAGGAAAAGAGTTTTCACATATTGGCACCATGTAATTTGTGACCAAATAGGAAAAGGCTAATTTGTGTTAGCTGAAACATGTGGGAAACATATAGACCTAAAATGGTAGGGAAAATTGTGTCCCAGTGCAACCCTGATTTCACAGACAGTGAATATTGTACCCACTACATGTGTTTTACAGAGAATTTTGTAAAGAAACACAGAAAAGTTAACTTTGGGGCCAGTGGGATTGCACTATAGTGATCTAAGAGAAGATTATGCAGAAGGGTTTATATGACTAACAATTTTTCTGCTTTCCTCTGTCAGTAGCAACATGGAACCAACATGGAACCAAGTAGAACCGAGATGTTCATGGGCCTGTAGCACCATGACTAATGAGGACTAATGAGCAAAGAGAAGGTCCAATGGCAATCAAATGGCCAATGTGAAAGGGAGCAACCAAAAGGAAGGGGCCAAACCCTTCTTGGCAACAGGAGATGGTAAACAAGGGACTGGAACATCATCGAAATGTATGATTTTGGAGGTTCAGGTTGAATATTTAGGAAAAGAAAAAAAACGTTTTTCACTAGGAGGTTACTACAGCACTGTAACAGGTACCTAAAGCTGTGGTGGAGTTTCTGTCCTGGGAAACTTTCAAGACTGAGCTTAAGCAATGTGATCTATTGCTGGCAATAGTTCAGCTTCAAGTGGGAGGTTAGATAGAGATCAGCAGAGCTTCTTTCCACATGTGTTTGGCTTAAAAATATGAAGATACTGTTATAATAATAAAAAATCATCATAGTACAATTTACTGCTTATTGGTATTAATTATTAGTATATAATCAATATAATTAATTTAATATATTAATATATTTGGACTTCTATTTTCTGCTCACTTGGATCTTACAGAATCTGCTGAGAACTTATTTTTCAGTTACCTGTGATGCTTTTCATGAACACACCAAAATGTAAACACTTCAGCATTCCACAGAAATACTATTGTTCCCATTGTCCCTCCCATTTTAAGTGTATTTAAGTCCCACTGCTCTGAAGCAAACTGGAACAGGCTTTGTTACTAAGTCAGAAGTTAGATCATTATATAGTTCTTTCCCTAAAGATGTACTTTTGTCCCTCTTAAGATGCTTCCTTGCATATTTCTATACATATATGTGTATATACATATACATATGTATAGATAGATTTTGTCCCCAAAGATGTTCAGAGTTATGTGTCGAAAGAAAAAACAGATTTTACAAGCAACTGGAAGCAATTTGTTATTTGAGTACTGCAGCACTTGTGCATGCAGAAATGACAATGAAAACCAGATCCAGCTGTATTTCCATGAATAGTCCTACATTTCTGTGTGTGGAAGGAGCAACTCTGGACAGCAGTAACAAACAGCCTTGATTCAGTGTTCGCTTGGGAAGACACAGGCATCTTCTGGATAACCTAAGGTCTAATAGGAGTCACTGTACTTGTTGACAGCCAGGTCATAGGGCTGAGCAACCACAGTCTGACCCAGGAGATGACTGACCCCCAAAACGTTCAACAACATTAAGCCTACTCTATCCCACAGTTAGAGCAAACTTTAGAGAAACAGAAAGCAAAATCCTCACAAAAAAGCGCCACTATTTCAGCTGACTGCAGCCTATACCTCACACACACTCCTAATAATAATAATAATAGTAATAATGTTAATGATAATGATGACAGTAATAATGATAATGATAATAATAATAATTACAAACAAACCTTCATGCATTTTCCTGTGAGCTTTACCAATGAAGCAGGAAAGACAAGAGAATACATTATTAATCTGTGACTGAAGTCCTGCACTCAATGTAATTCAATTGCAACCTGGTAAATCTACCTGTGAAAGCAGATAAGATTGGAACTCAGAAGCATTCCACCTTGAAAGAAGAAATCTGATAGACAAGAGTGCTCCAGGGTTGTTTAAAGTTTATCTACTGGCAGAAAAGCCTAAGGGGAAAGAGTGAGAATCAGCTACAGGGAGAGCAGCAGAAGAAAGGGAAGACAAGAAGGCTGAATTCACTGTACCTTTTCTGCTGGAGTAAGTAGATTTCATCCAGATGTTTATCCCAGGATTTTTTGCCTTGCAGCTTCTGACTTAGTCCATTCCAGATCCGGGAATAGAAGGGATTGCTCTCCCCAAATAAAGGTACCCCCATATCACGTCCCTTTTGCTCTCTTGTCTAGCTGCCTGAAAGCCTGCAATCCCCACTTTGGAAAGAAGTCAGGAAAGGCTCACTGCAGGTCACCACTCCTCCACCCTCAGTTACTTACAGAGGAGACTGTCAGTCAGCTGCATCAGCTGATCAAAGTACATGTAAAAACACAAAATAAAATCACTTGTTCCTAGCAGACCATACTTGAGCCTCATTAATCACTTAGTTTCCAAAATAGCCCAACCCAAAGGTGTGTCTGATTTAGAAGTATCTTGCCAGCAGCCTACCCCTCAAAAAGACCCTGTACAGCACAGAAGAAGTCATACACAATCAAAGTCCTAAGCTTCTACTATTTTGATTTTGAAATCTAGAAGTTAGAAGCAATCATTCTCCTTCTGTATCTCTGAATTCCTCTGGAAAGCAACATGTAAGCAATTTTGAAATAGACAGCTGAGCAAGTCAGGCAAAACACCTTTAAGGTGAGTGAACATGTGGGAACGTGCCCTAAAAGACACAGGGCTCTAGGAAGGTAGCAGAGAGGAGGACGCACCTCCCACCTCAGCTGTCTGCAAATCCCATTAAAGAAATTACGTTACAGACTCCACCTTCTCCACGTAAAACAAAACCACTTTACTCCACAAGCTGGAAGAAGAGTTTATGTAGATTAATATGTAATCTTTACAATATTCCATTTTCATTTAATGTTCTAAAAACTCTCATTATTTCTTCACATTTCCTCCAGAAAACCAGCATTTAGGAAAGGGATGAAAATTTCTATTTGACAAAAACTTTTTTCTTATTTAACAAAAACTTGATTTTGGTACAAAAAACCATATTCATAGTCAGGGGGTATTTGTCTGCAAAGCAATAGACCAAATATCAAAATGAAGAGACAAGATATCCTTCTTTGTGTGAAGAAGCTGAAAGCTATGAGGGAGAAAAGAAAAAACAAGAAGTAAGAAAGAGAGAAGAGAAGAGAAGAGAAGAGAAGAGAGAAGAGAAGAGAAGAGAAGAGAAGCAGAAAGCTCCTAATTTCTAATCTTCTTTCCCTAAAGACTTGTCCTAATATTCTTGCACCTTGAATCAAAAGAAATAGCCCTTCATTCCTACTCCTGCTGTAGTGGAAAACAATTCTGTTCAGGGTGCGTGGACCTAAGCAGAATCAGTAGGTAAGGGAGAAAAGTGTGTAAAATTATAGGACTGAGTCATCTCTTTGAAACTCCTGGTTTATTTAGAGGTTACAAAACCAGGATTAATATCCAAATGTCTGTGAACTCATGATGTATCCTATTCAATAAAAACATAGATTGCCACACAGAAAAAAACAATGCTTTATGGCAAACGTGAGGAATCATATCCTAAAATATAAGATTCACTGAGTTGACGAGTTCTAGGAAGAAATGTCAAGTTAAGCTGTCAGAATGGGAAGAATATATTACTTGCTTCATTGAGAGGTTAGAATTTATACCAGCCAGGTGTTTTGAGTATATATTGTGTTTTTAATGTATTTTTTTAAGAATATCAATAATGAATCCCTCCTAAAACTATGAGGGGTGGGAGGGAAGCAACTCCTCTCGAAGTTGAGAAAGATATTTAGACACTGAAGTGTTAAGTGCCTCTGACAGACGAACACAATCTCTATTTCTGCCAAGCAGAGAATACTTTCTACTGTCTCTCCAAGCAGTACAAGCCCTAGAAGAGGGGTATCAGCAGGGCAGGAAAGCAGTGACTTATTCCTGCTTCCTCTGGGCAGCACTGCCACCCTGACAGCAGCTCTAAGGCACAAGAGATGAAGAACAGTCAGACAGCAGGTTGAGGAGGGCATTGCTAGCTCACCATGGAGGCAACAGCTGCAGCAGCCAGCGCAGTCGCAGCAGCTGCAAACCAGTGTCGGGTGGACTCACCACACAGTCATGGGCGGCTCCTTAGGGCTCTCATTATGGCTTCAGACTGCAGTAAAGCTGGCTCAATAGTCTTCCCTTACCCACTTGTATGAACATAAAGTCCAATACTACAAAAGAGAGTTTTCTTGTAATTCATGGTAGTGGTCATTTTCAGTGGCAGTAGAATAGGGGATGAAAGGTGGATGAAATATGTCAGTGTATGGTACAGACTGAAGCCTCTTTAGCAGATCATGACCATACCACTTAAGCACTGCTGGGCTTTCAGCCTAGCAGGAGGCTGTAAATAGTTTTTTTCAAAAACTAAGGACCTGATAAGGCTTTGTAGTTGAGGTGTGGATTGTAGGTCTACACAGTTTTGGTGCATGTGGTTTTCCAAATACCTGATAGGTGCTCTTAGGTCTTTGAATCCCTTTCCTCACCTCCTGAGTCATGTTGTGACTGGCTCCTAGCCCTTTATCTCCTGATATTATTCTAGCTCTACTTGTTTCTTGTTCCAAGCTCCTACTGCAAACCGTGTCTTTATCCTGGCTGCCAGTGATGCCCTTTACTGGTGTATGTCTTGACTTCTTTCTGAAATGGGGGAATTCTGATTGACCCAATTCTTGGACTCTCTTGATTCCAGCATGACCCCATCTAACAAATATGACAGCTGATGTCAAAATCTCCTTACACACAAATTCCCTTCTATATCCATAGGCCATCCATGGCAATGTAGGCACAAAGAAATGCAGAACACAACCTGTCCAAATGTGTTTCTCACACCACAGTGTCTAACAACACAAAATTAGAACAGACCAGCAATGATGGAGTGATGTTGGTTCTGTGCAGTTCAGTCACCCCGTGGCTCTAGGGTATCTATCAATATCACATATGGCACAGTTAGGATGTGCTGCCCTTTGCAGGGCTACAGAAACTGTGCAAATAAGCCAGTGTGTGGAAATGCTTCAGTGACAACCAATTCCTATTTTCCCATACCTGCTATAAATACAAGGGAACAAAAAAACCACTCTTGGGGATTGTGATCTTGCCAGAGACAATACTCTGCACTTTTTAGAGTGCAATGCATTTCTTTCAGGTCAGCCTTGAATTTTTAATTTTTTTTTTTTTTTTAAAGCAAATCTGAAGAGTTGAGTGTGAATGAGGTGACTCTTGGTGAACCTGAAACTCAAGCTAGCATTTTTCAGCAACATACTTGAAAAGGAAAATTATTACAGGAGAATGATAGGAAAACACTGTAGGAAATTTTTCATATAATCTCCAGTTTTGTTTTTATCCCAGCCACCTTTTCAGTCCCTTCTTTCTTTTCAAAAATAAATCAACACAGCTATTACCTGGGCTACTATAAAAGTAATTTCAGTGCTAATGTAGAGACAGATGTAATTTGCACAGTACATGGATTCCTTTCCTTCTGAATGCTCCTGACCCCTACATTCCATGTTCTTACAAAACTCCTGTTAACCTTCCTGGAAATTTTGAGTACTGGAGGTATGTAAGATTAAATCCAATGTGCTTATCTGGTGACAAATCAGGATGGGAGTGCTTTTTTTTTAATCTTTCTGGTTTTATCTTACAGATTTTTTAGGGGGAGGGGGAATTGCAAGAGCTGCATGATATTTTGAAGTTACTATAAAGATGTAAGTGTAATCCTGGTCTTTCACAAAATCCACAGGAATGCAAGCTCTGAGTAGCAGGAAATGGAAAAGATAAAAGGCACTGTAAAAGTAAGGAAACCTATTGAACCTAAAGGCAAAACAAAATTAGCTAGACATGGTAGATATCCCCCATTTTGATCTTCTGAAAAGTTTTTTAAGGTTTCTGTTAAACACAGAAGATTATGTAATGAGTGGTATCAGGAGAACTCACACGAGGTGGCTTTTGAAGAGAAAGGAAAGAAAGGGAAGTCAACTCATTTATTATGATGAATTGAAATTCCCTTCTTCATTTACCTTCTAAATTTCCCCCCCACATCCATGTTAAGCATCTGGTAGACGAATAAAGCAGCATAATTAGATGCTTAACACATTCAGAGCCACTGAGTAGCCAAGTTATCTTGGCTAGAGTACAGACAACCCAAGTTTTATCTGTCAGAGATAAGTATTACTTCAAACCATCTGCTGGACAAATTTCCACACAAAGATTTGCCTGTTTTGCCAGAGCCACAGACTGACAAGTCAATTCAGAAACTCTTATTCTTCCACTTATTTCCCCATGTCTTTTTCGCATATAATCTCTCTGAATCACATGTATGCTCAAATCTTAAAAATAAAAATACATTTTTTCTCAAATTGACAAAAAAAAAAAAACCAACAAACCACTATAAAAATTAGCTCTTAAAAATTGCCACTTCAGAAATCTCAAGAGAAATTCTGTCATTTCAGCCACAGCAAAACAAAGCGCATGGATTGCATTCCCATGTTTAGACTACCATCTTAAGAGCAAGAATGGAAGTGCAACCTACAACCAGACCAGTCTTTCAACACTTCCCCTGTACATTTCTGGTTGTACTGCACTTCTTTGTTTGAAATCTCAATGTCTAATAAAAGATCTAAAGATGTGATTTGTGAGAGAAAAGAATGAGAGCAGCAGAAGTACAGGAAAAAGCAATGACAAATAAGAGTTTCTAAGTACCAAGAGAACACAGAACAGAAAGTCAGGAATTCACCAAGTCAGCGGTAAACAGTGATGTAGTTTCTCCATGTCTATAATGGATAATCTTCCATCTGAGAAGATTGTAATAATAACTAGGCAGCAACTTCTTGATGTATTACAGATATGTTAGGGAATCCTGTTGGACTGTGATATTTCCAGTTGTTCAAGTTATATATCTTACTTGGGTAGCATAGGAAAACAAAGCTGTGGATGACTGTATGGAAATGCACACTGTTCTGTACAGTTTGATATCACACAGCTGAGTGGTGACACCTATCAAAAACCAAAACAAAGTAACAGAGGAAAATAACTAGATATTCCAGAGGCAGAATACTAGTGGTGTTATCTCCACCAGTCTTGAGAAACTCTTATCTTCACAAGATCTCATCTGCTGTGTAAATATGAATTACTTCACCACCAGTAAATCACAGGTAACCCAGCAACAGACGTAACTTAACAATGCATTATAAACTCTATCATGGCATAAGTGTCCTTGAAGAATCTACTCTATATGATGCAACTAGTCCTGATGTGTAATTCCATGAATCCATCTCCTGGCCTGGAGGAGTGCAAAAGGCTAGAGGGCAGCTGGCTGTAAATAAAGTATTACACTGAATTCCCTTAATTAATAGCATGGGCTTGTTGTATGTGAACGTGTGTGTAGTAAGCCTGGTTCAGAGAATTAAAGTGAAGTGGTCTCTACTTCTTGACTCAAATTAGCAGAAGCAAGGACAACTACTTGTGGTGAGAAATGGCAGCAGAGGCACAGACTCCTTTGAAAGATGCATTCCCAAGGACCTCATCAGTTGGATGAGGGATCAGTGATAGCTCCATTGTCTGTTACAGAACAGCAGCACAAAGATCACTAGATTTTGTCAAACCTACCCTGCCAACATTTGCCGCAGACTTCGTAGCATTTCCAGGAAAAGCCAAAAGAGATTTGAAGACCTCTGAGGACTGCAGTCATATCGGCGATGTGAAGGAGATCTCTTAGTGAAATAGGATCACCAAGAGTATTAATGATTCATAAAAAACCTTGAATGAGGGAGTCCATGGGATTTTACCTCACTGGGGAAGCCCAGGCAAGGATCCTTGATGGTTTTCTACTGTTACAATTTAAAGTACTAGCTACAGTGAGAAAGCTTTCTGTTAGTGAATTGGGAAGCTTATTTACTGGTGGTTTACATAGAGACCAATCCCCCAGCCTCCTGTCAAGGAAGGATGTCCCAGGGACTCATGTACTCAAGAGAAGCAGAAGCATATTCCTTTATAAAAGGAGGATTGAGTAAATGTGAAACCAATAATCTACTCCTGCAGATAGGAAACTGGTAGTGGGTCCTAACACAAAAATACAGAAAAAGAAAAAAAATGGGCTTGGAACCTCATCTGGACTGTAAACTAACATAAAAATTGTGGCAGTAGGGTTATAAGATACTGAAATCAAGTCATGAGAGCCTTCTCATTCAGATTTCCTCAAAGGAGGTCTAGGATTTTAAGGTATCCCAAGGGTGTTACCAGGAATCTCTAAACCAGCTTCCAGCAGAGTGGGAAAAACCATTAGCAAAAAAGACCACCTCACTAATTAGTTTTATTTTGTGGCCAGGAGTGCCACAAGAATTGCTACGTCTTTCATTCAGTAACGGTAAAGCTCTGTGTAAGAGTGGGTAGGCCCTGCTTTTCAGTAGAAGTTGTCCTTGCTCCTAAAAGTACATAAAAACATGAAGGAATAGTTCTGGGACCCATCCATGGCAAGGCTAACCCCCAAATCTGTGGCCAGCAACATTTCTGCAGTTTGAAGAAAGAAAGAAGTTGGTGCAACAGCTGCTTGGTTTTCATGCCTTATAGCATTGATTTGAGACTGGATGTGAGTTCACTGACTCCCAATTTCATAGCTGGCATCAGGCTTAAAAGATCCTCTGAAACCTCTGAAGTATGAATACATCCTGATTTGACTCTGAGTTTTTTGAGTCTTAGCCAATAGTGACTGTATTAATAAGCCAGGATAGCAGACAGGAAATAAAACTTGGACTGTGACTGAGGTTTTTTTTGTGACAACAGGTGACACCACTCAGTACTTGGAACACACAGCTCTGAGATATGCTGTTGTCCAAAGCAGCATTAGGGGAATTCCTGAATATATGCTTTGGTGGAAGAGGAAGAATTTTGAAGGTAACTGCTGATGACAAAGCTTAAACTTTAGTCCTGACAAACAGAGGAAATCTGGGCCCTTTTAAACACTTGTCTTTAAGAATATTGCATCCTGAGAGCAATTCCTGGTAGAGTCATTCAACTGTACATCTCAGATTACAGGGCTTGCTACAAATAGCTGCAACCTGTGAAATCCCAGAGCAGAGTAAAAATCCTTCTTTTTATTCCTCTGCCCCACCTTGGTCAGGTCCCTGAGTGTACTAAAAGCCTCATCTGCTACCTCCACCCTCATACTCATCACCTCAAAGTCTGTACAGTCTCCCATGTTTCCTAGGTTTCCAAGTTTCCTCCCAGCTTTCCTCGGGTTTCCTTCTCCCTGTCTCCTCTGCCCGATCCCCAAATCTTGTCAAGGGTGGAGTGAATTTCTGCCCGACTCATCCCCTATCGTCTCTGAAGCCCACCCAGCCTTTAGGGACCTCAGAGGCAGCTTGAACTCTGCTACCCAGACCAAATTTTCCCATGCTTTTTCTCTCAATAGTCTTTCCTTGGCTTTGTGTCCCCGGAAATCATCCTATGGAAACCCACAACAACTGATCCACTCTACTTACAGCCCTTTCTGACCACAGAACCCTGGAAGATGTGAGGACTCTCTTGATGGGACGGGACACTTACTGTCAGGTTCCTGAATGTACTAATGGGCTTTCATGGCCCTGAACAGTCTAACCCAGGGCTTTCAAAAAAGCTACACACACGCGCACACACACACACACACACTCAGGTGATTGCCCAGAAGCATAGAAGCCCTGTTTAAGGTCTGTCTTGTGTCTTCAGCTCCTGCCTGCAGCTGTACTTGTGTTTGGCCATGGGCTCCAGTGATCTGGCCCCTGACCTGCTCACTGACTTCTAGCTTGGCTTCATGCTTGCCTTGTCAACATGGATATATACCTTGTGATAAGCAGACCTTGTCACCATCACTGGATATCACTCTGATCAATGGATTAATCTCCTAGCTTGATCCTAGACCTGCTTCACCACCACGAAATTGCCTCACAATTTAGGGTCTTGCTTGAGCAGCCATCTCCAGGTCTGCCTACCCACCTTGCTCAAATAGTATGGGACTACACCCCAGCTGTGAGGCCCCTGTCCTGTCCAGTGTGAAGTCAGGCTCTGTTTCCCATCTGTTAGGGTGCAGCCAGCCCTTGCTGCTTCCTAACACTTCCCTCACAATTTAAGACGTCCTATAAAAACCTCTGCAGTTATTACTCATTTAATTGCAGTCTTGAAGATTGTCCCAGTGAAGTCTTGACTGGTTCTGGAAGTTTTGGCAGTAGCAGGAGATCATGGGCAGATTTCAGATCTGACTGGTTGATTGCAAAATTAACTTAGAGAATCCATTGGTCCTAAAGTAGAAACAAATATTTCTGCTTATATGAACTTGTTGTTTTCAACACCAGAAAAGGAATAATCACTGAAAACGGTAGATTCCACTTGTGCTATCTGAAGACCTGCTTACAGAATTTTTCTGATAGACAAGTGACAAAGAAGACAGTGGTTTCTTGCATTAACTATTGGAAAACATTTGATTACGTGAGTTTATCAGTTAGATCCCAAGTCAACAGAGTTTAAAATGGTCTCCTCTGAGGTGAAGCAGGAGAAGCTAGATGTGTTCCTCTCAAAGGGGTTATCCTGAAGGATATTCTTCAAGGTACTTGTTGCTGGGAAAGAACAATTACTGTTAGGTAATGGCCCATTCAGAAGTATTTGTCTATTAATCAGCTTTGGTTAGCTAAGCCAGGGAAGGCTCAAGTTACTGTGTTACTGTGTGAGTAATCCTGCTCTTTGTGCACAGATATGGTATTGCAATAGTTAAGAAAAGATACTCAAGGGCTGCAGAACTCATTGCCCTGAGCTTCTGGGAAAAGGACTGTTATACACCTCATGGAAAATTTTATGGCAGAAACTGACGAGTGTTGTACGCAAAGGGAAACTGATCCAGGGAGATGGCAGTGAACTAAACTTAAAATAAAATTTTATAAGCACTGAGAAAGGAAATAACCAATCTCCTGTAAGATGGAATTGGTTGGATTTCATTTAACTACTAGAACGTAAATAATTTGTTTATTTGGTTACTTATTAGTAATTTATTATGTTTTCCTTTACTTCTGCTGGAAAACTTGGCGATTGAGATATTTTTGTTTGAATTCTTGTTTTTCCTCAGATTCTATTGTGTTCACCCTATTTAATAATGGAGGATTCTTCTTCAGATTCGTGTTACTTGATTAGACTTTATCAGCTAATGAATTTTGAACCCGATGCACCACAACAACCAAAGAGCTACAAGAGCTGTATTTGCATTAGTGAATTTTTTACCCTCATCCCCTCCAAGAAGTTGAGAGAAATTTTACTCCACCACAGAAAGAGGTATGTTCTAACCACATAATTAAAGACAGATGAATGATCAAAATTAATCATCACACTCTTCCCCCTGAGAATGTTGAATATACCAGAAAGCTGTCCCCTGAAACAGATGTGCACTGATTAAAAACCGAGTACAGAACAAAATTATTCTGAGAAGTCAGGTCTTTGGCCACTTGTACATACTCCACACGCAGCTGAATTTTTCTGTTATGAAGAGTGTCCTGAAGCTTTTGAAGTGCATGCTTGCAATGACAACCAACTACGTTCTTAAGTAGAAAGAAGTTCCATTGACTTACACAGCCCTGAATAGGACTGACATTTAGAAAACAAACTATTAGAGCAAGTGTTCTATCTTCATAAGAGATTCTAAGAATAGAATTTGAAATAAAAAGTTACCATTCCCTTTGCAAGTATGACTTCTGAGTTTTCCCAGGCAGAGGCTCATTTATATCCTCCCTGAAGTCTCTTACTATCATTGGCCATGGACCAAAAATTAAATATGTTTAAATTTCCTTAAACTACATCTCCACCAAGGATTTATTTTTTTTATTGTTTAGATGATCCAAAATGACACCTTTCCCTTGAACTACCAACAAAAATATCACTCATGCTGTTGAAGGGAGTATAGGTGATGTGACACAAAGACCAGAACAAGGCACCACAAATTTGGTATAATGAAACAGCATCAGGAGGTGACTCAGTAATAACACCATTTTTTCTTGATTCAGCCCTTATGTCCCAGTGTGGAAGTGTGGTCAGTGTACATCCACTGTCACTAAACACAAGCTCCATGTAACACCCAACAACTGAATAGCAAATATAAATGCATATTTTATCTTACTTATTCCAAACAGTTTCCATAGTGAGTGTCCTAGGTTTTAACCTATATATCTATGAAACACAACAAGAGCCTAGTGGTGTGGAAGCTTTGACGTGTCTCTGAGCCCTGTGTGTTAATTAGGAGAGACTGACTGACCTCTACTGGATTGATCAGAGTTCGTTCACATTGTTGATGGTATCACAAATACAATCCAAATACAGAGGGCACCTTCAGTAAATTGATGACCCCAAACTGTGGGGAATGCTCACTATACTGGAAGGCAGGGCTGCCATTCAGAGATAAATAAAACTACTTGATAAAATGAAGTAAGAGGCCAAGAGGGATCTCATGGGGCTCAACAAAAACAAATACTCAGTCCTGGATCTAGGGTAGGAAAACTACAGGCTAGGGGAAGATTGGCTGGGGACCATCTCTGCAGAAAAGAGTCTGCAAGTTGAACATAAGCCAGCAGGGTGTCCTTGCAGCAATGAAGGTCAACCACATGCTAGACTGCATTAGCAATACTGTAGGCAGTATGTCAAGAGAAATTATTGTTCCCTTCCATTTCAGAGGGGTTACGCTGCATTTAATAAGAGGCTGAATCCAGGGCTGGGCTCCCCACACTGGCAAACAGGAGCACATCAAACAGAGGGTTGCAAAGATGGACAACACTGAGAGAGCTGCTTTTGTTTGTCATGGAGATAGCTTAAAGGGAGGGGAGGGGAAGAGAAGGGAAGGGAAGGTACAGGACTGATTGCTGTGTTCAACTACCTTTAGTAGGGTCACTGAGGGGATAGAACCAAACTCTTCTCAGAGGTACCAAGGAAAAAAGCAACAACTTTCAAACACTGCAGTGAGGGTGATTCAGCAATACAATAGGTTGTCAAGGGAGGCTGTGACATCTCTGTTCTTTGAGCTTTTCAAAACTCAGTTGAACAGGACTCTGAGAAAACTGATCCAGTTTTGATGTCAGCATTGCTTTGAGCAAGGGGAGACTACAGCCTTTTTAAAGGCTATAAACCTATAGAAGTGCTTCTAAGAACTTAAAATTTGGCAATTCTTTAAAAAGTATTTTATTAAGATATGAATGTTCTTTATCTAATCATTACTTATTTACTTGATGCTAGTGCATGCTAGGGCTGTACAGCCATCAAAATTACGAGATTGTCACCTCCTACAAACATTTGCCAAAGCGGTTATTGGAGGTGACCAACTGTCCAAAAAATGTGACTCTGTTGTCCTGCAGGGTTTTCTGTGTGAACCAGTTCTGCACACCAGAGTCGTCTCTGAACCAGCTTGCTTCTTAACCTGCCATCTCTTGAAACTTCTACAATATTTGTGTTTATAGTTTGGAAGAATCTATGTCTCATCTGCTCCTCCTGATTTCAGAGTCAAGTTGCTGGATGTTCAAGGCCATCATTCTCCCAATAAATGAAATGGTAGCATCACTTGGAGTAGAACCTTCACAAATACTAAATCAGATCAGCTGAAGCCCTTAAGAGGGCCATTTCCCATTCATACAGCAGAATAACAAGGATTAGTGTTCAAGTCCTTGCCCATCTTCTGATCTGAAGCCTGCAAGATCAGAGGTCATGTCTTTAGAACTGCTGTAAGAACATTGTATCCAGGTGACCTTCATCCAAACCCTGGGGAAAAGACCACAAAGTATTTTTCCGCCTGAACATCTCCTGTGCACCCACGGCATTTTTCCATAATTTGCCCTTTGGAGTCACCAAGTTTATTGAAAAAGAAAAGGTAACCGAATACACTTACTCAGTTTGGCTTCTCCTGTTTTGAATTACCAAGGAAAAGAGTAATGCCTTAAAGCTTTCACTGCATCTTAATTTTTTTCTGACGTCAGCTGTAAATGTTGGCTCCCAATCTACTTCTCGTGTGATGCCACATACAAACTTCATCCAAACACTGATTATCTCTATTACAGACCAGACCGTAAGTTTAGTGTTTTGGTTCCAGTTTTCAAGAAGTGGCATGTCACCTCTTGTTTTTTCCTTATTTAGGCTATGTAGTGTTTTAAATCATTCCTCGTTTGGAAATTTCCTTTTTCTGATTTTTTTGACACATCTTCATCCAATAACAAAACTCTGATATCTGTTTCTTTTTCAGGAATAATGTGATCAGAACGTGGAGTGTGGGAAGCACGTACATCGATACCCTAATGCTTATAAAACCTGTAGGACTTACTTTGCCAACTCATATCCACAGTTCACAAACCTCTGCCAGCTTGCAGACCCATGAGTGCTCTGCAGCTCTGCAACAGTTTCACAGATACTTTTAGTTCCAAAACATTTCTGGTTAAGAGTACCTTTGAAAAGGTTACATTTTTGTCAAGGAGAATTTAGAAACAATAAATTGGAAGAAACAAAAGTACTGACAATATGAATTTAAACTGTATTACTAAATTTCTTCTCTGAACTAGTAATTCCTCCAGGTATGGCAGCTATGTCTGAAACTACCTATCCTGATTCCTTTGCCATGGTATGATGAACACAAGCTCTTGGCTGCATTTTTAATTTGCATGGTGCCATACAATGAGTGTTAAAAGTATCTTGGTGATGACTATAAACTGGGGCAATCATTCTTACTTTGTTGCATTACCTGTGGGAGATAAACTTTGTAATAATAAACAGAGCAATTATAACCTGATAATATATCATAAGGTAATTTAACACCGAATAATTTAAATGGTCAGTTTTTCCACAGCTATCTACCCTATGTGAGTGGTATACATTGAAACTGTACTCAAGTGAACAGATTACTTTAGAAAACAGAGGAACTTATCACAGGGCTAATAAAAGATCATTTTGCAATTTTAATAATAATTCTCACTACTAGAAAGCAAATACAATCTTTAGCATTTTATCTTTTGTGTCAGTTCTCTAATACTGCCTATGTATGCAATATTATGTACTATATGCACAGTATACTATTATCCTTTCCTATATAAAGTACTTTTTATATTAATAGCATATTGTTTATGTCATGTAGAAACAGCAAACCTTCCAAGCCATGACTAGGAAGTCATAGGAAGAAAACCCTAAGAGTATACCTTCCAACTATGTAATTTCACAAGAATCTCAAAGGCAGTCACATAAGTTACTACATATAGGGCATTTGAACTTCCCCACCTTCGGGGTTCTTCTTCACATAAACCCTTGTGAATCTGCTATATTTGGAATGAAGGAGGAACACCAACACAAAAATCTTCAAAACAACTCCTGCTATTTGTTTCCTAGGGCTGGATTGCAAGACATGCATAAAGAAACCCAGGAATAACCTGAGCTCAGGTGCTGCAGCAGTGGGCACGGCTCACATTCCAAAAATTACAGATCAGATGGCAGATTGGGCACACATAATCAAGAGTGTGATGGGAAGAATGCACGTTCTGGCAGCTTCTGCCCTCTGCTGCAATTTTGAGAAATCATTATATTATTATCATACTAGGGAATAGTTCTGTCACAGCTACACTTTTAGAACAGGTTCACCTGCATTAGAAACAGGAAAAGTCATTTGTTGGCAGTATTATTGTATTCCTATTTTGGAAGAAATATCTTAAAAGGGAGACTCACATATATCCAATAGATAAAGAGAAGATCAAACACATTACAGAAGATGTAGATAACACAATTCATCTAAGATATCTTTGCAGCTGCAGCTGTTACCTGTCCAGTCCATCCTGTGACACAGTTCTCTCAGTCCAAATGCTTCATAACAGGACACAAACACTTCTCTCTCTCTCTCCAGACAACTCTGTTTACACAAGTCAAATAATTTACCAGGAAATAACATTGAAACATTCAATTTTGGACTGACTGGTTTTGTTTCAGCAAACTGAAAGCAAAAAATCCCCGACACTCTAAAATTTTAGGGTGTTTATTGTGTAACTGCCTATGTCAGACACCTTGAAGACTATTTGTAATACTCCCACTTAGCTAGCAAACATGCAGGTACTACTTCAGTGAAATCTTGGCTCTGATGAAGACATTGCAGTTTTGCAACCAACTTCTTTCCAAATCTGAGTGTAGTTACATTTAAAGGGACAATCCAGTCTCTTACATAGTCCTATTCCATTACAGCAAGTCAATATTGCAGAGCCAGGCTTATAGATACCAAAGGAAAGAAACAGTGAGACTGGAACAGTAAAACTGCTGAGCTGGAGAAAGAGAGAAACTGGAATGATATCTATCCCATGGGAAATTCAGAAGAGAAAGTCACCAGGTTAACAAGCAGTGTTCTGTGGCTATTTAGAAAACACGATTAGAATAATAAGAATGAAAGGAGACTAATTTTCTTCATAATCATATTTAATTGTTTAAACACAGAATTATTTGCTTAGTTCTTTGAATACTATATATTCTTCCTTGCTAGTAAGAGTGACTGGGATATACTGCATGACACAGATTGTGCAGCTTCAGGGGCAGTTCAGAGCAACACCTCTGACAGCAGTGAACTGTCACAGACTTTCTTACCAACTACCCAATTATCTTGGATCTCCATCTTATCATTGTACTGCCCTCATTTACCCCAAACCAAATTACAGCCTGGAAGGAGACTGCAGCAGTGATTTGTGTAACTTATCTGATGAAGAGTTACATCATGTGGTCAACTCTGGAAAGGGTTCAAGAGAAATTAAGACAGAACCTTGTATAATTGCCCATTCATAAAGAAAGCATGTCAGAACAATGTCACTGATGTTTTGCCTGGGGAGAAAGGGATCCAAGGCCCTGACAATGCACCTAATGACTTTTGCATTCCCACGGCTGTTATACTATTCCTCTTCTCTGTATTTTCAATAAGCAAATGGAGGGTTGCCTCACATTGTCATTTGCAAGAACCCTGGGTATATGTAGACTTCACCCACTTGGAGGCCCCATTCTATTGCCATACTTAGATATACATTAATTCATTAAATAATGACTACTAATTATAGTTATTAAGTTAATTAAATAGTCATTCAATTGTATCTTTTTCTGGATAGGCCTTGGGTCATTTCACAAACAAAAAAAAATTAGCATCTACATAATAAAAGCTGAATAAAAAAGAGAGGTAGGGATATATGCAGATTCCATGGGAAATGAATACAACTTGCATTGTACAAACACTGCAATGCCTTCTACCAAAAGCCTACCGTGCATGTTGGACTGAGTCCCTGGATTTTTTGAGCTTTTTAAAAATTAGTTCCTAGATTTCGGTGCTAAAGAGAAACCTGAAAATATTAAGCACATCTATTCAGAACAAAAGGCAAAAAATATTGCCATGTTGTGTTTCTTTAGATCTTAGATAGTTTATTAATTTTCTTAAGAACTTGCTTTTATGACTTTCACTTTCTGAAATAATAAGAAGCTGAAATTCTTTTCAAGTAATTTATGTCTTATATTGTGTCTAAATTTGGTCAGGGTAGCCAGAAGTAAATTAGAAAAAACCCCATAGAACTGCTTTAAAACCAGCATAGTAAGGCTGTTGTAAAGGAGATTTCAATATTTATTGAATGTACATTGAGATGGCTGATGACAGACATAAAGATATTTGGATAAATGGTGTGAGGCTTAACAGGCCACACAGACCAGTGCCTCAACAATTAAAGCTTCTTCTGACTCCTGTGTTGATGGTGAAGGAATTGGGTGCTTTATGTATTTGAAAGAAGTGGCCCAGCAATCAGTGGAGTTGTTCTGATTTAGAAGCTTCCAAATGTGAACTTCCTCTTTTATCTAAATTCACTTTTATCAAAATTACAGGCAGGGTTGTTTTTTCCACTTAAATCTAGATGTTTTAAGAAATTAGTTAAGTCTCTGAGTAAGTGTAAAAAGTAACAGCTGTTTGAGCTGGTTGGAAAGGAGTGCCTTGTGGAGGTGACTATTTCTCTTGCTCTTAATACTAGATTTAATACAGGTTTAATTCATACTATGTATCTTGCATATGACTCTACTGTTACTATTTTAGATAATTAATAGCAGTCCAAATGAGAGCAAACGAAAACAGGAATGGCACAAGAAGAGAATGAGAAGAGAAAGTGCTAGTACAACCCATGCCTCAGTGGAAATCCAATTTGCACTATTTTTTAAAATAATCATCCATCACTCCCAACTCAGGAATTTTTATTTGTTGTTACTGTGTCGTGGTGAGATAGACAAAACATTTGGGGTATCATCTCTTGCATGGGATGATACAACCTGGCTGCTGCAATCTGCTCTTAGAAGAAGCAAGATATTTCCATTTTCAGAATCCAGTATTAGTGGTGAAAAATGGCCACACTTCAAAACCCTTCTTCTCTTTTTGACCCTCCTTCTAAATTTTCTTTTCACTGATGACCTCAGAAGCTGTGAATTCTGCATTAGAAAGCAGAGAGTGAGAGTACCTGCTTTGGGATATTCATGAGAAACAGACACCCACGGATTAGTCAGCATTCTGATGATAATGTGTGACAGGTAAAAGAAAAGCCTGGTTTGCTAGAGGGGAACTAGTTTCTGGGAGTTTGAGGTGCACTTTATGATTCGCTGCATCACCAGAGCAGTAGCCATAACACAGAAGTGCCTGCAGTCCCTTCACCCCAGCCCTCTACTCACAACTGTCTGTGGCCCGAGCTGCAGCCATTGATTGATCTCAAATCTAACATCCATCATTCCTGTCTTGCAGCTGCCAAGTCATTCCCACCCTATAGTCATAAAACCCTCTGCCAGTTCCCTCTGTCCTGTCCTGTGTGTCTCCACTTATTTCTGTTCTAGAATCTTCACGAAGTTCTGCTTTTGCCGTTCCCCACTACACTATTGCCTGGCTTTTGTAGTTCTGGGCACTCCCAAGGGAATTTGCTTTCAGTCATGTTCTGGAGTTCCCCGTTACAGACTGCAGTATATCCAAATTCTCCATCTCTATCAGTTTCTGATCCCGACATCAAAATCAGCCAGTAGGTGTGCCTTTAATTTCCTGGCACTATCCTGTTCTCTGAGGAATACAGCCTTGGGGTAGGATGCAGAAATTCACTGATTGTGATCTTTCGGTCCATTTCCTTTCTTCCCTTCATTGGCTCTTTCTTGCCTCAAGGCCCTCACTGCTCCATCTTGGGAATGACTTTACAGCCTCATCCACCTCCTCATTACAAATCCAATGGGGTTTTGACCTCACATAGGAGAGTCATCTGATGCAGACAGTGATAACCTTCCTGGTGCTGCCAATTGTCCTGTGCTTCACTGGACCGGAGAGCTGCTTTTACTGGATTTCATGCACCAGCTCTTTCAACCTGATGAGGGAGAAAGCATACATTAACTAGTCTGCTTTATCCCCCTCCCCCAGCCCAACCTGAGAGCAGTGGCCCATGTGCTGTTCTGACTTGGGTATTTTCATCGTCTTTGCACCACACACTGAGTCATGTTGCAGAATTTGCGAAGGAAGGAAAACGTGAAATACTGAGTCACAATCCCTAGAGAGAGAAATTATTGCTCTAACTGGTTTATCCAATTGTTTCAGTGTAGTCATCTCCCTCAGAGGCTGCTCATTCCCCACCTTTGTACGGACAGAGGAATCCATATCCACTGTTGTTCTCTACCTTGGAGCCTCAGCTTCAAAGGACTCCAAGGGCAGTCCTTTGGACTACTCTAAGAATCCACTCCACTGGCTACAGAAATGAACCTCTATCTCTTGGTCTGGCTAGAAAAGCACAGCCTTAGGCAGGAATCTGTTTTCCAGATCAGTCAGTGTGACAATAAACAGAAAGGACCATGAAGGATTCCAGAAAAGGACCAGGCCGTGTGAAGTGAGATTTTTGAAGGGGGCTCAGTCCTCTTCAGAAGCAAGAAGGGAGCTTATCCTACTCATGTGCAGACCAGGAGAGCCAAAGCAAAAAAAGGTGTTTAAAATATGTCCAATAGGCCCAATATCTAAAAACTTTTAAAACAGAACAGTTTATTGAGGATAGATTTTAAGAACATAGTACAGTCAATGGGGTGGCAGTGCTGGCAAAGGGTGATTTCAGTCTGGGAATAGAGATAAAGTGGGGAAAAAGGTAATTATTAATTTAATTCTTTCAACCTTTTTTTCTCTATTGTGCTGGATGCATACAAATTGAAATTTTCACACATACTTGCATTTACACATGCAAAACACTGTAACAGAGAACAGCCGAAGAAATATATATACAAGGTCTGAGATGGTCAGATAAATATTCTATTACTGTCAGCCACACTGAGGAAAAAAACATTTGTCAGACAGTCTGATTCTCCATATTTATTTTTCTTTTAAAGGAGTTTTGATTTCAAGAACTCTTCAGAGATGGAGCTGTGTTTGGAGAGCAAATCTTTCTCATTTCGCATTTCATCTTAGCACATCCTTTTCCTATTTTCATTATGCATCCTTTTCCAGTGAATACATATAACCACAAACAAAGGAAAACAGGAGTCAGAACTCTCTGTACTCGAGGAAGAATTGCGTAGTCACTGTTTCTTTTTAAGGCCACGGCCTCTATTGAATTTGTAGTGTCTGTCACTCAGTAAAGGGCAGTCCAGCCTTCCTCTGTCCCGCCCCAATCATTTGTTTCTGCTGGCTCGCTGCAGAGCAGCCTTTGTGTGACTGCACAGTTAACTGCATCCAAAACACACCCAATAGAAAAATGACCTAATAAAACCTATGTTTAAAATGGTTTTGTCACCTACTACACCGCCTTAACTGAGCCACACCAACACTAGTGTCAGCAAAGGAAAAGATGTAGGAGCGAACATCCAGTGGCAGGAACCCTTGCTGAGGCAGGAGCATGGGCTTATGCCAGAATGAATATGCCATCATGACCTCAGCCATAGTAAGAGTTTTCACATCTAGCATCTGTTTACTTACCTACTTCGGTGAAATAAAGAATTTCAGAGGTGCGGGTGAGGACTTGAAAGTATTCCACACTCCCTGTGAGGAATGCAGAGCACTTTTGAAACACAATCATATGCTGATTTGGGTACAGATTCCTTTACATGCAGACATCTCTGCAGGGAGCATGCCCCTTGAAGTTGCTTTACTAATTGCTCTGCAGGACTGAAAATTCCACGTTCCAGTCCCACTCCCTCTTATCCTTTCTGATGCAGATCTGTTGAAGCTTCTGTCCTACTCCTGTGTTAGAGCATATACCTACTGGTACCCAGTGTATTGAACTTGTTATTACAACATTCAGTAGGAGACAGTAGATAAGAAATTTATTTTAGAGCCAAATGCCTTATTTGTTTGTTGAATGTAGCATTCAACAATTCCACTCAATGAGTATTTCTGAAAAACTGATCTTCTAACCTCCTGAAGTATATTTCTAATGAGCACTTTCTGGGCTGAGTGTAAAATCTTTTCAAGACTAGCAGGGAAAAAGATCATTGAATGTCTTGGACAGCAAGCTGAAACTGACCTAAGACCACCACCTGGTGCAGAAATCTCAATGCCTACAAATCAGAGTATATATATCCTTGCATATGCTTCAAACGGACTGTAGTAACTGTCATAGGCCTGGGATAATGATTTTCTTCATTTGACAAGCTCATTTCCTTACCTGCCTAAATTCCAGACAGGTTTGTGGGCATTTAGGAAAAATATGTGAAGATCTTGAATGAAGGGACATTGCTAATAGTAGAAAAGAAAAAAACAGCACAAACAAAAAATGACAACCACCCCCTGACACCACCAAAAAACCCCTCTAACAAAATCAACACAGGCCAAAACCAAAAACAAACAAACAAAATGAAAGTAAAATCCGAGGGACCTTAACAGAAATCTGTATGTAAATTTCAGGAGTGTTAAAGAAATTTGGCACAGCAAATAATAGTTGGGTTTAAATGTGAGTTTGAAATAACCAGAAAATTGTCTTCCAGGCTACATGGTGAAAAGCCATCATCAGAGTTCTAAAATGCAATCTGGACAGAGATTTAATTAGAGTGGGCAATTTGGTCTGGCAAAGTCAGTGGCAAGGGTTAATGAGACACAAGATGCGCTTTTTCTCTGTAGAATAGGTGCTTTGCAAGATGAGCTGTTTCTGTATTGATGTTGTTAGATCACCATCTAGAGGTCATTTAAAACACATGCTTGTCATTAGACTGAATTTTTTAAAAAAAAAAGTATTTCTATTCACTGAGGCTGTTTGAGCCAAACAACACAAATTACTGATAATTGTTTAAGCACTGAAGTGGGAAATTCATTACATTTTCCACTCCACTTGTACCAGTCTTATAAAACACTTCTTGTTCACTTTCAGTCAGTTGTCAGCTACAGAAATATTCAGGATTAAGTGTGATTTTTTTCACATTAGGTAGCATCCTATTTTTGTGATCCTATCCCCTTCATTCTCTTTTTTACCTTTCAGCAGAGACATACTTTTAAAAAAAAAAATGATTCCCAAAAACTTTCACACACTTTTCTTGCTTTGGGATCTTCTTAGCTACATAGGGTGAAAGTCCACAGTGTTTCTGTCGAACAACATGCGACACCTTTGTATGTCAGGCGCTGTCATGATGTCACAATGCGCCCCAAACCAAGCTGTGCTGGTACTTATCTCCAGACTCCATTACCTGAAAAGCAGCAAGGAGCAAAAGTATCTTGTGCTGGACAGGAAAATAGGATGGGCAGTAATGCAACCCTGATAATTTTCCTGGGATTTGCCGTCTATCTGACGAGTTTGTTCCCAGTCACTTACTGCTCAGTACCGGTGAAAATCCAGAGCACGATTCACACTGCCAAGAATGAACCACAAGAAGAAAGCAGTCCAACAGCAGGTGAGAGGATGGATTGAAGTGTGATGATGACAAATAAGGGGCTTGGAGAGCAGCTAAGGGCAGGATATGAGACTAGGTGGGGACAGAGAAGCTTGGTTTTGCAAAGAGAAAATCAGAGGAGGAATGGGAAGATATATGCCAGAGGGAAGCGGAGACCAGATGATCCCTAAGGAATATGGAGCCTGCAATGGAGTGGGATAGCAAGGCCATCCCACAGGCCCAAGCAGGACAGGCCTGGAGATGGCAGTCAGGGTGAGACAAGAGGTCACCAGGGAGGTCCACGATGTTGAGACAAGTCCAAGTTCAAGAAGGAATACCAGTCAGTGTCAAGACCAACCCTAGTGACGGTGACCAGGGTCAGACACCGTCCAGTGACTGCCCAACCCTACACTTACACGGGGCAGAGGACGTGGGCAAGGCACAAATTTAGGCTGGTCATAGATGTCAAGGCCTCTTAGATGGCCTGCAGTCCTGACTGCAGACTCCTGTCTCAGCTGTCCCCTGACACCCTACAGAGATCTGAAAGGAAAGGTCCAGGACACCCCTGGGGAGCAGGGTGAAATAATGAAAGAAAGTAGAGTAAAACACAGTCCCATGACTGCCAGACAAGTCCATAGTGATAAGGCATGTTCAAGGTCAAACCAGGAGGTCAGTTTGTAGGTCAGGATCTAGCACAGAAGGGTCCAGGCACAGCTGTGATGGAGATGGAGCTGGAGATAAGTATACTTGCAGCAGACCACAAACAGAGATCTGAGACCCAGACCCAAGCTTAAATGCATCTCCTGGATGCATGGGATACAGGTAAAGGCTCCAGCTGAGGCTTTTAAGGGCTGTTACAGTGTACTGTAACAAGGCCCTGAAAAGATAAAATGAAAACCTGGAGTGACTTTTGTAATGGAAAAGTACAGGAAAGGAGAAAAACATGAAGATGCAAGAGAGAATGAGGAAAAAGTGATTTCTAAAAGGGAAGATTTCAAAATCAGAATCATAGAAACAAGAAAAGGACAAGGGAAGCAGACAGTGGAAAGAGGTATGAATGAAAAGCTGCTTTTGAAGGAGGAGAGGTATGAATGAAAAGCTGCTTTTGAAGGAGGAAATGCACATACAGTGAAGATGAAATGGGTTTGAAAGTTTAGAAAGCAGGGAGTAAAAAGCAGGAGGGAAGCAGAGGTAAAAAGGATTCAAGTATGAAAGAAGTGAACAAGAAGAAAGGTTATGTTTTTCCCTTTTTACCTCATTTACAGGTTGGGAGGAAATGGAGGAGGCATTTGTGGCCTCCTCAACTGGGGAAGGAATGGAGGTGATCGATATGGTGCAGCCTGAGGACTCAGAGACACGGAGCAATTCAGCAGTGAAGGTTTTACTCTTGAATCTCGCTCTTCTCCTGGAGAGTGTCCTTTTTTTATGCATGACATAGAGCATGAAATAATTTCTGTGATCGTGGATGATAACAATTTGAACATCTACCTATGTTTCATGATCACCTACTGGACAATACAGCTTATCTTCACCAACCACATCCCAGGGAATTGAACTAGAACACTGAAGATAAGGGCAAGGACCCTGTGCACATACTGAAAGTGTTTTCCTTTCTTCTTGAGAGACACAATAAATTCTCAGTACTTTTTTCTAAGCCAGACTTCCCTGCTTGCACTTCTCATATTTTCTTTGTGTAAAAACGTCATAGTTAATAAAAAGAACTGATTCAACTCACCAATTTCAGGGGTGAACCTGTCTTTTAAACAGAATATTATTAAATTCAACATATATTGGAAGAACAAGAAAAAAATAAAGCATATTCCAGGGAACTGTGCCTCCACATACACTTAACAAGATAGACCCCTCAAAATGCATATTGTCAGTAGCTTTTGCTTTTTCTAAACACTATAAACACAGAAGCCAAGTAGTCTCAGAACACTGAAACAATGTCTACATTACACACAAAGTGTTATGCAACATTATTTGCTATTAGCATCTAAAAGAAAAACTGTCTGGACATGCTGCTAGGAGAAAATCAATTGAAGGAGTGAAGGGAAGGAAGAGCATACTCTGTTTAAATAGTAACAATAAGCACAAGCCCAAATTTGTTATTTATAATGATGGTAAATAAGTCAAACTATTTTGAGGTATTCTTATTTATTACTTGTGAAGTTCAGCTAACAGTGCCGGTCATGTTGTGAACAGTACAAATACAGAAAAAAGAAACAGGCCTGATGATAGAGAGTTTGCAATCAAAGTAATTTTTTTTTCTCAGAAGCAACCAGTTTATTAGTATTTTTGTTAATTAATGAAAACAAAATCTCTGAACAGTCCATTCTTGGAAAACATTTTGCTCTGTTTGTCAGTACTTGAAAAGGATTAACACAGTTATTTTTACAATGCTTACACTGATAAGGGATGTTTCCACTTGCCATCACCCATTCCACAAACAATCCCCAGGCAGTCAATATAATAAGTAAAATAAAAATGTTCCCATAAACAAAAACAGTTTGAAGAGTATGCAAAAGGTGTCTTTTTTATAATTACTAACGTCGGTAAATTCTAGAACATTGGTATAAATTTTCTATTTATGAGAATGTGAAATAGATGTAATTATTACACTGCTCTTAAGAATGTACTTTAGGCACTTCTGCTCCAAACCATGTTGCTTCTTACTCTGCTTTTGCTCTAAAGCAAATTAATACCTAAAATTCAATTTCAAGTAGAAAGTAAAATCCTGTAACAGCTCTACTCCTCTGCTTGGATGGTAAATGTTTACAAATGTAAGGAGAGAACCAGCTTCAGGATCCAGAGAAGCTCTTGGAATTCTAGTTGTTCAACCTTCAGAAACTTCTAGAAACCCCTGTGACTGTCCCATACTGCAACCTCTACCATATCCTCAACCCTAGACACTAAAAAAAAGAGTCTTGTTGGAAAGAGAATCTGTTCTCAGCTCCCCAATCCCCCTACCATTAATGGGGATGCTTTCCTCTTTCCTCTTATGTCTGAGTTTTGCTGATGAAACAAAAACAGAGCAGAGAAGGCCTTCAGTAAACTTCATTATTAAGTGACTTACCTTTCAGCCTACAAATTGTAGCCACTGAGCCTTTCCTAGCACCTGTCTCCATTTATTAGCAAAAGAACAGAAGAGAATTCTTCCCTCTCTTGTAAGTTCTGTGTGGTTTGCCCGGTAACCCACAGGATTTTCCCAAGAGCTACTGTAAGATACAAACAAGTCTTACAGCTCCAGGTTGTTGACTTGCCCTTTCAACATGACAGTGAGGCTGCTGGAGCAGACAGGTAAATGCACTGAACAGAGGGACTAACAATGTAACAGTATTTCTGTACACAACTCCTCACAAGCTGTTGCCTACTAGAAACTGACCAGTCACCTTGCTGCCCTGAGAATTGTCACACATCTGGGACAGAGAGCTGAGAGCCTTGGAGCAGGCCCCCTCCTTACGAGATCAGTTTAAGAATTTCCCTACCACCAAGTGCTGAGGAAAGGATAACAAGAAAACGAAGGCAAAGGAGTGAATAAGAGCACCATGTCACCCTAGAGGCCCTGAGAAGACGGTCATACTTTAATGTGCCAGGCCTTCCTCTCCCTGGGATCACATCTCTCTTCCTCCTTTTCCATGTGCATTACCAGATGCGACATTTGTTTTCTGGGTTCATTGGGGATCCACTGGGACATTGGAAGCTCTTGGAAAAGTCCTGGCTATTGCTGACAGGCCCAGACACACGAAGTGGCAAGGGACTATGTGGATCTGTGTTCAGGGAAGACTGGAGTTTCTCTGGATCCTGATGTCCACACATTGCCTGAAGGGAAGCAAAATAGAAAAGTCAGTTTGGCCGAAAGTCCTCGTGTGAACAAGACTTACGGCTTCTCACGCCTCTCACATCAGAGGGTGCTGGAGTAAACAAGGAAACATGCTTACGTGGCTGCCAACAATGTTCAGATCTTTCTTCTGATTGTTTTCCCTTTCCTTAAACTTCTCTGTTCCCATTTCACTCTCTGACAAGCCATCTGCACTTTTTCTATACTTCATAGTCCAGAACACAGAGAGTTTAGGCCACCCTGGCTAGGCTCATGCAACCTTGGACTCCATCTAAAATAGCGGTGAAGATGTCTCAGTGCCTAGATTCAGCTTCTTAAGTGAAATCAATGAGTGCTCATCAACAAAGGGGAGCACTTGCACAAAATCCCATTACTACTCAAGAGACTTGGGGGAGGATTATATGACTTTTCTGGTGTTAAGCTGGCAATCCAAGTCTTCATTCTCATTATTTCAGTCTTTATTTACCAACAAACGACGCAGTAGCTGCCAGACAGCCTCTGAAATGCAAATCTTGCCACCAAGACCCAATAAGCTGTTTATTTACACAGTGCTCTGACTTAATGAACACACAAAACTTTTCCCTTTGCAGTTACACTGACTTACAAGGACGTGATTTTTTGAGCACAGAAATCCAACCATCTCTCATGAGGAACTTGACAGCACAGCTACGCATAGCTCCAGTTTGCAGAAATCCTTACTGCAGATTCCCACAAAAACCACAAACTCTGTGTGCGTGTACTTCTAGTTCTCGAGCTCTAAATAACATTTGAACTCTTTTTTTCACTATCAGTCACTCAGAGTGACGTGACATGACATCCAGCCATTCACCATGACAGAGAAGTGAATGAAGGAAAGGATGGACAGATACATTACTTTTGCAGTTAGGTTTCTCTTTCCATGTGTAAGATTACTCACAACAGAAAGGAAAGTAGTCAGAAGCTGGCTATGAAGCCTGCTTTCCCTGACACAGTTGGTCTGCTATGACTTAATTGTGGTGGATTTCAGTGCTTTGTAAAATATATATTTGCAGACAGGTCTTTTGTTAGCTTTGAGATCCATAACAGGTTAGGAGCTGTAAATATGAATTTTAGCTTCTAAATAAGATTCTGGATCTCGCAGAATCATTGGTCATTCCCAGTTCTGTGAAGAAGGAGAAAAGTGATTGAATATTGAGAACGAGTGTGGGAGAAATGGAGAGTGAGAAAGACACACGATTAGCATTCATTACATGAGCAAAACTGAGGTAGAAAAGTTGATCATGTGAAAGTCCAATTTTAGGTAAATCCTTCTCTTCTTTGTGCTTTTTCATCCAATTCTTATAGGCCTGTGGAGAGATAAAAAGGATAATAATAAAGCTTCCTTTAGACAGTATTGCAAGCTCATGTCTTCTGTCAGTGAAATCTATTAATTTGATAAATATTTAATAAATTAGCAACTTTTTATCTCACTCTGAGGCTTTCTGCTGCTGGCCATGCCCTTAAAAAATCTAAAGTGGGAGAGTAACAATATAATTACTTTCTTTACCATTTCAGATGCTACTACACCGATACTACCACACACATTGTCATAAGATGTTGTAATTGTACTATAAAAGAATGAAAATTAGTTTCAAAACAAATCACAAATATTTGACTATAGATTAAAGAATTTCTACCTCCCAATGTCCTTCATGCAAAATGTAACAAGTACCGTCTTAGACCTAGGGGTCTCACACTACCCTCAGCAGTTAAACTGCTAAAGTACTGTATGAGGAAACAAAAAATTCTCTCTAAAGTACTGCTGAAAGCATTGTTATAGTCATTTCACCACCACACAAAATTCTGTTTCATGTCTCAGCTTACTTCCTCAAGTATAACATAAGCGTATATACAATAGCATGCCTTTGTATGCATGACATAAACAGGGAAGTAAAGGTGGTGAAGGAGAGAAGCTGTCTTACATGGACATATAGAGACTATGAGCAAAGCTTTGTGAGGAACCTCTCTCTGGACTAAGAGAGGACATGCTGGGCTCATGCTTCACTGGCACAGGTGGTGTAAGAAACCTGGAACTGGAGAAGGATGTGGGAGAGGGAAGCAGCAGGGCAATCTTGTGTGTTATGTAGTGAGACTATGAGATTCCAGAAGTAAGAAAACCACAATACCTGGTAAGCGACAGCGAGCCCTCCAGTGTCAGCTGTATTCTCCAATAGTGTGAAGGTGCCATTGACATTAAAGCTGTAGCTTTCATAGTGTTCAACCAAGCAGTCTGTAGATCTTTGTAGTGCACTCCTGTTGCATGCAGGACAGTCCAGAGGCAACACTGTGGGGGAAAAGTCCTAGAAGTAAAACTATTTATGGCATTCACCTGTGTTCCTCACATTAATCACTGATTCTTCCTAGTAACCAGCATGGACTGGAATGTGTGTTCCTTAAGTTCATCTAGCTCAATAATATATGTACACACTGATATAAGGACCGGGATTTCAGATCCTCTAAGGGAAAGTACCAGTGGGACCTAGAGGAGTAAATAAAGACACCACAGCCAGTACCCACCATAACCATAGAATGAGTGAAGAATTTCATGCGCCATGAAGACCCCGATGGCTCCAAAATTCACAGCGCTGAAAAATAAAGATGAAAAGAGGGCTTTTGGAAAGAAAAAGAGGGCAGAGGAGCATTCTTTATAGCCACTGAGCACGACTGTGTGCTCCACAGGAGCATTCTGCTCTGGGACCCCACAGAAACACTTTGTATGTGTTGTCACTCAGATGTGTAAAAGTGCAAATACAAGTGTAAATTATCCTACCAATGCTTAAAATTGTATTATGGGCTTATTTTAAAGTATTTGTAGCTAATAAGCCATCATAACAATGAAGAGTCTATGAATGAGATTCTGCCTTCATTAGCTGTAATGACAGGTATTGTTGTTGAAGTATGTCCTTATTGACCCTCTACTGTCTGAAATGCTGCACAAACAGCAGCTACAATGGTAACCATACAAAAGCAGGATGTTTGGAGAAGCAATCTTGCAACTTTTGTCTAGTGAGAAAGAATACATAAAACTGGCAAGGCAAATTAAAATCATGATGATTTGACTGCAATTACTCTGGTCTAGCATTGGCAATCTTGCCACAAGCATGAGGTTGTCCTAGAGACCTCCAGTAGTTATTTCCAAATGGAATTTCTATGGTTCTATGCAATGAATTTACAGATACTCTCAAAAGGAAGAGAACACTCAAAGTGCATTTCCATTATATGAAATTATGGACTCATTCTGTCTTCCCGTGCACTGATTAACACAGCTGAAGCATGAAATTATCGTACTGGATCATTACTTCATCACTGGGAACTCAGTAAGAGTTCTATAGCTGATAATTTATAAATGTTACTCAGAGAAGTTGTGGATGCCCCATCCCTGGAAGTGTTCAGGGCCAGGTTTGATGCGGCTCTGAGCAACCTGGTCTAGTGGAAGGTGTCCCTGTGCATGGCAGGGGGGTGGAACTAGATGATGTTTAAAGAAAGGTTCCTTCCAACCCAATTATTTCTATGATTCTATGATACTGTAACAATTGTACTGCTTTGCTGAGTTCTTGTTTTAAAAATTATCTTCATAGTCACCTGAATTAGCTTTTGCCAGTAAAGTTTAAACTCCAGAGCATCATCTGAGAAAATGCCATTGTACCAACTCACCAAAAGCTGATTAAGTTTTACTTATCAATCTATTCAACTGAGGTGACAGTGAAAAGAATGTACTTTACTAACACTGAATACAAAAGGAATAAGAAGGCATAGACATTTTTCACAGAGGAAAAATACAGTGACAGCCCATACCACTGGAAAAAAAAATTATTTTCTACTATTCTTTTGAGATGTCCTTTTCTTCATACTATAATAAATTAATTAAATACTGCAAGGACTGGTGACTTCTAGATCACTACTGAGAAAATAATTACTTTTAAGCAATCTTAAGACATGTTTCTTTCAAACTTCAGCCTCTTGCCACAACGTGAGCTTATCTTTCAGTACAATGGTATTAGGACAAGTATCTATCCACTATCAGGCAAAAAGGACATTGAATGATATGTTTACAATCAACTGCTTGAAGTGCTTTTATTATCAGAAAAAATATTGCTTAAGAGATCTGTTCCATGTGATCAAAGAACACAACCAGAGGAGTATGATCTAGAGAAGTGTCATTATTGCAGGGGAAGACTCAGAATGAAACATCTATTTGCTTGGCAGAAAAGGTTTCTTAAAAAAAAATGAGAGAAGAACTGTGATACATTTGAAAAAGACTTCTGACAAGAAGTTGCTCTGTGAGGCTCCTGTTTTCTCTGGGTTAGATTTCAGGAATCCTTGGAATCTAGAAAATGAGGGGCAAAGGTGAAATGTCTTCTTTGCAGTTAACCTACACATGACTTCTGCCTCTTTGCTCTGGAATAGTATCTTTGTCTTAGTTTAGTTTCACCTAGATTCTGATTTTGCTTCAGCAGAGTAAACGATCACTCACTCCAAGAATTCATCAAGCTTTAGAAAAAGCTGGGTTTCCCCCCGGGATGCAGTAAGAAAAACAGATTAAAGACAGACCACCCACTAAGATTCCTCCTGGAAGCATGGTGCAGCCCAGGGACTACATTCAGCTTGAACCTCTTAAGCCCCTCCATACCTGGGAAACTCCATGTGGAAAAACGGACTGCGGAACATTCCAGCTGGAAAGACCACCATGTGGTGCCTTACTGAATAGTATGAATGCACACTCCAGGGGTGCACACGCCAGCTAGAAGCAAAATAAAAAGAGAAATCAGAGAATGTATTAACTCCTTATCTCAAACTTTGATCCTTTCTTGCACCGGCTTGCAAAAATAGTTCAACTGTTCACACAGCACCAGCAAATTATGAAATTCACATTATCTAGAGTTACAGGTGTTTGAAATAAATCTTCAGTTGTTTACAGATGGCCAGAACTAATAGCTCAGTTTTCATAGACATAAAGAGATTCTCCCTCACAATTTTCCTGACAAGTAAATTAGGATTAGTAACCTCCTGTGAAGTCCTGCACAGAATACTCTTCAGGAGGACTTAGGTCCAAAGCACGTCTGTCAATGCTGCCTTCCTTCTGAAGCATCCTATGTCCTGCCTTTGAGGTGACTCCACCAGCATTCATGTCATCACAGTGCTTTGCTGTTTGCTTTGTTGTGAAGCCCAGGAGAACCAGCTATCCCTCTTAATCAGGGGTGTATGGTCAAAAAAAGTGGGTTTTTTTCAGGGGTCTGGTGGTCTCTTCACAATGATGGGGTGTTTTGGTCGCATTGCTCAGGCTGAATGTAGGACAGGCTGCCAAATGCAAGGGTTTTTTTAAAGCAGGATGCAGCAATGCAGAGTTGCAGCAACATTCAGAACTGGTGAAACCACATTCAGAAGTACTGAGTCCAATTCTGCCCACTGGCCCCCGCCTGCCCTTCCTCCTCTTCCACAGTAAAAGAGAGCTATAGACATACAGTTATCACAGTTCTGAGTGACCTGAGCTAGTTGATCCTGCCTTGAGAAGGGGGATTGGACTAGGTGATCCCAACAGGTTGATCTCCAACCTCAGTTGGTTCATAAGTATGTGATTCTGTTATATTTTTCAGATCACTATCTTACTTACTTATCCTGCGGGTGATGCTGAAGGAGCTTCAGGTAGGAATTTTCCCTCAATATTTTCAAGCAAGCCACCACATTGAGGAAAAAAGTGTCTTCATTTATCTCCAACTGAGGGAAAAGACAGGGAATGTGACTGTCACAGGGCATAAGCAAGGAATGAATTGAACAATTGAGAAAAAGAAAAAATTAGAAAAAAAAAGTCCCATGGATCAAAAAAGGGTTTATCAAAAGAGAAACCAATGGGATACTTGTAGGTTTTTTCTCTCCAAGTTCTAAAGACCTTCAATTTAAGATATGACAGGAATGTTATCTGAAGGCCAAACAGATCATACAAACAGGTAAAAAATTACTTCAATCAGGCCAGCCACTCTAAATAGGAGACAGTATAGGCAACAGCATAGAAGCAACAGATTAAGGTTCTCTGGCCCCATATGTTCCCAAAAAATGATAAGTAGGAAATGCGCTCCAGAGGTCATAGCCTCTTTTGTAAGCAGACAAGATAGCAGCTGATACAGGTAAACTGCCAGTAACGAGGCAGGCATGTTTACATTATATGCCTCACATTCTGGTATTCCAGGTTCACTTTGTCAGTCTGGAGTATGTGAGCTGGATAACCAATCTCCACTTGTAGTTTGGAAACCTAAAATAATAATAAACAAACAAACAAACAAACAAACAAAAAGAAACTTGATCAATAGGAGGCTTTACATTCTGCAAGTCCTTTTAAAGGCTATTTCCAACCAATGTAAGCAAGATCTGTGAGTCAGCTCTTTAAAAGGACAGCTACTCTGTTTCAAGAAGATATCTTGTCCTGCTGCTCTGCTTTCTCAATTCTACGACCTGAGGCCTAATGTTGTTCTATTCTTTTTCTTTGTATTGTCTTCTGCCATTCAGCTTTTTAGCTTTTAACCTTACTAGATGTATAAAATTGAATTGTATCTCAATAAAATTAATTCAGAGTATCTGTGGACAAACAAAAACGGAGCCTCTCTATGCCTACACATCAGTGTATGTGTACCTATGGCACTTACAAAACCACCTTCAATATTTAGTATGAATAAGACATCTATTTAAGATTGTGTGCCTGTAGAAGCAGGTAGGAATATATAAAGGTGCAGGTCTCTTCTCTTCCTTCTCCAAAGGCTTCAGGGAAAGGAAGGCCTCAGTACTTCCTGCCTTGTGCACGCACCAAGGCTTTAGCGTTTCGGCGAGTTTGTTCATCCATCCACTCCACCTGATCCAGGCGGTCGTAGAGGGCATCTTGGATGGCAGAGAACATCTGCTCAGCCTGCCGTGGATAAAAAAAAGAAGGCATGGTCACAACTGCACAAAAACATTGCTCACTCTTAGCTACCATCTTCACATGTTCCAGCAATTCAACCACAGAATAACTGAGGGAAAATTCCTTTCTTTTTGTGATGAAAGAAAATATTTCAGTTTCTACAGTGATTTAGGCTTAAGTTATTTGGCATCCAGTTTTTCCTCACAGGGCTCACTGTTCTCTCCCACACACCTTTTCATCTGGCCTCTCACAGTAACTTAGAGGGAGACAATTCCTTCTCATTCAATAATGAATAATTGTACCCCTTCATGAGCAAAATGAAAATTCAGTATCCACAAGTATTTCTTGCTGGTGTCTCCCTTTTGAAAATTATGGCAATCTGAGTTAATCCTTCTCAAAATTATGCTTTATTAATCAAAATTTATGCTTCACTACATGTAGTCTTGGTTTTCCCATTAGCTTTTCTTGATGTTATTTACTCTTGCCACCTTATAGACTTCAAACTGTTTGCAAAACCTGATGCTACACTAACTTTCCTCAAAAGAGAAAGGAACTCTGACCATCACAGGATGAAAAAAAAGAAATCTTTTCCACACTGCAGGCAGGTGTTCTTTTTTACTGTAGATCCATTCAGAATGTTTTCATTTGAATGCTTAGTGTTCTTGTTGAGATATATCACGTTGGTGATGAATAGTGTTAACTAACTGTTAACTAACTCTTATTCCAGGGAGCACACAGAGATTGCATGCATTTGTACCGCTGTCATAGCTATTGGTACTGCACATATGACTTTTCTAACAGTTGGGACAAAGATAATAGCTGGTATTTAGCATTGATCATTCTAGAATGACAGCAATATCTTGTTCTGACATATTCTAAAAAAAGGAGGGAACTTGCGTAAGCAGAGGAATATATAAAGAGGCAGGAAACCTACACATGATTTTGCTGCCTTGATGTGGTCTTAAGGTGGCATGTCAAAAAAAGAAAGAGGTGAATCTGAGCTCTGCTTGGGGGTTAAGGTGATGAATACCTACAAATTTCTTGGTCTGCTCAGGGAAAATTTCTTGCACAATCATCTTCCCTAGAACTGGCTCAAAGAAAGAGCTGGTATCAGTCAAGCACTTCCTCCAGCGCTCAGCTAGCATCTGTAGGAACAAAGTAGAGACACATGAGAGTGAGGGCAAAGAACTAGGAAATCAGTAAAATGATATGGAGATGTGTGGTCGGTAGCATATGCACTGCTGACTAAGAATGACAGCAGTGAATATGTAATGTAGTTCTATTTAAGCTACCTCAGTAAACATTTCTACTAAAACATTTATTTCCTTATGATCTACTCCACTTACCTCAAGATGAAGATTTGTACATTAGCAGAGAAAAATCCATAGAAGAAAGATGACCATCTATATATTTTTCCTACTCCATGATACAGTACACTCAGCTCTCTAAACTTTTGTGTGTCATGTCTACTTCCACATTTCTTTTGAGAAAAAAGAAGCACTTAATGGTTTGGGGAGAGTAGTTTTTCTCTCCAAATCTAAGAAACTCCATTCATCTAAGGCATCAAGGGAACATTCAGAAGGTATGACCTACAGCGTTCAGCTGTCAGGGAGGCTGAAGAAGCTGATAAAAGGCTGACTCACCATTCTAGATCCCATTTTTCCATAAAGGATCTTATACAGCTCCAGGCGTGCATCTTGGAATCGACTGTCAAGGGCTGGGGAGAGATTCCCAATCAGACAAACAATCATATAAATGTGAGGGACCCTGTAGGCAGAAGATTGAAGGCTGGTCACCATAAACACACAAGTGAGGCAAGCATCAGAGGAGCAACTTGAGGCAGAGAAATCCTAGGAACCTGAACAATGACAACAAAGAACTCTGAATGGAATACACCTGGATGCTATCAAAGGAGGATGATTGACAGGAGTCTACTAAAGAAACTCCCCAAAACACTGTGGAGACTTAAAGGGTAACTGCCTGCTGGGGCACAGGATTCTTTATAGGAAGTTGGAGAAGGATAACTTTTAGGACTGGGTGAAACTTAGAGAATATTATGAGAGGTCTGTGGGATTCTGTAAGATTTATGATGGCATGTTTACAGGAAGGACCAAAGGCAGGGAAAGGAAAGGATCATAGTGGATTGGGAGAATATATGTGGGAAAAAGGAGAGGAAAGGTGGTAGAAAGGGATGGTTGAGCATAAACTTGTGCTTGCCAGGGCGTCTGTCTGATTGAGCTCTGCACATGGTCACCAGGATACGTCCTATCTTATTAAATGCTATTGTTAAGTAACATTCTACTCACTGTGTGTGGGGATGGAACTGGATGCTGGAGAGACAACGAGCCTGAGACTAGTGGAGGGACTTTGGATCCAGCTGGCTTCTGGAGAGAGCAGGAGTCTGAGAGCTGGCTATTGGAAATACTAGTGGTTTGGACCAGCTACTGAAAAGACCTGATAGGAGTGTTTGTAACAGGAAGACACCAGAGTACCAGCAACCAAAGTTGCAAGGGTTGCTTGCAAGTTTCTCATATATTCCATGCAAGACTCATATATTCCATGTGATATATCCAAGTGAACACCAGGAGATCTTGGCCAGCTTCTTGACAGACTGAATACCTAAGACCAGCTATTGGAGTGAGCCATATCATGTGTGTGCACACATATTTCACTAGTATTGAGCAATCCTGATCAGCTGGAGCTGAGGAATAGGATTAGTCTGGGTTCATGTTTGTATGAGTGCTATGGGTGGATGGGTGCCAGTCAATACACTGTGTTCCCTCTCTGTGTGACACACATAAATATATTATTTTATATGTGTGTTCAGACATGGTACATGCATATGCAAGTCTATTGGGAATATATGCTAAGCCATAGCACTGGCCAAACCTGTGGATATAAAGCCACAGCAGTCTTGCAATTGTTAGACTATTGGATTTAGCAGCCTCTAAGACAGACCTATTAAAGCTATAGTATTTGAAGTAAATATTTCTTGGGGCATGAGCAATCATAGCTGTCGACTCCTACCTTCCCTCGTGCCATTTCTTGATGAGCTGTGACATTTCTCTTAAGTAATCCATGTCATGCACTGCAATTGGCTGAGAGAGGTTCATTGGCATAGGATGGAAGACAGCCTGGAGACATGCCAGCCAGTCAATAGCAGGTGCCTTTTCCTGCAAGTAAACAAAACTTACATGCTGAATTATGAATCTAAACTGGCTCACAAGAAATAACAGGAAAACTAGGATAGTCATCGTAATACTGTTAAGAGATACTTTTGACAAGTTAAATTGTTTTTATAATGTGTATCTTGAAGAGGAGAATTGACTTTTTTGAAAGGGAATTAGCGCCGGGGAGGGGAGAGAGTTGTGGGCCTGAAAAAATTCTGATTGTCAGTTAAAGACCGTAAGTTAAAGGGTTATTTAAAGCTCAACAGGCTCCAAGTGTAATTTGCAAGACAATGGCATGTAATAAGAGTGTCTGATATCTCTTTTCATCTGGATCTTCAGAATGAAGACATGAATGTCACGTGTAATTGTGTTGCTCAAATTCTAAGGCACAGATACCTGTAGCTCCCTAATGGTAGTGCGAAAGAACAGCATCCCCCTCTGCTGTCTTTTCTGCAGTGGGGTGACAACTCGCTGGAGGTTAGAGATGAAGGACAAGGTCTTGGAAAAGGAATCAGTAGGATCATCCTCTGTCCCTCCAAGTAGGACCCCCAGTTTCTCCAAATATGAAAGATACACACGGAGAACCTGCAATACAGAATATGTGACCAGTGGAAGATACATGACTGAAAATTAGTCACTCCATCCATCCATCCATCCATCTTGACCGTATAAACTTCAATCTTTGAAAGCTACTGCAGGCCCGCCCCATTCCTAAAACTGTCTTCTTTCTGCAACATCCTTAT
Organism: Corvus cornix cornix; assembly: GCF_000738735.6. Taxonomy (NCBI): domain Eukaryota; kingdom Metazoa; phylum Chordata; class Aves; order Passeriformes; family Corvidae; genus Corvus; species Corvus cornix. The sequence continues at coordinate 28,786,121 of NC_046332.1, read as the reverse complement.
GTAATTATTCATGTGGAATACACCTTGCCAAGTACAGTTCCTCTCTCAGTGAAGAACACTGAATTCCCAAAAGATTATTTTTTCTCACAATTACTTCACAATTACAGCTCACAATTACTTCAAATACTTGAATAATTTTAGAGATGTAGGCCTGTCATCTCTGGAGTCAAAGGAGAGAAATTCAGTGATATAATGAGCCAGCTTTTCAATGGAGAGAAAATGTCAACTTCTTGTTTCTATCTTCATGAGGTTTCAGAGTAATGTTTATGCTGGCTCAGGGGTTTTATTGAGGACTTTTCTGAAAAGCTCAGAACAAGAAACTGAAATAACTCAGTTTATATGAATTTGGAGAAATGACAGGGTTTATTTTGTTGCAATGTCCCAAGATCAAAGTTGTTTATTGTTCCCTCAACTTATATTCAAACTTTTTAAAATACGCCTTAAAATGCTAGCTATCCCTCCCTACAACACACAAATTTTGTTATAAAGCCTTATTTTGGACAAAAACATCTTTTAAAAAACATTCAGGCAAGGCAAAAGCTAAAATGAAGCCCAGATTCAGATTACTTAGCAAGTAGAAATTAAAATTATAATTATAACATTCTGTTTCTACACTAGAAGTTTTCAACTTGGGATCTAAAATGGGCTACATTTTACAATCTATCCTTTGGAAAAGTAGAGTTTTGTAAAGAATTCCATCTGGATGCATTTTCAGAGGTCACTGACCATAACCCATGGAAACAGACCACTCTGAACCAGGAGGTAATTCAAGGAGATCCCTGCATCAAATAGCTATATCAGAGCTTCAGGCTCTGATATGTTACCTTAAGATAATTTTTCTCTTTGAATTCACTCTCAAGTGGAATCTCAAACTCAGGATGGTCAATCTGCAAAAAGGAGTAAAGGAAAAACTTATTATTATTTTCAGAAAGAATGGAAATGTGAGGATCTTTTGGTAATCAAAAATTATCATGGAATTTGAAATGTTATTAACTTGCTTTTACTTTTGGAAAATGTTTGTAAATTCTTCAGAGAAGAACAAAGGCTTAACTTGAGCAAGCCTTGGTCTGACTCTTTACTCACAGGGCTTCCTTGATAATGCTCTTTCTTTAGCATACTCACCTGAATAATATTGGTCTTGGGGTCAAAAGGACTAGGTCCCACAAGGACTCTAAAAAATGGGAAGGTGCTGTATCTGCCCATGAGAATCTGAAGAGTTTCATTAAAATCTTTTGTTTCCCCCACACCTGTGTTATGCCATCCACCAACCTAGAGAGAGACAAAAATGCTGCAGGTGAGAAAAATGGGTTGGATCTGTATTTAATTTTTTTTCTTTTACACCTATAAGCTTAGCCACTATGATAACTGAGAAGCAACAGAGCAAAAAGCACCAGGGGAAACTCATGAAGTGTTCTACATATGCTGCTGGCTTTAAAATGACCTGACACTTTCCCCTAAGCAAAGCAATGAACTGCAAAATGACACAAGGAAAAGGAATTGTAATTAGCAACAGAGTAAAGTGTGCAGGAAAAAATACTGGGTAAGCAGGAGACAGGAAATAGGTCTCATTTTTCTGAAGCCATTCAGAAGGACAAACAGGGATCAGCGATTAAAGGTCCCACCTCCCTGACAAGCAGATTCATAGGTGGGCCTGTAGTCACTGTTCCTCCTGCTGGAAGGTTCTGCATCCTCTTTTGACACAGGGCCTAAATGCTCTTTGTTGGAAGGAAGAATGTGCAGCTCCCCTTGGCATTGAGAGGAATCTCCCAGAATGGAAAGAGAAGGATTTTCTCCTTTAAACAAGCTCTCTTGGAAGCCTTGACTACTGAATGATCATCTAATTTTAGACACAAAAATTTCATCCATTCCAGGTGTTCCCTGAATATTGAACTGAATTTCTGAGATTAAACATGATCCCTCTTTGCAGTATTGGTTTTTTTGCCATCCTTAAGTAATACATAAGGTCATGAGGAAAGATTCAAGTACCTGATGTCAGAAAATCAGTTCTTGAAACAGCATTTAAAGCTACAGGATTTATCACTTAGAAGTTGTGCTGTGAACCATGACTAGGGTCAGATTCTAGAAAAATTACATCATGTAGGACTGTATGACCCTAACTGCCCGTTTTCCTTCTCCGTGCAGGAATTCTCTTCCTGAGGGAGAGGAAATAGCACAAACATTCACCTGATTTAGGAGGTCCTTCAACGTCTGAGCTCCTTGGGATTCTATTCGTTCAGTATCCATGCAGGAACGATAAAATTTCATTGCTTTCTCCTTGGCTGAGCCTCTTATCCCAAACTGTGGACTTTCTGAAGAAAAAAAGTAGATTTAAAATTTAAAAATAAGTTTAAAAAGAAGTTGGGACAGTATTAGAGCAGAGAACGGTTTTAAGAAAATACTGTACTTTGATCCAGAACATTTTAATAAATACATCCACATTTCCCACAGTGACTCAAAGCAAGGGACTTTCTAGCGCCATGACTCTTCCTGAGACCAAATATGTGAGTTTCTTTGCATGGAAGCAGGAGTACAACAGGAAGATGGTGCATATCTAGGCTTCAGTCCCCCACAGAGACAGGACACATCATCAGAGTGCACTTTCAGACTAGCAGAGCAACAATGGCCTGCTTTGACAAGGCAACAGGAAAATGGTTTGGGTTGCTGTCAGAATTTTAAAGCGTGACTTTCATCTGTTACACTTGGCAAGGGGAATTAAAATGTTTAAAATGCAGCTACTGTAATATGACATGCTCAAAAACAAATCTGTGCCTGTAATGATAGAAGAACGAAGAGAGGGGACTCAGTCCCTGTTAGGAATGATTGTGCTCTCAGTTACTACTATTGTCAGCTCTGACCGAGGCAGATGCCGAAGGTAACACACCAATCATCTGTCCCTACCTAAAAGCCTTTTCAGGATCAACAGGTTTTCTTCCAACAACACATCAAATACATTTAGTGATTCTTCTCTGGTTCTGCTTGACTGTTTGCCTTCCCATCTGCCACAGGCATATTTGTAGAAGTTCTCACAGGGGTTTACAGTGTCATTCCTAGAATTCAGAAGTCTTTCCAATAGACCAAGATCTGACTCAGCAGCACAGGATCCTGAAGAGGAGGTAAATAAGAGAGAACTGAGAAGTGACAGCGGAAAGTGAGAGCAACTCTGAACAAAACACTTTTAGGGGACATTTACCCCAAAAGACTTTTTTTTGGTACAAGCTCCTCTGCATGCAGTGTTGAATTCCTTGTAAAGTATTGCTGAATATGGATGAAGTGTGTTTTCTCTTTCACTTCCCAGGGAGATTGTCCTCTGTTTGTACTATCTAGGCAGCCACAAGTTGGATTGTTTTGCATTTTCAGTGTCCTTCCCCTGGATCAGCCGAATTTGGCCACATGATAAACAAGAAACAACTGATGGTGTCAACACGTGATGAAAGGGAAGGACATAGCCCAGTGAAAGTAATGACATAAGATTAAAACAACTTTTTTTCAAGCATGGGAAACATTTCTCAGCAATGACATTTGCCAAAAGAGGACAAGGACTTTCTAGAATATCTTGCTTCGATCTATAACTCTCTTTTTCTTAACTGCTGCAAATCACCAGGTATATGTTCTCATTTTAGTTCAGTATCTTATATCAACATCAGATCAGATCCATTATTTACTGAAATAATCCACTTGTAAATCAAGGTGAGACTTCCCATACTATGGTTTCAAAGTTGACATGGGAGAAGGTAGGCAGAGTAGAAATGGACTAGATCTAAACTAACAGTTTTTCCTTGGTCTCTGAAGTGAACTGTCTCCAACACATAACAAGAGCTAAAGAAAAAAGCTAGGCAAAGAGTCAACAGTGCTTATTTTGGAGCAGGGAATACCTGTATCCACCAATATAAATGCACCTTCAGTATTGAGCTTTCTATATGCACAGACATTGACATGGACCATTCTGCAGATAGTTCTTTAGCAAATTTGGAAGGTAAATTAATGTTTCTGGTCTATACTCACAGCTTCTCCACTAGCAAGAAACTATAACTTCTTCTTTTACTCTATGACTGCACTGATCTGTACTAGAAAACCAGGACTAAACTTAAGTCAGAGATAAAAGTGCAGAGGAGGAGCTCCAAGTGTCAGATTCAGTTCTGTTTCCTGACTATAGACAGAGCAGAACACACTGATGAGGTGCAAGACAATAAAACGCTGCTCTCCCTCTAAACTGGGCTCAGGCATATTAAATGGCAGGCAGAGGAGAACAGATGTGGAGGATCTCTCCCCACTGTGACCCAAGGAAGAGGTAGAAAAATGTACCTTTTTGACAAAAAGTGTTATGATTCCTGGAGATTCTGAAAGTCTGGTTCTTAATACTGATGTTAAGCTTAAAACAGTGGAGGCAGGTAAGAGATAAAGGGGTCTTAAAATGGGGTGGATGAGGAAGAATAGAAAAGGGTATCTCATATTATACCTAGAGCACAAGTCATCACGAGGTAGGTGATAAGCAATGTAAACCCAAGGAGAGTACTGAGAAGAAGTGCACACAGAAGTACGCTTTTCCCCTGAAGGCATCGTTCTTTCTTTGCACCTGTTCTCAGCTCCTGGTCACAGGTCTGAAGAGACAGAAAAAATTAAGAAAGAAAAATTCATATTAAGGTTAGCACTGATAATATACTCCATCTCCCACCTAATCTACTAGAAAATCACTCACAGGACTACTGCCAAAACACAATAGTTATCCAAGTCATCTACATGACTGTATTCCCAGAGGCTTTCTCACTTCCTCATTTCCCTTTCTTTTCAAGCTATAACTGTTGCACAGTGTTATGAATTATGCATTGAAAATCCAGCTTGCTATGAGGAGATTTGTCCCTCCATGGTTCATTCTGTTTTATGGAATCACCTTGCATGTACTTCCTGAATATATCAAAGCCTTTTTGCATCTATAAAACTAGTAACAGGATGGCTAGGACTGGTGGTTCTTTATACTGCTACAGTCTGGCAACCTGAGCACTAATTTCAGATCTCTCCTGAAGAAATAAAATACTGCATCCTAAGCCCTCAAGTCCAGTTCAAGTGAGAGAAAAGATTTGTTCTATTCTACAAACTGGAGTAAGCTGTAAATCACTGAGAAGATCTTATATACAGAGAGGTCTTATCTCACTCTAATTTAGTTTTGTTCATAATCTAGGTGTGTCTTTTTAGTCAGTGGAACAGCCTAGGCACCTAATGAGTACACCTTCTGTTTTAGATATCTGTTTTAGCATGAGCTGAAGCATTCTCCGGAGTTATTTGTCCTTTTCTCTGTTGATTGCAAAGGAAGCTAGATGACTATCATAGGATACACCCCTAGCATCTACCTGGATATAGTTATAGGAGATGACATTTTCTCTGGGTGTTCACTCCTTCTGCATACTTTGACGTACATAAGACTGGAGAACAGCAGTTTACAAAAGAACAGACATGTGAATGCATGCTGGTAATATATAAAGAAAGGGAAAGAACTGAAAAAAATGAAAAGTGGAATGACTAAATAAGAATAAACAGTGAGAAAGGGGAGGCAGAAGGAGGGAAAATACCCCAGAAGATAATGGAAAACCTCAGCTGTAGCAAGGAGAAAATCTCATAGCTGTGAAAGCTGATGGAAGTGCTACTGGGAGAGTCCTACATGTCAGCGTCAGGGCCTGTCCTGTACTGTCCCCACAGGCTCAAGTTTAGCTCCCTGTTCTATCCTGGTCCTCTGATACAAGAAATCTGTTTGAGAAACCTTGTCAGGCCTTGGAACTCTTTGAGGCAAAGCAAGAGGCAGCCTTAATGAACATGCCCCTTCTTCACTTGGCCTTTCTCCTGTGCAGTCTCCATCTGAGCTCTGCTGCAATGGCAGCCATGCCTTCATCTGGACAGGCATGCCACTGATCTGGGTCCTGACCATAACCTACAGACTTGATTCTGCAGGTTTGACCTGGAACCTGTCTCCTCACAAGGGACTTGCCTGGCAATCTACACTCTTGGTTGACCCTGGGCACTGTCACCAGGCCTGCCTTACACCTATACTGGCGTGCACCCCATGCTTTTTGAGGCATTGCTTCTTGCCTGCCTAGTCATGACTCTCAGGTTCCGGACTGTCATCTCTCTTCTCATGCTCCCTTACATGCAGTAGCTAAACCGCATTTGTCACCACACTCAGTATCTATGTTCTTTGCCACAAAACACGGAAACATGGATCTCGACAAAAATCACAAGAAATGGAGCAAAATCTTACAGGAATTAAGTACATCACAGTATATACCCTTTCACCTAAGGGAACATTAAGGAAATGAAGGAGTCTGCTGTTAATCATCTGGACTAATATACTACGGTACAACTTCTGCACAAAAACATTAACAGAACAGAAAACAAAAATAAGCAATAGAAAAACAGACCTCATAATTTTATAATCTTTCAAATGTGCATTTTATTCAATCTTGAATAAAAGCCTCTCAAAAGCTTACTCAGCTCCTGGAAATTGCTAACAAGAGTTGAATGCCTAACTGCTTTTCTTGTTTAAAATCCTATTCTCCTAACTTCTTCAGCAGGATACAGAATAACTAAATGGAGAGCAAGTACTTACAAGTGACTCCTGACATTAGAAGGTACTAGATACAGAACATGATCATACTGGCAAGGTATAGTGTACAAACTACAAAGGAAGAAATTCCTTTCATAAGCCCCTGTAGCAAAACACTTGTTTGAGTCCCGGAGTAAGAGAGTAAGTGTCACAACTTAACAGTATGGTAGGGAAGTGAGTGAAAGAAAATTAGCTTAGCTGATAAAGGAAATAGAAAAACTATTCTTTGGCATGCAAGCCTTCATGTCTCACCATTTAGGAAGAGTGAATGATTCATGATTTACATTCACAATTCTCCAGGCTTCTCTGTTACAACAGACCTTGTTTTTCACACTGAAAATCCAGCCTATTCCTACCATGAAATAATAGTAATTTTGCAATTATTTGGTTTCATGTTATCAGAGGACACCTGTTTCTCTCTTTTGAGTAATAAAAGGCATGGCTGTGGAGATGCTAACAAGAAATTGGTATTTCAAGACTGTTGATGCAATTTCTTATGAATTTCTGCTTAACAGTAGTTCTATTTCAGGCCCATACATTATGTTTATTTTGAAATGCAAAATGCATCAAATAACAGATTTTTAAAAATCTCTAAGAGAAACAGCACTGCCCCCCTAAGTCTCCATCGCGAAACAACTAGAGAAGTACCTGGCTGAGAGCAGCATGCCCAAAATAATAACATAGCACAAACGAAATGACAGGGGAGTGGAAATGGGCTGTGGACCTGTACTTAGAAACTGGATTATGGCCGGTGTTATGTGAACCATAAGCATAAAAGGCGTTCTTCAAACACTTCACCTTCCATAATAAATGTCTTTCTAATCTTCCCTCTGTAACTGGGTTTGAGAGAAACAGTGGACCTACATAAACAGAGAAAAAAGAGGAGGGCAGTCATATTTAGTTCTCCTTTATGTCTTTTTCATGACAACAGCTGAAACAAATCTAGACACACAAATACCTGCTCTTTCAATACTCTTATACAGATGGTGACCTGAGCAAAATCCCCATCAGACTCTTTATCCAGAATGAACTTCACTTTTATGCCACACTGGATTAAGTGGTTCATACGCACTGAAATACAGACCCCTTCCTAAGCGAGTGATTCTTGGCCAAGGCAGGAGTGTGGATTGAACTAGATGGAACCAGAGGTGGCATACCAACACTTCCAGGGCACAGGCTGCAGGAACATTACATAGCTTACAGGAAGCAGCAGCACTTTATTGTGGTATGTTTTGAGACCTGGTTGCTTCATCCACCATGCTCCATATAAAGATACAAGTGAATGGGTTGAACAAGACAGTGGAAAAGGATAAAAATACTTCAGTTTCTGACAGGGCTTTTCCTTATAGGCCTCACTTATGGATGAGAAGAATAATCAGTATTTGCATAAAGATACATGCAATTTCCAGTACAGCTTCTGTTCTTTCATGTTTTTAAGCATGTGCAAAAGCTCAAATTTAAATGGCCTCACTGTAGCTAAGTAAAAACAAGTGGCTGTAAAATCGTTAAAAGATTAATTTTAATTTTTGTAAATTATAAACATTAATAATTATAAACATAATTATAATTATAAAATTATAGTTTTAAATTAATGTACTCTATGTATTGTCTGATTCATATGTGAGCATGACTTAGGATAGCAGAATCATGACAAGTACTGTTATCACTAAAGTAAGAACTGTTTGATACAACTAAACCAGCCAAAGAATTTGATTTTCCTTCAGCATCTCCTTCTTTCTGTTTGTGAGCCATTCCTGAGTTCTGAAGTGAGGTTGAAGTTACTCTGCCTAATTCTTCCTCACCTTGCATTTTCACAATGTTTAGTGCATTACAGAAAAAAAAGCATCTAGCTTTCATGAAAATAAAGTAAATTAAAATAAAGAGATCAAAGGCAGAGAGAATTGGAGTTATTTTTCATAACTATTTACCAGATAATTTAAAGGTATTATTTTTCAGCCAGTAGATTATTAATGAATTACCGACTTTGGCTGTTACCCAAATTGTGTTTATCACACTGCTCACATGGATGACATATTTTCAGACTAATGCCCCAATACCACAAAAACCTTCATTTTCTTAAATTTATCTTTTGTCAGCAAATTATTTAAGCACATAAATTGAGCCCATTAAATGTCATTTGAGAAATATTTTAGCCTATGTTTGAAATAGAGTACCTGCTCACATGAAATATGAGACAGAAAGATCGCTGAATTATATTCTGGAATACTAAAATTGTAGACCAGAACTATGGCCAACGACTAAAATTATGATTGTGGTGTGATCTTCATCACACAGATATTTGGGAATAGATATACAAAACAAACATTTCTTCAAATTCTTCAGCTGTAAAAATGCAGACAAGATAAAGATAAGTGACCGTTTGCATTACAGCAACAGTCACACTGAACAGATCTCAATGTAACAACACATACAAGTTTCTGTGTTTGTATTACTTAGTAACATAGAACACTTATCTCTGTTGCCCTTGAATGTTCTGTACTTTTTAGCAACCTTGAGCTAACAGTTCAGTGCAATTTGTCTGTACATATGCAATTAAGGCTTTGCTAGCTGTTTATATAAGACATCAAAGCAGAAAAAGGATACCATGCTTCATGGGAAGCAATTAGGCTCACCATGTCATTCTCACATTCCAAAAACTATGCCTTGCTTATCCACAGTTATTGGGGGGGGAGGGGGGGGAACTGCACGTTTCTGTGTAAGTACTTTCTTATAATACCTTGCTGAAAAAATGGAGATAGAATAAAAGATGTCATTATTTTTATTGTTGTTGTTTTCATTATTACTACTACTAATACTTTTACTATTATTACTTGTTGTTCGGTGCTTCAAACAGTCCTCAGAACAGCCATTATGGTGACTAACAGGAAGGGCAAGAACCCCTAAATCATGGCACCATATCCCACATCATTAATTCTGAGACCCAGACAAGACCTTTCTGGATACAAACTGAGTCAAAAACTCAACTACCGCGGTCCTCCAAGGCAATAAGCAGTGTAGCTATGAAAGGGGAAGGAAAAGAGAGGTGAGTAATGAAGGTCCCTGAGCAGACTGCAAGACAGACCCATTTCCTTACCTGTGGAAGACTGCTCATCCTTGTCACTGAGCAGGCGTTGCTCCTGCGGCTACCACAGTTGTGAACTCTGTTTACTTGGTTGCTATCAGTCTTCTGGGCCCACACACTTAGCGAAGTTCAGAGACAATCTCTTCTTCCCAGCTTGGCTGTTTGCTGTGGGGAGGAGAAGAGAAAGGAAAAGCTCTGAGAAAAACACCCTTAGAGAAAATGGGAGGGAGGGAAATGGTGTTTCTGCAACTCTCCGCCCACCTTCTTAACACCTCTACTCCTCATAAAAGAATATTTTTCTTCCCCTTCTGTGTCTCTGTGACCCACCTGCCCTTCTGTCTCTTGGAGCTCCACCGAAATCTTTTTGAACAGAAGTATGTGATTCTCTATCTCCCTCTGCCTCTTCTCAGCTATTTGCTGTTTCTCTTCTCTCCAGCAGCCTCACTATCCTGCCCACCCAACAAGCCTGTTTTGGTCTGATATTCTCCCTGCCACTAGCCTGTTTCAACCTGCTGCTGCTCTGGGGCCCGGAGGCTTCTGCCTATTGCTAGATAGTGTGGGGTACAGATCCCAGCGCTCCTCCTCCCACAAGAAAAGCCAGGGTGCTGACTTGCTCTCTCTCTCTCATCTGCACCCTAGTGTCCATTCGAGGGGTGAACACCACCTGACTCTTTCTCTTTCCCATTAAGAGGCATTAAAAAAAAAATCATTAATTACTTATTCTATTTACAGTTATTCATTGTTTCTCAGGTGATGGCCAGCCTGTGTGTCTTTGCTTATTTAAGGAGGCACAGTGAGAAGATTTGGGAGGGAGGTTTCTCTGCTTTGAGGACTGGGAACCTGGCTCACTTCTCTGGCACATTAAAAACTGAGTAGTGGATGTTGGGATTTGAGACCTTCTCAAGTGGCAGCTGTGAGCTGAGAGAGATGGTGGGGACTAGCTTGGTGTCAGCTTCCAAAGTGCTTGAAACAAGCAGAATACCAGGACGGAACTGTTCACTCCCCATCTTGCTGGTCTCTGAGGGGAGTATGATATCTTGGTTCACTAGTCTGAAGATAATTTGGTATCTGCTCAGTTGTTCAGAGCTCCCATCAACCTGATTTTTTCCCTATTTCTGTAGTGCTTGCATAATTTCTTAACCCTCCACCATCACAACAGATTTCTTATACAGCTGAAACCAGTTACTTACTCCCAGCTGTTTTTAGCATTCGGGTTACTGGTAACTGTGTATTTCTATATTTACCAAACAGCTCTAAATACAGTAAAAAAAGTCCTTGCATACTGACAAAAAGATCCCTACCGACCTTTCCTTCCTTGCAGTGTGTCACTTCCCTTCAGCTTAACATCAGGATCTGTTTTGCAAATACTTCTCACATAAATTGGTTGAGATTTGACTTAATGAAAGTAACAAGACAGTCTTTTGTTAGCCACAAGTAAGATCTTACAGTGAAGATACCTTTGTAAACTGTCTGGAAAAATTTGTTCATCACAATATCCAGTTTATTTATCTGTCTTAACTGTATCTGAACTCTTCTACCTTCATAATTGCAGCATCTAACAGCTCCCAAGCTTTATGTAATGAAGCAAATTTCACTTCTCTTTTCTCTTTGAGCACTATCTAGGTTTTAAAATTTGCTTGGGCAAGGAATTTATTGCCTTTTTTGATTATAAAATGGTTATGATAATTTTGAACATAATGTAATTAAAGCAAGTAATAAAACCTTGGCTGAAGTATTCACTTTTAAAATGACACTTGAGAAGACAAAAAAAGCCTTTTGTCAATATGCTGTGAGCATATGATTGCAGTTAATGTGGTTTCACATACCAGTATCTTTTAAACAGGCACTGTCATCTCCTCTTGATTAAATGAAAGTTTACCACATAATTTGGCAAAAAATTACATTGATATTGCCACAATGCATGAATTATGCCACACATGCTATCTAGAAACACAGAATGTGCATGTATGGATGATTTTTACAAGACCTTGTAAACTAATCAGGACACCTCCTGAAAAGCAGATGGATCACAACTTCATTGCAAGAGTGCATGGAATGTGTCAGGAAAGGAAATGCACTCCTCTCTCAGTGAAGAGCATGGCTCTTTGAATTAGTACATGTTTCAGTGGTGCTGTGATGCTGAGAAAGCTGCCTTGTAAGATCAAGTGTGGAGGTGATACTTCTCCTCCAAAGGCATTACATACCATAGTAACATTATATATTGGATCTAACAGACACTACTGTTGGATTCTGGATACTGTTAGAAAAGTATGCTCCTGAGTAGCATTCTGCTGTGTCAGAAGGAGTAGTGGACATTTGGGTTTGGGTTTGTTAAATAATTCAGTAGGAAAGTTGCGCTGTTATGGGGAGAATTAAGCTGTTAAAACTTCTATTTATTCCGAATTTCCTGTATTTCTTTAGAAAGAATGTGTATTTATTTCACATAGATGCTGCCTCTGTGATTTTAGTCTGAGATATCCAGGTATAAGACATATTTTATCCTAAATGATATGATCCACACTTCAGAAAAATCTGTTTGGCCATGGTTATCAGCCATGGTTGCGAAGTAATTCAGACACTGTAGTTATATATGTTTTCAAGCAGAGTTTCGTGAATCTATCAGGGTAAGGACAGAGCATATTTGCATCTGGTAGCAATAAGGCGGTGAAGCGTAGCTTACATATTCCACATTACCAATTGGATATGGAAATCTCTTTCAGGTTATGTGCTGCAGGACAGTGGCACTTTCTGTCTGAAAATGACAGCCTGTATATATATCTAGGCCTCCAAAAGCTCTGCCTTGGAGGGGATTGCATGCTGGCAGGGTATATCCAGTAAACACTCTGATGTGGTTTTGAACATAAAACCTGCAGAGCTTTGGGGATCTTGAGAGGTGAATGTGTGAAGTATTCACGTATACATGAAAATGGTGCTGTTGTTTTTCCTGCTAGCATGAAGGTTTCTTTGAAGACACTTTTATCACCTACAGAAAGCAAAGACAAAAAGTTTCCCCTAATTTTTCTAATTACAGAAGCAGGAAGAGGGGCTTGGGGGAGGGAGGGCAGGGAGAGAGAAGACGTCACAAGTAATCCTTATCAACTCATTCCCTTCTTATCTTTAAGGCACATATGACAGGTCTGCTCCCTCGAGTCCACGAATTAGTGAGAGAACCTCTGGCTTTTTTCTCTGTGATAGACACTTTCTCTTCTCTATACAGTGCATTAGCTTTTTCCAAATCTAACATCGATCAGCACATTGAAAAGAAAATAATGTTGGACATGCCTTCCAGCTGTTACACATAAAAAAGGTTAACAGCAATTATCTTTTAGATACCTCTTAGTATTAAATAGACATATGATTCAAAGAAAGATGAATGTATTAAGTGCATTGATGTGCATTTAACAGATGTCATTGCAAGTATTTCTCATGGTAATTTTAAATGGTTAGTATTTCAAATGGTTTGGAATCTAAAGCAGATTTCAGCAAATTATTTTCTTAATATCGGTCCTAAAGTGAAATTGAATTGGGACTTCGATCTTCTACATCATGTGAATAGTAAATTCCACTGCAACAGTTCAGTAGAGTGAAATTTTGCTTCATGGATTGATATTCCATCTTCAATGTTCCAAAATATGTATGTATCACACACTGCACAAAGATTGGCAGCTTTATGTAATTAAATTTAAAAAGAGCATTAGAAAAACGTGGTGAGGCAATATTAATGTCACTGGCCATCTGGAAAGCTCATGAAAAGGCTATCTCTTACAAAGAGGCTGCACTTAGGTTTAAAAAAACTTATTTAACTCAAGCTCTTCTACCTCAAATGGTCCCTGGTGGTACTACCACTGAGCAGTGTAACTTGTGGAATAAAACAACATGAAAGGAAATCTCCTTTATATGAAAGACTGTCTGCTAAACATTAGTAATAATTTCAGTAACCATCAAAAGCACAAATTTGGTGTGAGAACATCAGAACACTGTAGCACTGGAAAAGCTTGTTCCTTCACTAAAGAAGTTCAGAAAACTGGAGGCAGAACAGTCTGGAAGCCATAATATTCCATTGTAGACTGGAGGACTGATGACAGGATAAATTCAATTTCAACAGCCCCTAACTGGAGCTGTCAGTCAAGGATCTAGCAGAGTGCTCTAACTGCCCCGTGGGTGACAGAGATCCCTTCCAGGGGAAAAGTGCTCTCAGACACTCTTCAGTCACATATGCAGATGGCAACTTTTCACTGCCCTTTTGTCCACCAATCACTTGCTCTCTCATCTGGCATCAGTCCATCAGTACACAGACTCACAGAAAAGCTTGGTTGGAAGAGACCTTTTAAAAATCATCCAGTTCAACCGCCCCACCATGGCTGCTTAAACTCTGTCCAGGCCTTGAACACTTCTAGTGATGGGGCATCCACCACTTCCCTGGGCAACCTGTCCTTCCAGCTTTCTGGGACATCTTTATTCAGGAAAAAAAGGACAGAAAAGTCATTGATACACTTCTAACCACAGCTACTGGTTAATAGACTTTAGGTTCAGAGGAGGCAGGAGGAAGGGGAAAGACCAAAGTTTGTAACCACAGATTAGCTCAATACGTGGCAGCTCAGTTACCTGGAAGAATTTGTTAAAGACAATGAGGAAAAAATGTGGAATAGCCTGACATTTGTGAGTCCTTCAAACTAAGGATTCATCAGCCCATCCATAAGGAAGACTATACTCAAACCTGTGATCCAAGTGGGAAAATGGATATAAGGTATGTGAATTGGGAGGTAGGCAGGAAGGGTATCCTTGATGACAGAAAAGAAAAGGGATTGGTTTCAGGTACTAGAGAAGGGAAGTCAGAGAATGAAGATAGGAGAGTAGAGAAGATTAGGCAAGAAAGACAGGAGAAGCAGTTTAAATAAGAATGGCAGAAAACACTGATGTTGAAACTAAAAACACCTTATTTTTCCCTGTCCTACATGAATGTACATGAGTTTCCCTGGTCATAACCCTATCCTACATTAATGTCTTGTATTATTTTCTGTATTAATTTAATATCTCATTTGTTGCTTCATTGGGCACAACCTCTAATAATAAATAGCATAATTAGAATTTTACTTCAGGCTACTGTTAAAGATTTTGTAGTTTTTGTAGTTTCTCTTCTAGTGAGAACTTGATTTTTTTTTTCTCTGCAGCAGGGTAAAGATTGATGTTAAAAAAAGATTTTTGTGGTTGTACATCTTCTTATGGGTTCAGACATTTACTGTGAAACCATTCCAAAACACCCAAGAGGCATAGTTTTCCATTCAGATAAGTAAGTCCTAGCCTCTGAAACTTTTATTTAACATTAAGGAGAGCAAAAAAGAATAAAAGCATAATCACTGAATAAATAGCCACACAATCTTCTATTGAGGAGGCATGCTAAGACAAATGAAATATCTGAGTCCAGCAGACTGCCAGAGGGCTTCTCTTAGAATTGAGTATGTATCAGCTCTGTTCTCACTCCTTCACAGTGCACCACCTTTCAAAATACATCCTAGAAAACCATTTTCCATAGCTCCTTAAAGTGCTTGCTATTGGCTTTGTTTTTTACAATTGCTTGCAGGCTGATTTAAAGGGATATTTCCTGTAAAATTCAGTGCTGATTCTGGAAAATGACTACAACAAAAAATACCCTTTCATATTCAACATAATCAAATGTGGTGAATTTCATAATATAAAAGCTATGTCCTGTGCTTTACTGTATTAGCCTTACAGCTATAATTCAGATGATAGATGACCTTGTGTGAGATGTGGAGTTGTACCTACTTATGGAAAACTCAGGCTAATTACGGTGCTTGGTGACAGCAAAATAGAAAAAATCCTTATAACCTAAATGATGTGTGCTAAAATGTGAGGCAAGAAAAGCCTTGAATTCCAGAGATTATGGGGCTATCAAGCGGAATCGATTATATTTCACATGTAGATAAAGTCTTTCTGGTGCAGAATCACTTGAATCATGACTGTTACAATGCAATAGCCACTAGATCACAACTCAGACTTATGTCTGAGTTGTTCAAAATGTGTATTTTAACTGTAATGCCACAACAAGAAGTTACATGGAAGCATAGCCTTTGCAGCTACATTTGAAACTGTATGAACTTCCTGGCCATTCAAAATACTTTAGAAGGTGTCAGCAAGACATTGTTTTTTCAGGGTCTTTTTTTGTTAGAAATACATCCATAATCTCCACCATTAGTTACACCTGTGGACCAGACAGTGAAGTGTCATCACTCATAAAAATTCTCTTCTGTTCAGCCCCCAAATCTGCTGTCCCCATTTGTGGTGTAGATCAAACTGAGATACTAAAGTTCTTAATATATTTTGTAATATCTCAAAGTAATGCTTGTGAAATCAAAGGCTGACATATTAAAAAAAAAAATTACCTCCTCTCTCCTGAGCAGAACCCTCAAGTCCTTTCTTCTGTATTTCCACCAAAGTTTCATTTTATGTCTCCTCTTCTTACCCTTTTCATCCTCCTCAATATCTCCAGTTATTGCTCTGTGTTTCAGAAGTTAAGGCTTAAACTCAGGATTCTGGAGATTTCAGGTTCCACTCCTACCTTTGATTCTGATGCAATATGTGGTTTTGAGTCATCAAGTAACTTGCCAGTGCATCTGTAAAGAGGAGTTGTTTGCATCTGCCCAGCAACGTGGCATATTTTGAATTGAACTGAATAATTTCCTGTGTGACTATGAGGTATTATTAAGTATCAAAAACTTTGGTTCACCAAACAGCCTAACTAGCTGGGAAAAATTTTTGCCCAGACTGATGAAATGGAAGCAAATACGTTTTTAGTAGATCGCTATATAGTTGGATGAGTAAGCTTTGCTTTCATTCTCTTCTCCAAGGCAGGATCAACTTTCCCTGTGACATTCCTGCAGCTTCTTGTTCAAACTCTCTTAAAAAGTTTGCAGCGAGTATATACGTGACTTTTTTTTCTCTAAGTTTTAACACTGTAATTGTAAAAAGGATCTGGCTGTGTAATTATGAAACCAGCCACTCCTTACCCTCTCCATAACGCACTTTAAGAAAAGTTTATTCCTGTATCTTCAGAGTTATTTTTGCATGAATTAGCCCTTTTGCAGATTTCTTCTTTCTAAACTAAAAAGGCTGTTGCTTGCAATTTTTATAGTTCCACAACACAACTTTATTTGAACTATATGGAAGAGTATGGTGCCTTCATTTATACAACAAACAAAAATTTCTGTCTGCATCTCCCAGCATGGCATTTATTTTTATTACAGCTTTCTTCACAAATTTATATATGCATGTGTTCATTCATATCTGTGGGCATTTTCCATATTTTATCAGACTGCATCTCCAGCTTTCCAAGATGATTTTGAATTCTGAACCTGTCCTCCAAAATTTCGTGGTCAGTCTAAGCCCGCTGTTATGTGTAAATTTAGTAGTGTCCAGTCACTAGGAAAATAAAAGCCCCCCCAAATATTAGATGCAATATTCCAGATACTGCCTTAAAAAGCATGGAGGAAGAGAATCACTTTCCTTAATCTACTGGCTGTGCTCCTGTTAAACCAGATTAGAGTGCTGTACACTGTGTAGTTATTCTCTAGGCATTTACTGAACTACTTTATGCACTTAACTACCCATCTATTGTAGTAATTAATTCTGATTTCTTTGTCAAGCCCTTGGAATTTACTTGCATTGAATACTGCTGATATAATTCATTTTACCACCAAATGATAAAAAGATGGTACTGGCATGGACTCATTGATTTGATGTGTGTTGCTATGGTGAATATCTGCACTGCTTTTGGGATTTGGGCTGCTGGGTTTCAGAGCCAGTTTCCACAGGGCAGCCATCTGACCTTTAAACAAATTTCTGGGAGAAGCCTCAGTGGGGCTCAGACCCCTCTCCTTTCAGGAGCTGCTTCTAAGCTGGGTGCTCAATGCTTGAACTCTCCCTGAGCTCTGCTGCAGCTTTGCCTGGGCCTTTCCACCTGCTTAGCTGACCTGGATACTGATCCTGACCTGCAGACTGGAATTACTGGCTTGATCTTGCACATGTCTTATCCCTATGGACACATCTAGTATGTCTGGACTGCTGATGCTGACCCATCACAGAGCTTATTTGCTACCCTTGCCCATATGAGGTGGGACTGTGTGCTTGACAGTCCTATCCTTGCCTGCCTTGTGATGCTGACTTTTTAGGTCCCCTTTCCTTATGGAACAGCTCCTCCTCCTGCTCCTTGACAGACATGGCCATTATAATTTATGCCTCAGCCATAATTCTCCCTGTGGGCTTACAGGTTGTTGAGCAGCTTTTGAAATAGATATACTGATAGTCTTTCTATAAACAGTGTATGGGGATATATATGTACTTTGTTAGTTGACTCCATGAAGATGGGGTGTTCAGGTTCAGCTAGCACCCACCCAATCTCTCTGATGTTGATTTTGACTAATGGGTAGACATTCTGGAAGAGGGCCTTAGTGACAGGCATGAGTTCACTATATAGAACCTTAAAGTGACCCTTTTCAGGTCAAAACTTGTCACTTCCTGCTGTTCCACCCAAGTGCATAGCACAATATGATCCCAGGAACTGGATAGTCATTTTCCACAGTGTGGAGGAATTATCTACTCATCAGCAGCTCACTTTGACCATTCCTGGAGAAAAACACTGGTCCGGTAATTTCTAGATAATTCCTGAGCATGAGCATAGTTGAGAGTACAGCATCAGAATAAAATCCAGCAGCTGGAATGGCAGCAGTGTCATTCAGATTGTCAGGCCATTGCCAGACAGGGTAGACTTGGCCTGGCGTTTGAGGTCTGCAGTGAGTAGAGGCATGTGAGTCACCCTGGTTCTCTTAGCTGTGGAAACAAAGGTCTTTTCCTGGTGTGGGTTACCAGGATAATATAAAGTTGCATGAAACAATTGCAAGTTCTGTAGTTTGCTGCATATGGGATGAATTGCAATTTACCAATACCCAACCAAATCTAAATTTGGAATTATTTCTGTAAGCAGTCTGCTGACACTATCTGTGTCCAATTCTTTTATTGTACAACATTAGGAGGGTAGTGCAGTACATTAATAACTACTAACAGATGTAAGTCCATTGTTACATAATTTCATTAAATGTCTAACCTACCCTGTTGAAACATCTCCAGCAGAGATGGTATTTATGATATTTGCTTAGAGCAGTCTCTATACTTGCTGTTCTACTTAGTTAGATTCTGTCAAGTATGGGCTGTATTGCTACAAGTGGATGAATCCATTATCCTGATGAGGCGTGGATGCTACGGCTCTGCTTTCTGGAAGCCAAGCTAAGAAGTGAGGCTGAGCACATACTCCTTGGGCAGGTATTCCCACCCATGGTGGGGAGGTTGGAACTAGATGATCTCTAAGGCCCCTTCCTATCCAAATCATTCTATGATTGTATCATTCTATGATCTATAGAGACACAGTCCAGCGCATACAGTCAGAATACTCAAACACACAGCTGGCCATGCAGATCACATGGACACGAAGTACTTGAAAATTTTACTTTGGGAATGCTTTGAAAATCTAGCTAATGTCACTTTGAAGCCATCAGAATTAGCAAGACATTTAAAATCTAATCATCCAGAGCATAAAGACAAATGTCTACTATTTTTTCAGCAACTATTATTTCAAGCCATGTGACATTCAATTCAGTACTTTACAAAATTTCACCAAACTTAATGACAAATTTGTAGAAGCCTCCTTTGAGGTTTCTTGCTTCACAGTGATGCCTTAGGTTTTAACTTCCATATTTTTCAAATCCTGTACTGCCTAGTGGGTAAATCTGAGGTTTCTTGTGGCCTGTTAATTTCTGCTCTCTCATGCTAGGTAGACATAACAAAGTCTCTCCAGGCCTGCTCTCCAAGGACACTCAGGCCACCCTAGGCCCAAAAAGTATAAACCAAAAGCCTCTAAAGGGGGGGCAAGCTTGGGAAATCTACATCATTTACTGAAGCTTTACTTGGAGAATTAACCCCAATATGCAAATGAACCAAAGTTATGAAAGCGTAAAGAACTCGTGACCTGGGGTCCATCTTGGGGTCCTGTTACAGTAATCCCCACTGTAACAGGGTCCATCTTGGCAGTAGCCTCTGACTCCCCAGGGTGTACCTTTGAAGGCCCTTCAAATAAATACCTACCTTTATTCCCTTATTCTTGTCTAGTCTCTGGTTTTAGGTAGCCACTTCAGTCATAAACAGCAAAAGACAAAATGCCACATGGTACCAGGAAAACACTTATTCTTCCTGCCATAAAAGGTAAAAATGGCTGTGATAATACACAGAAAGCAACAGAGCAGCAAACTGAAATGCATTCCTTTGTCAGCAAACACCATTAGCAAACGCATAGAAAATACTGCTGAAGGTTTGAAGAAACAAACATCAGTACAAATTACACAGTGGAAGAGGATTCCTGAGTGGATGGATGAAAGTACAAATGCTTCTAAAATGCCTCAGACTATGGTATTTGACAAATTCCAGTAGTGAAATAAATTAAGAGCTACCTTCTGTAAGCTACTGAAGGGAAGATCTATCACAGAAGCTGTATCCTCAACAGTAAATCCTTTCTTTAATAAAACTGCTTTCTGGAAGAGCTGTGCAAGTGTAAAGACCAGTGGAACAGCTCCTTTGACTGACATAAGAGAGGGATTGGGTGGTAAGGTTACATAGCCACTATTACACCTGGAATTCGTTCACTGCAATGCTCATAGAAGAGTTATTACAGCAATGAAATTGGAGCCAGACCTGCAAAAGGTGCTGCAGGATGTCATTGACTTAGTTCATTTCATAAAAACATGAAATGGTAGAACCCTTGCAATACTTTGCAATGACAGGGGAAAGACCAAGAAAATCCTTTATAACTGTGGTGAGTTGACCTTGATTTGCTGTCACATGCTCACCAAGCCTATTAGCAGATATTTGAATACAACTGATAAAGACAAGGACCTGTCCCAGTGTTAGAAGAGGCCACAGTAATGACTCTCATAAACTAAGAAGCCATGACAGTGCAAGACATGGAGAGATTAAGTCAACAGACATAAAAAAACAAACCTAGGCATGTAAAGCAGGACATCAGACACTGGAGTGCAAACCTGCAGTTGTAAACAATGCATTTCAGATGCTGCACAACCTTTCCAATGCAAATCCCTTCACCAAACTGAAAACACTGTAACTGAACCTTTATCCAATTTGCATGCTCAGTCAAATCATCTGAGCTATCAACTCCAAAAACAACATGTAAAATAGCAGAAATATTAAATGACATTAGGATACTCCTGCCTCTGAGATAAATGGGTGAGCATTGCCCATAACAGCTCCTTGGAGCTGGCAGTGCCTGGCAGATCTGAGGCTTTCAGGAGCCCAGGAGAAGCTGAGCAATAATTGCAAGCTCTTGAGTTGCAATGGCCACATCTTTTGCTCTCCTTTGTCTATCAATTGCCATAATTGAATCCATGGCAGGAATTCTAGGAGATGGAATTATCTTGGCTATCAGTGCATCTAGCTGCATTGGGAGCAAAACATGGTCTCCATATGATATGATCATGATCTCTCTGAGTTCATCTAGAATCATTTTGCAATGCTGGAATACACTGGATTTCTTAATGGCTATATTTTTTGAAACTTCCTATTATAAAGAAAATATTTTCATAGTTTCCGAAGTAATTTTTACATTTCTGAACTACTTCAGCCTCTGGTTTGGTGCCTGGCTTAGTGTCTTCTATTGCATCAAGGTTGCCAGTTTTACACGGCCTTTCTTCATCTGGATGAAGCAAAGAATTGCCAGGCTGGTACCCTGGATGCTGCTCACATCATGGCTCTACTCCTTTGCAGCTGCAATTCCCTTCGCCTTAGATCTCTACAATGAGCACAACAACTTCACTGCCCCTTTACCCATGACAAACTCTTCAGCAATGAGAACCACAAGGAAAGACAGCTTGACTTTATTGATTTATCTCTGTAATGCAGCTATAAGTTTGCCTTTAATGCTGTCTGTTGTTTCAAGTGTCCTGCTGATTCGGTCTCTGTTGGTACACACCAGACAGATGCAAAGTAATGCAAGTGGCTTCAGGGATCCCAGCTTAGAGGCCCATACCAGTGCCATCAAGTCAGTCTGTTCCTTCCTCATCCTTTACATTACATATTTTATGTGTGTGCTTCTCCTCTTATTCAGTGATTTTTCACCTTTAAGCAGTGGAGAATCTATCTGTATAGTTTTAATGGCTGCCTGTCCCACAGGACACACATTGGTCTTAATTTGGAGCAATCCAAAATTTCGAAAGCTGACAGCTAGGATTTGGCACCACACTAAATGTCCACTCAGAACCACATCCATGTAAAAGACATGGGCTTAGCCTGGGCTTTCTAATTTACATTGAAAATATTTCAATTGAAGTCATCCGATGCATAAATAGATGCTGGCATGAGTAGATCAGAGCCCTGATCTGGAATCATGTAGAAGGTGGAAAATTGCTTCACTTGCATGTGAGTCTTGTTATGAAGAATTGTGTAAGTTGTCTCCTATTTGCTGTACTTTCCTTGGAAATCATCACGGTTTCTCTAAGACAACAGAAAAACAGGGCCAAGACTCAGGCTAGGATGTAATCACTTGAAATTATGTAAGTTACAATTTATGATACAAACAGAACAGACTTGTTTGAGCCCAGGCATGGTCTCATTTTATTTGTGAATATTATGCTTGAATGCTGTTTCTGCGTACTACAAGCTCCTATTGAGGATGCTGAGGTATTGCAAATAATTTTGGAATATTTTGCTGATAATTTTCAATTCTGGTTGAATTCTAGAAAAATATTTGTTGATTCTAAAGGTGTCTATTACATCCCAGTATGGTACAGGAAAGAATGGCATGGCCTTTCAAGCGTCGTGTTCCTGCTGAAGTAGTGATCAGTGTCAGTGCATTATTGTTATATCAGGACTGGAGCTTTGGGACCCTTTCCAGCTGCAGTGGGAGTTTATTTACTTCTAAACTGACAGTCACCGAAACACACATGACTTCATCCTCATGTTCCCAAAGGCCCTTCTGATGTAATGTAGCTGATTTGGATGTTGTCAATCTGTTTGAAGCAATGTACCTGTATTTGACCTGAGTTTGTGCCTGCCTTAAGACTTTAAAAAATACCAAGTCAAAGGATGTCTTGTGTTGGAGTCTTCCTTCCCCTCATGACAGAAATATTTCACAGGTGACAGAAATGGCTTGCAGGAACGTTTTTTATGCCATTTAACAGACCTGCTGAAAATTCAGAACATGGCAATGACACCCCAGCATGCCATTGTCAGCACCACTGAAACGTGCTGGCTCCCAGCTCAGCACCGTGCAACACCCATGTTGGGGGGGTTGGTCCATCCTCTGCCCTTCCCTGCTGTCCCCTCACCGGCCTTCAGGAACAAACCTCAGACCTCTCCAACCACACCAACAGGCAAAACATGTGGGCTGTGCCCAGCCCACAAACCGTGTGTGCTGTCCTGCTCCTGGCTGAGCTCTGAGGCACACGGCTGCTCAGCAGGGACACCCTGAACAGCTGCTCTCACATGGTTTAATTTAACTTCCATTATTCCACATTCCTCATGTCCATGAGAATTGAAAGTGCTCCCTGTGCTATTTTCCTGCCTCTTTCAGTACATCTTCCCTCCAAAGCTTTCTTTGCATACAATTAAGTTAAACACTTACCAGTTCATTAACATGCATTGGGAATCTAGGAGGGAAAGCCGACAGAAATACATGTAAAATATATAAACAAATATACATATATCTGAGGTGGATGCTCACAAAGTTTTACTCCTACAGGTGCATGATCAAAAAGGTTTGATCACTGCCCTAGGCAATCATTGATCACATTAAGCACTGGGAAATGCAATCTGCTCAAAGAAACAGCCTTGAAAACACCTCAGAATTTCTCCTTTGATCACTGCCCAAAGCTTCTTACTGTACTGCTGACAGCTACTTGTGTCACTGCATTTATAAGAGCCTGTTGATGTGTTCTGGGCTGCAGATAAAATGTGAGTCCCAAAGCTTTTCACTAAACCCAAGCCTCTCCACTCACCTGTTTCTTGTTGTCTGTGGAAAGTGTTTGAATTCACTTCTTTTAGCACATACAAAGAATTCTAAAAGCATGGATGTTCCATATGGGAGCAAAATTGATTCAATTAACACTTGTGCCATTGCTCCTGTATGTAATGCTGTATATTGCCAGATCTTAAATTCATTAGGTAAATTCCACATCTTTTCAGGAGGCTGGTGAAAAATTGGCAAGTGAAGCACTCTGGTAAAAGAACTTTCCTTTTCTCTGTCCTTATCTTTCTGCAAATTTATTGTTCTTTTCTGGATCATTCAGAGGGAGCATGCAAAAATAATTATAATGCTTAGAAATCTCCACACACAAGAGAAAAATATGATAATCCTCTTTGCAGCAGCTATTTGAATATATCTGATATAGAAAAGGAGATGACCCAGGGTAAGAAGAGGCTGTGGCAATTATTTCATACCAAAATGGAAACCATCAACAGTGCAAGACATGGAGAGATTAAGGCATCAGACATAAAAAAACAAATCTAGGCATGTAAAAAACAAATCTAGGCATGTAAAGCATAGAAAAGGAGATGACCCAGGGTAAGAAGAGGCTGTAGCAATTATTTCATACCAGCTTGGAAACCATCAACAGTGCAAGACATGGAGAGATTAAGGCATCAGACATAAAAAAACAAATCTAGGCATCAAAGCATAAAAAACAAATCTAGACATCAGACACTGGAGTGCAAACTTGAGGATGGAAAAGCTCCACTTAAGCTGCTGCACAACCTTTCCAATGCAAATCCCTTCACCAAACTGAAAACACTGTAACTGAATCTTTATCCAATTTGCATGCTCAGTCAAATCATCTGAGCTATCAACTCCAAAAACAACATGTAAAATAGCAGAAATATTAAATGACATTAGGATACTCCTGCCTCTGAGATAAATGGGTGAGCATTGCCCATAACAGCTCCTTGGAGCTGGCAGCGCCTGGCAGATCTGAGGCTTTCAGGAGCTCAGGAGAAGCTGAGCAATAATTGCAAGCTCTTGAGTTGCAATGGCCACATCTTTTGCTCTCCTTTGTCTATCAATTGCCATAATTGAATCCATGGCAGGAATTCTAGGAGATGGAATTATCTTGGCTGTCAGTGCATCTAGCTGCATTGGGAGCAAAACATGGTCTCCATATGATATGATCATGATCTCTCTGAGTTCATCTAGAATCATTTTGCACTCTGGGACTATACTGGTTTTGTTCGTGAGTATATTTTCTGAACACTTGTATTGTGAAGAAAATGTATTTGTAGTTTCCAACACAGTTTTTATATTTCTGAACTGCTCCAGTCTCTGGTTTGGTGCCTGGCTTAGTGTCTTCTATTGCATCAAGGTTGCCAGTTTTACACGGCCTTTCTTCATCTGGATGAAGCAAAGAATTGCCAGGCTGGTACCCTGGATGCTGCTCACATCATGCCTCCACTCCTTCACAGCCGCAATTCCCTTCGCCTTAGATCTCTACAATGGGCACAACAACTTCACTGCTCCTTTACCCATGACAAACTCTTCAGCAATGAGAACCACAAGGAAAGACAACTTGACTTTATTGATTTATCTTTGTGAGGCAAGTACAGCTTTGCCTTTAATACTGTCTGTTGTTTCAAGTGTCCTGCTGATTCGGTCTCTGTTGGTACACACCAGACAGATGCAAAATAATGCAAGTGGCTTCAGGGATCCCAGCTTAGAGGCCCATACCAGTGCCATCAAGTCAGTCTGTTCCTTACTTATCTTCTACATTACATATTTTGCTTGTTTGCTTCTTCTCTTAAGCAATACTTTTTCATTTTTAAGTGATGCGCAATCAGTGTGTGAAGCTGTAATGGCTGCCTGTCCCACAGGACACACATTGGTCTTAATTTGGAGCAATCCAAAATTTCGAGAGCTGACAGCTAGGATTTGGCACCACACTAAATGTCCACTCAGAACCACATCCACGTAAAAGACATGGGCTTAGCCTGGGCTTTCTAGTTTAGATCCAAATGAATTAAATTGAAGTCACCAAATAAATAAAGTAATAGACATTGGGATGAGTAGATTAGAGCCCTGATCTGGAATCATGAAGAAGGTGGAAATTTGCTTGACTTGGATGTGAGTCTTGTTACGAAGTGTGAGTTGTCTCCTATTTGTTTGGGTCCCTCCCCTGCCATGGAGCCCTGGGAGAGGGGCCCTGAGGGCACAGACACGGGGTTTCCCTGCCCCTGCTCAGCCTCGTTCCCATTGGTTGGTTTGTGTTCCCTGCGCGGGCAGAAGGACCCTTGGTCCCGTGACTGGAACAGTTCCTCGGCAGAGCTCCGGCCATGCGGCTGGAGAAATAAACATCTCTGAAACAGCTATCAAGAATCTGTCTGTCCATATATATTTCCTTTCCACGTGACTCCTGGTTTGGTATATGCATGTTGCAGGATCCCCACTGCAACACCTATTTGCTGTATTTTCCTTGGAAATAATCATGGTTTCTCTAAGACAACAGGAAAACAAGGCCATGAATCAGATTCCAGCATTATTCAGGAAAGAACAAGAAGGCCTTTTGATCCTCCTGCTCTTGCTGAAATAGTGATCAGTGGCAGTGCGTTATTGTTACATCAGGACTGGAGCTTTGGGACCCTTTCCAGCTGCAGTGGGAGTTTATTTACTTTTAAACTGACTGTCCCTGAAGCATACATCACTTGAGCCTTGTGTTCACTAAGCCCATCCTGGTGTAAAACAGCTGGCTTGGATGTTGTCAATCTGTTTGAAGCAATTTGACCTGAGTTTGTGACAGAATTGTTTAACTTTAAAAATTAAAAAATACCAAGTCAAAGGATGTCTTGTGTTGGAGTCTTCCTTCCCCTCATGACAGAAATTTCTTCACAGGTGACAGAAATGGCTTGCAGGAACGTTTTTTATGCCGTTAAACAGACCTGCTGAAAATTCAGAACTTGGCAATGACACCCCAGCATGCCATTGTCAGCACCACTGAAACGTGCTGGCTCCCAGCTCAGCACCGTGCAACACCCATGTTGGGGGGGTTGGTCCATCCTCTGCCCTTCCCTGCTGTCCCCTCACCGGCCTTCAGGAACAAACCTCAGACCTCTCCAACCACACCAACAGGTAAAACACGTGGGCTGTGCCCAGCCCAGAAACCGTGTGTGCTGTCCTGCTCCTGGCTGAGCTCTGAGGCACACGGCTGCTCAGCAGGGACACCCTGAACAGCTGCTCTCACACGGTTTAGTTTACCTTCCATTATTCCACATTCCTCATGTCCATGAGAACTGAAAGCTCTCCCTGTGCTACTTTCCTGCCTCTTTCAGTACATCTTCCCTCCAAAGCTTTCTTTGCATACAATTAAGTTAAACACTTACCAGTTCATTAACATGCATTTGGGAATCTAGGAGGGAAAGCTGACAGAAATACTGGAAGGCACCTTATAGGGTCAATCTCCTGGTAGACCTTTCTGTCTGTACCTGACCAGCTAACTAACTATTGGCATATGAATAAAAATATCTTCAACATGCATTTTATCGACTGTATACTAAATCCCTGTGTTCTGTTGGGTAAATTATAACTTTGGTCAGGATTTGTTCTGGGAAAGAAAATAACAACCCCTGTACTAGTAGGAAAATGACAGTTACGAGGATTATGATCCTTTGATGTCATGCATCTTGTCTCAGAGGAAGCATTCTTCTTTTTTCTCTCTTCTGTCTGGAAGCTGAAGGTTGGTTTGGTTCCCCCACCTTAAACCTACCAGTTTGCAACCTGAAGAAAGTTTCAAAGTCATGGACTCAGACCCTTCCAAAACATCCAAACTATGTCCACACACACCAGTGCCACATAACTGCAATGGCAGCTCGATTCAAGCCTGGAACAGGAAATCAAATCAGTAAACAAACAAAATTCAGAGCTCATCCTGCTCTAACACTGCAAGAAGGACATCAGGCAAATCATGTTCTCTTGTACCTCTTTCCAGTGAACATCCAGGAAAAAAAAACCACAAAATTTTCTAGGAAACTGCTCACGTGTAACATAAAACAATGAGGTCAGCATTTGAAACAAATCTCTTTCCCATTAAAGATACTCTTCTGGATTTCTATAATTTAATGATAAAAATAATCATCAGTGAGTAATTCAAAGAAAGACAGCAGTCCCCATTTATTTTCTAAAGCACAGGCTTTTCCAAGCAGCGAAACAATAATTTGATTAGAGTCGTTAGCTCAAGGCAAGAAATGCAAATAACTATAGGAGAAGTCATTACAGGATCCTTCTCTGATTTGCATTCCCAGAAGCACAGCTGGAATTTTCATAACTGAAACTCTGAACTACATGCAATGCGGTTTTCAATGCCCATCACAACCGGATTTTAAGGAAGAGCAAAACCTGAGTGCCAGGCTGCACTGCTTTTCTGTGTATGTTGGGACAGAGGATGACCAAAAAAGCCACGAATGGACTATCTGGTGAAATTAGGGCCTTGCCTTTGGGGTTTGCCTGCCCTGTCTCGGAGCCAACATCCACAGTCCACCTGACTGACCTTAAAGCAATCTGCTGGGACAAGCCTCAGTGGGGCTCAGACCCCTCTCCTTTCAGGAGCTGCTTCTAAGCTGGGTGCTCAATGCTCTGCTGCAGCTTTGCCTGGGCCTTTCCACCTGCTTAGCTGACCTGGATACTGATCCTGGCCAGCAGACTGGAATTACTGGCTTGATCTTGCACATGTCTTATCATTATGAACACATCTGGAAATCATAGGACATCTGGAAATCCCTGGTTACCATCACAGAGCTTCTCTGCTATCCTTGCCCATATGTGGGGGGACTGCACACCTGACAGTGCCCTCAGCATCTTTGCCTTGCCTTGTAGGGACTCCTTCAACATGGGGAAAATAACTGCATTTATTGCCAATCAATAACAGAGTAGGGCAGTGAGAAAGAAACAACAAAAGCAGAAATCTCTTCCCCCCATCTCCTCCTCTTCACTCTTCCATCTCCTCCCTGTTCCCCTGAGCAGGGCAGGGCAGAGGAACAGGGAATGGGGACTGCAGAGTGCATCCTCTCCACAGGGTGCAGTCTTCCAGGAACAAACTGCTTCAGCATGGGATCCCCACAGGCTGCAGCTCCTGCCAGGAGCCTCCTCCATGGTGGGACCTCCACAGGATGCAGCTTCCTTCAGGGCGCAACCACCCACTGGCGTGGGGGCTCCGCTCAGGCTGCAGTGTGGATATCTGCTGCAGTGGGGTGTGACAGGGGCTGCAGGCTCACAGTCTACATCAGCATGGTCTTCTCCAGGGAAAGCACGGGAATGTTTGCTCTGGTGCCTGGAGCATCTTGTGCCCCTCCTTCTTCACTGACCTGGCTGTCTGCAAGGCTGCTTCTCTCACATATTCTCTCACTCCTCTATCTCACACCTGCTCTGCACTGGTCTTTGCCCTTCCTTAAATGAGTTGTCACACAGATGCCACCAGCATCACTGATGGCCAGAGCCTTGGCCAGCACGGGGGCTCTTTTGGGGGTAACTGGCAGGACCAGTTCTGTGTGACACAGCAGCAACACCTGGTCCCTTCTCACGCAAACCACGCCTGCAGCCTCCTCTCTACCAAAACCTCGCCCACACATATCACGCAGACATTTGCTGGTTATCTCACAGCAAGATGCTTAAGGTCAACTCTGAATGGGGCTTTGGGCAACCTGGACTACTGGAAGGTGTCCCTGCCAATGGCAGGGGGTTGGAACTAGACGGTCTTTAAGGTCTCTTTCAACCCAAACCATTCTGTGATTCTATGATTCAATCAATGAGCTTAAAAGAGCCGCTGAACTGAAAGAGCAGCTACACAGTTTTCTTTTACTAAAAGGCAAGTGCTCTGTGTTTGCTGATATTTTTCTGTAAGCAGTGTCTGTCAATAGCATGCAAGAAAGCAGTTCCTGTCAGAAAAGTAAACACACTTACTTTATCCCTTCAAGGTGAATGTGAAATTCTAACAGTGGCTGACAATCTAACTGCTTTCCAAAAGATTTTCACACCAAAAATTATATAAGTGTGACACATCCAAAAACTCTCATGCAGGTAGACTTCCAACATTTGGAAACAGACTTTCCAAACCCATTTTAAAACTTTCAAAAGAAGAGCTTCTGTGCGTTTTGGACCCATTTGTTAAACATATAAAATATAGAACAATATTTGATTGGTTGGAAAATCTTGACATCAGGGAAGTTGGTAATTTACAGCTGAATTTCAGCAAAGAACTTGGCGGATGTGGTAGCGGGGAAGCCATTCAGAGCAAGTATCAAAAGAAACTGAACACAGAGCCAGGCCTTTGAATCACTGTGTCACAAAGTGATAAACCCAGAGTTTAAGAAAGTAATGAAGCGTGTTGAATCACGTTGCTCTCACCAAAAACAATTACTAATAATATTTTTAATGAGAACAGAAAAAGAGTTTGTACCAATACTAAAGTAAAATAATTTTTACAATATTGTTTATTTGATCTTGAATTATTTCGATCTTTATTTTGATGTGTTTTATAATAAGCATCTGTAAATAATACGTACATAACACATACAGAGGTACATGTATAATATCTCAACAAATATATATATATCTGAGGTGGATGCTCACAAAGTTTTTACTCCTACAGGTGCATGATCAAAAAGGTTTGATCACTGCCCTAGGCAATCATTGATCACATTAAGCACTGGGAAATGCAATCTGCTCAAAGAAACAGCCTTGAAAACACCTCAGAATTTCTCCTTTGATCACTGCCCAAAGCTTCTTACTGTACTGCTGACAGCTACTTGTGTCACTGCATTTATAAGAGCCTGTTGATGTGTTCTGGGCTGCAGATAAAATGTGAGTCCCAAAGCTTTTCACTAAACCCAAGCCTCTCCACTCACCTGTTTCTTGTTGTCTGTGGAAAGTGTTTGAATTCACTTCTTTTAGCACATACAAAGAATTCTAAAAGCATGGATGTTCCATATGGGAGCAAAATGGATTCAATTAACACTTGTGCCATTGCTCCTGTATGTAATGCTGTATATTGCCAGATCTTAAATTCATTAGGTAAATTCCACATCTTTTCAGGAGGCTGGTGAAAAATTGGCAAGTGAAGCACTCTGGTAAAAGAACTTTCCTTTTCTCTGTCCTTATCTTTCTGCAAATTTATTGTTCTTTTCTGGATCATTCAGAGGGAGCATGCAAAAATAATTATAATGCTTAGAAATCTCCACACACAAAAGAAAAATATGATAATTCTCTTTGCAGCAGCTATTTGAATATATCTGATATAGAAAAGGAGATGACCCAGGGTAAGAAGAGGCTGTGGCAATTATTTCATACCAGCTTGGAAACCATCAACAGTGCAAGACATGGAGAGATTAAGGCATCAGACATAAAAAAACAAATCTAGGCATGCGAAGCAGGACATCAGACACTGGAGTGCAAACATGAGGATGGAAAAACTCCACTTAAGCTGCTGCACAACCCTTCCAATGCAAATCCCTTCACCAAACTGAAAACACTGTAACTGAACCTTTATCCAATTTGCATGCTTAGTCAAATCATCTGAGCTATCAACTCCAAAAACATGTAAAATAGCAGAAATATTAAATGACATTAGGATACTCCTGCCTCTGAGATAAATAGGTGAGCATTGCCCATAACAGCTCCTTGGGGCAGTGCCTGGCAGATCTGAGGCTTTCAGGAGCCCAGGAGAAGCTGAGCAATAATTGCAAGCTCTTGAGTTGCAATGGCCACATCTTTTGCTCTCCTTTGTCTATCAATTGCCATAATTGAATCCATGGCAGGAATTCTAGGAGATGGAATTATCTTGGCTGTCAGTGCATCTAGCTGCATTGGGAGCAAAACATGGTCTCCATATGATATGATCATGATCTCTCTGAGTTCATCTAGAATCATTTTGCACTCTGGGACTATACTGGATTTTTTCATGAGTATATTTTCTGAACACTTGTATCGTGAAGAAAATGTATTTATAGTTTCCAATACAGCTTTTATGTTTCTGAACTGCTCCAGTCTCTGGTTTGGTGCCTGGCTTAGTGTCTTCTATTGCATCAAGGTTGCCAGTTTTACACGGCCTTTCTTCATCTGGATGAAGCAAAGAATTGCCAGGCTGGTACCCTGGATGCTGCTCACATCATGCCTCCACTCCTTTGCAGCTGCAATTCCCTTCGCCTTAGATCTCTACAATGAGCACAACAACTTCACTGCTCCTTTACCCATGACAAACTCTTCAGCAATGAGAACCACAAGGAAAGACAACTTGACTTTATTGATTTATCTCTGTAATGCAGCTATAAGTTTGCCTTTAATACTGTCTGTTGTTTCAAGTGTCCTGCTGATTCGGTCTCTGTTGGTACACACCAGACAGATGCAAAATAATGCAAGTGGCTTCAGGGATCCCAGCTTAGAGGCCCATACCAGTGCTATCAAGTCAATCTGTTCCTTATTTATCTTCTACATTACATATTTTACTTGTTTGCTTCTTCTCTTAAGCAATACTTTTTCATTTTTAAGTGATGGGGAAACCATATGTATGGTTATAATGGCTGCCTGTCCCACAGGACACACATTGGTCTTAATTTGGAGCAATCCAAAATTTCGAAAGCTGACAGCTAGGATTTGGCACCACACTAAATGTCCACTCAGAACCACATCCACGTAAAAGACATGGGCTTAGCCTGGGCTTTCTAGTTTAGATCCAAATGAATTAAATTGAAGTCATCAAATGAATAAAGTAATAGACACTGGGATGAGTAGATTAGAGCCCTGATCTGGAATCATGAAGAAGGTGGAAATTTGCTTGACTTGGATGTGAGTCTTGTTACGAAGTGTGAGTTGTCTCCTATTTGCTGTATTTTCCTTGGAAATAATCATGGTTTCTCTAAGACAACAGGAAAACAAGGCCATGAATCAGATTCCAGCATTATTCAGGAAAGAACAAGAAGGCCTTTTGATCCTCCTGCTCTTGCTGAAATAGTGATCAGTGGCAGTGCGTTATTGTTACATCAGGACTGGAGCTTTGGGACCCTTTCCAGCTGCAGTGGGAGTTTATTTACTTTTAAACTGACTGTCCCTGAAGCATACATCACTTGAGCCTTGTGTTCACTAAGCCCATCCTGGTGTAAAACAGCTGGCTTGGATGTTGTCAATCTGTTTGCAGCAATTTGACCTGAGTTTGTGACAGAATTGTTTAACTTTAAAAATTAAAAAATACCAAGTCAAAGGATGTCTTGTGTTGGAGTCTTCCTTCCCCTCATGACAGAAATGTTTCACAGGTGACAGAAATGGCTTGCAGGAACGTTTTTTATGCCATTTAACAGACCTGCTGAAAATTCAGAACATGGCAATGACACCCCAGCATGCCATTGTCAGCACCACTGAAACGTGCTGGCTCCCAGCTCAGCACCGTGCAACACCCATGTTGGGGGGGTTGGTCCATCCTCTGCCCTTCCCTGCTGTCCTCTCACCGGCCTTCAGGAACAAACCTCAGACCTCTCCAACCACACCAACAGGCAAAACACGTGGGCTGTGCCCAGCCCACAAACCGTGTGTGCTGTCCTGCTCCTGGCTGAGCTCTGAGGCACACGGCTGCTCAGCAGGGACACCCTGAACAGCTGCTCTCACACGGTTTAGTTTACCTTCCATTATTCCACATTCCTCATGCCCATGAGAATTGAAAGCGCTCCCTGTGCTACTTTCCTGCCTCTTTCAGTACATCTTCCCTCCAAAGCTTTCTTTGCATGCAATTAAGTTAAACACTTACCAGTTCATTAACATGCATTTGGGAATCTAGGAGGGAAAGCTGACAGAAATACTGGAAGGCACCTTATAGGGTCAATCTCCTGGTAGACCTTTCTGTCTGTACCTGACCAGCTAACTAACTATTGGCATATGAATAAAAATATCTTCAACATGCATTTTATCAACTGTATACTAAATCCCTGTGTTCTGTTGGGTAAATTATAACTTTGGTCAGGATTTGTTCTGGGAAAGAAAATAACAACCCCTGTACTAGTAGGAAAATGACAGTTACGAGGATTATGATCCTTTGATGTCATGCATCTTGTCTCAGAGGAAGCATTCTTCTTTTTTCTCTCTTCTGTCTGGAAGCTGAAGGTTGGTTTGGTTCCCCCACCTTAAACCTACCAGTTTGCAACCTGAAGAAAGTTTCAAAGTCATGGACTCAGACCCTTCCAAAACATCCAAACTATGTCCACACACACCAGTGCCACATAACTGCAATGGCAGCTCGATTCAAGCCTGGAACAGGAAATCAAATCAGTAAACAAACAAAATTCAGAGCTCATCCTGCTCTAACACTGCAAGAAGGACATCAGGCAAATCATGTTCTCTTGTACCTCTTTCCAGTGAACATCCAGGAAAAAAACCCCACAAAATTTTCTAGGAAACTGCTCACGTGTAACATAAAACAATGAGGTCAGCATTTGAAACAAATCTCTTTCCCATTAAAGATACTCTTCTGGATTTCTATAATTTAATGATAAAATAATCATCAGTGAGTAATTCAAAGAAAGACAGCAGTCCCCATTTATTTTCTAAAGCACAGGCTTTTCCAAGCAGCGAAACAATAATTTGATTAGAGTCGTTAGCTCAAGGCAAGAAATGCAAATAACTATAGGAGAAGTCATTACAGGATCCTTCTCTGATTTGCATTCCCAGAAGCACAGCTGGAATTTTCATAATGGAAATTCTGGAAGACATCTGATGGACTCTGCTTTCAACACCCATCAGAACACGATTTAAGAATAGATAGCACATGTACATGTTGGCAACTGGGCACATTATATGATGGTCCTTTACCAGCTCTGCATGCACATATTGAAATGAAAGGCAGGAATGGAACATTTAACTGGATAGTGCCTTAAACCAAAATACACAGCTATTCAAGGGACACCGTTTCTTCATCAAAATTCCTTTTCTTCCATCTCAGTGGAGTTTAGTTTGTTGAGATATGGAAGTGCAAGAGTTACTTTTGCCTACAAGTTGCAAGAGTCTTACACAAATTTTGTTGTTTATTCAGGCAAATTTACTGAGCTCTTTTTGTACCTTTTACTTATGCAGTGAAATATCTTAGAACAGCATCTTTTTTTTTATGAAGGGAAGTTAAATGATGCTACCTGCACTTAGCCTTTGAATTATTTTCATTTATGCTTTGAAATAGAATTACTTTCCTTTTTTTGACACCTGGAACACTGTAGTAGTGTTGAAAGTGCTCAGTAAATTGAATAAATTTCACATGTTAAGCTCAGAGTTGAAAAAATAAAATTCTATTATCTTCAAGCAATTGCACACATATGTAAATATGTGCGTATTGAATTAATTTAAAATGCAGGACTGGCAGAAATTTCAGTTCAGCTATGACAGCATATATGTGTTTGTGAAAGCCCAGGAGCAGTTAACATCAGTTGCTTGAAAAATGAAGGAAATTTCTGCTTAAGGTCGTTGTCAGCAAATCACTGTTTTTACCACAGTCACAGAAAGGGTGTATCTACAAGTACATCTTACACTCATGGATTCCCAGATCACTTATTTTACAGGGAAAAAAAGAGACCCGAATAGAAAACCTCATCATTCGGTGTTACGGAAGTTGAGCTCGCTAAAGAGTCACCAGCAAGAGTATCAGTAAAAATCAGATTTAATACTAAGCAACAGCATGACAAAGTTCATTGGCAAGGTTCACTCACTAGCCAGTTAAGGCACAACAAGGGTAAAAAAGCAATAAACGAAATGCACTCAAAACAGAAATGAACCAAGAACTATCTATGTGTGTGTGTATGTTTAAGTGTGTGTGACAAAAGGATAGAAAGGGCAAGAATAAAAAGGAATACAGTCTAAAAGCTTAACAGTACTCAATTTTAACAGTACTTAAACTTAACTTGTACCTTAAATGTAACAATTTAGCAAAGGAAAAATACTTAACAGCATTTAACGTAATTTAGCTTATACCTTAAACTAAACAATTTTGCAAAGGAATAACGTGCAACAGCATTTAACTCAGCTTATAACTTAAATGAAACTTGCTTACAGGCCTAAATTACTTAGATATCTTAGGTGCTTAAACACCTAAGAGAGCAGCATTTCTCCCCTTTTGCCATAGCATAAGCACACTTGTATGCACACAGACATAAAGAGTCAGTGCAAGGTACCTGTGAAAAAATTCCCCTTGAAGGTAGTGAAATACTCACTTCAGATGCCTTTGCATCTCCTCTATGGGCAAAGGGTTAAGCCTTGAGGAGTGGGGGTACCAGCCCAGGATCCATCGTTCTTTGGTGATCTCCGAGTGCAGCAAACGAGAGTTCGCTGGCTCTGAGAGGCCCCGCTCAGAGGGAGGTCGCTGCTCACAGCCACTGAGGTCCAGGAGAGCTCCAAGGGTCTCAATTTGGACTGCTGTTTATAGGCCACAAGCGAGTGGGCCTCAGTCATAACAATGTTCCATCCTGGCCGCACTTGCAGTTGGCAACTTTCTTTCAAAGTGTGGGAACAAGGATGTTATGCCATTAAGGCAAAAAAAATAGTTTCCAGGGCTGTTCATAAAAAAGCCAGGAGCTCGTTAGGCAGTACAAGCTCCTGGGAGCACTCAGTGCTTCTGATAAGCTCAAGAGAAGCGGGGCCCAAGTGCTGCTCATCAAGGCAGAGGCCTAACGAGCATTTCTCACATCACAGTGCAGCCTGAAAAGGCAGGGGGCTGGGGAGATGAACCACCACACCCAATAAAAAGCTGAAGGGACAGACATCAGCCTAAACAATCTAAGAGGAAAGAGCTACCAAATCCTTTTCCCACACTGTCTGAACAAAAGCTAAGAAGATCCCATCGCATAAGAATAAGGCATGAAATAACTTGCACTCTCAAAAGTGGGAAGAGAGTTGCAAGGGAAGATAAACATGACACACAGTCTTGGTACAGGACCAAGAGAACAAAAGGGTCAGAGAAAAGCTGAAGGGAGCTAAGTAGACTATTGTATAACAGGGTGCAAGAGACCAGTAGCACAAAGGGAATTAATTAATTAATTAATTGGTGGAGCTTTCCTTAATTATCTGTTGCTTTACCTCAGCATCCAATTACATGTTTCTTCATCATTTATGTTGGACACCACCACAGTTTTCAACTCCTGGACAGGCAGGATCATCAGTCTTCAGTGTTTGACACACTCCTTCCGACCAGCGGCAGAAGCAGAAGGACACATTATGTATCCCTAAGGGGATCCAATCACTTTGCTTTACCGAATCAATTTTATACAACCTTCAGAGCCTTGGTTATTAATACTACTCAGGTTGACTCTATTCTATGTGTATGATGCTCAATTTTTCTTTTGTAGTCTCTTCAGACAGCAGTCACAAAGCAGATGCAGTTTAATTAATACAGCTTGCACTGAATTCATGGGGTTTTTATTGCCTGTTCTTTCTGGGCACAGTATGGAATTTTAAAGTAAGATGATCCACAGGTTAAACATAGAAAGAGTTAAATGAATATGCAGGCAACCAACAGAATATACAAAGAACTGTTTACTGTAGTTTGCATCCTTGTGATTACTGGTTGGGCTTTTACAATCAAAGCATTCTATCCTCAGCTAAGTGAAATGGAAAAGCTATTGGATTTTTGAGGCTTTCCTGGACATCCACAACTTTGTCTTTTTCTGAGTATATACCTTAAGAGCAATGCTATTATCCTGATTTTAGTTTGATTACTGCCTATACACAGATGATACATGTGAAATGTGACAAATAACACAGCATCTTGAAAATATGCCTGATATATTTGTATATAATAAAAAAATTATAAAACCCTCCAAATATTAGTAAAAAGTGACTAATCATATGTGATGCCTAAATTTTCAGTGCTGAAATTATTGCCTTCTAAAGATATAGTCATTCTTCTATTTTTCAAATATGAAAATTTAAGGATTCAATCAGCCATACGTAATAGCAGAAGTTGCAAATCTTGAACAGATTTTCTCTTTCTATATATCAAGATATGTGATATAAGGTTTACTGCAAATTCCATTTTCCTTGACAGAAGATTATGCCATGGGGAAAGAGCACAAAAAATATTGACTTCAACATCTTTTATTACTTAAGAGGCTATTTTATTACAATACATTTTTAATTAATAAATAGCTATTCACAAAGCAAATACACTTAGCTTGCATAGTTCCCTCTCTCTTTCTTTCTGTCTCACATGCACATGCACACACACTCATAGCAACCTGTAATGGAATTCCAAAAGGAAAACAGATTTAAATTATTAGCAATAATCTCTCACCAGTGCTGAAGGAAGAAAACATGCAAAGATTGCAAGCAGCAGTAGAATGTTGATTAATGAGTGATTTGCATCCCTCAGAGCACATCTGAAATCCCTTTATTAAGCTAGAACTGCGGTGTTGTGATGGTTTAGGCTGGAGAAACTGTGGGTCTGGAGACCTGCTCCCAGAGAGACCTGGTCCACTGTTTTTAATTTGTGCCTTCAGATTCAGGGATGAAAGATTTAAATATTCAGAGGAAAAGTTTAGAAACCTTATCTTACAAAAAGGGATAAATACAGACATACATGTTACCTGGTTCCTATTGAAACTTGATTTTGCTCTTGAGAACTGAGATGCTGGCATTTAATTAAAAACTAGATGTGACCTCACTATTCTTTAAAGCAAAGGTCAGAGCATAATCTGCCATAATTTATGCAAATTTTCAGTGGCCATTGGATCAGTTGTTCCATTGTTAGCTGACTGCATACTTACCATGAAATCCTAGACAGTTACCTCAAGTTAATTTTAATACACATGGTTTGAAGAAATATTGATCTCATGAGTACTTAGAATTAACAAAACTTGAGGGGGAAAAAAAAGTAACAGAGAATAATACAAAAAGATTTTTTTAATTATTGTTTTAAGAAAAATAATACAGAAAGCAACAACAGTCACAAAAAACCCCTATGTATAAATTAAAATGTTTCAGGAAGTGTGCTGAAAACACCTGCCTTAGACCACAATTCAAAGAAGTCATTAAAACTTTGCTTTCAAATTGTTTAACTCTTCATTCAAGGGATCATAAGATCAAAATACAGTTTATTCTGAAACTGAATAACATGTTATCTTTTTTTACAATAAAAATCATATTGGCTTGCACTTGAAGTCTCCCTGAAATCAAATTTTGTCAAATATTAATATTTCTTCAGAGTATACTTTCTTCAAGTCATACTTTCACTGAAAAACTGACTGACACTTGTCCAAAAGCATTTGGGCTCACAAGACAGTAAATATACAACTAGCTTTTGGAAGGTTTTGACAAATACCTTCGTAAAGATAACACAAAGGTAAATACCACTCCAGATAACTTCATTTCAGATGTCTGTGTAAACCATTGTCAGTTTGAGATACAGAGATTAATCCTTCTTGAAGCTCAGGTTTATCTTAACCACAGGATGCATCTCATTTCTCTGAAACCCAAAATCCCTCCACACAGCCTGAGTAAGGAAGAAAGTGGTTTCCTTCCTAACTGCTTGTTTTCCTTCAGACAGCCCCATCTTTGCCTTAGTACTTAGTGTATTACCTTCATCTCTTAGCTCCATCTGTGTTTTGTTTAAAGATAATGGCTGTTCAAAGGCACATGTACTTACACAGCCCCAAAACAAGTTTTGAAGCAGCCTGTACTGACTCTGGACCACAAGACATGCATTTGGATGTGCTTATCTTTCTCACTGTCGCAGGCGTATGGGACTGACAGTCATAGAGACCTGGAGGAAGCCTTCAGAGATGTGTACAGCCTTCTGTACAAAAGGGTTCATACTCTGAACAGAAACAATCAGGCAAGAGTGGTTTGCCTCTTAGTTATCTTGCAGTGAGTGATGTCTTTTGAAATTCTATGTTATAATGTAACAATAAAGGTATAAATTTCACATAGATACAAGAGAACTGCGTTCAGAGGGATTGAAGGTAAAGATTATTGCTGCAAGCTGAAATCATGGGACAGGACAGTGTTCTGTGGGAAACATGATGGCTTTTGGATCAACTCTGGCTCTGCATTTCTGTCATAAAAGCCCACATGGGGTGAATTTGCATGAATGAGCAGGGCCTGTGTGTGTGTGTGATACCAGAAACCAGATCAAAGAAAGAATAGGTAGGTGCTGAGAGGCAGCAAGTAAAACTCTCCTAAGAATACATAAGGTCTGGAGACTCAGTCCTGTGGATTCACAAGAACAGAAAAACTCAGAACATCAAGATTCTCAAGTCTCTCAAGGCCACAAGCACGTCATGACACCAGGTAATTGTCAGTGAGTGTCTGAGTGTGAGGCAATAACTGAGCATAATGTGTGAATTGTTATCTGCTATTAATAGTAACAGCTTGATTCTACTAACAGTCTAACTAGTAAGAAGTGATCTAATAGACACTGATTGTGATCTTTTTCTCTCCTGACTTGAACACCCACCAGGAAAATTTGCAAATTTACTCATGAAATCACCCTATCCTTTCTTGACTCCCTAGGACTAGCACAGGCTAATTAGTGGTTGCCTGCCTGAGCCCCATCTGTACCTCACTTGACCAGTAAATATTCCACTAATCCTGCTCATTGTCCCTTCACTGACCTGCCTACTTTGCATCATGTGCATCAGGAAAGTCTGAGATTTTGCATATCCTCAGGGCAGAGTTGGTTGTCAAGTACCAGATAAAAATCCTATATGGTCACTATGGAGGAGGCATTTTTTGTGTGCTCTATGGCAATCTTCTCTTGTATCTGCAGCAGAAGTAAGATTTATTCTGAAGGTCTGTTGTGGTAATTCCCGAAAAATGGAGAAGGGGTTTAATGGGACTGTTGCAGTCATCAAATCTACATTTGTGTTAATCGAATGAAACGTGCTTTCAGTGATTATGACCTTGGTCATTACTGCAAAAGCTCTTTCTGTCACAATTTTGACTGGGAACTTATTCCGGGGCCTTATTTTTCTGATTGTTAGAAACCTCCTTGTGACATCCAGTCTTACATGTCTTCATAGCAACTTTATCCTTTTCTTTACATTATATAGTCCTTGTTCCAGTTAGTGTTAACCTGTCTCAAAATACTTAGAAGCAAAAGTTTGTTTTGTTAGGCTGACAACTTTTCGAAATCTCTTCATTACCCTTTGACTGTAAAATGGATTTTGTACTCATCTGATCATCCCTGAAGACCCTGTTCATATTGTTCCAACTCTAGCACATCATTTTGCTGAGCAAAGTATTGTGTTCAGTTTCTAAACAAAATATCTCAGAGTAGTTCTGCTATTTTCTGCTTGATTTTCCCAGAATCATAGAACCATTTTAGTTGGAAAAGATATTTAATATCATCAAGTCCAACCATTAACCTAGCACTAAACCTAATGGCCTGTGGCCCTAAGTGCCTCATCTACATATCGTGGAAATAAATCAAAGGATGGCGACTCAACCACTTCCCTGGGGAGCCTGTCCAAGTGCTTGACAACCCTTTCAGGGAATAAAATTTTCCCAGTATCTCACCTGGGCCTTCTCCAGCACAATGTGAGGTAATTTCCTTTCATGCTGTCTCTTCTAATATCCACGGGCACTGGCACATACCTGGTTACATGGACATAGGGCCCATAAAAGAGGCTCTGGTCATCAAGGGCCTGTATGCTGAGACACAGATCTTACTCTTAGGCTTCCTGGGTTGGGTTTAAAATGTCAGTGAGAATTCAGTTGGTGGACATCAATCAGCAAAGATTAGTGCTAAGTGAAACCACTGAACCTCAGTACAGGAACAGACATAATAATGGATACCTTACCTGTCTCTCATTAGCACGATCTGTAGTGGGGTTTTCCCTACCCTGACCACATTTCCAATGGAGTGGCAGTGACTTTCTGTTTTTCAGAGGTCTGTATCAGGTGGCAGAAGCAGGATGCTCTGCAAGGGAAGGCCAGCCAGGAACTGAATCTGATAGCAAACCAGGCATTAAGCAAGATCCTCACAAGAGGTGCAGTCCCATAGTACCTGAACTAAAACAACCCTCCAGAATAGGTCAGCAACTGCAGCAAGGTTAAGCCAGTAGTCCAGACAATCCAGACAAAACTGTAGTAAAATGGTAGTCCAAGATCAAGCCAGAAAGTCAAGTCAGCAGATTAGGGTCAGTAGCAGCAAAGTTCATGGCCAGACCCCAGTGCCTGGCTGCCCTGTAGCTCTACCAGAGACCAATTGCAGATATCTGACCTCCTGAGCAAAGAACGGGCAGCCCCTGGCCAGATTCTCTGTTCTTGCTCATGCAGCTCTTTCTGCAGCACTCTGACCCAAGGCTACCCTGCTGCAAGGTTACAAAGACCTTGAACAAGCAAAGCCCAGTGAGAAGGGGAAGAGGTTGCAGAACTTGGTGTTCTAAGGACCTAATAGCATGGATGTTACTGAACTTAGGATTCTGGATAAGGAACAGATAGATGCCATCAGACAAAAGGGGGATCCTGTCAGTGTCATAAAAAGGAACATGTGTTTAGACTGGTGTAAACAGCACTCTTGTTCCAGTTGTCAGAATGAGTCAAGCAGCCACTGTTTAATTAACAGCAGCTTTTATTTCCCTAAAGTTGGCATTCTAGAGTGAATGAGAGAGGGGGTAGAACTACCAGCAGTGGTCACCTGAAACAAAAAGAAATTCAGCAGAAGAAACAGGAAGGCCTGTAATTCAAATCCTAAGGAAGATGGTCTTTTAAGAGCTTCTGCCCACAAAGCTTTGACAAAATAAGGAAGCCCTGAGACTGCCCCAAAGACAGAGAGGGTATCGTTTTCTACTCACCGAAACACCTCTAGTGATAAACACCATTTCTGTTGATTGGAGTACAATTTCTCCCAATAAGATGGACAAGCTTCAAATTTAGGGGTAATCTTTGCCTGTTTCTCTTCTGAAGTGACTCATAAATGACCAGTGTTCTGCACTTTCAAATTCCTTTGTCTGGTGAGAAATAACCACATTACGAGCTGCTCTGCTTGTGCCACCAATGTTGGTCCCATAGTAAAACAATTCTGATGAAGACATCAGATACGCAATCGTCCTTCATATAAGGTCACAAGCACACTTTTTGAATTTTATTGGAGGCTTTGGCTCCTTCAGATTGGAGATTAATCTGCTGATAACGTCTAAAAAGGTGAACAATATTTCTATTGGTTCCTTCACGTAGTTCGTGCTAGCACGTGAATCTATATATTTCCTCCTTTGTAGTCGTTTGCGAAATACAGGAATGCCCTTGCAGAGTTTGATCTAGGGAATACCTGGAGAGTGAAGTTTCATCTGTCTGTGGTTAGGATGGCAATAAAAGAACATCTTTCTACTCCAGTGTTGTGGTTGCTTCTCCTCTCCATTCAAGTCTCTCTGGGTAAGTACATACTTTATTTCACTTAAGGCAGTGAGATAAGAAAAGTATGCAAATTTAATATAAATAGGTTGTTATTCTATGAACCTGTAAAGCAAAGTGACAAAAAGGTGTTCAAGTATGTTTCTGTCTTTGATTTAATCTCCTTGGTAATCCTGAGATAAAGAAGGGTAAGCCATTTGTAAAAATGTTGTATTTTACTCAGACATCAGTGACTGGCTATTCTCATAAGAATTCAAGTCCAAATTTTGTAAACTGTTGAGTTGTACTAAAACATGGTTGGGTATTCTTATTACTGTCTTATCT
This sequence comes from Corvus cornix cornix, assembly GCF_000738735.6. NCBI lineage: Eukaryota > Metazoa > Chordata > Aves > Passeriformes > Corvidae > Corvus > Corvus cornix. The sequence goes on along the minus strand of NC_046332.1, from coordinate 28,742,711 downwards.
CTCCTGCTGAGCTCTTTGTAGACAGAATTAATAATTCCAGGTCTTTGTTCAACACCAGTTAAAATGATGTGTCTCTGCCCTGTGTGTCCAGTGGAGTTTGGATAACACAACATCCCCTCAGTTGTGCCTGCATATCTGAAGCTTATCACTATTTGCCTCTCTGCTCTTCTAGACCTATGTGTACATGCTTGATGTTGGTGATGAGAGACAGATTTTGTAAACCTCATTTTTTTCTCTCTATACATGGAGGTGACATTATGGCATTGTGGTGGTGGTTCATCCCCATATGAGGAGAAAAAGACTTCACAGTTGATGCTTTGCTATGGCATGGCCCTAGTCTTGAAGGTTCTCTCCAGTTGTGTGGATGCAGTCAGAGTTCACATGGCAGAGAACAGAAAGCATTCTTGACATACATTTTCATAATACGAAACATTTTTATCTGGACACCTTTGTAGTGATGTTTTCATGTCACCTGAGCCGTACTGTAGAAATGAGAGTGAGTTTTGTGCCAACTCCTTGCTAACATCAGGGAACAGTAACAGATGACTGGAAGATGCAGACAAGAGTAGCTTTACCTTGACAACATCATCAGCACCTACAACCCTCATCTCTGCTCCAGTAGCACTTGCACTCTCCATGCTACTACAGGAGTTCTGATGTTCCCCAGGCATGGAGCACTGTGCAGAGCAGTGCAGGAGCCACTACCCTCAGGGAGTGAGCTGGCAATCTGCCCCTGAGGCAGCAGGCCTTGGCTGAAAACCTCCTCTTAGGGCTTGGGGACAGGAATGCATGCTGCATTCTCATCCTTGGCCTACAAGAAGAACTGGGTTTTCAGCTGGAGCAAGCAGAAATCTCATGCCTTCTCAGCCAAGCCAAACACCCAACCACTGAATTCAATGAAGGTATTTGTGGGACATGCTGTGGTGTGTGAGGAAATACAAAATTGTCCCTGTATGTATTATAAAAAATTCAGAGAAGACTGATTACAGCAAATGATTGCTTTTTTAAGGAAATATTTAAATCTGTCAGTTGGGTTATGCCTACCTCTGCATGCAGTCTTGCATGCTGTTACATGTTGAAAATGACAGATATACAATTACTTAAAAATTCAGGTGCAGAGAGGTTATATAGTTGAGTGAAGAGCTGTTGGTTTTGCTCCTGGATATGGCTAATAGAAATAGGTTATCTGGTTCCTTTAAAAATGTATGATGAATTCAACTTTTCTTAGAATTCATTTCTCTTTTAAATGTATAAATGTTTTAGCTGAGAAAACTCTTTTTTTGGACTATGTTTTTCAAATAGCCTGGGGGTTGTTCTCCAGAATGTCTTTCAAGAAACTTACAAGACTTATTACAGAAAGATTACGCTCCCTCTGAGACAACATGTTGCAGGCACAAAGTGGTTTCATAGTTATCTGAGGGTTGTGCTATGTATGTGACTTTCTAACTCAGGAAACTTGAGGAGACAGAATACTTTACAGAAAAAAAAAGGGGTTGGAAGTTACCAATTGTCACTTGAATAACCACCTTTCTTCTTTTTCGTTTCCAAATCTAAATGATAGGCCGGAAATTGCAAGGAAATTCAGCAGTGTTAGGAAAGAGGTAAAGCCTTTGCTGTGTATAAGAGGCTATCCTGTGTCAAAGCCACATTGTCTGTGTCTGATGAAGCAGTTAAAAACCACATGAAGATGGAGGCAAAACTGCCTTCCAATTGACTACTGCTAGCAGTTTACTCTGCAATAAGAAATGAAACAATGGTTAGTTTTGGAAAGAAGTGGCTGCACTAGCACCAGCTCATGGGCTGACTGACACACTTGCACTGAGCAGAGAGAGGAATTAGATTTGTTTCCAAATGCAAAGAAAAATTATATAATGTCATTTCACAATGTCAGACCACAGCAAGATGTGTGATACGTAGAAACACCTCTCTCTTTGGAGGAAGAGAGGGAAGGTGATATTTTACATAACGGATTGTCTTGAAAAAATCTTACAGGAAAACCCAAGATTCTTAGTGCAAATCATCTTTTGTCACTTATCAAATGCCATCATTGATAGATGATCTTCCCAGACTATTTTCAGGATTTGCATAGCTGCATTGCTTTCCATTCACATCAGTGCCCAGTGCTGGGTCTGCAGGAGTACTGCAGGTTTCTCTTGGCACCTGGTCACTGTGGCTGTGAGTGCAGATCAACAGGGCCCATAGCCAGGCATGGCTGTGCCTGAACACAGATGCACCTGCCACATGGCACAGGCAATGGGAGAAGGTCCACATCTGTGCTTAAATGGGCCCACGGGCAGAGGATGTGGGTGGAAAACCCAGGTAAATGTTTGCTTTAATATTCCATTGTGTGTCAGGTGTTGAAACAGTGAAAATTTGTGCCCAAAGTTATTAGGCTTCTTATGTGACTGTCCTGTAAACCTCCTTTAGCGATGTGGTGAATCTGAGTAATCCTCCAGGCCCAAAAGAAGTTGCCAGGCCTCTTCAGGGATTTACCTGTTTCATAACATGCTGAAATGCAAATCTGACCAAACTGAGGACAAAACTCAGATGTAGTGGCCAACTTCTTCCTGTTTCCTTTGCACATTTAGCTTGTAGTTTGTCCTTAACCTGGGAATACAGCAGACCTGCACGTGATTTTCTACCATTTGATTTTCCACCTATTTCATGGGTATCCCCTTTCATGCTCTAAACACCAGTGACTTTGACTCCAACTGGTAGTGAGGCTAACTTTTAGTCCAAACAGCCACACGTATGTAATACTCATATACAAATGTATACCCACACACACCACAGCTGTACATGGCTGCCCACACAGACAGAAACATGCGACATGTGACACATGTGACACAAACATACACAGAGCCAGTGGCCTTATAATGATCTATCAGCTTCTGTAAAGGCTTAGACATGGTCCCACACAACAGTCTTGTCATTAAATTGGACATATGTGGGTTTGATGGATGGACTATTCAATGGATAAGAAATTGGCTGGATGGATGCGTCCAAAGAGTTGCAGTCAATGGCTCAATGTCCAAATGGAGATCAGTGACAAGTGGTGTCCCTCAGGGGGATGGGAACTGCTCAAAATCCTTATTACTGACATTAGTAGTGGGATTGAGTTCACCCTTGGCAAGTTTCCAGAGGACACCAATCTCAGTGGTGCAGCCACTGAGGGAAGGAATGCTATCCAGAGGAATCTTGACAGGTTTGAAAAATGAGCCTCACCCCATGAAGTTCAACAAGGCCAAGTGCAAGGTCCTGTACCTGGCTCAGGATGCATGGCTTGAGAGCAGCCCCGTGGAGAAGAACTTGGGGATACTGGTGGGGATAAATTGGACATGAGCCGGCAGTGTGCCCTTGAAGCCCAGAAAGCCAACTTTGAGTTGGGTCTTTCAGCTGACCCCCTCACCTTACCACCTCTGCAGTAGCTGGCCTGGCCCCTCTGGTCCCTGTAGTAGCCAGCTCCTCCAGTTATCCCACTCCCAAAGACACACACACAGACTTGGCTTCCAGGCCAATTAACTCACAGGAAAATGAAGCTTCATCTACCGTAGCAATCACACACTGACGTGTGGTCCCCTCACCCACTCCAGTTGGCAGTGTCTATTGTGGCAGGCTTTGTGAATCACAAAGCAGGGACATTACTCGGCATTTCACAGCCCTGATAAGTCAGTATAAGAGAAAGGTTGCCTGTCATTAGAAATAACTTACATTTTAGCAGTGCAGTTAGCTCATGCTTGTAAATACACACATAATTCCTTGCAAAAAGCCCCCAAACCTTTAACGTTGGACTATTTAGAAAAGTGAACCAAATAAATCCGATGTAAGAGTAAATTAAGAGTAATAATAATCTCATTAACATCTGCAATAGATAATCATGATTGGGCTCTGTCCTTTCTATAACCTTGTTCTATCTAAAGGTGCTGATGAATTGAGGCTGTCAAACGGAACGGGCCCCTGCTCTGGGAGAGTGGAAGTAAAACATGAGGAGCAGTGGGGAACCGTGTGTGATGGTGACTGGACCATAAAAGATGCTGAGGTTGTTTGTAAGCAACTACGTTGTGGATATGCTGTTAAGGCCCTTAATCGAGCTCCTTTTGGAGAAGGAACTGGACCGACGTGGTTGTACCGAGTTGATTGCCGTGGTGATGAATCTGCTCTCTGGAACTGCACACACACAGGATGGGGTTCTTTTACCTGCCCCCATTACTTTGATATTGGAGTGATCTGCTCAGGTAAGAAGTGATCCAAATTTGTATAATGGAAGAAAGATACGAGCCTGGGATCAAACTTTGTCCGGGTTGGATAAAGCCAAGTACTCCCTCTAGTCATCCAAAGCAAGTTGCTTCAGCATTGAGTCTTCTGCTGACTGCAAGTACAAGTCTACTTTGCCTGGACACAGCAATGACATAGAATGGGCATATTAAGTGACATAGAACAGGGGAAAAAAAAGCATTATTTGTTTCTACCACAGCTCTCCCAGGCAACAGGAGAGCAGTACTGAACTTGTCTATGACCAGGAATGGGGGCTAAAAAAGCAGTCGTAGGTGGAGAAGCAAGAAAATGCAGTGTTATGTCCTACAACTGCCCTTCTTCTCCAGATCTTCACGTTAGCTAAGACAGGACAGTCTGCAATGGCAAAAAAAGTCCAATATCTGTCTGGCTGCTCCCTATGCAAGATTTTACTCTTTGGAGAAAAACCATTGTAAGAGGTTTTTCCTTCCCAGCTTCAGGACTTTACATTTGTCCTGTTTTGATTTTTGTAAGGTTCCCGTCAGCCCATTAGTCTAGCCTGTCTATATCTCCCTGAATGGCAGCTCTGCCCTCGTGGTTATCTCCCTCCCCCCCAAAATCATAAGAGTGTACTCCATCACCTTGTCCATGAAGAGAAGACACTGAAGAGAACAGGCCCCTGGAAAGACACAACAAGTGATATTCCACTTGCTGACCATCTTCAGGTAGAGATTAACTCACTAATGACTGAGCCTGACTGTTCAATTAGCTTAACCATGTTGTCCTTCCACCCAGACTGTAACATCCTACTTTTTGGACATAAGAATATTGTGCAAGACAATGTTAATGGCAGTGCTAAATGTGAGGTAAATGACATGTGCTGCTGTCCCCTCATCCATAAATCCATTATTATCAGAGAAGGCAATACAGTCTAACAGGCATAATACACACTTGATAAAATCATGCTGACTCTTCCCATTCATCTCCTTGTGCCCACAAATGTGTTCCCGGAAGATTCACTCCATATTTTTCCCAAGTACCAAAGTGAGGCTGGTCAGCCTGTAGATCTCCAGACTGTCTTCTTAGCCTTTTCTGAAACTGGGTAGAACATTTCCTGTTTCCTCTTCCTAGGGTGCTTTAGCTTCCTACTCACTGAAATAATGAAGTCTCAAGGACACACACTAGTAAATGACTATTTGTCTATTTATCTACTTGGGGATTGCTACTTCTCAGTCATTGGCAGATGTTCAAAGCTTCCCTCCTTCTTTCCCAAAGATTTAGTGTTTTCACATACTGAGAAATGAGCAATCCCATACACCATTTTCTTTCTTATCAGTGGTATACAGGAATTGCCCCAGTCACAATTTAAAAGTATAAGTGATCCTCAGAGAAGTGACATGTGTCTTGCCCACTGAGGTACAGGAGTTATGAAAATAGGTTAGTACAACCAACCCTTGATGCTGGATTTCTTGGTTTTTGGTTTTTTCCAGGCTTCTCTGATCTGCGTCTGACTGGAGGGGACACTGCCTGCTCAGGACATTTGGAAGTAAAGCAAGAAGAATCTTGGGTGACTGTCTGTTTTTCACACATTGATTTCAAAACTGCCTCAGTTGTATGTAATGAGTTAGAGTGTGGCCACGCTGTGGATACCTTGAGAGGAACTCACTTTGGAGACAGACATGAACTGATCTGGCAAGAAGAGTTTCACTGTGTAGGGAATGAGATTCACCTTGCAGACTGTCCCAGGAACATACACCACACTAACACGTGCTCTCATGATGCCACTGTTGTGTGTTCAGGTGAGACTTTGGGCTGATGGACGTAATTCACCACTGTCCTCTATGCCTTCTTCCTGTTAAACCACAGTTCAGAGCCTTTGCACACTTCTATGGTCCTCAGGATCCCTGGATGCTTCCCCCATCATGCCTTGAGCCATTCAAGGGGGACCAGGAAATAACAGAGAGTAGTCCCACTCACTCATTCACTCTACTCAGAGTCTGCATCTAACATGGGCTGTTCTAACCACTTCACTACTGCACCAGAGGCAGACTCCAAAAGGGCTGTCATTTCTTTTATGCTATTAGAGATAAGCACTCAACAGTGCTAAGAATGCTTTACATGTCTTTCTCTTATGAATAAAAGGAAAAAGGGCCAGAGCAGACAAGCAGGAATATTCAGACATTAATTTCTTTCCTGTGGTGCCAGTGTGTATGTTAATCCCTGGCTCTTTAGTTAATTATAAAACTGGGAGAGGTACCCTATCGCCAAAAGGTTGAAGGAGGCACAAGCTACAACTGTAAGTTATTAAAAAAATAAATAAATAAAAAGGTTTCCAGAGGCCTAGATGACTTTCATTGTGACTGGCAGGTAACATTACTTAAAAACTCCACACAGTCACAGCTGCTGGGGGCTCTGAATATGGCTCTGTATTGCAACCCGCTGCAAAAGCGAAGATTAGACCTAGCAAACACAACTTTTTTCCTGAGGCCACAGTTCTAAAGGGTAAAGTAAACCTGGGGCAGAACTGCTGGCAACTTTCTCACAAAACAAGCCTGGAAAATGATTGCACTTCATGTCCATTGTCCAGTCAAAGGTCTCCATTCTATTTCAAGATTGCCTTGGACACTGTACCCCTAACCACAGTGACCTGGACCACTGGCTGGAGAGCTGTGGCAGCCAAATAGCTCAGTTAAGGCATCTAACAGGCCTTGGCTCCTGCTTCTGTCTTGCAAGAGTCTTAGTCAGAGTCTTTCAGTCAGAGCTGAAATCCTGGTCTCATTAGGGGTACAATGCAAGGACAAGGTAAGGGTAGAAAGTAACAGTGTGAGAAGACAGAGGGACTGCATGGGGCTGGCAGTAGGACACCACAGTGCCACCCATGCTGCCCTTAATTTATTGCGAATATGCTGATGGATATGGCCTGTGGTGTTCAGAGCCTTTCTGTGGGGCATGGAGAAAAGCTGAGAATTCCCCACTGCAGCTTCTACTTACCAGGAAATGTGACATGACCAACTACTGGGAAAGAGAGTGACACCAGTTGCTCCTACTCTACCATGTGTGAGGTAGTACTGAAACTGCCTCTGAAAGAGAAGATGTTGTAAGGTAGAAGCAGTATTGAGGGGGGAGGAGAGAGCAGAGCAAGGAAGAGACACTGAACTTAAAGAGACAAAAGATTTTTAGTCATACAGTGCAGGCTACCTCACAAAAAATATAGAGGGGTTTTTTGGAGCTGGCTTATCAGCATCCTGTTCCAGCATGCTTTCCAGTAACCTGACACATAAATAAGTGCTAGTTCCTTGCACTTATCGAGGTCTCTTACAGCTTTCAGTGCAACGGCACAGAAAACCAAAAGTAACTGCTAAGCTCCTTTGTTCTTTCTGCAGGCTACGGTGGGTACAGGCTGGCAAATGGCAGTACTGCATGCTCAGGGAGAGTAGAGCTTCTTCACGGAGGGACATGGGGAACCCTGTGTGACTACCTGTGGGATCTACCAGCTGCCAATATCATCTGCCAGCAGCTAGACTGTGGAGTTGCACTACAGATACCAAGTGAACAGTCCTTTGGGGAAGGAAATGGGACTGTCTGGAATGGCACATTCAGCTGCAAGAAGAATGGCTCACGCCTGAGAGACTGTCCTGTGCGTGCTCTAAGTCATGATGAATGCCCTGCTGGAAAAGAGGCTCGTGTGGTGTGTTCAGGTGAGCAGTGGAAAGGTCTAAGGAGAAAATTGAAAAACTCCTTCCTTGAGGAAAAATATGGACTCAAAATTCAGAGGGTGTATGTGGAGTCAGGGTGTATGTGGAGGGCGTATGTGGAGTCCATCTTTTGTCTGCTGCAACAGGAGTCAAGGCTGCACTTCGCCTGTACCACAAGGTTGCTCTCTCTGAAATGCTCCTTGTGTCAGGCAGCAGCAAGAACAGGGCAGCTCCACAGCTCAGGATGAGGGCACAGAGGCTGAGCACAGCACAGACAGAGCCCTTGTCACCAAGGCACAATCCAAAGCACCTGCACAGAGGAAGGTACTGGTAATAAGGTCTATGTGCAGCCCCAGAGAAGTCAAAGCAATCAGTGAGATGTAGGGTCCAGCTGGAGAGGACAGCCAGGCATAGCATGAGACAAGACTGGAGACAGTTACACCTGTCAGGTACTTGAGGCAAGGACTGAATTCCTGGTCGAGGTTTAAGTGAGGACTTGGACCAGCAGTTGAAGGATGCAGAACTGTAGGCCCTTGGTGATACCGGTCTGAACATTTAAGGTCTATTGGTTGACCCAGAGCCCCAAAACCTAGTGCCCTGATTTTAAAATTTCCAAATGGGACCTGATCCTGATTTCTAGTCATTCTTCTCAGTAAAATAGGATGGACTGAAGTCTTGTTATGGGTATGGAAGTTTCTAGTTACAAGTCTGGCCCAGTTAAGTCATTTTTACTACTGAATGATAAGGAAAACTCATTCCCATTTCCCAGTCACTTCCAGGTCATGCCCATGAGCAATTGCAAATGTAACACTCCAGTACTCCCTTTCTCTTACATTCAGGGTGTCCAGGGGGCAGGCTGGTGAATGGCACCACATGCTCTGGCATAGTGGAGATCCGCCATGGAGACACGTGGGGAAGACTCTGCCGCTCCCACTGGAATTTGCAAGCTGCCAGTGTTCTCTGCCATCAGCTGAACTGTGGCTATGCAAAGTCAATCCAGATGGAAGATGGTTTTGTGGATGGGAATGGGCCTATATGGAGAGATGCTTTTCACTGTGAAGGCACAGAGTCCTGCCTGTGGGATTGTGCTCAAGTGACTTTGGGGAATCCAACATGTTCAGCCAAAGAAGCAGCCACTGTAACTTGCTCAGGTAAGTCAGCAGTGGCCTTTTATGGGTGGTGCAACTTCAGACCAAAGCAGTGCTGGTGATCTCACTGACAGGATCTAGACTATGAGCTGGGGAAGCCTTTCTCGCTTCCCATCACAGGCTTTTGTGTGCATGAAAGCAAACAAAGCCTTAACAGGGACAGTCTCCTTAATCAGTGGTGAGAATTAATATTTTACCAGCACAGAAATTTGTCTTCCATAGCTCTCCTGCAAGTTATTCCTACTGCAGTAAGAGCAGTAGATGTTACTCAATATGTTTTCCAGCTCTCTTGAGCCCAGGTCTTGCTGAATCACTCAGACTCTCAGGGGGCGAGAGCCGCTGTGATGGGCGAGTTGAGATCTTCCTCCATGGTGTGTGGAGCAGAGTCCTGGATGATGACTGGGACATCAAGGATGCTCATGTGGTGTGCAGACAGCTCCAGTGTGGAACTGCCGAGAAAGCCTATTACCTTCCAAAGTCTGAGCGAGGGATGGGTCTTGTTGGCCTAAGGAGTGTCCAGTGTACTGGAAATGAGACTCAGCTGATGCTCTGCAACACCTCCCATCATCAGACAGTGCCAACAGGAGTTTCTGAAGATGTTGGTGTGATTTGTTTGGGTGAGTCACTGTGTGAAAGGTACAGAATGTTTCCTAGGGTTTCTTCAGCCCACCTTGTGGTGTCACCAGATCTTAAGTAGGTATGAGTCTGAGCTTGATGATAGTTAAGGAAGCAAGTGTAATTTACATAATACTTTCGTCATCTGAATTTCTTACAGAATTATCTTCCAGAATCAAAAAGAACTCTTAGAACACAGAAGCCATAAGAACACTAATTTGGCTATGATTGCCAAGCATTCTTACTGCCACCTGAGAAGTAAATATCTTTTATTTTGTGACATCTCCATATGTATAGATACCTGCAGCCTTTCTACAGAATATTACAACTGCTTCTACTCTTCTCTGATTTTGTAACCCATCTGCAACAGGAACAGTCTCTGTCTCTAACTAAATGAGTATAGATAGAAAACAGGTTGTCTGGCTTTCTAAGACAAGGTGGCCTCTATGTATACTTAGTATGATTAGACACTCCTTGTTGCAACATCTCACAGAACTTATTCAAACATCTACCTGATGCACGAGTAGGCCTTTCCCTTTATGCAATTTTAGCCTCACAGGACTTCTGCCCAAGCAACCATAGCAGAAGAATTGGGATATAACAAGAACATGATGTCTTAAAAGTGCTTCAGAAACATTGCCATTATGCTGACCTGTGCATTATAGTTGTGTTGCATGTTGGCAGCTGGATTTTCTTCCTACAGGCAGCAGGCAGATGAAGCTGGTGAATGGAACAAACCGCTGCGCTGGGAGAGTAGAGCTTTATCATCATGGCATCTGGGGCACCATCTGCGATGATAACTGGGATCTATCAGATGCCAACGTTGTTTGCAAACAGCTTGGATGTGGACATGCCATCGAGGCATTCGTCTCTGCTCACTATGGAGCAGGGTCAGGGCAGATCTGGCTGGATGACGTGAATTGTACTGGGGCTGAATCTGATCTCTGGGCATGTCCCTCTAGGGCATGGGGCCAGCACAACTGCCAACACAAAGAGGATGCTGGAGTCCTGTGCTCAGGTGTGTTTGGAAAACCCTCTTTTGAGCCTGTGGGTTCAAACAGGAGGGCTGCATGAACAGGAAGTAGAGAACAGTGGAGACTTGCTAGGACAGCCTCTTGCTGTCTTGATTACTTGAGGCATAGCTGGTCAGCACATCTTCTTGGTCCTACCAGGGTACACAGGATCTACAGAAGCCCATATTAAGCACCAACACACACATACATACAAAAAAGACTGTGGTGTGGTAGGATATTTGGGGGATAAATTGGACAGGTTTGTAAAGATTTCCACTGCAAGGAGCAGTGTGCTCATTAGTCAGTTACAGCTGCCTCTGAAACCAATGGAAACAACCCACTGTGCACCAAAGCATCAGACAATCCAAGCAGTTTATGGTGGCTCTGCTCACACATATTTAAGACAGAATGGCAACAGCAAGAGAGAGGAGAAATAGAAGAGATGTGGAAAAAAATACTGATGACCCCTGAAGGGAGTGCAGACTGTTAGGGCCCACTATGGAGCCAGTACCAATCCTAAAAGGACTGCAGCCTCTGAAGCATCCATGCTCCACAATACAGGTAGAACCAAAACAGGCAGTCAGCACTGTAAATGAAGTGCTATTACACAGGCAGGGAAGAAACAAGTCACAAGAAGTTTGTGGCACTAATTCCATTTTTATGTCTTCACTTCCAGATTTCCTGGCTCTGAGGCTGGTGAATGGCAATGACTGTGCTGGGCGTGTAGAAGTTTTCTACAACGGGACGTGGGGGAGCGTTTGTTCCAATCGCATGTCCCAGCTCACCGCAGCAACTGTGTGCAAACACCTGGGCTGTGGAGAGGGAGGAAGAATAGCAACAGACTTCAAATATGGCAGAGGGTCTGGGCCCACGTGGCTGGACCACATTGAGTGCACTGAGCAGCACAGCTCTCTCTGGCAGTGTCAGTCAGACCCCTGGAATCCTCAGTCGTGTGATAACCGAGCAGAAGAGACCCATATTACTTGCACTGGTGATTAGAAATGCATTTGTATATGGCCAGACATATACATTAACGTATGCATGCACATGTGGACGTTGCAGTAACTACCTTATGTTCACTTGTTATCTGGTATATATTATTTCTAGTTTCATGCAAATGGCAGCAACATTGTTCTTTGTCTATATCCTTGACTCAAAGGAGTGAATTAAAATCACAGAGTGCTGTCACCCAGTGAAATCCCAAGGAATTCCCTAACAGGATGGTGCCATTGCATATTTTTTAATGCAAAAATCTATGATACATAGTCAGTCTGTGAGATCTGAGTTGGGATGAGACTTCCCAAGAGGTGTAGAGGCAAGTCTATGTTTCTACATGTATGGAGGCATATCAGTGTATACACATAGCCATGGCCAAGTGTACAGATCAGTTTGGTTCTAAAGGTCCCTTTCTAATGCCTGCTCTTATGACAGCATTTCACACCTGTGGGCATCAATACCTGTATTCATATACATTCACTATAATACAAATGAACTCTGGATGACATTCAGATATCCTGAAAGAGATTGCAGCTGCCCCATGAGAAGGACAGCATAACCATTAGGAAAATTATTACTCACAGCAACAGCCAAAGAGCCATCCACCAAGAACTAAACAGGCCATACATATTTCAGGAAACAATGAACTTGATGGTTAATCTTCAGGTATTTTATACTTCCTTGATTTTTTTCAGAGAAAAATTATTTACTTAATTATTTAAATTCTGCAGGAAGAAGGGAGGCAACATCTCCAGCTGCACTTGCTGAGTGTCCAAACTCTACAAGTTGTTCAGGTACCTCCACCTCCTTGTTTTTCTTCATTGGTCCCTGTGGACCTTCCTGCTGTTTCAGTAAAACAGAAGATTTCTGTGTTTTGCAGACCGGGAGAAGTTGCGAGTCATGGGAGGAGAGGATGAATGTTCAGGCAGAGTGGAGATTTGGCACCAGGGTTCCTGGGGAACAATCTGTGATGACACCTGGGACATGGCAGATGCCAACGTTGTATGCAGGCAGCTGGGCTGTGGATCTGCTGTGTCTGCTCTCAGCGAAGCTGCCTTTGGGGAAGGAACCGGTCCCATCTGGTTGGAGAAGGTGCACTGTAAAGGAACAGAGCTGTCTCTTTGGGACTGTCCTACCAAGCCTTTGTTTGGCAAAAACTGTGACCATAAGGAAGATGCTGCTGTGAATTGCTCTGGTTAGTGACTGGTCCTTTATTACACAGGTCTGGGAAGGAGGTGGGTAGGGGAGAATTATGCCAGCTATATTTCCCAGTGACTAGCCCTTTCATATTTTTGACTGCAAGAACCACACAAATTATACGAAGCTGATCTTCCTATTTTTCACACTTGCCTCTTCCCTAATCTGGACTCACCTTCCTTTTGCAGGTGTGACAGAAACAACAGCATCACCCACGAGAGCAGGTAAATTCCTTCCCCCTCCTTTCTTTCTCTCATCAAATGACAATTTAATGTCCCTGATACTTGGCAGATAAAACAGCAGTTTATTTCAGCTCATCAGAAAGCACTTCCCACAGCCTTTCATAAAGGAAAACTGAATGGCACCATCTCCAGATGCTGAATTCTATCTGCTTGAGCAGGACCCATAACAGAGCAGCAGGTGCCCTGCTCACCCTACTAGCATGGGCACAGCAAGAGGCTGCAGAGGAGCAGCCCTTTGGGACATCTGATTCTCTACCTGTTTACCCTTCATTTCCATTCAGATCGTCCCCGCCGCCCTGCCACAGGCAGCACGAGACTTTCAGTGCCTGTCATCCTCTCCATTATCCTAGGGACTCTTCTCTGCCTGGTCCTTGCCATTCTTGCTGGGCAGATCCGACGTGCCAGGGCACAGCAGAGAGGTGGGTCTCTCAGGACTGGTAAGAAATACCTCCTTTACATGGCCCCAAATGTTTACCTTGCTGGGGAGGCAGTGGGGGTGGGTGACTGAGATGAGCAGCATCTGTTGCCACACTAAGATTTTTTCACTACTTTCTGGCAGTGAAAGAGCCCAGAGGTGCTTATCCTCAGTCAGCAGCTCTTGGTGCCTTTCTAGGTGCCAACCAGGCCACATAGACCCCTTTAAGGCACTTCTCCTTTTCATGACCCCAGCCTGAGTATGAGCAGAGACTGTGTAAGTGATCATTACCTTTTACTTTCAGGCTCCGGACTATCCTACGATCCCTTCTCCGAGGCTGTCTATGAAGAGATTGATTACAGCCTGATGAGGAAAAAGCAGGGCGTGACTTTCCTCTCAGGTCTGTGTGTGTGTCATGCTCTTCCCAAGGGAAAGCTCCTCCTTTCTGATCCCAGTTTGATACTTTGCAGGTCCCAAATCTACTGGGAAATTAAAAATTCCTGGATTTGAGGAAAGGAGTTTCCTGCCCAGTGGACTCTGTCAATTCCTCTCCTAGGGACAATTTGGTTTTTGCAGTCCTCACTGCAGTCATAGACCATAGATCATCATACATCAAGCAAATTTAAAAAAAACCCCCTTTTGCTGCAATTATTTAAAGCAGGGACAAAGAAAGGAATAATTTGCATCTCCCTCACAGCAACTGGGTCCCTGTAGGTTTCCTCCTGTGGATTGCTTTTCTCCCTTTGTGACTTACCTCCCTCATGATCCAGTAGAGATGTTATGGGGCCCCTGAGGGATTCTTGGTTATTCCATTGTAAGCCTTGCAGAAGTAATACTGACTGCCAAAGAATCTGTTGGACTTGGGTGGTATTAGTGGAGCCTGCTCTTTTTCTCATGGTGCAGTCTTAGCACTTCAGGAGAGTTTAATCTGATATCACGCTCTTTCTCATTTGTCTAGATTCTTATTCAGAGAGCTCAAAACAGGTCTATAGGGGGGTCAGTGATGAAGAAAATGGTCCTGAAGCAACCCAAGGTGATGAAAGAAAGGGTTTGTACAAAGAAAGAGATACCCAAATCAGGGTAACTTTTAATATCCAAAGCATTACGAATGATTCAACTTTCACTTCATGTGCTAGTGATGTTTTGATGTGAGCCAAAATTTTCTGTGTAACTCTTGTGGTGGAAGAGTGTCATACAATCTAATATAAAAGTGCTAGTTTTCCTCTTCTATATTAGAAATTCAAAATAAATGTTTGTTGGTAGTTTTGCACACACTTTACAGGATCCAGTCACATGAGTAAAACAGTTTGACAACTGTTTCTCTGAGATATTGCAACTGTAATAGCTTATAAGCTGTTGCTTTATTTCTGAGAAAAAGGAGGAGAATTAAAACAGAGGAAAGACATAAGAAGAAATAGGAACACTGGCATATAATTTGAGCTAATTTGGGAATTTTAATCCGAGTGATCTAAAAAAAATACAAGCACTCTGAAGAAAATCCAGATTCCTAGCTGTGGGAGTTTTGGGGTGGTTTGGGTTGGTTGTTGGTGGTTTTTTTTAATTTGAAATAACTGAGGGAGAGCAAGTGTTTGGAGAAGAACTGCATTTTCCTAGAGCTGATCAAAAAGCTCTCTTAACTATTGCCTGGTGTCCAAGAGATCAACTACTAAAAGCACAAGCAGTTTTGGACCTCAGCTGCCCATATTCTGGATTCTGCTGCATCATGTCTTCATTTTCTATTGCTTTCTTATATTAAAGACTTTTTCTAGTTAAAAATAAATGAAAAGCTTTTCCTTAGTTGCTTTGAAGTGCTTATAGAGAAGATAATTATTCCAAATACAGTCTCTTTTTCTTATTCAGATTGAATATTTTTTGCTAGGCAAAAAGTGAAACAGGAGTGCTTTGATTTACTCTTATATTTACACATGTATTATTTGTAAGCATATGTACATACAATAAAACTGTGCACACTAACGTTCTCTGAGGGATGGATTCCAGTTAAGCACAGACATGCCAGTATTACAGCCCTGTGTTGCTGGATCATCAGCTACTGCTTTCCCCAGTGGAAGATCTCTCCCTGCTATAGTTAATAGCCGTACTGTTCCAGAGACCTCTCCACCGCCTGAAAATGCCCTGGAAGATGGTTATGATGATGCAACTGAAGCTCATAGACCTGGAGATGCTTCTCTTTCTGGGCAGAATGAACAGGATATTATTGGGATCCCTGGAGAAAGTGACAGAAACAAGGATTCACAGACAGGTGAGGCTAGAAAAGCAGTGCAGTTCTGTTCTTACAGCCAGCTAATATATACCCATGCTCTGCTTTCCTTATAGCCATAAAATTCTTGCCTGTGGCCAACCCAAGCTAAGTTTTCACTGCTGCAAGTTAAAACTGTTACTTCTTATTAGAATGACCATGGGGACCGAGGGTGGCAGCCGTCTTTGTAACAGCCTTTTAAGTGCTTGAAGACTGATAACAGTTTGTTCACAAACCTGTCCTCAGTTCTGTTTTGTATTTTGTTTCTATAGACAGCCACAACCTAAATTAGTCAACTTTCTACTTAGGCCTTGTTGACAACACTCTGCTCATTATGTGTCTCCATTCAGTCCGTGTTAGACAGTCCATATCTTTCAAAAATTGTTTCAAAACCAAAATTTTACAGTATTTCTTTACAGCATGGTACTGAGATCTTACTAGTGTCAAGTAGAGCAGAAGGACCAGCTCTTATTTCTTACAGCATATCCTTCTGTTTATGGGTGCCAGTGTGATACTTCCTTCCAACAAGAAGACACTCTTGAGAATGCTCAATGTCTGATGCAGCTTCAAATCCTGCTCTGTAGAATACTACCTATCACTAGACATGGATCTTTCAAACGACGCAGTTGAGTGTTTCTCCCTTCATCTGTAGCCTTCTATGTGTCCTTATTAGATCTCGTTCTATGTTCATCAAAACTTCGCCAGGACGACTTGAATTATAGTATAGTAGGTTATCATCTGGAAAACATAACAAGAATATGTGTCTTTTATCTTAGGATTTAATAAAAGTACTTTGTTGTATTTAGGGGTATCCAAGAATCTTACCAGCTGCAGTGAGCTACACCAGGTATACCACTTTTGACTGAATTTGTACCCAGTCTACAGAGGTTTGGGTTAGACTATATTTCTCTAGAGTATGTACAAAAATTTCATGTGTGTGAGTTAAATGACAATTTGTTCTACTCCCTTATAAAAGGACTCTTAGACAATCAGAAAGAAAAATCAGACTCAGCTGCTGGGGATTATTTTTGATAAACCCATGTAATCTGTTATCTGCCTGTTTGTTCTTTTGCTCCTGTCTCCTTACAAGTAGTTCATTTGTTCTCATATCTTTCTGAACTTGAACTTTCTGTAACTCCTAATCCTCTTTCTTCTCCCACACATGCCACCTTAAAAATTAGCATGTGTTGCTCAAGTTTTCCCAGTCTTTCAGAGCCTGTTCTCTGTGAGTTCTTAAAGACAGTGGATAGTGCCTGGAGGATGGATTCAGATAGGTTTTTAACCTAGCACTAAATTGTCAGGTCAGTCCATCAAATCCAGAAAGAATTACCAAAAAAAT
This sequence comes from Corvus cornix cornix, assembly GCF_000738735.6. Classification (NCBI taxonomy): domain Eukaryota; kingdom Metazoa; phylum Chordata; class Aves; order Passeriformes; family Corvidae; genus Corvus; species Corvus cornix. The sequence goes on along the minus strand of NC_046332.1, from coordinate 28,725,561 downwards.
ATTTAAGATAGAATTTTCTTTATCTGTGCATTTAATATAACTGCAGAACACCTTCTGATCTGAACTCTACTTTTTGGGGTAGGGATAAATATTTCTGGCCTATTGAGGACATGGAAAATAATGAAAATATAGGACTCCAAGTAACTAGAGAGACATTAGAGATTTTTTTTTAACAGGCCATGAATATATTCATTTTAACACTGTGTACAAAGCTTGATCCTTGGATATGCATATACGTAGTGGAAGGCAGAGTGACATAAGCATTTCTCAAGTCTTTCACAGTCACTCATAAAATAGAACTTAGGTTCTAATTTCTGGAGGAGACAACTGACAGCTACACAACCACAGAGGTAATACATACAGGATGTGCATTTATATCTCTCAGTCTTATTCCCTTCATGTTTTCAGACTGGACTCCTAGGAACAGGACCTCTGAGGCTGAGACACCTTCATCCCCTGCTCCTGAAGATACAGGCTATGACGACATTGAAGAGCTGGGACACTGATAGAGACTGCTGAGCTGTACTGACTTCTTCTGGAAATACACCACTGTTTATAAAATGCTAATCCTGCACTAGTAGAACCAGAACAAACTGCTTTTAGGATTAGTTTGCATAAGTTTGTAAAGAAGTGATTACATGCTTAGAAGATAAACAAGCATGGCAGTTAAGAAAATCTTTCAAATTTCTCTTATAATTTCTTGTTGCTAAGATTTACTGGACACTTTTTGCTTTTATTTTTAAATACTTTCATTTAAATTATTTTTTTACTGAGTTAATTTTTAGAATTATGATGTTTTATTATTAGAAGCTGTCTGAAGATCTCAAATTTATGCTCTTCCTCCCAGATACATGGGACAGCTTTCTGGGGATTATTAGGAATGGAGCCTGAACTGCAAGAAAATCATCAAAATTCTGTTTCAGCCAAGTCTTTGAGAAAGAAATTCTTGATGATTGCTTCTGCAGCAACATCAACAAGACCTAACAGGTGTGCTGCAGGCATGCTGTGAGGCACAGAAGGTGGGAAACTCATACACCCATGGGATTTAATTGCATCATGCAATCTACTTTTCCTGGCTCACTAACAGGAAAACTGGGAAAGTAGAAGGTGTTTGCAAGGAACAGGAAAAGGCAGCAGAAACTGACAGGGGCAACGGATTCTATGCCAGAAAAAGGTGTAGCAGGCTATTTGCCCAGTCAGAACTATCTACACAGGACAGAAGTTCTCTCCAGGTACACCAGGCAGTGACAACAAAGAAGGGATCCTTGGGGACTCAGAGATGGCAACATCTGATGTCATTGGAACGATCCAGTTGAGCTGAGTGCTTCCCAGGTAACTGGGGTATATAATCCTCAATGCGACAAGTGGACTGATATTGGAAATGTGTTAAAATTTGTAGCCAAAGTCTTACAGCATTCTGTCTGCCCCTGAATGGGATCTGCACAAGGAAATATTTAGGATAATTGGAGGAATTGGATTGAAAGCATATTAACAGCACAAGATTAATAAAAGGTGTAAAATGGCTTAACTGTGGGATCTATCAGGCAAAATTTCTGTCAGACAGGATGAAAACAGATGCTTACAGGATGAAACCCAAGAGAATCCGGCTACAGCTGAGCTCATCACAAATCCATCTTTCAAACTTTTGAAAAAAACAGCTAGGAAAGGAAATTGTGTGTGAGTGGGGTTACAGGCAGCAGTGCTTGTTGCAGTCTGTGTAGCCGGCTGTGTTGGAGTCATCTCTGTGTGTACATATTTATCCCTCTGGGACACACACTCAGCCTCACTACTATCTGAACCAGCACTTGGGAAAGCAGCAGTCACATCCATAGGCTCCAGTGGCCTGAAGAGAGGAGCCCACAGACCTCAGAGGATGCCTGAGGCAGTGACTTATACCAGCTCTTTAAAGTCACACTCTGCAGTATTTCTGACCACTTGAGAAAAATGTAAGGCAAGATTTCCCTTTGGAGAAGCCCTACCAATTATCCTAAATAGAATTTTTATTCAGTCACTTATTCCTTTTTTTTTTTTTTTTGGCCACCAATATGCCTGGTAAAGACTTCACACTTCCCGGCTCTCTCCAAAATCTTTTCTTAACGATTGGCTCACTGCCCGGTACTCAGGTGTTAATAAAGACTTCAGTGACGGGCCACAAACTGTTGTTGGCAGTTCATATTTTTCATTCTTGAGTTGAAGTTACTCATAATTCAAAAAGCTGCTTTGTTAAAAAACCAAGATTACAGCCAGAGGAAGGATCCAGGAGTACGTTCCAGATCGCATCCAGAACTTACAGGGGCTGCTGCGCGGCGCTGGGAACCCTGGCAGAAGGAGAGCGGCTCCGCATCGCACAGGACTTCCTGTGGGATGGGCAAGGGAGGGACCAAAGGTGAGGAAAGGGAAGGGCTTAGGTGAATGGAGGAGGAACAAGTGTGGGAACATGGAGGGTAGGGGGATAAAAGGACCGGGGCACGTAAATCGCTTGCTGATCCGGCAGGGAAGCCGTGCTCCCGGGAAAACATGCTGGACTGCTCCGCTGAGTCAGCTCCCGGGTTCCCTCCTCGGGAGCCTGCTCTCCCCAGGCCTCGCCATGGACAAGGGCACAGGCTGCCTCCGGTCCCCCTGCGATCCTAGCCCTCCTCGCCCTCCCGGGCCGGGATTCGCCGGAGACACAGCGAAGTGAGCCGCACGGCCGGGCCGAGCGAGCAGCAGCTGCGGGGAGGCGGAGCCGGAGGGGCGGCGGGGGAGGATCCATCCCACGGGGCGGAAGGGCCGCCCCGCTCCCTGCCCGGGGCGGTGCCGCGGCCGCTGGGTGCTGGGGAGCTGAGGCGCGGCACGGGACGGGGCCAGGATGGGTCGGACGCTCGTGGAGCTGTTTTACGATGTGATCTCCCCGTACTCCTGGCTGGGGTTTGAGGTGAGGGGGCGGCAGAGGGCGAGAGGCCTCTCCCGGGTCTCCGCGGTGCCTGAGCGGCTCTGGCGCCCGGCCGGTCCCGTCGCCGCCTCCCCTTCGGCAGGGCCGTTCAAGGGCAGCTCGCCCGGCCGGCTGCAGGCAGTGCCCTTCCCGGCCCGCAGTTACTTTTTCTCTCACCTCTGAGGGGTGCCTGGGCTTCTCCCTCGCGTGTTGAAGTCCAGGGACACCAGGGAAGCGTGTCCGAGCCAAACGGCAGTGTAGGAGTTAGTGCTCAACATTCTGCTTCGGGGATAGTTTTCATGTTTAACAAGTGCGAGCCTCCATTCATGAGCTTGATCTTGCCCTTACTTAACCCTAGTTAGACTTATATAGTCGTGGCACGAATAGAGACTCGTCAGTTCTTCTGAGATCAGAGTTCTCTGGCAGCATCCAGAAAAGGCTTTAGGACTAGCCCTAATACAGTGGGAAAGGATTTATCTGCAGTGGTTACTGCCGTAGCTGCACACAGCTCTATCGACGTCTCTTGACTGTGACTCCATCGCTTCTCTTTCACGTTGCAGGTTCTCTGCCGGTACCAGCACATCTGGAATATTGACTTGCGCTTCCGTCCAGCTTTCCTTGGTGGCATAATGCAACAAACCGGTATGGAGTATAGGGAGGTTAGCACTGCAGGGAGATACCTTTTTCACTAGCACAGCACTAGTGTGCAAGCCCTTGGTGTGTGCAGAGCCCACATAGAGCCAGCTCTGAACTACCTTTCGGCACCAGTAACTAATTAACTATAGGACTGTGGAGCTCCAGAGGGATTGAGAAATAAGTCACAAGGAATTTCACACTGTAGCAACTACACTGACAGTCTGTGCCGAAGTTCATCAGTTCTAAAATACAATAATAATAATAGTAATAATAATATATGGAGTGTTTTCCTACAGTTAGATTTTTAAACCAGAACTAATTTGTAGAACACTTGCACTTTGTAATATGCAGGAAGAATACAAGGATGTCCTGAAACAGTACTCCTGGCCTTAATTAGATCACCAAGAGTTACAAATCATGAATCAACAAGTCTTTGCATCAGTTTACCCATGCATTAGGAGTTCTCAAGCGTAAAAGTAATCTGTCTGAAGCAACATAAATCCCTGCTAGGACATTTGTACCTTGGTTTAAAACTGATTCAGCTATCTTAAAGGTTTGATCAGTGCAAAACTGAAATAAACCATGTTTAAATCATAGCATTATATTTGGAAAAGCTGAGTATGTTCCAGTAAGCCAATATGAAATTTGACTATGAACTTAGATTCTTCCTTAGGCACATATATGCATGAGGCATAATTTGTTCAGTGTTATTATAATACAGTTGGAAATCTCAACAGAACTTTTTCCTAAAAGGTAACAAGCCACCAGCAATGTTACCAAAGCGTGCTGAATACATGCTGAAGGATCTAAAAAGGATGGGAAAATACTACCAGGTGCCTGTACACATGTCCGGAGATGACTTCCAGCGTATCCTTGCTACAAGTAAGAAAGAGTTTTAGCTTAGCTGGTATTTCTCATCCCTAGCACTTCTGGTTTGAGTTCTCCCTACCAGTAAAGGTGGAGATGAATTCCCTGTGTGCAGCCCTTTCCTGAACCTGTGAGCAGTATGAAGTCTGTGCATTCTAAGCCATGAAAGAAATCTCTGGAGAAATATGGCTGTGAATGATACTAGCGTGGGAGATAACTGTGGATCAACAAGAGCTACTACAGACTGTGGGTTTCTCAGGACTGTTAACAGGGGAGATCATGCTGTTTTTAGGTGGCACTTGTGCAGACCACCCCTGCTCCTGATCCTGTGCCTTGTCTCTGTTCTCTGTCTCCCCACGAATCCAGGCAGTCTGGCGGCCATGCGCTTTGTCACAGCCATTGACATGACAAACCCACAGTACCTAGAACCCTTATCTAGGGAGTTCTGGATGCGGTTTTGGTCACAGGTCAGTATTTTATGTGGCCAACTTCTTGACCTTTTCTTGTCACCTTTCCTGTCCCACATCATTCAAATGTGGAATTTCAGCAAGAAGAAGAAAATGTCTTTTAATGAAAAGTCATAGCAGGAACTTAAATCACAATGGTTCAGGAGCCACTATGAAAAGAACAAGCTTATAGTTAGCTTAATGTGCCTTCTTTTAGGTCTATATGGTCAGTCCCAATGGGCTGTGTGGATCAGTGGTTCATATCAGAAAACACTTTAATACATTCCTAGATTAGCTGACTTAAGACCTTTTCTGAGGTCATTTCTCCAGCAACTAGTATTGGGTTTGTTTCTGTTTTCTTAGAAAATTTGCTTTTAAGTCCAGAGCTGAGCTTTTGTTTCTTAAATGCTGATTTACTTATTTTATTCTTTCACCAGCATGAAGATATCAGTCAGCCAGAGAACATCTTGGCTGTAAGTGTCTCCTTTTTCTTGGTGCTTCTGCATTTTTGATAGAGACTCTTATTGATGACTTGGATCAGTAATAGACAGAAACACAGCTTAGTCAAATGAACACTTGGAGTATTGGAAAATTTCAGGTAGAAAAAAAATTAATTTAATTTCCCTAGCAGCTCTGTTTGGAATGTTTTGGGGTTTTTTTTTTCCTGTCATGCTTTGTATAACACTCAGAACCAGAAGCCACTTTTTTTTATTAATTCATGTGGCAAGATACCCAGGCGGGACAATGAGTTATCTGTTGATATTATTTCATTAACAGTCATGAAAGTATGAAAAGTTTCTGTAGAATGCATTGAGGTATTGCTGCTATATGAAATTTCCAGGTGAAATGGAACACTTGGGGAAGTTGACTTTCCTTGGAGTGATGGAGTCAGGTTTTCTATTAAGCTCAGTGCTGTATTTCCCTCTTATATGCCTGGAAATTATACTCTTGATGTACTTTCTTTTGCTGTTTCGATTTTGTTTATTACAGTAAAAGCTGTGATGGCAGGTAAGTTAGTATACCAGGAGATCCTCTTGAAGGGCTCTCCTTTCTACATTTTAAGTTCTTGGAATATGAAGAAAAGAGAGGAATTGTCCATGACTAATCTCTCCTATCCAAGGTCCCTAGCTGAAATCTGAAACTTGCAGTCTTGCTGTTCCCCCCAAGTCTAGTCCTTGCACTTCAGCTTCATCTTAATGTAGCTTTTTTTACCAACATTTCAGCAAATGTTTGCATTTTGCTTTTTTAAGAAGCATGATTTGAAGGATAAAATTAAAGTGTGGCACTTTCACTGTGGTAGGCAGCCAAGCACCACACAGGTGCTCACTTGCTTCCTCCCACTGCCCAGGAGGACAGGGGAAGAGGAAAAGAAGAACAGAAGACAGAAAACTTGTGGGTTGAGATAAAATTGCTTAATAAGCAAAAGAGAAGTGGAAGCAGAGTGAAAGAAAACAAAGAACCACCTCCTACATGCAGACTGATGCTCAGCCAGTTCCCAAGAAAAAGGTTAACCTCCCTAAACCACCTCCTCACCAATTACTGTTGAGCATGGTATATCTCTGGTTAGTTCAGGTCATCTCCCAGCCTCTGGTGAAGCCCCAGTTTATTCACTGTGGGGGAAAAGTGAGAACCAGAGACTTCCTCAACACTGTGCAAACACCATTCATCAATAGCTAAAATAATTAGGATGTTATCAGCATTGTTTTGGTCACAGATCTGAAACACAAAACCATAGCAGCTGCTGTGAAGAAAAGCAGCTCCATCCCAGCTAGACTCAGCACAAAATTATATACAGAACATTGTCACATAGCCTCTGAATCCATCATTATTTAAATAAAGCAAGGACATGCAGAACTTCAGTGCCACAAACTCCATACTCAGAAAGATCTCTAATTTAGTCACAGTTTGGCAGCCAGTGAGTATCCCCCCCGTTCATCAAGGCAGAGGGAGGTGTCCCCTTGTCTGCTTGTGTCTGTCTTCATTCACTCCTGCAGCAAGTACTAAACTTTCCTCTCTTCTGGAAATTTGTCATCCAAAGGTGGATAAGAGGGCCCAACCCAATCATCTGAGTCTTTATAGGTGAATTTATTTTACACATCCGTCAAGAAAATGGAACATATTTTACTTGGTAATAATTCCTCAGTATTTTTTTTACTTCTTTATTCAGTCAGCAGTAGCTTCACATAAATTGCTATAGCAGCAATGTACAGTCTGAATTCTGCCCCAGCCCACTTACGCACTCTTTCTGCCCTGAAATGGTGAGGACCAGATACTACATCACTGTATAAATACTGCAGTCTAAACACTGTGGCTACCAAGCATTTTGTTCTAGTCCAGGGCTACACTTGTTTAACCTCCTGTTCAAGCACAGTCAAAAAGCCCTCCTCATTTCCCTGATGTGTAAGTGGGAGAAGGTACAAGAAAATGTGGGTGCTAAACAGAAAAAGTGATTGAAAGAAAGAAATAGTCATTAACACCTGCATGTGCAGGCTTACTTGTCCATGTGCAATATTGTATTTCTTTTTTTTCTTTTTACCTTTTTTTTTTTTGTGTGTGTGTGAAACACTTTATTAACAGGGGTACTTATAGTTGTGTTACCAGATAAACATTGTACCTTTGAATTTGGCTACTTAGTCTCATTCCTGTGTGGCAGAGGCACAGGGGAGGTGAAAAAGATACAGCAGTAACACCGGCAGCTGTTTAACCTCTGGGATTTACAGTGTCCTTCATGTAGTATCACTTACAGATCCCACATTTGTCACACGAACTGTTTGTCTTGGTAAGCTTGTACAGTGAGATTTTATTTTTCATAACACCAGCTTGAGTTTTCTTGTAAGTTATCTGATGAGTCATTGTATCAAAGGTTTTTTTTTTTTCTTCAATTTCAGAACTACTGGGGAAAAAAGTGCCGATTTGGGACTTGGAAGTTTAAAATGTCTCTTCTGCTTTGTATCTGAGAGTTGTTAAATGATGAATAGGTTGGGAATACAGCAAGACAATTATGCAAGAAGTGCTTCAAGAGTATTTTGAATTTTTTTGGCAGTAGACCTTAGGTGATAATACTGAAGATTAAATTAATTAGACCAGGGTAGGAATTAGAGTATTTACTATTAGAGTATTCTTAATTATATAATCTTTTCTCAGGTTGCCCGACAGGCTGGGCTCTCAGCAGAGCTCTCCCAGAAGGCACTTGAAATGATTTCATCCCCTGCAGTGAAGGACCGACTGAAAGAGACAACAGCTGAAGCGATTAAATATGGGGTGAGATGCTTCCAATGGCATTGGGCTTCACAGCTATGCATTCCTTCCCTATTAGGAATACAGGGAAGCAAGGAACAATGAGGGTGATGATTAGAAAGCACTATATAGACAATCCCTTCAGGGTGCTCCTTGTATTTCAGTGTGTGAAAGCCACCTCACTGTTGTTGGTAGTTAATCTCGCTGTCATCTGGGAAAACAAGGTTGACCCACTCAGCTCATTCCAGCTGGACAGCAAGGACAGGACCAGTACTAAGAGATACCATTTACTGCTATTTGAAACAGAACTGTGGATTAATCAGGTTGTTTCTTATGCTCCTTCAAAAGGGGCACACAGGCTCTGGAGAGACATCTACTTCCAAATGGCTTCATTAGACTTATCTTTAAGAATGAGAAGGTGAAAAGAAGGGGAGGAGAAAAAGTAGAAGTTATTGGGATTTATTCCTGGAGATTGATGATGTGTCTGCAAGAAATTCTCTCATTATAACATTCTCTGTTTCATCTCCATGGTGTCAATAGGCATTTGGGATGCCTGCTGTTGTGGCACATTATGATGGGGAACCTCATCTCTTTTTTGGCTCCGATCGTTTAGAGCTGCTAGGCAGTGTTATAGGTGAGTCCACCTCATAACATCACTTTGGTTTTATGCTTTCACCCTCTTGTAATGAAATATGTAATGCAGCTGAGTAAAACACTCTTAAGGGCTTTCAAATGTTAAATATGGTTATTCTTCTCGTGGAATGAAAATGCTGACTGAAATCTGTCTCAGTACACTCAGAGTGACCAGATTTTCCAGACCAGAAGTAACTTGAGTTCTCCATCCTCTCTTGGTATGTTTCAATGCTTTGTGCTCCATGTGCCATTCTCAAACTACTACTGAAACTCTTCAGTTCTCAAAATATTTGTACTTAACCTTTTGGTACTGGACAATAGGCCTTGGCTAAGATTAAGACTATGGCTGGTGATACTTTTTTCTTTTTTTTCTTTTTTTTTTTTTGTAGTTCTAACATTTTCACATTACAGCTGTTCCTTCTTAGTAAAAGTACATTATTACAGCTCCCCAATCCATAACTTGTGTCTACCTACACAACTTTTTAAAAGCTATTCAAATACTGGCCATCCTTCTTTTCATTTTTCTATTAACAGAATACACACTAAATTCTTTAAGGGATTGAAGTAGGTTGTGATAAATAATAAAACTAAAGTCACCTGTTTTTATGAGTTAGAGGACATTTGACTATTGAGCTCAAGATCTGGCACTTGAGAGAGTACGTCTCTAGAAAGAATTACGCACATAATTAGCTCTGATGCATTTGTGGAAAACATTCAGTAGAAAGTATTAATTCATGCAAATTAGTATTAGTCATAGGCTTAAACAGAAGGGAAATTTTTTGAGGGTTTTTTTTTTTTTTTAGTCTTCTGGATGAGTTTCTGATTCTATAAAATATTCTTGATGAACATGAGAGTGAGGAAGAAGAGTACCCAGCACCCACTACAGTAGTCACTAATACTGACTGGAATGTTGTGGCCTGGTTTCTCGTCTCAACTCCAAGGACTTAATCAGATTTTCCTTTCGATTCTCTGACTCCCCAGCCTTGCACCCTTTTTTTGTAACTCCCAGCCCCCCAAAAACGAGTCCTAAAAAGAACTGATTTGACCCTCATGGAATACCCCAGACCTGCAGAATGTCTCATCTATCATAGAGGAAAAGAATTCTTCTGTACAGTTTCAATTGTGACTAGACAGTTAAAGATTTATGGAGCTGGCTGAAGCATGCCAAACAAGATATAAATCTGTATCCCATCACCAGTAGTTACTCTTCAAAAGAGTAGGAACAGCAATCCTGCTGCAGAAAAATGACCGGCCAATCACTTCTATGGATTACATTTTAACTGTCTCTTTTGTGCTGGTTTGTCTTGCAGGTGAAAAATGGCTGGGACCAGTTCCAAGCTCCAAGCTGTGAAAAGTCCTGGAGAAATATATAGGAAGGAAAATATATATGACAATCCTCAGCGATTATCTGAATGTATTCAATTTTATGGAGAGATGGCTTTCTCATCCTTAAGAGTTAACTTTACAGCTTGGTCGCATCTCTAATTTCGAAGAGTTTCAAGGCTCGCCAGTATTACCAGCCAGGTGACGTGTTTGCCAATACAAATGTGCTTCCTTTCCTTCAACAGATCGAAGATTAACATTAAAGATTTAACTTCTTGCAGAGTGAACATTCTTCTTTCCTGGTTGATTTTCTTTCCCTTACTCTAAAAACATGAGGATTACATAGTTACTGGACGGCAATCTCTGGATTTCTCATGTCTTCCTGCTTGTCCTTTATAAACACACACACACAACCTAAGAGAAGCTGGCCACATTCCGCTTTTATTTTAAGTCCAGTGTACTACATAGACAGAAGAAGCACAGGCTAAGGTATTAATGCTTCCTTTTACTTTGCATCATGGCAGCTGGAAAGGACACAATTCAAGCCCAAACAAGAGTCTAGGGAACCAATCAAGTATTTCAAAAGGAACTGTCCCCATCCTGGAGAATACTTGATACACCTTGCTCTGCAGTGACTGACATTTGAGGAAACCATCACACACGTGCATTCTTGGGCACCAACCCTAAACCTTGCAGGGGTTTTTAATTAATCCAAGTTTTACAGTAATGTCTTTGGAGGACGATGGTGAGCACCATTGTAGGTTCAGCTGGTAACTGAACTAGACTCTGTTTTGTTTCCTCAAGGATGCCCTTATGTAGTCTGCAGAGGGAAAGGTATGCAAACAGTAAAATTAAGAAATTTCACATGGAAACAGTTTGAGCCTGGCCCTGTATTGGCTGAATTGGAATAAGACACAGAAATTTGGTTCATATGAAGTTTAATTTCTCAGTGATTCCACACTGTCTCTGATGCATCACTGAATGAAACAGCAGCAGCTGGAATTCCCTTTTTTGTCTTTTTCTGAACTTCAAGGTAAAGCATATTCACGTGTTTTCACTTTAACAGCAAATCCTGGAACAAAGCATTAGAAAAAAAAATCTGTATCCTTCATGTTCTTAGAGCTGTAAGTGTCATGGGAGTATCATTTGTTTCCCCATCCACAATTTTTACTTCTTTCAGCTCTTCAGGAAATACTCTAGGATTGGAGGAGTCCTTCCTCCTTTATACCAGTGCACCCGTTAGTCTTTGGGCAAATCCAGCCTGAACTTAAGGAAATCTTTGTGAGAGATAAGAGGAGTTAGAATGATGGGAAAGTTACCATGTATGTGGGTGCCATGTATGTAAGTTTCTTTGAGTCCCTTGTAGCCATGTTAAAGAAATTTTTTACCATTTCTCCCCTGAAATTTGCTAGCCTCCAATCTGTGCTATCAAACTGATTCAGAGGTTGTGATAAAATGGAATGATGAAAACATCACTTTAAGCCAGTAGTGCTGTCTCAGACATGGGTAAAATGCCCTTTTATGAAAATAATGAACTCTGTTAAGGAGCTGGGGAAAATTCAAAGAACATCTGGAAATAATCTCACAGTGAAAACCAGGGTCTCATGAAACTCTGTTCTTTGAACCAGATCGATTGAAAAATAAACAGCCTTGGTGGCAGAACGTTGTTGATCTGGCAGAAGGACCAAAAGAGATGGATCCTACAGACTGAAATATATTTCACAAAATGATCTTAAATGCTCTTCAACCTACTTCAAATCTGGAAATTAAATGCTCAAAACCCTTAAGCATTTAAGGCATTTAAGCACTACTGAGATACAGGCAATAAGCAATGTAATAGCCACCAGTAAATGCAAAACCACAGTCTTTGTATCAGTGAGTTTGCATGTTGTTGCAATTCTGACTCCGTACCTATTTTGAGCAAAATTTGCCTGTGTGGGAGCAGAACTTTGAGGGAGTTCTGCCCCTTGTTTAGACAACCCTGCTCCTGTGTTACAGACACGATGTGAGCACAAGCTCTTGGCAGACACTCTGGGGGTGACCCCAGTAAACTCTGGCTGGCAGCTGCACTGTCATGCTCAGTTCTGATCTTTGTCGTAGCACACACTGAAGCAGTCTCAGTGGTGAGTACCAGCTGCCCTCTCTGAACTGCTGTGGCACCAGTGGCCACCACCACATGGAGCTGAACTGTTCACCTGACTGCTCTGAATGCCACAAGGTGGCAGGGCAGCTAAAACTTGAGCACTGAGGATCTAAACAGCAATAATAAAAATTACAAGCTATTTAGGAATATTTAGGAATAGCTGGAAGAATTTTCTTCCATAAAGATAGTATCTCTTCTACTCAGTTATATACCAAACTAGTTCCTGAGAGGCTCACATCACCACTTTCAAGGCAGCTGTTTAGCTGTCAGGCCAGAGAAGATACTGGGCAAGGAAAGGGACACTGAGCAAAAGGAGACTCTCAGCAACACAGGAAAAACTGGACTATGAATTCTAGGGAACAAACCTGCAGTTGTGTTCCCCTTTGCTCTGTTACAGACCTCACCAGGAAATCAAGTCCCACTTCCCATGTCTGGAAAAGCTGTGAAACTGGCATGAACTAGTATGTCCCACCAATGCTAGGCTGAAGGCAAATAAGCAAGTGTACAGATAGGCACATCATCAGAAAATGAGCAACAGAAAGGGGGTCTGTAAGGTAATGAAACTATAAAAAGCAGAGGTTAGGCACAGAGAAAGGTAGGCTGCATCTGAGCAAAGAAAACTGAACGATCAAAGACAAAGAAGAGAAAAAACCTGTGCCTAGATTAGGGCAAAGAGAAGAATCTCAATGGGAAATGCTGTTCCCTGAGAGGGACGAGGCAACCAAGGAAGGGAGAGCTTAGGTAAATCAGACAGGCCAGAGTGGCTGGCCAAGGAAGATCACTTGGGGAAGAAGGTAAAGGACTAACTCTGTTTCCTGAGCAGCTGTACAGCATTTGCTGCACTGTTTCAGTGAGGCAGGGATGGCCAGGGGCCCGTGGCTCTCCACCCCCTGTGTCCATTACCTGTGCTCCTCACCCCGCGTGCAGCAGACAGTCCTCCAGCGCTGACATCACACACAGCACAAAATGGAGGCCTGCAGAACAAGGCACTGCTTTAGCCTCCCCCTGAAAGCGCCTTCCTACTGCTCTTTCAACCCCCAGCGTGCAACTCCTAAAAAAGTCTCTCTCTTTTCTCCCATCCTTATCTCTGTGCAAGTGAGAAGGAAACATTTTATTAAAGCACTTACTGGATTATGGTGCTGAGCATCTGCTTTGCTGCCTTTTCCTTTTCCAGTGGAGCCAGCAACACTGCTGGAAGGAAGCAACCTGCTTCCTAGAAGGGAACCAAGCACAGAACAATACAGAAATAATCAAGAGGGTATCCCACGAGCTGCACACATAGCTGGTTTTACCCCAAAGTTTTCACAGATCTGTGGCTCATCCACAGGTAAGAGTGAAAGGAATGTATCTGTGCCCAAACTGACTAGTGTTACCTTGACCTATTTATCATTCCAGCTTGAAACATGAGGAAAGTGACTGCTTTCATTTCATTTAAAAAAAAACCATCAGCCACTGGTTCCAGACAATCTGAATGCCTTATTCCCAGGGAGACACATTTGTGAAGCAGACTCTAATCTTACGCTCTCACGATGTTTGTCTTCCTTTTCCCTCTGACCCCTCCCTTGAGATTCCCACATCTGACCTCAGGGTTTAAGGAATTTGCCTCTCATCACATATCAACACCATGGCAAAACCAGGGATTAAATACTCCACAAAACTCACAAATTACAAGCATTCTTTTGTTTTCTGTAATCAGTTTATATTCACCATAACACAACAGACTTCTTAAACCATTCTAAATTTATTCTTAGGTGATTCTCCATTCTATTCATTCTATGGTTAAAACTACTAAATATGGTAATTTCATAACCAGTAACATTTGTGGGAGTTTATGCATAAATGTGTCACAACAGTAAATCTGTATCATAACTCTTTTCTTTAAATCAGAGGAAAATGGGAAGAGTTTAAATTAAAGAATTCATATCAGTGTGGAATGTGCTAAGGGGTAGAATGAGCAGGTGAATACCTCTGATGGCATATCTAGCTGTCTTTCAATTAGGAAAGTGAAGAAAGCAAATGAGGGATTCCTGCAGCAAGATGGTAAACTAAAATGCTTTTCCCAGGAACACTTTTTTCTTTTTGACTTATATGTCACACCAGTATTTTCTAGGAAACAGATGAGATGCAACTATTTTTTCAGCATTTTTTCCAAGGCAGACTATCCCCTTTCCCAGTTTCATTATGTAATTTAAAACTGAGATTTAAAAACTAAACTGGTAAATCACTGCCAAATGTTGCTAAACTCTGGTTTTAAACAACATGAATTTACAGTATGAGGGTTCTTCTCTATTTTGTGTATGTCCCAGGTCCACTATGCTGAAATTTAATTATGATACATGCTTTTTGTAGGAAGTGACTAATAGGCCAAGTAACTGAATAAAAACACACCTAACACTACTGGAAGTATCTAAGGGTTTAAGGAGAGTTATAGCTGAATTTTTATCCTGCCCTTGAGGCTAGGGGGAAAGTCACCTCTGCCTCATGTGATATGCACTGGCACATGAGACATGTTGGTGCTTCAAAGCCAACTCAGAAAATATTTTGGCAATGGCAGTTCTCTATGTCTTGATCTGGGAGCATGATGACCACAGACTGCTGACATTTTCTTTTCCTTTTCCTGTAACTTTGCCCTCTCAATCTGAAAGCAAATTGGAGAACCCAAGAATGTGTGCATGGGTTAGGAATGCTTGAATCATTCAGTGTAGGATCTGGACTCACAGTGGGCTTCCATTAAAAAAAAAGTCAGTTCAGACTGATTTAACCCAGTGCATTAACTGTGGCTGAATAGTTCCTGGATAGCTCAATAAAGGGCAAAACTAAAACACCAGGATACTGCTCTCTGTCCCCAGGCTTGTAAAACCTAAAAATTATGTTGAACTTTACATTGCATTCTCTGTAATGATTATTCTCAGTGATGCCTAATAATGATTTATATACTGAGAGACAATAAGGAGTGAGCAAACAGGCAAACTATCTGTGAAGAGTAGCAGAGGCCACTGGAAAGCATCCCTGCTTCCAGCATCCACAACAAAAGAGGAACAGAAGTTTCTGCAAAATATCTGACAGTATCACATCTTCAGTGGTGTTGCTAAGATACAGACAATTTTAAGCAGGGATCTATCTCATGGCCACTCTTGGTATCTCATATGTGGCAGCTGTGGAGCCTGAGACCTAACTCTTTCTTCAAAGTAAATTGGCTCCACTGTCTGACCCTTGTAATCTTTACAAACAATACTTTTTCACACAATTCCTATAAAGATCTCACGGTTCCTTCCAACCAACTCTCTTCCTTGCCATACACATAATCCCTAGTATCTCTTACCACCTCAACATGCTCCTATTCCAGTCTTTCAGCAACAGATGTTAAATTTTGCCTTTCACAGTTTCTAATGACTCTCCAAACTCAAAAGATTAGTCTTTTCAATCATACTTTCCCAAAATCTTACACAGCCTCATTCTCAGAAACAGACTGAAACTCATTTAAACCTTCCCTAATTTTAGTTTAAGGCTGATGCTCAACAAGAAGTGCTTCAACTCAAACCAGTTCATTTTAACAAAGGGAAACACAACTGCAAACAGAATCTGAGATCAGGGCAGGTGATCCAGCTCCACAGCAGGAAATGCAACAGCTGTCCCTGTTACGGGACTGAAGAGAACTGCTAAGGACTATAACCATCCCTGCACTGTGAATGGATTCAAGCTGACTTTAATCAACTACATCAGCTTTAATCAAGTATTAGACTAAGAACCTAGCCTTGGCAAAAAACTCACAGTGCAGGTTAGCTCCCCAATTACCCACCTTCTCAGGAGCATACTGCTTTGTTCAGGAAGCAGTTCCTATAATCCCATATCCAAACTATCTAGTTTATATGGGAACTGCATTCAGAAGTGCAACCACAGCTCTCTACAGAAAACACATAAACACTTTAATTCTTTGCAGTCTACTGTAACTCCTTTTGCAGTACGTACAGCGCTATTTATTCATGCCCCTGAAACATTCTTTCCCCATTAAACTTTGCATGGCAGCTTCTCTCCCCATTTTCCTGGACTATCATCTACCTGTGCTTCTAAAATATTAAGTACAGCATACAAAAGATTTGGCTCAACCTCTCATATGCTTCTAGAAGTATAAGTAGAGGGTTTTTTCTATTTTTCTTTCTTTTTTACCTGGTGAGCTAGAAGTACTGGGTGTGCAGTCACTGTCATCCAGCCACATACTCTGAACCATTGAATCCTGTTTTGGAGGGCCCTTAAGTGAGCACATCAGCTCCTGGAGAGGGCAAAGAAGACGTGTTTTAATAATGCACCTGGTAAACTCAGGGAGGGTAGCCTCTGTTTGTTAGAGATCATACACCCACCCTGTCATTCTCCTCTTCCTCAGATGTTCCATTTTCCCTCAATCCACTACAACAACTGCTTACACTGGATGATGAACGTGAGAGTGGCTGCATCACACAGTATCCTGAAGTCTGACTCCTGAGCATTCTGTGAAATGCAAGCATTCAACATCATCATGCTTATTGTTACACACCGGCTTAACTTTTTGAGGCATAGCTTTATTATACAGCAGTCAGAAACAGGAAGAATGAAGTATTCATCCACAGCTTGTTTTTCCACCTAGGAACAGAATTCAGGTGAACTGGCAGGCATACCTTAATTTCTAATTGCTACGTCACTTAGGAGAAACACCAGTTCTCTGTCTCCATTCTAGATAACTGTATGAAAGGACAAGTCTAAATGAATTTTTAAGGCACAGACCTAAGTGTAATAAAGAAGAGTGAGTCAAACCACCTGCATTTAAGTACTAAATACATCTAGACATTCATTAAAATCAACCGATGCCTTATTTTGGAGATCAGAGATTTTAAGACCCTTAAATAAAGTATGAAGAGGTTTTAAACTGAGTATAAAGGGCAAGTGCAACCTAGTCTGGGCCACCCATTCCCACAGCCACTCTCAGGCTGTCCTGTTTGGTCTTATGTGAAATTCCAGACAGAACAAAGGGCCCATAAAAAGCATACTTTTCATGTCATAAAGCTTATAAACTGTTACTGCTGTTTTCTGTACAGGTGTTAACAAGAGGAGGCAAGAAAGCATACAGACATTAGCAGTGTAATAGAACAGTTAAATAAGAAAGTTTAAGGAAGCAATGGGGAGGTAGAAACACATTACTGAGATCTGCATTATTGCAGGATGTCTCAGTGTCAAACTATTTAGGATCAAGTGCCAAGCTCTTGCACAGACAAGTCAGAGCCTTCCTCCTGCTTACAGAAAGGAACACACCTAGGACAGTGTTCCCATCCCAGTGATTTTCCATGTGCCCAGCTGCTGGTAGACTGACTCCTGTAGGTTCATCCCACTAAAATTTAGCTCCCACAAGGCCATTTAAAGGGGACATTCAAAGCAAACTGTATTGGATCACTTTACCACCACTCTCTCAAATAGAACAGACACTGAGGTAGCCTAGTGCATGTTTCAGATCTATCAGAAAAGACCCTTTAAGGTCAGCTCTTCCCAGCTGAATTTGGGATCCATTGCTTACAGTCATCCAGGAGATAGAGCAGTCCATGAGGCTGACATGCTTGTATAGTAAAAGGTGCACTGTGCATGTGAGCCTCAAATTTATGGTGAAATACTCACTGTCTGCGTAAGAGACCAGCTAGTAAGAGAGAGATGAAGTGCTTAAAAATGTTAAGGAACAAAAAAAACAGAGGCAAGAAAGATAAGACACCTTTAACATACTAAATATATTTATTCCTTCAGAAACACTGCAAAATGTGGCCAGTCTTGACCTACAAGCAGTAATGAAACCTAAAGTCCCAGGCATATTACATGCCAGCATGCAACAGGGAGAACAGTAAAGACAGGGCCAATCTAGGCCAAAGATATTTCCTCAAGAGATTAGGAAATATATTTCGGAGGAAATGAAGGCCAACATGCTTCTCCCTCAGCAGAGCAAATCAATAACATGAACCTAAGTGAACTGGGATCTAGATTTCCACAAAGTATCTCCTCCTCAGCACCCTTCCTCAGCAGGTTTCTCCATCCTCCTTCTCTGCACTGCATTTCTTGACCTGTGTCAAGGCACTAGAGACAGAGGTGGAATTGTGTTCTTCTGCTCTTGCCTTCTGCAGGCCAAACTATTCTCACTCATCTGAGGGGAGAGAAGGGAAGAGAAGGGGTCGCACTCAAGGTGGCCTCCATTCCCCATCATTAGTAGAGGTTGGTTCAGTGGCTGCTGATTGGGCAATGGGAAGGGCATAGAGCCAAAATGCTCCAACAGGAGCTATCTGTCCATCTCCCTCTCACAGAATTCCTACTCCAGGAACTGCCAGTGGAGCGTTACTTGGTGCCACTCGGTCTCTCCACAGTCCTTGAGGTCCTCTAAGTACATTCATGCTCCTCTTAGCCAGGACTCTGATTTCACCCCAAAAGTCTTGCCAGTGTCTTCAGTGAGGTACCCAATGACTGAGTAGCATCCGGTCCACTCCTGATTGGCTTGATGTCCCCACTCAGATGTGTCTGAGGAGGGAAAACACACATACAAAAAACCCATGTACTCTTCCTAGGATATGGACATACACAGTACAGTGCTTGATTTATCAGATGCAACCCAGAAAGTCGTCTGATCCTCAAGAGTTCTACTACTTGGTTACATAGGCTGGGTTCATTCTTTTGAGGGAAGAAGGATTATTTGGAAGGCTACCTGGGCAGTAAAGCAGAAAAACTAAGGGCAATTGTCCCTGTATGTGGGAGAGAAGACACGGTTAGCTCAAGTGAACAATGCAGTTTAATGAATTGCTGGCTGATCACTGCATAAACGTGTGTTAAACTCAGCATGCGAGAAAGTAAGTGCTGCTTTGCCTCTACTGTAAAATAATTAATCTATTACTAATGTGTTCCCTTTGCATTTATTTCCAGGTTGGTTTTAGTAGAACACAGGTGAAGAGGTTGATCATTCCAAGCTTGAATCTGAAATGATTACTTAAGACCAGTAGTAACATGCTGGACATTTCTGTGTAACAGAAATTTCTTGTGACTCTATGGAGAAAACCAGGAGTGGATTGATGACACACTACCAGGGATAGCCCATTCTGTTATCTAATAGGGACTACATAAATTATTCTAGAACCAGGCAGAACTCTTTTGCATTGGAAATATGCCTACACCTTGATCCTGGTTTCATAACTGATGAACAACAGGTAGGCTATTTCAGCAGAATGCCAGTAAACTGTCTCCAAGACAGATTTTACACTCCCAGCCTTTTCCTACAATATTGTGCTAATACTGTCTTGCTGAAAATGGTGGGCTTTACATGGTAGAATTACATGTTCTTAATTCCCTGTCCCAGATGTCATGCAGAAAGTATGGCTGCACATGGGCTAGTCCCTAACTCTGAGATCACAACTCTGACTAATCACTAATTGTGCAAAATTCCATGCTGCATCCCACCTTGTAAATGAACTTGACAGGAATGGGCTAAACCACCACAGCTATGAAAATACTTCTTTTTTTTCTGGTGATCCTAAGTGGTTTTGAGTCCATGACTGGGAAAAGAATCCTGGGGACAGAACTAGACAGACTGGCAAATCATACAGGTCATGCCTCATGTGCATAAACAATATTCATGCAAGTATTGTTAGTAAAATCCCATGCTGTGTTTGCTCTCTGAAAGCATGTGGATACCAAATTGAAACAGCCACTGCAGCAGCTCACCTCCTCAGCTGATGGAGAATGGGGGCTGGCAAGTGGGGGAAGCAGAGTTCTTGGTGATTATACAAGGTAATCAGCTGTCTAATCAGAGCAAGAGTCCCTCGCACATGCCTGTCAGGAACTTCTAGTTCACTAACAAGGTCCCAGGCAGGATGAGGAAGGGAAGGTGGAATGATGTGGTAATGCTGGAAGATGGGGCGTGCTGACCAATCAGCAGTTCCAAGTCCTGCATTCCCTCTAGTCCTTAGCTGCCAGAGCTAGCACCATAAATGGTCTGTATCTCCTAGATGTGCTCCCATCCTCCTCCACAACAAAATTCTGAGCACGTATCCAACCCAAAAATTAGTACACACACAAAAACATACCAGAACTCTGCACCTTAGCTGTGACAAAATTCAGGACAGCATACAACCGGGTACCTGAACTGCTGCAGATGGTCACCAGCTTGTAATTCCTAGGCAGCATTGGGTCTAGTTGGAAGGGAGGCCCTTCCTTGTCAAATTTGGCACCTGTAGCAACTATAACCATAGACACGTGGTTCTAGGGCACCTCCTGAAATTTTATTAGGAGTCTCCACAGTCATGAGAAAGAGAAATGCCCTAATACAAAGAACTTGGTATCTTTTTTGCCACAGGTCTCATCCAAATTCTCTTGAAAAAAATAAGGTGTGGCAAACTGTTCCAGAAAGTCAGCTGCAGCCTTCGATTTAGACAGGGTGTTCTGGAGTCATGTAAATGTAAATGGGTGGTTTCCCTGAAGTATTCTAGGTATGATCACATCCCAGTATAATATGGATTAGCAGCAGCAAAGCTCCACTACCGGGAAATTGCTTTTTTCCCGTTTTTGACAACCAGAAACTGGAGAATTAACTTGCAGACTACTGCATGAAGTGTTTTGCACATACCACTGGGTGTGGTATGGCGTGCTTTAGCAATGAAACATAGGTGCAATACATGGGACCGTGCTGGAATCCTGCTGTAACACTTTGGGAAGACTGGAGACAGGTTAGTTCACGCTGGTTGGGAGCAGCGGCATGAATCCTGCTTAAAGGGGCATAACTTGAATACAACCCAACATCCCAACATACCCTTGTCCAAGCTTCTCCATGAAGCTCCAAAATCACTCCACAGCAAACTATAGAGGAAACATACACATGAGTAAACATGGATAATTGGACAGCTAGGACTTTGTGTACCCTGTTGGATGCAAGCTAACATTACAGTAAAGATACAACCAAAATCAAGTGGTCCAATCTTTTATCACAGTCTTTTTAAGAAAGCTGAGTTCCTGACAGGCTCTGAATTACTGTGCCACAGCCAGACATCCAACTTTTGAGATGCTACAATGCCTGATGTGGACAATTTCAGTACAGCCTCCAACAGAGCGAGACATGCACCACACTTAAGCCAATACCAGAGACAGTGAGCATCTTTCAAATACTGACATTTATTTTCAACTCACTTGCTCTTCCTGCTGGGGAACTCTGGAGAGCTGGGACTGGATGATCCATCAGATTTCAAGTCAAAGAAAGTTCCTGGACTGTCCAACACCCTCTGTATCCTCTCTGCGGTGTCTCTGCTGGGAGAAAAGAGAAAGCAGCTATACTCCAGGGCCAGAGTTAACTACCATCTATTCTAACACTCCCTTACAGTAAGACACAGTACAAAGCTGTATCTCCTACATACATGTAAAAGGGAAGCAAACACAGTTGTGCTGAAAAGGGCAGACTCCTTAGATTGTGACATGTGACATCTAGAAATGGCCAACATTAAGCTCCTTTTGAATTTATATAAAAGCCTAAATTGGTTTTAGTATTCACCTTTAATTTTTTAACTTTTTTTTCTATCCTCCCCATTTCACTGGCCTTAAGAAGCTATAGGATTTACTAGAGAGTTTAAATATGATGGTTACAAAAGTGTTACTGCTACTAGGACTTGTCAAGATACCTCTGAAGAAAGCTGTGTGAGTAACTGAAATGAAAGGTACATTTAATTAAGGAAAGGAAAACTAAGGGATTTTGGGGTATTTTTTAGGGCTTCAGTGATGGAGTTTGTCACAAAGTTCTTCCTCTGCTCTCTTGGTCAGTTGATCCTATCTGTGCCCCTCAAATCAGAGTTTCTGATACCCTCACTTATGCTAATACAATTGTTTGTGAGATTGGAAAGTACCCTGACAAAAAGTAATTCTAAAATTAAAACAACCCTGAAACTCCTACGACACACTAACAAGTGGGATGGACTGGGTCAGCTCTGTCAGCAAAGCCTGCATATTATTAAGTTACAGCTCCAGGGTGAAGTCACAGGTGACACTTGGAGCTCACTGCTCCCAGAAAGGGAGCATGCTCCAGCCTCTTTCATTCTTGCTGAGTGCACTTTCCACCAGTCCTAGTACCTATCAAACTTCTCCACAAGCCAGTTCATGGCAGAACCTGGCAGACAATTAATCAGGGAAAGAAAGTTGATACTTTTTCTATTTGATTAATGGGCTGACTCTGTTCCATGAAAGACCCACTAGGGATCTGAGCAATCATCACAAGGAATAGTCAGGACTGGGTAGTTGAAAGGGACAGAGGGGAACATCTACTTTCAGTAACAATGAACTGTTAAAGCAGTCACTACTGAAACTGCACTTTCAAGAATGACCCAAGAAGTCTTTCAGAAAATAAAAGCTAAGGCTCCCTGTTCCTCACATCTAAGTTTACAAGTAAGCAAAAGGAAAGCTAAATAAGCCAATTAGTTCATCAGATCCCTCCAAGCAAAGAGCAGGGAAAAAAAAAAAAAAGAAAAGAAATCCAGGGGTTTTCCTTGCAGTAGGAAAGTTTTACAGATCCTTCAAGCGGATAGAGAAGATTGTTGTACACAAAGTAATGGAGTGAGGGACACAGCTGCCTAAGGTACAAAAGTATTTAAAGTAGTGAGGAACTGTGGCTACTGTGTTGGCTTAGACTGTTACAGGCCAGTTGTCTCTGAAGATTTAATTTTTCTGAAAAAAAGTTCTATTTTTATTCAGATTAGGTCATAGGCACCTCATTAAGAAAGAAGGGAAAATACAGTAATTTTCTCCTAAAATAACTAGTTTCCACATTAGAGATGACTTTCCCCCTTTTGCCCCCAGTCTTTAAGCTGTTTCCTGGAATTCTTGCAACTGGGAAAACTGCATATTAGATGCAGAGCATTCATGTGACTTTTGAGACTCGTATAATCTTCAAAAGGTGTCTCAGCTAGAACTGAGAGAAATTCATAATTTAACTAAATAATCTTTTGTGACCAGTAGACAACTTTTGAATGGTTATAATTCTGTCAAATATGCCAAATCACTCCTTGAAGCTGTATAGTATCCATTAGTTATAATTATTTCTCAGATGATCTAACTTAAACACTAGTCATTTTGACTTAAAGCTTTTTTTAAAAAATCCTTTAAGTTACCAGAATTTTTGCCTATTTGAATACTTTAACATGAAAACAAACAAACTATCAAGCATCCCCTTCCCAAATACCAGCCTTTCATCTGACTCTCTTCTAAAAGTGGTGAGTAAAGAACAGGAAACTCAAGAGTCCTGGATCATACTGCATAATATTTAGGAGTGTCTTACAATGTTCCTCCACCCATTTCCTCCATTCTTCCTCCAGTACTGATTCTCTCCAATTCCAAACATCCTCTTTTAATTTTGTCTGCTTCTGCTACTTGTCCATTTTTCCATCAGTCTGTAATCAGTCCCTTTTCTTCCTATTCCAACCATTTCCATTTCAGTTCTCTTTCCTGATGGCTCCCCTTCTGCCTGTATGTGCCTTTCTATGTTCCTTTTCTCATCTGCTCTTGGATTTTTTACCCTCTTTGTCTCATCTTCCCACAGCTCATACCTCTTTTCCTCCTGTATGTTTTCAATGCCAATGGCACTACTCCGTCGCCCATGGAAGCGGCTGGCTCGAGTACGTGATGGGCTCCTACCAGGCAAGGCAAAAGACTAGAAAAAAGGAAAGCGTGACAGAAAGGAGAGGAACAAGGCAGGAAAAACTGTGGAGAACTGAAAGCACAGGAGAAGAGTTTGCAACCTGGATCCAGATCTTCTCCTTTACTCTGCAATACAAGAGCTCAGCTCCACCTGTGCAAGGAGTACTTTCTATCAGCAAGCAAGAGCAGCCAGGGCTTACAAAGGTGGTGTGAGAACGGTACAGAGATATAAAGAAACAAAGGCAGAACACAGCCAGTATGCAGAGAAATGGGCTTGGGAAGGGAGGTATCCCCATATGGTGAGAGGAGAGGCAGAACCAGAAAGGTAATGAAAACCAGAAGTTAAAGGAGCAAAGTAGGCAGCAAACCCAAGTCATTAGTACTCTGTGACTTTGTTGTATTGACATAAACATGCAACCAAGTAAACTGTCACCAAGAAACCTTCACACTGAAGGGCACCTTCTTGGCTTACTCAGAGATGGTTTTTTTGTAGTTTGCCTGTATTGACATCACTAGTGCAGAGATCACAACTAGCTGGATGCATTTTGGTGAAGGTAACCATATTTTCAATATCAGAAATATGGATCCTCTTCTGGAAAGATCTGTTATAGATTTTTAATTCATTGGTCACATATGTTTAGTATCCCTATCAAATAAGAAAGGCTTTGATAGTGACTAGAAATATTCATTCTTTTTCTCACCCTAAACTTTATTAATTCTGCTGTTTGTCCTCAACATGCAAATTCTATTTACAGCAAAACAGCACCTTGCATATCTTATGCACCTGTTTATATTACAGAAAATAGTCTGATTGGTGAAATCGAAGAAAATGAAACAGTTCTAGTGTCCTTACGTCCTCAGCTCTTGCCATATGGCAATACAGTACCATTCCAGCCAAACCACAGTGCATGCACTTTTTAACACATGGCACCATACAGGATCTAATCCAGAGATAGATGTCTGATGTAGAACCATGTTTGGCTTTCTTCTCCCAGTCTGCATCAATCTCAGCTCTAGTTTACACATGAACTCGGGCTAGAGAAGGGCACAGACAAAACAGACTGCAACACATGCTGTCACCACTTGTGAAATGGGATGATACAACAAAAAGATTCACAGTGGGACAAGAGGACAAACTAATAGGGAAAGAGAAATAAAATGTATGAGTGGTTACAAAGGTATGCCGGGTTCTCTTCTTACAGCCCACCCGAATACCTTACCGCAGCAATGGCCTTAGGGCCCTCGGCGACACTCTGGCTGAGGGCAAGGCCAGCTGTAGCTGGGCGGCTGGGCAGGGTGGCTGGCTGCTGCTTTCTCATGGATATCCCCATGGTATCCAGGCTCTGGCTGCGGCCTCTGATCACCCGCTGAACAGGAGGGAGGCAGGGAAACAGACAAACACAGATATACACATAGAGACAAGCACATGGTAGGGTAGTATGAGAAGCACCACAGATTGAGTGGGAAGTTGTGACAGACCGACACCAGAACCACACAGATCCTACCTCCTAGAAGGCAGCACCTTAGATACTGCCCAGTTTTGGTCCTAGCTGATTCATGGAGCTCTGGGAAGAGCTCCTCCTCAAGCATATTCTCTAGTTTCGCTTCCCTTCTCCTATTGCAATGAATAGAGAATTCCTCCCAGTATCCCTACATACTGGATAAACCAGTGTCACCTAGAGCACTCCTATCCAGTACAGGCTATAAAACACAAAATCAAACTCCTGTTCAAGGCTGTAAGGTTCAGTCTCATATGAACTTGAGTTTTGGTTTCAAGGAGAAAACAGCCATATCAAAATCTGCAGCATTTGAAAAAGCCATTTTCTGACTTAACTCAGCCTCTTCCAGCCTTTTACAAATGTCATCTGTGTACATGACATGCAAATCACAGCATCTGCTAGAAGTCAGAAAAGGACATTTTGGGGGAGTTAGTGTAAGACATGGATGGGTTAAAATTCATGGTTAGCAGCAAAGGCAGTTTGTGTGTAAAAATACCCCTCACCAAAGCAACCCAGACCTGACCAAAGCTACGCACACAGCTACCAAACCTATACGCAAACAGGTTAGTTTTACAGACCTTAACCATTATGGTGGTCTAATTAGCCCACCATATAAAGCCATAAAGTCATCTAAAGAAATGCTATTTATAACACATCTCTCTTTCCAGACAGATAACTCATGATATAAAACAAGTGGCAAGGCACTTGCCACAGAAGTGGAAAAGGGCAAGTAGGTAAGATAGGAAAGAGGATATAGGATTCTCTCTACATAACCAGTTCAAAACTCAGTTTCCCAATTCATACAAAAGCTTTGCTTTCTCATTTCAATCATCTTGATCACTTTTAAAAGAAAGTTGTCACCTAGTTTATCAAAAAATCAACAACAAAAAAAAAACCCAAACATGTCATTTACACTGAAAAAGGGAAATTAACTCTGGCTTTTAGAGGGTAATTAAAGCATCAGTTTCTCTAGACAGTACGCTCACAGATAGCTTGGAAACTCCTTCAGTGGCTCCTGCAATTCTTTCAGTTACAATGAAAATGAATTGAAAGAGATCTGCTGTAGGAACTGAAAGCCCCTTGCTCCTAGTTATTACAGTTCCTCTTGAAAACACTGACTCCTTTTTCTGTAAGTCATGGAATAAAACCACATCTGACACTTGACACCAGCACAAAGCATAAAGTGTTTGACTTCTAAGGGCCAGTATGGAATTCTGGACCACACTGTAGGTCTGTAGAAAGGCTCACCTTGAAGTTCTCGAGGAAGCCCCCGCTGCCATTCTCTATCTTGTCATCCTCCCCTACAGGTAATCCCATCATGCTGCGGCTGCGAAGCTGCAGCTCCTCAAAAAGGCTCTCCAAGAGGGCACTCCGTGTTCTTTCCTGCATCAACATTGGGAATGAGAACAGCCTTTATTGGGAGCAGAGATATTTTTTTCCCTGTTTTTTAAAAAAACCCCAACAAACAAACAAAAAACCAAAGGACTAACCATGACAACAACAAAACCCCATGAAAATTACTTTAAACAATATGAAGTGGTTTTAACTGCATAGTTACAGAATATATTGCAGTAACACCCAGCCCTTTTAAACTCATTCTGAAGCAAGGCATAAAGGACAGTTCTTTAGAGCTGATGAAACAGGGACATGTTTTTTTCTAGATCAGGCAACAGCAGAGTCTGGAACAGAATTTTGGTACCTTCAACCAAAAAATCAGTGATACCAGCATGCATCCTGTAGCATAATACTGAATTTCAGCTAATACAGAATCTCCTCCAGCAAAATGTATGTTTCATATTCCCATCCTTACCTGAGGATTAGATCTTTATATTAAAATCTACCTGTTCATATTCTATCACACCTGCTAAGAAATATGAAGGAAGTATCCCATAACATATATAATCACATTTCATCAAAACAAAACACAAAATTAGAAGTCAGAAATTTTACTGTGTTTTCTTTATCTGATAATAATATATTTACTATATATGTATATAATTATAATTTTTAATGGAAGCAGCCAGGAATTAGACCCACCTCTAATTTAGCAAATTTCTCAGCTCGATAGCAGCTGTACTCGGCATTGATGAGCTTGACCAGAAGGAATTCACGAAACTCTGTACTCTACAAGACAAGATGAAGACTAGACTAAACTGGAGATGAAAACACTAATAAAAATATCACATTATAAAAGCTCTGTTTACTACTGTTTGGACCTCCAAAGCCCTCTATAGCAGACTGACAATAGCAACTAAGAACACAAGCACGTGCACCACATCCCTTGCCATCTAACACTCGACCAGAGACACAAACCTTTTTAAATATGGCTGGATTTGGCAGCGGGGGTCCAAAGAAGGGGACATCATCTCGGGCGGTGACTGAAACCTGAAATAATATAAGGCAAAAAAAATGAGTATCAGAACACAAGTGAGACCATCAAACTACTATGATATATATGATTCCTCCTAAATAATTTACATATAAAAGAGATGTTATACAGTGTCCTGTGCATCCCCCCTCTGTTCCTGAACTCAGTGGATTTGCTCATTTATCTCCCAGAAATTTAGTCAGCTAGATGTGCACACGGTAAGAGCAATAAAAAAAACCTGAACTGACTGCTTTTTAAAAAATTATTTTTAATAATAATTAGTATAAGCAGTACATTTAGGAACAGAAAAATGGTCCTATTCAGCCTGCAAGATTAACCTCCACTAGAAGAATCTGTCAATTTGCTTGTACTGACCTATTTTTTTACAGAGAATCCTTGGTGGAGATACACTGCACTTTGAGGGGAGTATCTCAGTGCCACTGCTTCTCTGAGTCACAGGTGGTAAACAGGCAAAAGCATTTTCCCAGGAAGAGGTAAGTTTCATTTGTTTCATTTTTAGCATGCTCCTACCTGACATACCAATGTCTAAAGCCATAACTGAAAAGCAGTCCAGCCACTTGTTTCTTCACAGCACCTACCTATAATTGTTTGTAGCTATCTTACCAAATACATCCAGTACTTCACAATATTTCACTGGGGTTTTTTTTGTCATGTTTGAGATGAAACAAGACCATTATTTGTTGTTTCCTACAAGGGGGAACTATGTCATAACAACCACAACTGCCTCAAAATAACAAATAAATGTCACAGAGCCACTGAGAAGTGTGAGTTTAATGAGAAGAAGGAGGAAATAGCCTCTTGATTTAATTCAGATTTCTCATATTTTAGGCCACCTCCCCTAATTACAAAGCCTCCATCTCTCTCCTAATAGATATCTGCCAGTTAAAATCCTGCTTTGCATTTTTAATTTTCTGATTGCAAAAATAAATTCTGTGAAATAAATTCCATTAATATGCCAATTTAACAGTAGGCACTAAAGCTTAAGTAAATGGAAGTAAGGGATGGCAAAGAAATCTTCCAGATGGCAATCTTTTCTGTACTACAATGCTCTCAAGGCAGCATCAGTCAAAGCCCCTTTAGAAAAGCCTTTACAGAAAACTCTGCATTGACTCTAGGGTGACTACTAGGATGATTTCTTCTTCATGGAATGAAGCAGTCCTATTACACTAATAAAAAAAAAAGTACTGCAGACAGGCAAAGATGAAAACAATGGCAGGAAGACACATGACAAATAGCAAGCTTTCCCAGCTATTTTCCTGTCATTAAAAAGTCCACTGAATTTTTGTGCCCTATAAAACAGAGAGCATGAGGAGAAATGGAACCCCATGGCCTGATCAACACAAGGCTTTCACTACAAACCAGCTGCCCAAAGCATAGGGAACAAGGGAAGGTGGCTGCTCCACCACCAACACCCTCTGGTGGAAGAGGAGATGGGGATCCTGTCCTAATTTTGATATTCTTGGTGTTCCTGTAGACCTCCAAGGCATAAGGATTCACCATCACCAAATCAAATCCCTACATAATACAACACATAGCGCTTGGCTTAAAATGTTTCTACAATGGAAAATTCATCACAAATCCAAGTTTCTTTACATTTTCTGCTCTCTCAGCATGACTGAAAGTTGAACATAAAGTTATACAGATATCCATACAGAGTCATGTCAGACAGAGAACGAGTTGTGTCCAAAGGCTGCAGATGATTAATTTGGGCTGTAGCAGGGCTCCTTTCAGCTGGAGGGCCCTAACAGGTAACACTTCCTTGTCAGATGGGCATCAGTTCTGGAATGCTCAGAAGCAGGTGTAGCTGGCTTGGATTCCATAGTTAGGCCAACCAGCTGTATCTGACCTGCAGCCTCAGGCAGTGCAAGCTGCAACCACTGTGCTGCGCAGCACGAGAAATGCAGACATGAATTTTACCTGACTAATATATATATAATGTAAGCAAGACAACCCCCAAAATGGGATCAATTGTGCCTTGTGCTCTTTGATGTAAACAAAATTTTTTATCTCAATTCTTTCTGCTTCAATTCCAAAGCCTTAAGCTTCAGAAATTCATCAGCTGCTTTGTAAAGTGTACAACTACACTCTGCTTTCAGGTGTAGATACTCAAGAAATCAGGAAGAGATCTGGCTGAACCTGCACCTCTCCCAAAGGCCCAAGAACCAGTTTCCACTTCAAGGATCAAAATCAGTACAGGTTAATCTATTGATCCTGGTTACCTTGTAGAGAGTGTCCCCAGTGGTGCTATGAGTGAGCTGAACTACCACATAAGCATGTAGGAAATTAGAAGCAATCATATCAGGGACAAAAGGTGTACTTTCATCCTGGAAAATAATGGCTACAATGTCATTCCCAATGTGACGCTTCCGCTGAAGCTGGAGAGGAAAGAAATAATGAAGAGAGAAGGCAGGTGAAAAAGAGCAGAACAGTGAGCTGGGACCTCAAGCACCAGTCTGCCTAACATCTCAAACCCATCTGTTCCACCAAACCCCTCGTCACTACTTTTGCCATTACTCCAGCCATAATTCCCAACATTATACAGTTAGTCATTCTCCCCTCTATGCAGTCCTTCTTCAAACACCTCTCCTCTCCCAGCCATGCTGTTGTAATCCTTACTCCTCCTTCTGATACCTGCTGGGAATCTCCCTCTGTGAAGGGCAGCTTTGTGGACACATGAAACATGATCTCCTTCCCCCGGAAATTTGTATAGACTGACTCGGTGCCTGTTTGACCTCTGGTAACATCCAAGCCTCCCCGGAACCTGAGCAAATCCACACCATAGGTCAGGCAGCAGAGAAATGAGAGAGCAGAGAGAAGACAGACAGTATCAGTAACTAGTACATCAGGACTAGACAGACTATCAGTAACTAGTACAACAGGACTATCAAAGGTACTTTTTAGGAAATCAGTGATAGAGAGGCACAAATCTTCCCCAAACCAATGCACTGACTGAAGCCGCACCATGTTTGTGCTGGTGAACATACCAGCTTGCTAAAAGCTATGAAGCTAAACCAGGGATCCTCAAGGTAGCTACTTTCTCTGGCATTCTTCTGAGAAACACACTCCATATCTTAGAACTACAGAAGGCATGGGCTGCCCCACAGAAAGAGCCTGAAACAATACTGCCCCATACCACCGTGAAACCATCTTGTATTTGCACTGCCAAATAAAATTATTCTTGGCTGATACTGTGGGTCAAATTGAGATACCAGGAGACCTTTAAATCAAAATACCAGCAGAGACCTAAGCTCCAACTAGTTCCCAGACATGATGGCTGACAAAAGCATCCGGGGCTTCTTCACCTGCACTGGGATTTAGAAGACAGCACTTTTCTAGAAGCTGGGCTGTAACAAGAGTCCCAGCCTCAGAACACATGATGTTCCCTAACTTAATCTGGCTTTCCAGCTGCACTGGGTACGCACCCACGGAAATCCTGCAGCTGAATCTTGTCACCAAGGAAATCCAGGAACTCCAGGAAACCCTGACTCTCTACTGTGTTACTGAAGACTTCTTCTTCAGTTGTCTACAGAAGAAAAGCAGAAGTAGTAAGAAACACAAGGAGTACAAAGAACAGGCAGTAATTTCTATAGGCAGTTCAACCAACAAACATCTCTGCTTGAATACATTTGCAATCTGGGCCACCCGTGGTCCTGGAGTCCTCTGCCTCAGCCCCAAGCTGCTATGAGGGTTAGAGTTAGGGCTCAGAGATCCACAAAGCCTACAGCTCCAGGGACCTGGGGGTGGAAGAGGCATGCCAAGGGCAGCACAGCACTGGACCAACATCACTGCCTCCACAACCTTCACCTGGCCCACCTATGATGCTGGGGACTTCCACCTCAGCCCCAAGCTGTCATTAGGGTTAGACTTAGGGTTTAGAGATCCACAAAGCCTACACTGCCACAGACATTGCAAGTGGAAGAGGCATGCCAAAGGAACCACAGCACTGCACAAACACTGCTGCCTCCAGGCCACTGCTTCTGGGCAGTACAGACCTTGCCATTACATTCTTTAAGCTAAGAAAACTGACTCTGCATTTTTCCTCAAGTAACATGGGATCTGATGGATCTTACCTGTCCAGGTTTCTGGTAGATGACCCCAAATTTGAAGTTATTGCTTATGACATGTTCATCAAATGCAACAATAAGCTGAGAAGCCTGAGGTAATGAAAACAGAAATTATCAACTGGATGCCATTAGCCAGAGCTTGATGGAAAAGTGATATACAGACATATCAGAACACTGTACCTTGGGATAGAGGACAGGGAAGAAGCGTTCAACATTCACATCCTCACACAGTAGCTGTTGAGTGAGAGAGACAGGGAAACAGAAGTGTGATTATCATGTGCCCTGGCTTGCTGCAGGCATGAGAGTGTAGGCACTGTTTATAATTATCTGACAGGAGCCCCTCCAGGCAAAAATTCTGAGGTAAAATTAGAAGAGAAAGAAGAGAAGGTAAATGGAAGGATAAAAGGGAACTATATGATAGTTCTACTGGGGAGTAGTAGAAGAAGAGGGAAATGGGAAGACAAGGGTGAAAGTAACTTGAAGAATGAGGCCTTAAGACAAACAGGCAAGCATGAATCTCACCTTTGCCATCTGAACAGCATTGGGAAACTCATTCAGACAGGAAATGGGAATTAGGTCATGTTTGGTGCCAGTACGAGTCCTGACACAAAACAAAAAAGGCATTAGAGACATGGCTGAAGGGAGACACAAGCAACACTGGCTCTTTAAAGAAAGAGTAGCCATTTCTTCAGAGTATCATTAAAGCAGTTAATTCCAGAGAGTTAATTTCAACCCTGGTGCATAAAATCACTGGAAAAGCAAAGTATTTTCAGTTCTTACTGCCCAGCACTTGTTGTGCTGAGCAGAGGAAGACAAAACAGGAGCCCTTAGCCTCTTTGCTCCTTTGCACTCCTGTCTACCTTGAAGAAATATTTTGCTTTCCCACACACACCATTTTCACTCACAGAAATCTAAATATCAAAATACAATTCATGGTCATAGAATAATAAGGGATTCCCACGATCAATGAAGGCTTGAAAGATTGTTAAAAGGTCTGTTAGAAACAGCCTAGGAAAGCAGAGTATAGGAGGTAGAAACTGGTGTAGCATTGTTCCAGAAAGCTGACAGAGAAAGCTGCCTTCCTCTTTATATGTGTATTTAAGGAGAGATAATCTTTCTAAGGAAGAAGAAATATTGGGTTATCAAAAGCCTCTTCAGACCATTCTAAACAAGCTATTGAGCAAAAAGTACTGCATATAATAAAATATCTTAATAGAGCAATAACTACCCTTTTGTTCCTTCCTGGTGTCTTCCACATAGGAAGATAAACATTCCCAGGCACAGCTCACAAACAGGCTCTCTCTTTATTCCCAGATTATTGCTGGCAGTCTGGAGCATTCTCTGCAGACACTCAAGGAAACCCACCAGTGATTGTCTTATAGCTAATTCCTATGCTGTAGGAACCCAGAGTGCTGAGAATATTTCTCTGCCTGTTTTTAAGGGTTCTTACCCCCCTGAACAACACTGTTTTAACCTCCAACCTTGGAAAAAATTACCAACAGTCAGACAAGAACTAGAAAATACAGTGGTGTGAATTAGGTGATAGACTACTATGTAAGATTGTCACAGGGTGAAAAATTTAGAGCTTTTGGGCTTCTCTTTGTAGTAAATAGATAAGAGTAAAAAATATCAACATGGAGGATTGTTGTTGTTCTCTAAACCTTCTTCTCCTTCTTCTACTACTCCATGTTGTGCAGTAAAAGTAGTTTGGAATGACTGGATAGAGAATTCTGCAGTTCCTGCCCGTGTTACTGAATAATTGGTAGGAAAGTGAAAATAATATACGTTTTTAGTAAGTATTGGTTAAATTATCTTTAAAAGGCCATGTAAATCTTGATAATTGGACTTCTCTCCTGCTTTCTGTGCTCTGTGTTATGCCTGGGCCACGCTAGTGGCTCTGTTCCTCAGATAAGACTTAATAAACAACTATCCAGCAGCATTGAAACTCCAGGAAAAGTCTCAGTTTATTCTTTGAAACTCCTTGCAAGGACTTTTAGAAAATTCTCTCCCATCAGGAGGGATTTGATTTATGGCATGGTTCAGTGTCACTATTGCAACCATTTTTTTCCCTCAGTCCTGAACAAATCCTTGTCAGTGGCAACTGTACATCACTTGGTTCCAGTAGCATATTGCCTACTGGGAGTGCATCCAGACTGTAGTGTGGTAAAAAGCTTCTCTGCAGCAGCCTCTCACCTATGCAAGATCCTTCTCTGTTCTCCTTCTAGTTCATTCAGCAGCTCTCTCTAGGTAGTATCTCTCTTCAAAACCCTCTCTAAGGGTTATGGCTTCACAGACTGCCCTGGGAATCTAGGGAATGTTCTAGATCACCTTCAAGGTGATCTCAAGTACAAAGCCTGGGCTAGGCTGTCCTCCATTAGGCAATCCATATTCTCCTAGAGAGTACTCACATGTCTCTTAAGTACACAGAATAAACACAAAAACTTTCCATTTGAGGGAAGAACAGGTATTTTTCACACAGGTACTACAAAGGCGCACCTGTAAGCACCACACCAGCTTCCTTAAGGAAACTGCTGAGAGCAACTCAGGAGCAGGAGGCAAGGAAAAAGGGCTCAAAGGTTTCTTTGCAGTTTCTTTTCTCTCCAGAAGAAAGACATGAAACTCACACCCACATCTATGCAGAGGAAGCGCAAGTTATGTGCACGTCAATAACAGGCACTGTTACCTCAGCAACAGGCGTAGATTTTCCTGCTTCTCGATCTGTTCATACTTCACAGAAAGTACTAGGTACCCCAAGGACATGTCACTGGAGTAAAAGTTCTGGTGCTCCTGCAAACAGGAAACCAAAATGTATTATTCCCAACACACTTCCTGGAGAAGTTCACCAGGTTATTTTTTTTGCGTACAACCCGTCACTCAAGATTAGCTAATTTTTAATTTAATTAGCAATAGCATGCTTCAAAATGTGCATATGTTGTCTTCCAGACCACTTGATCATCAGTGCATGAGCATATCAGTCAAAGTGCATCCAGTCAGTTCAGTTCCTCCCCACCTGTCCAACATCAGAAGAGCTTCTGAGAAGGAAGAGTATTAGAACATTCAGTAACACATTTTGAAGAAACTGAGTTTCTTGTAAATAAAATCGTATCTTTTGTGGACTTTCCCTGTATCCATTCAGATTCTGCATGACTAAGCAGTGTCTCCCACACATTCAGCTGGATGTGGCTGTGGGAATTTTCTGTCTAAAGAGTAATGATTGCAGGATCAATATGGTATATGGTTGACCTCCAAGAGTGCTCACATCTCAGGAAGGATACAGTCAGTAAGCAAAGAGGTTTTGCAGATGAAGACTGTTCTCCACAGTGCCACTAACACTGCCCGAGCTTTAGCGGAGTGTGCCTGGAACACTGTCACTCAGTCAAACAATGAAACATACTGCAAACATTTTCACAGTCTCTATACATAAGTGGCTGTGGCCATACACTTCTCCTGGGTATACAGCCATGTTCCAGTGTATTTTCTATATTGCTATATCATATATATTGCTATATCATCTCTAACCTCAAAAGGCTAAAGCCTTTTGACACAGGATATGAATGGAAACCTCCAGCACAACAAAAATACTATTTAGGTGAAATCGTGCAGAAATGCCTTGATCGCTCCCACCATCCTAACGGAAAAGCATCCTCATGCATGACACGAAAGTGGGACAGTAAGTTGTATTCAGTTGTACAGTCAAAACTTGCACGATTTGGAATATGTTCTGTGAAAGGAATACTCCAGGCACAATAAATTAGTGAAGAACTCACTGGGAGCAAAGTGTAATTTGGTAAAAAATGTCAGCTCCTTCCTCAGTCTTTTGCCTAGAATATATAGAATATACATATATATATATATGCCTAGAAGGTCTGCTCTGGCTCTGATAGATCACAACCTCTCTCAACACACTGGTAAGATTGTCTTTTGCTGTCTAAATTTTTTGTATTAGTCATAGTTCTGATTCACTGTCAGAAATAAAGACACATCTAGTGAAATACTCTGATATCTATGTGGACACAGCCAACTTGAAGTTAACAGACATAAACCAATCCTCTCCTTGAAACAAAAAATAGGAATAAGTAAGACTATAGTCACTATCCTAAACCAAAATGTGAAGATGTTGCTATCTAACTTTTTTAAGTATTAAAGATGCCATTGTCCTCGCCTCCTCTTTGAGACAGAAAAAAACCAACACCAGAACTGCCCTGTTACTGACTTATGGACAAGAGGTTCCATGGCTGATCAAACGAGACAGTCTGGAAAAGGTAAGGTCTAAGAGCAGCCAAGATGCACACAGAATAATATGGCCTCTAGCTGCAGTGTTCAAATCACAGAAGTCCAGTGTGATCTGTCACACTGGTCAATAATAGTACATGGGAAGAAAAGCTGAAATCAAAGGAAGCCACAAAGGACAGTTTATTTCTCCTGACCATGACTTTCAGGATACTAACAGATTTTTGGGATGTGAACGAGAATCAGGTGCAGTAACCAAGGGCAGAAAGACAGAGCAGCTGAGGAATAGAGACAGATTCAAGGAGCAAAGCAAGACCATGTCCCACAGTGAGTTGAAGTCTAGAATCAAAATTCATAAACCAAAGAAGTCAAATGCCAGGCTGGATGCCCAAGACAGGCTGTAAAGGAAAAAGATAGCACAATGCCAACAAAAAACCAGAACTAGACGGCAAAGCAAAAGAAGAGGAACCAAAGCCTGAGGTTAGCTGCAGCTAAAAGTAACACTGAGTTGCAAAGACCAGAAATCAAGATGCCTTTTGATGAGATTTCTAAGCCAGACCCCAGCAGATTTGATAGAGAAGGATCTCCGTTGCTTTGGAGACTGGGCTATCAGCTCTGCAGCTGACATAGCCAGGCAGAGCTGCACAAATGGGTGCAATCCTCACTGTGGAATGGGCACCAGAATTAGTGGAAGTCTTAAAATAACTGAATTTTTGTCAAAGTCACTCTGGCTATGTAGCTTGATCCTGAATGTAAGCCTGGGGTTTAAACTGAGATCTGAGCAACTGTATGGATGAATAAACCTATAATGTACTCCTTATGACTTTCTTTCTCTGTAAAAACACACAGGCAACAGAAGTCAGACTCAGATTCCTTCAGTGGACAGCAGCCTTTATTGTTAGCTGTCCTGGAGTTAGAGAGGAACCATCAAAAGGCTTTACAGTTGATACTGAACACTGCAAGTCAGTGATGACAAGATACCCTGGAGCTGAGATGACCTATGTATTAAGTACAAATTTGTTCAGCCCCAGAAGCAGTTTCTGTAACATTTAATATAGTCTGAAAGCCAGATCTAGATTTCAAATAGATCTCTGTTAAAACAATTAAGTATCTTCCATGGGCCAAGGGAAAAGACTAACAGAACACGCAAGGAATGCTGACAGTTTGCCCAAGAAGTTTTAAAGCCAGTAAGACATCTGCCATCTGCAGCAGCTTTAACCAGCACAAAGAGAGGACAGCATAAAGGAGAAATACATGATCACATATGAATGCATAGCAGAAAGCTTCTCTCATCAGCACTGAGAGCTGCAAGTGCTTGTGAAACTGCACCCTAAGTTTATTTGACTGGCAGTTCCATGGTGTACCTTTACTAAATCCTTCACGGCTTCAGGCTACTTCTCTTCATTGCAGCCTTCAAAAACAACATAGACATTGAATAATTTTCACAGTATAAGACATAAGGTTTTATAGCCTTCTTCCTTAAAGGCTAAATTACTGTGTAATTACTGTGTAATCATCATATAAAATACATGAGGTAAAGAAAAGGAACTGAGCTATGGCTTGAATGTTCCAGCACTTTTTTTGGTGCTTGTTTTACAGGGTCTGCTGTAAGATGTTCTGCAAAAAGTATCACAGAATTGTCCAAGTCTGAGCGATCTACACATGCACACCCACAACAGAGACATGCATATTAAGTCTGTAGTACCACACAATACTTTGATCTCCCATCTTGCTTAAAGGATATTCCCTAAACCATTGTCTATGCCTCCCCCACCACATGATGCTTTCAGACTCTTCTTCAGCTAAGAACTGTTTGCCATTATTCAAAGCATGAGACCTTTCCTGACATTGCTGAAATAATCTTCCCATGTTATCAGCAAAAAAAGGACCCAACACAGCATCAAAATCACTGCTATCACTAACTCTCTGCACTGAAGAAATACTCTTCTAGCGGAAAAGCACTGAGCTCTCACCTTAACTAAGCTTTTAAACCATGGGCAAGGTTTTCTCATCATGGGTAGAGTTTTTTGTGACAAGAGTCCTGTTCACCTTGTTCTTTTCTGACAGTAGCTTGCTCAAAAACTTGCATGTTTAATTGAATATGGACACACATTCATGTCAGTTAAGGCAAAGAATAAAACACTGGACACCAGAAAAGGAAGAACATAGAAAGAGTTTTTCTGTAGTACTGAGGCACCGATGGTTGGGCACTTCGCAAATGTGAAGCCCGATGACAGAGGAAGTCCTGGATCTAACTCAGAAGGAACAGTGATGATATGACCTTCCTTGAGCAGGACTATGGACAAGATGAGCCCCAGAGGTCCCACCCAACCTCAACTGTTTTGTGATACCAGGTCAGCAGTGAATCCTACAATCAGACTGAAAAAATCATATCCAAATTTGGCTATCATCCTATCTGGCTCTGGAAGCCTTCAAGTACAACCCTAAATTTACCATGACAGAAAAATAATTACAGGTGGCATACTGAAAGCTTCCAGAAGGTTACAGGATAAATGTCCATGAACAAATTACACAGCAGATCTGTCAGTCTTGAGGGGAAACCTCCAGGAAGGCTTCTTTTTTTCCCCTAATTATTTATAGATCATATTAATATCATTTTCCACTGCTGCGGAACAAGATCTGCTACAGAAGATCACTCTGACAAAAGCCCAAATACTGTAGAACAGGTCTCCAGCACTGTGCAAAGCACCACCTATTCCTGGTTTTGAACTTACTGAGCAGTCACTGAGGGAGATCACCGAATAAGATGCAGCGTGAGCATCCTTGTCAGGCTTTCTTACCTCCTTATGCCATGAACCAAATCTCAGAAAAGATCATGGGTTCTTCTCACTTATTCTTTATGGCTAATATCATCCTGAGATTCAATCTGGTAATCAACCGAATCCCTAAACAGGCCTGCCCAGATGGACCTTAATGGCTGGCCACTTAACATTCACTTTATGAAGTCTAGCTCTGTTTCCCTATGTGTAAAATTGGAATTTTTAAAGTCATGGAACATTTAGCACCAAACTTACTTAAATCAACAGCTATAAAACACATGGTCCAGTTTCATCATATACATTCCGTAATGACGATACACGGAGGCAAATGGACTGTTCTGCTTCCTAGTGAGGAGCTTGCACTGTCAGTGCTGAAGTCCCCTCTAAAAACAACACCATTTCCAATACTATTACACTTTTTTCCACTTGTTATCCCAAGGTTGGTATCTGTATAGGAGCCTCAAAAGACCTTCTTAACTAAATAAAAGCATGTCCTGTGCAAATCTTTCTATTAATGCACAGGATGATGCACATTTCACAATGGGACATGACCAATTTAAAACACCACAGACCATATTGTAGCGTGCACCTCATTTACATCAGTTCAAGGCATCATAAGGAACTGAAATGTAGCAGCAGTGCAGACATTTTTAAGTCCACCAGAAAAAGTCTGAGAAACATTTCAGCCTTGTGGCTGGGTGGGCAAAGAAGGCTCTGAAGGTCACCCTTACCTTTCCCAGAAAATGTTTGCGGTACAGCTTGGCTGTAGGGTCACTTTCCAGTTTCACTTTACCACTCCAGGAAAAGGGTACCTCAGACAGAGCTGGACTCAAGCTGGAGAGGTTGTGGCTGGTCCCTTCAATCCAGTAGCCCCCAAACTGGGGAAGGATAATGAGAGGATATGGCCACCCTTTCTGTAATACCTATTCAGAAGGACAGAGAACAAACATTAAAACTGACAAGTCTGTAAGCTGGAAAGCCAATAAGCTGAAAAACCAATGAAGTCAAAGGACAGAGAGAGAAGAGAGCAGTACTAACCTACCTCATGGATGCTGGGGTAAGGAATATACTCCTCTTCTGTCTGAAATCAGAACAGGCCATTAGCAAAAAACATGTGACATCTTTTAAAGTATTATGCTCTCATGATTGTGCAAGCTGTGCCCTCAGCTTCCATTCTCCCCTAGGTCAACCTTAGAGTTTTATTTTAGGACTTAAGGTCAGACTACATTTCCAAGGTCTCAGCATTATCATAGAAAACTTTGAGAACAATAAATTTAGGAGTCAGATTTTACCCACCCTCCTCCTTGAAACTACAGAGAATATAGGCATGCAAAAGAAGGAAGCAGGCAAACCATAGACAAATTGGATGTGGTTAGGAGTGACAACCTCTCTCCTTTCCTTCCACACAGTGTTAGACAGCTGCTGTCCTGCAGACAGGGATGACAGTAGGAATGGTAGAAAAAGTGCTGTTATTTACAGTGAGATTGAGGCTGTGTCATCTCCAAGGCTGATCTGTGGTATGCATCCGAGCAATGCTGAGGTGTGACTCAGAGAACAGAAGCAGTATCTGAGCCAATTTCTGCCAGTTGGATGCTCCCTCCATCACCACAAAGAGCACTGACTATCTCTGTCAGAATAAAGCTATGTCAGTTCTCTCTGTGACTTTTTTATACGTCATCCCAAGATCAAAGTCAAGTTTGATTTTAAGGTTAGTGGGCCTGAGCTGAGACTGAAGAAATGGAGAGGAAGCATTGAGGATTTAAGATGGGAATCTGTCCTTATTGCCTTAATATTGGGCAAAACAGGTCAACTTTCTAGTAGCATCTCTATGAGTCATCCAGCGGACTACTGAAATAAGTACTATGTGTTTTTATAAATATTATTACAGCTCTTAAATTGAATAAATTTAAGAAACTACTTAATCAAAACTAACACTTTTAATAATAACAAACTCTTACTGGAACCACTTAAATTAGAAAAAGGGAAGTGTTAATTCTACTTCATCTACATAGTTTCACCCTCCTGTGCTGCAACTAGGAAAAAAAAAGAAAATAAAAACGGCAAGCGTAGAAGTGTTCTTGGGATGTTTGTAGACTCCCTGTTCATTCCAGTATGAAATATACTGCAAGCCAGGTCAGCAATTATCTGCCATTCTCAGCAATTTAAGAGGCAATAACGACTTGGCCTGACCTTGAGAGGAGCTGGAAGGGAACACCTTTGTTCATCCAGACGACTCCCCTGGAAACATAAAGTCACAGACAGTGAATCCTGTATTTTAGCAAGTTTGTTTCACTTACCCTCTGTGTCCTTCTTCATATCCTCAATACACATATTTTGTCCCTCTATAAAATCTTCCATTTTAAGTGAAGTTGGAAGATCGGTAT
The DNA here is from genome assembly GCF_000738735.6 of Corvus cornix cornix. NCBI lineage: Eukaryota > Metazoa > Chordata > Aves > Passeriformes > Corvidae > Corvus > Corvus cornix. The sequence goes on along the minus strand of NC_046332.1, from coordinate 28,684,355 downwards.
AAAAATGAAAAGTGAAGCTAGAACTTGGCCAGTCCCCTAATCTGGCATTAAAACTGAAAAGCTACCCCCAAGCTTACACCTCTTAAAAAGCAGACAACTGGCAGATATTAAAAACAATCTCCCAAACTGATTCTCTAATCTCTTCTAGCTACCTTCCTTCCTATCCCAAGGGGGGAAAAAAAAAAAATTGAATGACTACGAGGTGGGTTGGTACAACAGGGCAAAAGGCTGCCCTAGTTTCTTCCTGAATCAGGAGTTGGCATCCAGACTTGATTTTCCTTCTTAAGGCTATTCCATCCTCTGCCTTCTCACCACGGCAAAGTAGCTCACTTCCACCACACCTCTGCAGCAGAATCACACAAGAATAGGACAATTTTAGTGAAGAGAGCCCCAACACAGACTGAGCAGAGGCCCAGACCAAAATATATGAGGGTCAACAGGCCATAGTCCAAGTGAGCCTCACAGACAGAAGAGTAAGAAGCAGAATTTGCATCATCAGGTAGGAAGGTGAGGACCAGGATTTAAAATGTAGGTTTCTCTTACACACAGTACATGAGTATTCAACTACTGTCACCTAAATCTTGGAACTCTCATACTGGAACATGATGCTGAGACTACATTTCTATATACCATCAGTGACTGCTTAATGGAGTGGCTAACCAGGGATTCCAGACAGGATAAGCAGCTCTTGACTTTGTTGTGAAAATAAGCAGGATTGGATTGATAACAGCCATGCCTGTGCACATATTCTACAGTGGAACTAGCTTGTCAACTAGATTCTGGTAAAAATAGGTAAATCTCAGAGGAGCTCTACAGTGGAGACTTAGGAGGCTCAGGAATAAAACTTTTGGACAATGTTCCAGCTGTACAGGATGCAAAAACTGCTAGCATAGCACCACTAACACTGAGCAAAAGCAACCTTACTATTGAGGGTTCATAATAATCAGGATGCTCTTTGCAGGAGCAACAAAGAAAAAAAAAAAAAAGAAAGAAACCCAACATCTACTTCACATAAAAACAAGGTTTTAGGAAAATGAGAAAGTTTATTGAAAAAACCTAAGAAGAAGCCATAAGAAAACCTAAACTTTCACGAAATCATGAAGAGCAAGACCTTGAGTACACAACAAATGCTTAACACCTTTAAAAAACTCTTAAAAACATCAGAATTAAACCAGTATGGCTAAACTCCAGGGTAAGGGAGACTAGTTGTGGATGCATGAGGTTATTCTTCAGAAGTCTGAGGTTGAGTTCAATCACAAAAAATAGCAGTAACAACAAATTTCAATTGGTTAAATATAGAAACACAGTAAAGCAAGGAAGGAACAATGAGCAGATAACAAAAAACCAAATTATTTTCCTTAGCTATAATAGGAGAAAGAGGCTTCACATGTTATCTACAGGGTGTCACAAGATCAAACCACAAAAGCTGAGCTTTGAGACAGTTACACTCCCTCCCCAGAAAAATTGTTTTTCTTTTGTGTTTTCAGCAGTGGAGACTAAACAAATACCAGGCTGGAAATACTCTTCATAGCAAAACTTTAGAATATATGTTTTCAATTGTGATGTCAGTACACAGCACTGACAAAATGAACAACCAACTATTAGGACGTGGTGAGTTGTGAAATTAAGATGGAAAACAGGGTGACAAGAGATCTTTATATTTTGCAGAGGTAGTAACCATTTTGCATTTAGGGAAGTTGTGAAGGTGGAAAAAGTCGAGTGCATGGAATGTACGTGCTAAAGAGTGTTTTGTTGATGTGGTCTCGAGTTTCAGTTGTCAACCTTCTGAGTTGAGGTTCACAAGGAAGACCAGGTTCTGAAACAGGGATGTGGAAAACAGACAGAAAGTCCTGTGCACTGTCAAAACAGGACTGAGACAGGAGGGACACATAGGTACAAAGCAGCAACAAACTGTGGGAAGTACAGGGACACACTGGCTGTGCACAATGAGCTTTCTGCACTTGAAAATGGAGATTGGGAAATTGCAATTTTCTAATATTTCTCTCTCCTTCCTTGGCATTTTTGGCAGATCTGATAATGGCAAGAATTTTCCAGTTTCAAAGGAGGTCCTGGTAGGAGACCAGTATCTCAGCAAGGCCTGAGGGAAAACTTTCTGGGCTGCTGTAAAGGAGCTCTGTATCAGAGCCTCTATAGAGAGTACAGGAATGTACCAGCACATTCCATGACTCTGCACTGTTAAGGAAGCTCCTGGTAGCCTGGAAGCAGAAGATGTAAGTTCAAATCTACCAACCTCTCCTCTGGAGTGAAGCTTAAGCTAAGAATAATGCAGCCCTGGGCTGTACAGTCCAAAGCTTTATTTTAAAGGCTAACCAGGACCACAGGAAACTTACAGCACAAGTTGTTGGAAGAGTCAAAGCATGGGGAGAACAACTGCTTCATGGACACTGTCATTCCTCAAAACGGAGAGGAATAAACTGCAGCAGTCTCAGCCACTCCTTGAGACATCCTTCTGGTTGGATTTGGTTTGGCTTGCAGCACTGCCTTTAAGGAAAGGCTTTCCCTCACTGTTTCCCTGGGTAGCTTACTGGAGACAGCACCAGTCTGGGAATCTCATATTCCCAAGGTCTTGTACAGGGGAAACACCTGGCCTGAGCAGGATGGAAGAATGAATGACAGAGAAAAAAGCGTCCAGACCCAGAGTCAGGGTCCAACGTGGCGTAACAATACATGATAATGCACATATTTTATGGGGAAAGAGCAGTGCCTTGAGGGAGCCTAGTTCAAAATAGGCAACTTGGATACAAAAGGGGATACAGGAAAAAGAACAATGAAAGTAGTTGTGAGAAAACAAGACCAAAGAATATGAAGAAACCATAAGAACGCAGAACAGAGGTAGTGAACAAAAGCAGTCAAGTGAAGAGGCATTGGCTATGCAAACATACGAAGATCTGAAATATCTGAGCTTATTGGATGAAATAAAATTTCCTTGTTTTCCAATTGCCTGCACTGCAAAGCAATCCAGGAACAACATATTACTAAGTGTCCTTAACACAGTATTTGTTGTGACTGCACTATGTCTGTAAGCACAGAACAAAGTGACCAGTAGCTCATTCATTTCCAAGAAATGTATAATAAAATTGAAGAGAAGGAAAAAAGAGAAAGAAAAAAAAAAAGGCAAACTTCTTTCCCAGATCTCAGGGTTGGTTTCAGTGCAAAAAATTAAATTACCTGTTAATTCATCACACAAAATGTGAAATGGCTATCCTAGTTTTCAGTTGAACAATTATACTCCAATCCAATTGTTAAAGTACTCAAAAATCAATTCTATCCTGAGGCTTTTTTGTTATTATTTTATAGGAGAAATGTTCAAGTCTTCTGCTTTGGCTTTTACTCACTTTGATTGCTTATGAAAATCCCATATTTCGTTTGCAAGAATGGTTCAACAAATCTAAAGGATAGTCACAGTCATATGGAAGGAAAGGGAAAGCAAAAACAAACAAAAGAGAAAAAATAACTAGTAAAAATCTTGAAAAAGATAATAAAAATATTAGGAAGAAATATTACGATAATTTTTTCTTTTGGAAAACATTTAACTTTCAAAAAGTCTGTTAGACAGCAGTTACTGATTCTCCTAGTGCAAGTCAGGTGACAAAACAAGCTTAACTAGAAAAAAACAAATGCTATAAAGGCTTAACAATGGACAGCTAAGAAAACATCATAGATGCAAAATTAGGCAGTCTGCATGCCTTGGAAATTCTCATCACCTCCCTGTTATCTCTCTAACTAAAGAGGTGCAAATCCAGTCAGATTTTCCATATGGTAAACTGGGAGCTGAGAAACACTGACAATCTTAAGCAACAGTCTTCCACTGTGGGACACATGGCAGTGACTCTCTCTTATCCATATTTCAAAAGGCCTGGGAAGGACCGTCATAACCTTTCAATATGTGCTTGAACTGAAGCAGATCTACATGCTCAAGCTTACTTTCCTGCACAGAGTTAAATGAGCCAGGCACACTTACAGAGCTTGCTACTCTAAAGCAGCAAGAATACATCCCAAACATAGTCTGGATGTCAGTAAATTGGTTGCAAGGTCTGTGTCTGTCTACACATGAATACATGGCAGATACACCTTCAGCCCCTCCCTCCCACACTCCTCCTTGCCCAGTCTGCCAAATGGGACTTCAGCCTCATAACTCTATACTCAGCATTTTGCTGCTACCTTCTACCTCCTCACCTTTATAGTCTCACTAAAGTCTGGCATTTTCCTCATATTCATAATCTGATTACCCAAATTCCAGAAAAGAAGTTAAATGGTTTTGGTAAGTTTAATTTCTGCACATAATAAAAGGCAGGAGTTATGTGCCACGCTATGTGTTATGTTAGGTCAAGGTTAAGCACAGCACTTTAAAGAAGGTGCACCACTCAGGGAAACTATTGGTAACCTGGCAAGGATGCTCTGAGAACACATAATCTGAAAAATTTGAAGACTTTATTGTTGGATATTTAACGTATATAACAAACCTATTATTATATTACTATTTCTTTATCTGATACAGAAAAGTGGAAAAAACCAACTCGGCCCTATTTTAAGTTTATAACATTATATATGCAGCTAAATGCATGTATTTCTGTGTAAGAATTAAGCCAGAGTCCTTCTTTCTTGCACAAGTTAAAGACAGGACCTATAGTAGTTATTTATTAAACTGTCTGACCTTGCTAAATGCAGTTAGGTTAACATCCCATTAATCACCTGTCATTATACCTGCTACCCAGCAGAACAGAGTTTCCTGAAGAAGATGCCAGAGATACCTTATTGCGACTTTGACTTTCTCTCAGAATCACACTTCTGCAAAGAACAGACAGAATTATAATAACCTGTGTCTATTGCTTCCATTATGCTGACTGGAAAAATGAACACAGAAAAATGCTTTTGAAATCCCATTGAAGAGATTGAGCCTAGAAGACCTAAAAATTCTGCAAGCCCGCATCAACGGGTATTCTGAGTGAAGTGAAAGGACAAATAGTAGCTGATTATTTGTTTGCTACAAAAAATTAAGAGATCCCAAAGTTTGACAGAATTACTTCTCCTTACCTGCATTTTTTCAATCATCTCAAACAAGTCCGCAGTCTGTGAAAAGGGAAAGACAACAGGGAAAAGTAATTTGACATTTGCAGAAGCTAACATTATCTTCTGGTGACTCAGATACTGAAGAAGCCAACAGTTCCTTCCATATAACAAAGGAACTACTTGTTTGCTGAAGACATGATGGAATTGTTCTTCCGTAATTGGCAGCATGGACAAAACAAGTGGCCAAATTGTCTTCAGTCTGTGTTGCAAAAGCTTGACCTGAAGCCCGGTCAGTTAGGTATCAGGAATTTCTCTATTTCAATAGGTCAGATTGACTTGACACAGTATGGCATAAGAACTGATCAAATTAGCAAGTTTAGGATTCTCACAGAAGGAGGCAACTATAGCTGTAAGACATGCATGCACACGAGCTTGATTTCAGTCATTTCTTCAGCACACGTAACTTCTGCTCAAAGCACACACCAACCCTGGGCCAAACATGGTCTGCTTTTACCTTGTTGGGGACAGCAGGAGTGAGGACACATGGAAAGCCTTCAGGGGGAGAGTCTATAACATCACTGAAACCCTGCACTGCCTCCTCAGACCTCCTGCAAGAGACAGAGGCAGAAAAGGAAAAAAAAGAAGAAAAAGTTAACTCTTAAGAGAATTCAACATGTCAGTGCTTGCCTGCAGTGTCTCCTTTGCCTTCTGCTTACCATTCCTCTCCCCAGGCCATTTCTTGCCTGTAAGGAAGCTGTCATTCCCTGTGAGAATCCCAGAGGCGGCTGAACTTGCAAACATCCTGGATGTAGCAGCAAAAATTTTCTGGCTTCTGACTGCTCTGTCTCTGCTCACATACAATATTTTCCTCACAACTGTCATGTAAGTGCTGAATGATCTTTCTCTGCCAAGTTCCTCTTCCATCATGGATTTGGAGCACAATAAAGACATGTCTCACGAGAAGCTTTGTAATCAGATCTCACAACAGAACCATATCAAAAAGGATGAAAGTAGTTCTGAACCACCACTGAAATCAACTCCTAAAGGACAGCCCCAGCTGCCACAGCCTGGGTATTAGTCTCAAAGACAGGAGCATAACAGAGATGGCACTAGAACAGAACTGGTAACACCCTACAGAGAGGCAGACACAGTTTTGTGTTACCACTGCTGGTACAGCCAGCATGGAGATTAGGTGAGCTTTTGTTTGCACATCTGCTATGGAAAATATGTTATTACTATGGTCCCTGCTGGAGCAGCAGTGTGTACAAACAGAGAAGTGTGTACATTCAAAGAAGAGAAAATAAAAAGCCATACAAACAATATGCTGTAGTTTAGAAGACATACATAGCATTGCCCACGGCACTACAGACAGTCTCACTGCCAGCTGCACCTCTCCTACTGTTACTTAATAAACATTCCATGCCACTCACAGTTTTTACTAGCAGTCACAAACTGAGGTTAAGCCATGGTGAAGGCCACATAGGTGAGGCTGGGAACTAAGCACAGGTTTACAAGAGACAGGACTCATTTACTTTGTAATGCAATCATGAATGTGATTTTTATGTGGTCATAGAATCACAGAAGGGTTTGGGTTGGAAGCAAACTTAAAGATCATCTAGTTCCAACCCCTCTGCCAGATGTCACCTACTACATCAGATCGCTCAGGGCCCCATCCAACCTGGTCTTGAACACTTCCAGAGATGGGCCATCCACAGCTTCTCTGGTCAACTTGTTCCAACGCGTCGCTATCCTCTGAGTAAAGAATTTCTTCCTAACATGTAATATAAATCTCTTTTCTTTTAGTTTAAAACTGTTCCCCCTTGTCCTGTCACTACCTGCCCGGGAAAAAGTCGCTCTTCCTTTTTAATAAGCCCTTCTTAAGTACTAGAAGGAAGGTCTGCCCTGGTCCTTCTTTTCTCCATGCTGAACAACCCCAGCTCTCTCAGCCTGTATTTGTAGGAGAGGAGCTCCAGCCCTCAGATCATATTTGTGGCCTCCTCTAGACCTACTCTAACAGGTCCACATCTCTCTTGTGCTGGGGATCCCAGAGCTGGGTGAAGTATTCCACGTGGGGTCTCACAATAGCAGAGTAGAGAGGGAAAATCACCTCTCTCAACCTGCTGGCCACTCCTCTCCTGATGCAGCCCAGCATATGTTTGGCTTTCTGGGCTGTAAGCACACTCTGCAGGCTCAGGTCTAGCTTTTCCTCTACCAGAACCCCCAAGTCCTTCTCCACAGGGCTGCTCTCAATGAGTTAATCTCCCAGTCTGTGCCCATGTCTGGGATTGCTCTGAACCAGGTGCAGCACACTGCACTTGGACTTGTTGAACTTCACGAGATTCTCACAGGACCACTCGTCAAGCTTGTCCAGGTCCCTCTGGATGGTCCCTTCTTCTGTTGTGTCAACCACACCCCTCAGCTCTGTGTCATCTGCAGACTTGCTGAGGGTGCACTCAGTCCCACTGTCTATGTCATTGATAAGAGATATTACAGATCACCAGTCCCAAGACAGAGCTCGAGAGACACCATTCATCACTGGCCATACAACCATCACACAATACATATAATAATCCTATAATGCAATCAAGAATTGCTGTCCTGTAGCTATCAGATGCACGACTGCTACTGCTTCCATGCTGAGACTGGTCATGCAGACCCTTGCTTTGAAAGCAGTGGCTACACTCCCTCTTGTACGGAGGTACAACATATTTCTGTAATCTTGAAACTACTCTATCACAAGCTCTTAGAATCATAACGCTCACCAGTTCTCTGACAATTCACAGTTCATTCTAGTGGCCCAATGGCATCATGTAACTTGCATATAGGCTCCTCCACACAAAGTAACACAATGCTTCCATCCCACAGTTTTCTCCTGAAATTCGAATGAGAGAGATCTGTGTAATGCACCTAGAAATTAATGCCATAAAATACCTGGGAGGGAAGATGTAGGAGTTAGTCTTGAAAACCTAAAATAAATATTTAAATAGTTTGATGGCAAATGTAATTTAAATTAATATTAATACTATACTAATACATGCTTTATTTATCATCTTATTCATTTACTTGAAGAATGTTTGGGATGAGCAAAATTTATGTCCAAGGCAGTAGATGAAACATTTTCACTGTCTCTTAAGTTTCTGTTCTGTGAGCCCTAAAAAGGTAAGAGCTTAATTTGATAAATTCTTGTTTTCAGAAAGAAGTGTAACAATAGAACCTTTTGTGCAACTGGATGTCCTGGGGCCTTGTTGCATGCTAGTGTTTTCTTTGGCATGTCGCTGAGCTGAATGCTGAATCATTCAGAGGAGTTAAATACACACCTGCATCACGGAAATCTGGCGGTTCCTACATGAGGTCAGTGTGGCCAGTCCTGCCCCTGTCCTCTCACCATGAATTCATCTCAACACTTTGGACTGACTGGAAAACTTTGGGCAGAAACTGTTCCTTACCACTGAATCCTAGTACAGTTCTATTGTCCAGCTGAGTCCAGAAGATGCCAAATTCATCAGTCTTACCATACATTTAGAGATGTTCACAATTCTGTAATTATCCCAAATTAGGAATATGCCTCGGGCCTTTAAAAATCCTAGAGAATACCTTAGATTTCACATTATCTTTAATAAAATATCACAAAAAATTGGGGCTATTATAATTATTGCTTTAAAGTCCACATTCAGTTTCTGGAATTTTTAATTTCTGGAACGAAATGCACTAGACTGTATTACAGAAAGGGAACATACTTCTTTTAAAATTGGGACTTCAAACTCTTTGATCCCAGAAAAGAAGAGCATCATCCTTCTGAAAAAGGAAACAAATTCTGCAGATTGGGAGAGGAATATTTATGTGCAAATGTATACTTGCTGAAGCTTTATTCTTAGGACACGGCAACAAGGGGAAGCATAAGGCCTAGAAAATGCAGAAGGCTAAATTGGGATTTTACTATTGACAGTAGCCAGTGCATTAATTTCAATGAGGCAGTCAAACTAAATGTAGGCAATGCTGATCCACTGATAAATTCCACTCTCAATTCTGAAATGGAACAAGAAGAACCTGTGCAGATCTCTAAGCCACTACAACTCTTCTCACGCCTTCTATTCCTGTCTTGCAGCATCGTCTGCTATTTCAGTCACGGGATCTCTCTACCCAGCTTCCAAAATCATTGCTATCTGCTGTAGCTGAGCCAGTTCAATAACATAGTCAATGCAAATATTTGCTCTAAGAAAAACACAAATTGGACAGAATTTCATACATTCTTTCATAAATATTCCAGAGCACACGGGGTTTTGCTGAACTCTAAAAGACAAGTGCCCCAAATCCTCAGGTAAGTGTTTTCCTGAAAGTTCACAGGGAAGCAGGTGTATAGCTGTTGTAAATACTTTTGCTAATCTGGTAGCCTTCCAATAGGAGAAACACCACAGCATGATTTGCAGCTATCTATGGAACAACAATCAGTATAATAACTGGTGTCCCAGCCTGATAAGAGTTTCTTGCAGGGAGACACTAATACATTTTTTAAATCCTTCACTAGAAGGGACAGGCAATTCTAAAGAACTGAAGGTAATGTGAGAGAAGAACAGGCCTGAAATGCTCGTAATGAAAATTCTGGACAACCACTTCTCTTGAGCAACACCTTCTGTTGTTTCACTCCCTTGTTCCTGCCTTAGAGAGATGCGTTTGCTTTACCAAATACAATTGTTAGGTATTTGGTGGAGACAGCTGAAAACATGACACGAATAGCCCTACTCTCAGAACACCTGTACAGCTTTGAACTTTGCTTACACATAGATTCCTCGAACTCAAGAGAATTAATTACTGAAGCAGAGCTAGGAAAAGGAAGCAACCACTACAGATGAAAGGCGTTTTGCTCTCAGCTGGTCACAAACTTTTTGCCCACAGACTTTGACTTCCAGTAAGGAACCTCTCTTCCACCCGAACTCCTCTCTGGCTCTCTCCCGTGGAGGCCGCCGCTCCCATTCGTGGGCAGCCTGTGCTAAGGACTTTGTGCACCCACAAAGAGGTGGGCAGAGTACCGGGAGGGCCTGGAGAACCCTGCCAGCTCTTCCTGCCTGCCAGGTACTGCCCTACGGGGCAAGAGAAAGGAGAACTCCAGAGAGAAACTAATCTTAATTGAGAAGTCCCAGTCGGAGAGATCCCCCACTCCCACGACGGCAGAAGAAAGCCCGCCGAGCCTCCCTCATTCCCTCCCGGGAGAGGAGCACCCGATTCCGCCCCGTGGCCCGCCTCCCCCGGCCGGAGCGGGGCCGGGAGGGACGGAGGGAGGGAGCGAGGGCCGGGCCCACAGCCAGAGCCGGACCTGCTGGCTGGGTACGGCCATCGCCTTCTCCCCTCCCCGGCTCTCCGCCCTTCCAGCCAACCCGCGAGGACTCTTCCTGCTGCTCCAGCACTGCGCTCCAAACGCCGGCAGCCGCTGCCCTCCCCCGTCCCCGGGCTGCCCGGGAAAGGCAGGGCCCCAGGCCCCGCGGCCGCCGGCACCGGCACCGGTCCCGGTACCTACCCTCCGCTGGCTCCGGCAGGGAAGCCGTGCTCCCGGGAAAACATGCTGGACTGCTCCGCTGAGTCAGCTCCCGGGTTCCCTCCTCGGGAGCCTGCTCTCCCCCGGCCTCGCCATGAAGAAGGGCACAGGCTGCCTGCCGGCCCCCTGCGAAGCCGCGGCTCCCGCCCCCACCCCTCCTCTTCCTCCCGGGCCGGGATTCACCGGATAGACAGGAAAGGGACCGGCACGGCCGGGACCGGGCCCGGCAGGCAGCGGCTCTGGAGAGGACGGAGGGGAGGAGGAGGAGGAGGAGGAGGAGGGATGGAAGAAGAGGAGACAAGGGGGGATGGGGTGATGACTTCTGCCCCTCCTCCGCTGTGGCAGAGCGGTTCCCCCTGGAGCCCCCCGTTTTGGGAGCCCATGGATGGCGCACAGCATGCAGGAGCAGCTGGTGGGACAGCCGGGCCAGGGACGCTGCTCTCCGGGCTGTCCGTGAGGGTAGCACAGCCACAGCCTGGACAGGGACAGCAGAGCCGTCCCTTGTTCAACTCTGCTGTAGAACAAGATCATATCTCCAGGCTCTCAGTGTCCAGTGAGGAAAGTGAGCATCAAAGCAGTTCTCCAGAAATCCCCATTCTCTTCAAGGGAAGGCTAGGAAGATACTAAACCCACTAAATCCAAATCCTTGGCATTTGGAGCTGACCTACATCAAGTACCACAGAGATTTGGCTCTGCACCCCTTATGAAATAGCTCCCTGATCCAACGTGAAAACTAGGGAAGCTCAAATTTTCAGGGGTCACAAACCCCTTGACCACATGTATTTGCATTGACTCATCAACAGATCATCATTCCTGACAAAAAAACTGAGCATGAGAAGATGGTCTGTCATAGCAAGAATATGCATGTACCTGTGTTTAAATGAGAACACGGAGTTCTTCTGGACACGTATTTTTTCCTGTGCTTGTCAGTTTCATTCCACAGGATGATGTCATGTTTTCTCTTTGCATCAAGACCTAAAAAAGCAGCAGCTACAACCTTACGCCAAATGTCAGCCTCGCACCGGGTTTGTTCTAACTCATGAAGGGGACATAAGGAAACACAGAACAGGAGACAGAATTTGCCAGAAAGCTAGAAAGATGCAAAAGAAGAGTGCAAACAGTATGCAGACAGACCAGACAGAAAATATGAGATAGCAGATAGAGATGGAGAAGAAAATGAAAATGCAGAGAGCAAGGAGTTATATCAAAGTTTTAGGGATGAATGCAGCATTTTTATCATAATGCTTCCTATAAACTGTACTCATGAAAGACCTGCATAGAAATGATTATGAGGACTCCAAGGGTCTGTGGGTGGGCAAAGAGACTATAAGGAGCAAGGAATCAAAATAGGTCACAACTTTGAATGGACAAAGAAAGGGCTCGCTTGCTGTTTTTAGTAACTTGCATGAAGTCCAGGTGACTCAATTTCCTCTTGTCTACCTCTTTTAATTCCCCAGAAGATCTGATGCTGGAGCATGGGCCAATTAATACATCCTCACTCCAACCCAAATGCCTCACAGATGGGCCCAGGGCACTGAATACAGCAGCTGCCCTCTGAGCAAGCAGGTCTTACTCATTCACCTGAATCTCTGAGCAGAGATGTGACTGGACCAAGGCAAAGAGCCAAGCTTGCCATTTCTGCTGCATCTAGGAAGGAGGAAGAGACATTATTTTTTGCTGTTAGAGAGAGCTGCCAGCAGTAACTACTGCGCTCCCCCATCTCAGGGTCATTATCAGCAGCACTATCAAGCCTGGCCATGGTGAAATCAAAGCATACAGAGAGGCTCAGGTCTTTCTGCCATTCTTATTCTTCGGCAGCTTGCCACGACAGACAAGAGCCAACTTTGTTCACATACAAAACCACACTGAGCTCAGCTTTCATTTAACTGTCTCACAGCTTTACCTAACCTTCTGTCTAACTCCAGTTGTGTACAAAGCCCTCAACATGCATAAGCAAAACAGCAAACAATTATTAAATACCCTAATTGCTGCTCTAATTAGCCTCCTTTAGCAATAACAATATGAATAAATCATATGTAAGCAAATCACAGGACCCCTTTCTGTTCCTCAACTTACAATCGAGGTAACGACTGTTACTATTTACCCTGCTGATGCAAAAATATCACCTAATGTAAGCCTGGAGTTGTACTAAGTAGAATCAGCTCCTATTGATACTTGCATTCTTATATGACTAATCCAGTGTACTCACAGTCTCAGATTTTAATCCCTATATGTGTCCATACTTGCATAGATCATGATGCATTTTATAGTTATTGCATGTTTCAGGGACTGGCATATAAGTTTTTGTTCTTTCAGGTATCCTTGTAGGCACGTTAATATACGTATCACAGTAATTGGTGTCTATACCTTTTGCTATGTATTTTCCCAAATTTTGTTAGCAGATTTTTTCCATGCATTTAATTTTATTAGCATTTTATCTTGCTCTTAAGTCTGTGTTAGCTGTAACACAGAAACTGGTCCCTGCAATTCTGTTAATTGAGTCATTGTAAGAACATCAGCAGCTCCATGGAAGCTGCGCAGTACCACATAAACACAGCAGTATATCCTTCAAGGGTAAACTCTTCAGGGCAAAACCTGTAATTTTTTAAGTTTTATTTCAATATTACACAAACTCATAGCTGCATCCACAGACAGAAACATACATGTTTTCACATCAGCTGTTTCCACAGATCTGTGCACACAGCTTCTAAATATAGCACCGGGTGTGCACAGACAGCACCTCCCGCAGTGCACTTGGACTCCTCATTTTATGTCCAGGACTGACATAATCAGGGTGGGATTCCTTTGAGTCTGGGCAGACCCTGTTTCATGCCCCTCTATCCCTTTAGTTTGTTTCATTTCTTACACAGACATCCGCTCTCCCCACCTCCACTCTCCCTTTCTCTCTCTGCAACTGCTTCTCTACACAATGCAGAATAGCACAATGTCTTTTAAAAAGCACACAGACACTTTCCCTAATGAGACTGAAACTGCCCCAAACTCTATCCATTAGACAACGCCACGTAAGCAGCAGAGAAGATCTGGATCAACCCTCCCCCACCTATCTTTGCTCCCATTCCTTCTAGATGCAAAATATTTTTAATTGGCATTGCAAGCAAGATGAGAATAAAAGCAGCTAAGCTGTTCATCCCCTACCTGAGCAAGGATCTCTCATCCCCAGCTGGTGAGCAGATGGAGACAGGGAACCCAGCTGCTCTCCTTTCCTTGCCCTATCAATTATTCACGTAGGTTGCAGTGTCCTCCCTCTCCCTCCCTCCCTCCCTTTCTCTTCCGCTGCCCCCACCTGCAGCTGAATGGAGATCGAGCAGGTCGGTGCTGTCACACTTGAAACTAGAGATCATTGTCGACTGAACAGCCAGCCTGTGGAGCAGCTGTGCTCTTAAGCAGAGAAGATTTGCCCTGGCAGAAGGGGACAGACTGGCAGCTCCAGAGGTGGAAGACAGGCAGCTCTGTACATCCACATCCTGCTCCCTGTGCTTCTAATCCCAGACCTGCAGGGATGACCTTTACAAATGAGAGAGGGTTTTTGCTTTTTTTTTACCATAGAAAAGCACATTTTTCTAGTCCTCTCAAGTATAATGACAGTTATTTGGTGACAGTGAACTGGGTTATGCGAATTCATGTGTATAAGATCAGAGTAGGAAGGGAAAGTAGAAGACTGGAAAAATCTGAAACCTGATTACGTAGTACTGATGTAGTCCCATAGCAAAGGCACTGGGAGAGGATAATTTAAGGGGACAGGATGACATGGTACTTTCTGTAAATGCTTTTGGAAATCATGAGTCATGAGACGGACCTGTGGGTTGGAATGATTGTTCAGTCACAATTGTTGTTGATAATTAAAGGATTCTTATGTGGTACCAGTCTTCGGCAAAGGTAAAATGAGTTCTGGCAGACCTAGGTCAAGGTGTTTAAAGCATTTTGCCTTTGTAGAGGGCTACTACCCACAACTGGGTGAATGTTCTAGATCTGCCTCACAGCAAAATTAGGTTCAAGTCCCAGGACAAATTAACCACTCCATTTCGCACAGGAGTAACTCACCCTGAATCATCCTGGTCCCATGAGTCTGCTGGGGCACCCTCCTGCTGTGTCATCTCAAACATCACAGTAATTTTTTCTGTCAATTCTTCCCACGACCATAGCTGTGGCAGAATCACCACAAATAAAACCCCCACCACACTAGGATGCTCAAATAGTAGGTCATCAAGGCTTTTCTGCCCTATTTAACTTTTCCCATCTTTTGAAAAAAAATGTCTGCAGGAATTTTACCAGAAGTAGTAAAGAGTTTCCTGAAATTGCATTAAAAATAAAATGCCTAATAGAAAATGTTGGTATTGCAACCACAATTGTGAGTAAAACTCCTGAAAACCAGCAACTCTTTTTAAGAGGGCACTGGGATTGTGTTTAATTATCTTCTTGTTTTCGAAACTCTACAGATCAAGCTTTGTCAAGCATTTCTCCACAATTCTGCAGGCTGGAAATATTTAATTTTAGATAAAGTCATCACCTTTTTGTTTTCATGTGAGCATTGGAACCACCAAGTTCTACAGATGGAACAACAACAAATTTTCCAAAGATTTGTTTTGTGCAGTTGTTCCAGGTCCAAGAACTCTAATTCAGTCTGCTGGAGCACTTACAAGACCCTTCTCTTGTGCTGAATCTTTGATGAGGTTCACTTTGATACCTTTACCTCCTTTGGATCTTTTTTCCCAGTTGACTATTTTAATTAAATTTATAGGAACCTTTTATCCGAAGTAACAGGAAAAAAATTCTCTTTGATATAATTATCAAAGAGATAATTATCAAATTATCAGAACATAATTTTAAGAAAAATCAAATCAACAGATTATCTTTGAGACCTTGATACCCTCATTTTGGTAGAAGGTAACTATTCTGGAAGTTACAAAGGGATAATGTTATACATGCACAGACAGACTGTCTAAAGTGTGCTTTATTTCCAGAAAAGTAGATTAAGAACAAGACATGGTAAAACTCAATAAAAGAAAATCAGCATTGTAAATATTAGAAAAGCAGTCATTTTTGGCTTTTCAGTAAGCAGCAAATATCAATACCTGTGCATCTACCTACAGATATAGGAACATAAATTTACACACTTTTTTCTGAATATTAGACTCACATTTGGACTAATTGTATGACTATTTTGGTATCTTACAATTTAGTATTATTTGTATTATATACAATATACAATTTATATACTATATATATACAATTTATATACTATATATGATTTAGTATTATTAGTATTATATACTCAAAATTAGTATTATTCATAACCTAATCAATACAATTATAACATCCTGCCATTTATACAAATCTTTAAGTCACCCTTAGATTATAAACTGACTGGGTCTTCCCATATGTCTGTAAAGACTGTAGAATAAATTGTTTCCATATAAATACTAACACTTCACATTTCCTTGCCACCTTTATTTGAGTATCTCACAATACATTACTGATATTGGTTCCTGTTATTAGCAGTGTTCCCCATAAGAATAAACTGGCACAGAGATACTGACCCTCACTATCGCCCAGGGTCAGAAAAAGGAAACAGAGCTCTGAGTCCATCAGTACAGTTGTATAAACAGCTTGAGCTGCCTGCATGCCATGCTGACAGAGGAGAGGCCCACTCTGATCAGCCAGTGGATCCAGATGACATCCTGAATGCCAGTGCTGGTGCAATTAAGGGGACTGGAACAAGTGGCCAGTGATGGAAACGGGATATGGCAGGACTCCTTTGCAAGCAACTGAATTTTAAACTGGCCCATGACAGTGCAGCATCAATCTCTCAGCAGAGCCCTTAGATAACAACTCAGTTTATTTTCAAGCTTTGAGCAAAGTTGCCTGCTAGTAAAACTTAATTATATGAGAAATATTTATCAGTTTATCTGTCAGTCAGTACTGTATGAATTGGGGGGATTTTGACAGTATAACTTTGGATATTTATCAACAGGGAAAATTCATTAGGAAGGAAATTATGGGATTACTTGCTGATTTCAGAGATGACTGGAATGGCCACAATTCAGAAAAGATGAAACAGCTCCTCCACAGAAGTGACATCTACGTTCATCACTGTAGGCACAGCAGAAAGACAAGTGACAACATTCAGGTTGCACCAAGGAAAATTTCAGCTGTATTCAAGGAAACTTTTGTTCTTCCTATGAGGTTGATTCAGAACTGAGAAGTGCTGAGAGAGACTGAGTAATATCATTCTTGGAGATCTTCAGAAAATGTATATACAAGGCCCTTCTAGCTTTGAAGTTGACCATTTTGTGCACAGTAATTGACCTAAATGAGACCTTTTCATACTAATTTATTCTATGGTTTTATTCACTGCATGATAGAAAATCCATGGCATAAAGTGTTCAAAAGCTCAAAGTTCATCATTTCAGCGCAATATGTAAGAGCTTCAAGTTCTTCAGTGTATCAGATCGTAACCAAGTCAAAATTCTTCACCAATGTCTTCCACCCAGAAATCAAGTTCTCTAATCATTCAGCAGGTAAAAACTTTCTTGGCATATGTGAAAGTACTTGGATAATCAGAGTTTGTATCATCCAGCAAGTCTTGCCCTGGACATATATCACAGGGATGCAACAAGAGGATAACTCAGGGAGATGGAAAACACAAGATGTGAGGACAGCTCTAGCAGAGGAACGCACTCTAATTAAAGACCATATTTTGCAAACAGTACTGCAGTATCTATATAATAATCATGGTTAAGAGAAAGGACTTACTTCTAGGCTTTACTGCACCATTAACTTCATAATTGGCTTTAACTAATAAATTTAACAAAGGAAAACTCTCTACACTCTCAGTAAGCCCAGTCCTTCAAAAGCAGTGATATCTGAATATACAAAGACAGTTCACATCCGTGAATTACATGTGAAATCAAGGCAGAGAAGTGAAAGAATTGCCAAGGTCATGTTAAAACCGATTGATGGACAGCAGAGAGGCAAGTCATTAGACCGAGGAAAGGCTGGAAAGCACAAGGGTGAAGATACGGGCCTTGCCTGGGTTGGATCAACAAGTTTAACAATTTGCAGTGATGAAATGGTATTCAAACATGGGGAATAAGAGCTGCTTAATCCAAACAAAAGGACAGGAAGCACAGAGAAAGATTTTTTTGTGGTACTGACTGTTAGAAAGATACATAGGATGAAAAGGAAGGGAGGTCAGAACGGGATGCCGTGCAGATGAGGACAACAGAGGAATGCCTGCATGAAAAGGCAATCAGACAAATATGCTTCTTTTGCAGAATTAGGGATAAAGGTGCAATTTCCCTCTGTCCAGATAATCTGGACCAGCTGGGATTATTCCCCACAAACATCTCCTGCAACTCTGAAGGGCGCAGAAGGGGTTAAAGCTGCCTGCAGCACAAAGGGTGGCGGGAGCAGCCCCGTCAGACCAAGTCGAGCTGCGGAATCCCCGGGGACAGAACACCCGGGGCCCCTCCTCTGGGAAATGAGAACGGTGCGGCGGCCCCTTTAATAACGGGAGCCGGTGCTGATTAGTGTGGACGGCACGATCCACTGCGGAGCGGGAGCGGGAGCGGGAGCGGGAGCGGGAGCGGGAGCGGGAGCGGGGCGCCCGTCAACAGGCTGCTGTGCCCTAAGAGGGACGCTCAACAGGACTTACACCCCCGGCGCATTTATACAGGCGGGGGTCGTGCTGACAATTTCTCAGACATGATCAACACCTGAAATACCGAGAAATTATCTATTTCAGTGAAACATTTGTACTTCAGTGAAACATTTCTATTCTCTTTTTTTTTTTTTTTTTTCATTGAAGGAGGATGCGAGCTAGCTCAGGAAAATCTTGGCCCTATTTCCAAGGCACAAAATAAGAGTCAGTCCCCATTTTAAAAGAGTACATTCTCCGAGAGACCTGCAATGAATGAAAGGATTTGCATAAAGTCACGGCTGAAGGCTTTGTAGCAACTGGAATTTGATCTGAGGTTACCCAAATCAGAAGTCAGTGCCAGTTACAGGAACAATCTCCTTGTTTCCCTATTCCTTCCCACTATTCGACAATCAAAGAAAAGCCTTCGATACAGTGCCTTTCTCCAGTCAGGGCAAGGGAAGGACATCGTTACTTACAGGAATCAGGACAGTAAACAAACAAAGTGCAGACTGTTCACAATTAATTACTAACTAGAATTTCACTGGAAAGCACCTAGCAATTATTCCACATCAACAAGCCACCTGGAAAGCAGTGAGGGTGGTTTATGAAGAGCATTAGGACACAAAATAATGGATCATTTATTTCTTAATCAATAAGGACACACAGAGAATAAGGAGGGTCCAGTAGTGTAAGCATGTACAACAGCAGAGAACAGGTGATACTTGCTTTGACAAATACTTGGAATACGTAACAACTTAAAAAGAATCACTTCATGAGATGCAGTAAGAAAGTGTCTACATTTAGGAACATACACTAACCCTAAATACTTAGAAAATCTATTAATTAGGAATGTGGGGGACATTTTGCTTCTGTGAATGGTTAAATATGTGTCCTAATGTGTTTGCACAGTACATATCACACTAGGATACAGTTCTATGTGGCATGTGTGGGCTGTGCATTATAGGTACACATGCATTTATCAAATACATATATTCTGTGTGTCAGCTAAGCAGTAAAAATGGAATCTATGGCTTCAAGTTTACTTGTTACAGACAAGTGCCCCCTAAACATTTAGGAGTACTATCAAACAACATGTCTCACAAAACAGTGTTTCCACATCAAACTTAAATGACAAAAAAAAAAAAAATATATTCTATGGCCAGTTTGTTAAGCACATCAGTGGCCTGGATAGCACTAAGAGGACAAGCACCACTGGAAAATCAGCCTGCATAGAGCACCTTGGTTAGTAAGAATCCAGTAGAATTCCCAGACTGCGGGGAGCTGAACTGCTACAGTAAAAATAATCCTAGTAGATTGCAGTGAAATCAGCTCACTTACTTCCCTGTGGCAGGATGGGGGAGAGAATCAAAAGGGTAAGAGTGAGAAAACACATGGGTTGAGATAAAGACAGTTAATAGGTAAAGAGTCTGCACACACAAGCAAAGCAAAACAAGGAATTAATTCACTGCTTTCCATGGGCAAGCAGGTGTTCAACCATTCCCAGGACAGCAGGCTCCATCATGTGTCATGGTTACTTTGAAGAAAATTAACTCTACCACAGCCCAAACCAGCAGAGCATGGGATAAAAGGCATTCAGGCATTCTCAGCAAGCAAGTGGTCTTCAATAAATTGTAGACCTGAAATAAAGAATGCCAGCAATGCTTTGGTGACAGAAAACTGGGAACAGGGAAAATACAGCAATCTTTTAACAGCAAGTAGAGCTGCACAAACTAAAATATAATGAAAGGAGGGAAAGATGTTTCCTTCCTTCTCAAAGAATATTAAGAATTGATAAATATATTTATATATACTGATCTAAATATATTTGTGGAATGAAATGCAGAGCTATAATCAATTGTGGGACTCTACCAAAAAGAGAGAAGTTAGATTTGTTAGGCAGTAAATATTTACACTTTGTTAGTGCTCAACTAACCAGCCCAGCTGGCTTGGTGTGAATGCTATGGAGATAACTCGGAAGGGTCAACAGCCAGACCAGAGAGTTTAGGATCAGCAACAACAACTCTCTCATCCTGAAGAGTTTTGCATAGGCATGTCAAATGTGGGAGATCACCTAACCACAGCCTTGTTGTTTTTAATACCAGTCTCTCATCTATCACCCCAAAATAGTAATTTCTTTTCCCTTTGGCTCATTCAAGAGCATACATCCAGTATTAATCTGGAGAATGTCAGGTTTGATTTTTCAGCATTTTGTATATGTTCTTCAAGCTGTTCCATTTCCACTGTTTCTTGCTGACCTACCACAAAAACCTCTTACTATGGCAATTTCTAGCCAAAACTTCTCCATTTAGAGAGCCACAATTCACAAGAAGCCTTGATTTTGTCTTTGTTTTGTTTTGAAACATGTTTACAGCCAAATTCCACACTGCTTGTTTGTCCTATTAGTTTCAGCACAACTTGTAAGAAAAAATATTCGCCCTCCAAATCAACGAAATATAAAATAGGAGCATAAACATAATCTCTGTACCAAGCCTTTCTTTGGAAATGAACATATCTCTGCCTTCTCCAGCCCCATAATGGAAGTGTGTTGACATGGCAGATACTGATGGTGCCAGTTTCATGTACCTGAGGTTCAGAATTTTAGAAATTGTGAGGCAGGCTTAATGAAGTTCACCGTAGCTGGGCTGCCATGGAACGACACTTCAGGGTAGGATTGCAAGAGGAAAGCAGCAAGCAGAAGCAAGACATGCAGTCCTCAATACAAGCAAAGAATTGTCAGGGATTTTGCATAAATAAAAATCATCTGGCCTTTACAGTGCTCATAGGAAATTGAAAATCAGTTCATCTCCATACAATCCTCATTCTGCCCTGTCCCCTAATTTGCAAATATCATTTAAAAACAGCAGGTGAACATAATATTGCCAAGGAAGCAGAGGAGTCAGCTCTCATCATGGAGGCCCTTTATCTTTTCTTCAGATGGCCAAATGTCCATGCCGTAACAGTGCCTGAAGTACAAATTTAGGAAGTCTTGGTGATGGTGAAAGTTGTTGCTGAGTAGCTTCATCAGGAGGAGAATCTGAGTAAAAGGAGCACCACCATGTATCAGAAACTTGGAAACTTCATCAATATTAATGGGAACCTGGAGATTTTGTCAATATCAATGGATCTCAAGCAGGTGTAGGCTGGAAACTTGTGAGAGCTCTGGGTGTCACATACTGGCACACATTCAAATGTGAGAAGTAAAGGGTCATATAATGGTGATACTGATAGAAGACTATTATCCTTTTATTTTTAATCAAAGAAGACAATATTTGGAGGAAGCAGGCAGGAACAGAGCAGGCAGTGAAGGAGAATATATACCTCATCAGTACTGCCAATATAGTCAAAGAAATCTCTTCAGCCAAGACTATGATCTCTCATACACCAAGTGTCAATGAGAGCTTTTCAAATAGTTAACACCTTCTCATGACTCACTCTGACATCTTTCATCTGCAAGGGATTTCACAGAATAGTTCTATGAATCAGAGGTTGCCAATAGCCAGTAAACTAGCAACTCTGCTCAAGAAACAGAGGCACCATCACAAGGATCATCTTCAGCATCAAATATGACTTCACTTCAACACAAATGTCCACAAACTATGATCACTCCACCCTGAAATTCTCCCTTCCATGGCAATCTTCTCATTTTCACAGAAAGACCCTTTGCAACCAGTCAACGCTTTCTCATGAAACCAGTACAGTGTGGAACAAGCAGACTTACACACTCATCACCATTAATAAATTCTCAAAGCCGTCACTTCAACCAGATATGCAGTTGATTCTGCATATTGAGTGTCCTGGTTTTTTGTTGCCTACAGTGAACTAGAAAGCTATCTCTCAGCAACAGAAGCCTTGATAATGCAGAGTTCCCCTTCACAAACAATAGGAGTTGCAGGATCACTACTGCTGCTGCCTCAGGAGAAAGTAAAAGGTGGTGTCTTGCTTTCACAGTGCTAATTTACAAGGAGCAGGCTGGACTGGCAGTGATGTGGTGTGCTGCTTTTATGATGCTGTCCCTGCAGCTGATGGTTGACCTTGGAAACAGTCGTTTGCCCCCACAGGAACAAACATCTGAAACATTGTCACAATGACATTCTAGAATGTACCAGAGTGACAATGCAGATGCCATACAAACTGCAACACTACAAGGCATGACAATGGCACATACCAGAAATGCATTATCATGTGCTCTTGCTAATTTGGCAGTGTTCATTAGGAATGCAAATCCATGCCAGAACTGGACAAAACCTGGCTGTATCACTAAATAAACTGACAGCTCAGAATGAGGAACCATGCCAAGATAAAAACTATGTTCCTTTCAGCTCATGTGACTATTTGCTTTCATAAAATTACATATTTGCTCTTTCACTGACTCCTGTGAATGCCTATTTGCAGGGATGTAACTGAAATATAATACCCATTTTTCCTGAGGCAGAAAAAGGAACCAGATTGAGTTTCCTCTCTCTGAGGTGTGCTGCCTTTATGGTATGTGGCTGGAGCGAAGTGCAGTGAAAGCTAGTGGTAAAACTAGGCTGAAACAGTGTTGCCTTTGAGTGGAGAATATCTAATGAAGAAAAAAAAAAAGGATTCCAGTTATAGATCTAGTTTTCAGGCAAAACCTATCTTTATTAAAATAGATTTTATTAATTTTTCTTTTCTTTCTTAGAGTTTCTTTTCATACTAGGTAATCTTTGTCTGGTCTTCCATAGGTAAATTATTCTGTGGCTTTGTCACACTTGCTTTAGACTATGAGCACCTTAGGCTGAGAACAGGCATCAAGGAGCATGTGGGATTCTGTGCTATATTTGCTACAAAGCACAGCACTCAGAGAGGGACCAGTACCAATAACAGCAGTGTACTCTTCTTCTCCTAAGCACAACTCATCAATAAAATAGTTAAGTGATTTCTCTGTCCGGCAACACTTTCCCCATTCTCCCACCCCACTATTCACTGAAAAAATCTGAAGAAAGTGCAACATTATAGAATAGGAATGTAGGAGCACCTTATGGAGAGACACTGTGGGCCCCACTAGTGACAGGAAACGATGCCAAATTCCTGTTCAGGAATCTACATTCTGCAACAGGCACTTCAACCTCTTTCTCATCTTCTCATGTCTATTATGTTTTAGTCCACAGTGAGTTGCATAGTCGCTGAATTCCAACCCAAGTATACTGTATTTTACTGTTGGGTGGTAATTCCCAAATATTTCGTGTGTGATTCCCTAGCAAAAACCATCTAATGCTGTTGAAAGGAAAAGGGCATCCCCCTTTCTTCAACACAGAAATAGGCTATGAGGTCCTTTCTCCTCTCCTATGGCCATACTGGTGCTTCCTGCATGTTTTTGTGACTGTTAGTGTATTGACACAAGAGAAAATAGCATTTTTTCCCTTTTTACTTGTTTATGCCCTGTTAGCAATTCCGAACATGTCAGGGAGGGCTCCAGCATATAACAGGTTTGGCAACATAAGCAGCAAGAACATGTCGCTAGGACCAGAGAGGAAGATAAGGAACAGAAACTCTGCGGCAATTACACATTAACTTTTCTCACTGCATCTCATGTCCTTTGGCTGAAAACTTTCCTATTTTAGAATGGTGAAATTACGTCTGGAGAAAAGGAATGTTCCACAGTAAAGCTGCTCAGCACACACAGGTTTTATTTTCTCTTCTTTCCAGAGACACCTAGTACAGTCTAGAATGACAGCAAATTATCTTTCTGTGTTCTTTTAACTATTCTCAATTGAGTCATTAGTTTCATCTTACAACTATTTCTTTCTGCTCACTTGCTCTTTCCACACTATGGAAATTTCCACAGTATTCCACGTGATTCTTTCACCATATTGTGGCAGTAGGATTTTAAATGCCCTCCTTCTTGACATTTAGTCACAGCCATTTTGTCCTCTGTCTGATCCACATTAGGATCTCTAGATTAGCAAGAGAGGAGAGGTCACTGTAGTGTTCCATTTAGTAGCATTCCAGTCACCAGGGTGGAATTCTTCAGAGAAGTGCGTACTGCTAATTTAAATCCCACATACAGTAACATCTCAGTAGAAGTACTGCAGTGTGCAGATTCTACACAAGTGTAGAAAGTCTTCCAGCAAAAAGTAAATAATTTAGACCAGGCTGGGCTCTATTATTAAACTAAACCAGCTGCAGAAAGTTTTACCAGTGCTAATGAAACCTCACAATTTTAAAGTGCTTGCCCTAAGGAGAACTCAGAACAAAAAGATGAGGAAGTTTCTAGACTTCACTTTTTTTTTTTTTTCCCAGAGAAAAAGCAAAACCTGATGTGAGTGAGTTTAAAAGTCTATAAGAGGATATAAAACCCCTCATATCATCTTGGTAAATGCTTGTTTCTTTTCTGTTCCTCTCCCGGCAGGAAAAGGAGGTGCTGCTTTGTTAATTTTAAATACTTAGGAATGTAAGGTGTGCAGACAGCCCTGAAAACACTTCACATCTTAAATGCGACTCCCCACTTTCCGAAAAGAGAAACCCTTTAGTTCTGCACAACATAACAATTGTCTCTGACTCAATCTCTGTGGATACAAGAATTCTGCTAGCAAGGATTTTCTTGCTATTTTCTAAGCCCGTGAGAGACTTTTCTCTCACACAGAAGAGGAGCAGAGTTATGTAAACAACCAAACACCTGCAGCCTTGAAAAGTCTTGTTTATAGTACAGTAGGAAAATATTTTGACAATGGATGTTTTAGGATTTTAGCCAATCACCCCCAAGGGGTGGCTGATCCTTTGTCCAATTAGACTATGAAGAAAAAAGTCTATAAAAGAGTTTGTAAAATAATTAAATAAATCAATCTTGCTGCACAATTCCTGCCTGCTGGATCTTCTCTCCTCCTCCTCCCCATGGCTGCGGGACACAGTGATATACCCTAGGGCCTAGGATGGTGGTAATAAATCTCTGTACATTTATGCTTTTCAGGCATCCTTAAGACAGCTGAGGAATTAATAGTAGCAGTAGAAGCTCTTTGTGTAATATCAGTCCTTCTGTGACCACATCTCATCCCTGATCTACAGAGAAAAGCCACTGCAGGTAGAAGACAGCCATGCCAAAAAAACCCCACCACACAGTGACTATGCATATAACTTCCAATCACTGTCCTGTAAGAACTGGAATAAACTGGAAGGAAACAGAGATTGTCAGTTCCCAAGAAGTGTATGAGCATTACACTCTGGCAGGTCAAACACAAACAGTTTTTCCAAAGTTACATACATATTTTGAATATCCAAGCATAGGCATTTCGCTTTCCTTGGGGTTTTGCTTTCTCCTGCCTAAAACATTAAACTGACCAGAAACATCAACCAGAGTTTATGACTGCCCCATGATCTCTCTAGATAAAATGCAGTGATGCAATTTGCTTAGTCACAAAAGTGACTATGTAAAACCTGGGGGACAAAAGAATAGACAGACAAGACTGGAAAAGGTGGCTCAGTAACACTTTGTCCCCAGTACTTGCTCAGGTTCTCAGAAATTGCTCAGGACAAGGTTATGGGGAAGAACAGACTTAGCGATTACAGTCAGATTAATCATGCACGTCACAAGCCCTTGGGAATAAAGCAAGCTTCTCTGCATACCAAGCTGATAACTGAGCTTACTGTAGGTACTAAGTTAATTAGTAGCAGTTGGGGCAGGAGGTTGAGTAGATAGTGAGATGAAACAGGGGAAAGGTGAAATGCTTCCTAGAGGCTGACAACAAGATACTGGAAGAAACAAAGAAAGAATAAAAAAAATAAATTTACGATCCTAACTGAAGAAATATACTGTTAAATGAAGGTTCCCACAGTATGACCAAACAACAAAGAACAGAAAGCTTTCTGAAAAAAAAAAATCTCTACTGCACATGAAAGGGAGACAGTTTAGGATGGCAGGATAAATGTCCTTGTTTACTCTCCCAGGCTTCAACACCTTGTTTAACAAACCCTGCAGAGTGATATCTCTCAGGCCTTACCCAAGCCCCACTACATTTTCTGTGCCTTTTAATCACCAGAGACTTCTTGATGCAGCTGTGTGATCAATTTTTCTTTGTTAGGGATCCCAGTGACAGTCTGAACCAGACTATGGAGAGAACCATAACAGCAGGCAGATAAAAATTTCCGAAGTCCTTCACAAATGCTAAAAGGCCTCATGTAGAAGCACTTTTCTGCTAGAAAACATATTGCAAAGGTTAGTTCACAGGAATTTATCCTGCTTTGTATCCTCAGACCAATAAAGCAGTATGTGTCACATTATAAACATGTTCAACTAATGCACACACAGCTGCATCATAAAGTACTGTTGTTTCATGCGTGCTTGTAAATAAATAGAAATAATTCCTAAAGATTCAGCACAGTCATCCATGAACTGCATGGGTAAACTCTACAGGAGTTACTGAACTCTGAACTTCAACAGAAATAAACTGATGCAATCAATACGAACAACAACCAATTCAACAAAGACCTACCATTTCTAGCCTTTTTCATCCTGATATTTCATAACTAAGAGTATTTTTTAAAATTGTGCACTTATCAAAACTACTATACAGATTGTCAGCAAAACCAACATCTTTCTATCTATCCACAAATCAAATACAGCCTTTCCAATCACAGAAGTAGTTTTCCACCAAATAATGAAGCATTTATTCACCTTTCTGACTTTCTATTAACTTAGCAAAAAGATCCAGCCCCAAAGCAGTGCCTACTCCCACAGGAGAATGTGCAGACAAGCAAAGTGCCTCAGCTCCCTCCACACAGCTGAAGTGCCTTCTATAGGAACTAACAAGGGGGATTCAACAATGGTCAGATTGTTGGGGCCTTTGGACAGTAGTCAGTGTACATACCAGAGCTAGGAGTTGTCTAAAGTCATCAGGCTGAGCTGGTAATCCATGATACATCTAACAGGCTTTGCTGAGTAAAAAATGAGTCTTAGATTCTACACCTTTCTGTGGGCTTACTCCATCCAAAAAGGAGGAATTTCCTTCTACTCCAATGGTTCGGGTCAAGTCAATCAAATGACAGCCACTACAGCCCTGGAAATTATTCCCACTCTTCCTCCCTTCTCCTCCACCACTCTGGCTATGCATTCCTATTGCTTCCCTTTAATGGGGAACTAATGGTTAGATGATACAACGAGTAGATTAAGTCAAGTAAATTCACTTTGGAAAAATGTAAGTACTTTCCCACTAGCTGAGATGGCTGGGCTGGTTCAGCAAGAGATCACCTGAGCACTGAATCACTGAAAGGAAGACAGGAGGAAATACAGAACAGGCAGGAGGAATAACTTTAATTACCTCCTCAAATCAGTAGGATATAAATCTTTTCTCTCTGAGGAATGTTTCTAACAACCACCAGCTACACTGATTAGAAGGTAGTTGCTGTTTGTACCGACATGTGCAGATTCCACCATGGGTCAGTCATGATGCCTGTGTAAAGAGGCTGTCAAAACAGTTTTCTCAAATCTTCCTTAGCAGTTAAGGTGTTCTCAACACCAGCCAACCCAAAACGGAAATCATATTTTCCATCTAAATAATAGCCTTGCAAAATGACATGCTACACACCAGAATCCCGACTTTCTCCCCTTTATGTGGGTGTTAAGTCTGCCCTCTTCAAAAGAATTCTCTTGAAAGCAAAGAATGGACAACAATCAAAGCTAAAGGTCCTTTATCTGTCAGCAGCCAAAAAGGCAATTATAAGGAGAAAATATTCAAAACATAGAAACACTGACAAGTCTAGGCTGGAAAGGCAGATGATCTGATCCAACCTCTTACTGAAAGCTGGGCCCTGGACTCAGCTCTGTCTTGAGTATTTCCAGTCAAGAGGATTCCTCCATTTCTCTGGGCAAGTAATGGCATTTTGCTGTCTTCACATTAAAGACTGTTTTTATTATATCTAGAGGCACTTACCCTTTTTCCTGTTGCCTCTTATGCTGTCACCATGTACTCTCATGAAGACTCCCTCCCTCCTCTCTGCAACTGCCTACTACTCTTAGAAAACTCTGAGTAGACACTCACCACCTGCCCAAGCCTTCTCTCCTCTTGGCTGTACAAATCCAACCTCTTTAAGTTGTCAAAGTTCTCCAACCCTCAAAGCATTCACCAGATCATATCCAGTTTTTCAGATCACATCCAAACTGGGGGGACCAAAACTGTACACAATATTTCAGGTATGTCCTAACAAGTGCTGCGTAGAATAATCCCACCCCTTGATCTGTTCATTACCCTCGTACTGATGCAGCCCAGGACACAAGTTTACCTTCATTGCTTCAAGGGCACACTGCTGACTCCTGTTGAGCTTCCCTTTCATCATGTCCACCAAGTTTATTCCAGCAGAGCTGCATCCCAGTCAGTCTGGCCCCAGCCTGTACTGCTGCTTGGGATTATTCTGTCCCTGCATGACTTTACATTTATCTTTGTTAAACCTCATGTGATTCTTGTTGGTCTAAACTTCCAAACTAAATACTATTAATAAACATTTAGCAGTTGTGCATCTTCCTGTTACAGACACCCAACCATGAGCTCCAGCCTGCTCCTGGAGATAATTCATCCTGTAGTGTTCAAGAACTTACAGTGAGGTAAACACTGATGAGTTCTAAGGACATTTAAGAGAAATCTCTTGATCAGCAGCCCTTACCCCTATGGAAGATTCCAACTTCCCAGACATCAGCTGGGAATAACAAATTGCTTAGATGAGCATATCTAGGAAATTCCTGAAGTTTGCAGGAAATAACTTCTTGTCACAGATACTCAGTGAGACAACTAATAAAGATGCCCTCCTAGACTTGCTATTTGTGAATAGAGAAGGACTCATGGGAGCATTGGTGCAGCCTCACCCGGAGTGCTGGCAACAGTTCTGGACGCCGCCACTTCAGAGGGGTGTGAAAGTCTTTGAATGTGTGCAGAGGAGGGCAACAAAGCTGGTGAAAGGGCTGGAAGGTGTGTCCTGTGAGGAGTGGCTAAGGGCTCTGGGTTTGTCCAGTTTGGAGAAAAGAGAGGATGAGGGGCGGCCCCCTTGCTCTCTGCAGCTCCCTGAGGAAGGGAAAGGGAGAGGGAGGTGCTGATTCCTTCTCCCAGGGATCCAGTGACAGGACAAGTAGAGATGGCTCAAAGCTGTGTCAGGGGACATCAGGAAGCATTTCTTTACCTAGAGTGTGGTCAGACACTGGAACAGGCTTCCTAGAGAGATGGTCAATACTTCAAGCCTGGCAGTGTTTAAGAGGCATTTGGACAATGCCCTTAATAACATGCTTTAGCTTCTGGTTAGCCCTGAAGCAGGTGGGGAATTGGGGTAGATGTAGGTCCCTTCCAACTGAAATTATTCTATTCTATTCTATTCTATTCTAATTTTCAGACACACACGAAAGGTTCAGATAACAGAAGTAATTCAGTACCTAATTCAGTTCTGCTGCTTATCATTACCTCTCATTCCCAGATACATCAGGGAGTAAAAATGTTTTTAACTCAGCCTTCTGTGAAATAATAACCTCTTGCCCCGTTTTTTTCCCTTTTGGTTGTAAAATCAAAGAGGGCATAAAACAACATTTGACAAACAGCACTTGATCAGGACAAGCATATGAATTTACATTTTACAGAAGTCATAAATAGATTTATGCGTGGGCCACATGATGTGGGCTGGGCAGGCAGTTGTTCCTGCTTTGTGAGGCAGAGATCAAGATTCCTTTGCTACGTGGGGAAAAACCCGGAATTTTCAGGGCAGTTTCTCTCATTGAAGTAAAGCAGACCAAACAGATACGACACAGGTAAGCACTCCCCCACTGCTCACTCCGCCCTCTTTCCTAATGAGTTTCCTGCTTTTGTGGGACAGACCGAGAAGAGCTGCAAAAGAGTAGGAGGTATGTGATCGTCTAGAAACTGCTTTGGATTCAGAACCTGGAAAACGGAGATTCTACTTTCCCACACAAAACTCATACAATGAGATCTTCCCATCAGTTGGTATCTTCCCATATTCACTAGTTTCTGACTTTTATTTTCCAAAGAAATCTTCATTGTTCTCCCTACCGAAAAACTCAGAAGAAGGAAGGGACAGTTTTAACTGGTGTTCTATTCTCGGGTCAGAACGGGAAGCAGCAGTGCACTTTTTTTCTTGTGATGAGGAGAGAAGTTAAAACATGACTGCTCGTACCTACCAAAACCTCTTTCTGGTAAGTAGAAAAAATGTGTTTCTTTTGTGTATATACACTTAACTATTTTTGCTGTAGTGAGGGGAAAGCACACAATGTAACATGGAGCTATAAAAAACTGTATTTGTTTGGAGATGCATATTCATAAAAAATATGCCCATTGTGTCATGCTTTTTCCTTCAAAGAGGTCTTCACCAAAACAGCCAGATAGATGTAGATTAGTATAACACATGCAAGACAGCTCCTTAATTATGGTGTTCTTGAATGCCACAGATCCCTGGTATTCATTCCATATTGCCTGCACACAGTGGCAACTGCTGTCTCTTTCACAGAAATGGGGTTTGGAATGGGGGTCAGGAAAGGCTCTCCTGTCTGAGAACAGAGCAAAAAAAACCACATCAGCAGAGAAAGAACTGAGGATACAGGCAAATACTCAAATAAATGCCTACATTTGACAAAAGCACACATACCCAGCTATATCCAGAACCTAAAGTTACATTACTGCTCTAGTGCTACACTGAAGTTAGATGCTCAATTTACCAGGGCAGACAGGCCCATTAAATAATGCTGCTTTTCTTCCGGGACCTGAATGAGTATTTGAATGTTCGTTATGCAAGGCACAAATGTCCTAGAATTAACCCTTAAAGTTATTCTGTGTCTTGCTTTTGCAGTAACCTCAATCTGCATCCCTGTTAAGCCAGAGCTTTTTAGATATGCCTGGTAATAAGTGCTGATGGTCTATTTCTGCATTTTATGTTTTGCAATTGTGTCCAAGTATTCCAGCTATTCAATATGCACGCACACAGGAAATTCTAGTATGTTTACATTGGTGTGCACAGATTTCCCAGGCTTATGATATACGTGCATGTACTCGAGCGTGTATGTTCTTACTTCAGTCACAATGCTTATAAATCTATTTAAATGCTCATGTTTCATGTTGAAAAAACTGTTCCATCTTCCACAGATGTCTGTCCCTTTAAGTGCCCATCTGTTCTCAAGTGCCTGCAACCACCATCCCTTCTGCCATGTGGTTAGAGACACGCTGGAAGAACATCCGCCAAACCTTGCTGCTTCTGTTCACTGCTGCTCTTCTCATCGGGGTCACCATGCTGGCCATTTCCTCTAACATCAACCCCGTAGGCTATTTCTTCCTCGGGGTAGGGGGAGTGTGCCTGGTCGGCTATTTGCTGAGTATGTTTGTCGAGTGTTACCTGAGGAATCAACACCAGCATGACGCAAATGAAATACCTCCAAACAGGCAAAGCCAAGCAGGGTAAGCAGCAACCTGGTTACTCCTCTTTCTCACCTTGCTCTTGGCCATTTTACACACCCTTTTGCAGCCCTTCCTCTAAGGCACCAAACGCAGACTCCGGTCCCAAAGACCAAAGTTCTTTTCGGGTGGTTTTCCCTCATTATTGACGTGGAGGTTGCAAATGTCAATGCCACACATGTCCTGTACCTTTTATGATATGATATATTTTCTTCCCCCTGGGAACTGATTTGCTAAAACTTGCCAATGTTAAACCAATCCAGGCCCATTTTATTTTTCTTTGAGTAATTGAGGCTTTCCAAACAATGAGTCAGACAAGGAAAAAGAAAAAATGCTGAAGCAATACCAAATCTTATTTGGGTTTAGCTCTATAAACCTTATATCTAGAGCAACTGTTTCTCGGCAAACTTTAAGAGAAACCTGCAACTGGGTGTGTTTTCACTCTTAAAATCCCAGCTTGGCAGTAATAAACCCCCTGATTTTTAGATGCTCTGAATATTTCCACTTCTTTTTGGCTTCATGTGCATTTGCAGGTTCTCAGCATTGCCCAATCTAACCCCAGTTTGCCTATTGTCCTTGAAGAGTTGGACTTTATTTGTAGCCTTGCTTCCTTGTATAATGCAGATAATCACTATCCACATGCATAAATGACTTGATATTCCTAAATACAGTGTTTATTTTTAGAAAGACCATATTAAAAAAGTCTATATTGGGCTTTGCTAGTTTGGGGGCATACTTGAAGAAAACTAGTATCTTTTTATTTAAAAATATGACCGGAAAAGAAAAATGTCTCTAAAGTAACATTTTTTCTTTGCAGATAATTCTTTTAAAGACAGAATAATTAGTCCTTGTTTAAACTAAATGAAAGTACTTAATTTTCTTCACTTCTTAAAAATGGATGAACATTGAGCTAATGTATTAAAAAAATTAGGTCCTGTTTTATTCCATGAGATAACTAGCAATTCTTAGTAATAAATTTTAACTGGTAGGAGGACACCAGGTTAAGCCTAGGACACTGAACTGAACAGTATGGGTAGCTTCACTTACTCTGGGGAGTGTGGGAAAATGGTCGGATGAGCTATTTGCTATACCAGTAAGAAAGATATTAAGTTGGCTGGAGAGGTGAGCTGGTTCAGAGGCAGAATATCCTACACAGCAATACCACATGAGATATCCTCAGTCCCATTTTTTGATTGTAGCATGGTCCCTACAGTCCATGATCTGTACTATAAACATAAACTAAGCAGTAAAATAACGAGTCTATCTGGCCTTGCTCTCTGGCACAGGGTGAACGCTGCCTACGAAGCGCCCACCTACGAGGAGGTGATGACCATGTCAGCTCCAGCAATATGGACAATTACATCCAACCCAGGCTCCGTGCCCTTGCCGCTGAGTGAGCCGCCCCCATACAATGTAGTTATTGAATCCTCTGCCCAACAGGAGATGATGGAGGAGGCTCTCCGGGGGCCACTGCCACCAGACACAATGCACACTCCTGAGACAGACACGGGCTCCAGGATGCAGCTGCAGCTGGTGCTGCCTCCAAGACTGCAGCGGTTTGTTTCGGACATCCATGAGGAGAAAGATATTGAAGACAGGTTCGAACCAGTGGAGCCACTCACTCCACCACCTGCTTATGAGATTGCCATCAGTGATGAGGTCTTTGAAGATGCTCACCAGCCCTCTGCATTAGGATTGATTTCACCTTCTATGCATACAGAACCAAACCCTCACTCCAATACAGGATGCTCCTAGAGGGCAGGTAAATGGCTGAGATTGCTTTGCCTGAAAATGCAAATGTTTGTTTCACCATTCTTTGAACCAGAGTTGAACTACAGACCCAGCTTCTGATGTTACTAGAATCTTTTTGCACGAAATATAAATCAATGCAATACCACACTGCTTTGTCCTGGCAGATACCTAAAACCTCTGTAAGGAAAGTTGTGTTATCTATGGCAGCATTCTCAAACTGGAGATGCACTTTTATGGGAGAGGAGAAGTAAATCATGAGAAGAGAAAAGGTTGCCAAAAGACCTCTGAAGAAGGACTGTAGGATGCAGCCAGAAGAATCTGCCTGAAAAAGGCGAGGAATAGAAACAACGCTAAGCAGGACCTGCCTGTGCATTGCAAACAGCAATATTGCTGAGTGCTGTGTGGTCATCAGCCACCCTGAAATCCCTACAGAGAGAACAAGCCTGCAGTCCTCGAGTTGCTGTTTTGCAGCAACACAAATTTATGGTCTAAGCTGTTTGTTACTGTCCCTCTGCCACACCTGCTCCACATCCTCAACTGTGCTACATGGGACTGTAACTGAGAGGAGAGTGGCTGACTGCATCTGGAAGCTGGTACCACCTGATACCTGTCACTTAGGGTTGAAAGGTTGATAGTATGCATTAAATGACTTTGGTTGTTCACGAAGATCTCATCCCACACAGCCAGTGGTGGACAAGAGGGAGATAAGCTTTCCCCCTGCAAGAGAGGCCAGCAATGGGATACATACACATGTAAGCATTCTCTGCCTGGACCACTAGCCTTCGTGGCTCTACAGCAGGGTGTATGTCTCTGCTGTACTACAGATGTACTCTAACACGAGACACTTTATTGTCATCATGGCAAGCACTTGCACAGAAAGGCCAAAGCTCCTCCAGTTCTCTGTGGGCTCTGGAAAGGTCCAGTGTGTCTGCCGAGGTCACAGCTGCAGCACAGAGCACCTGAGGACAACAGTCCCAAGGCACATTTGGCCTTCATCATGACGGTTCTAGGCTGTAGGCAGGTTCTAGCAGTCACTGATCAGTGATGCTGTGCCTTTTTAAAGGGTGAGCTAAACCGATCAGCTCTGCAGTGTCAAAGTGGTCTCCAGCATGAAAAGAGATGCATTTGCGTCTGGTGAATGTCCAAATTTAAAAATAAAAATCGTGGTCTGAGCCTCCTGTGAAGGAGAGCAGCAGTCATCACAGCCTTGCTCACATGACTGCATCTTTATTCATATGAGGAACCATCAAACCATAGGCTAGAAGCAAATAAATTATTTCTTATTGTTTGATTCTTTATAGTTCAAAGAAAAAAAAAGATCTTTTATGTTGTTTATAAATAAACAGGACTGCATTAAAAATTCCTGGTGGCATCATTAATTTTTCCTCCCAAAAGAAGCACTCCACAAAGCCATTATTTTGCTTACATTCTTCTTATTTGATAATCTTGGCTTAGAAAAAAGAGAGGAGTTCAATTTCTGAATCTACAGCTGAATTACTTTATTATCATTATTGGTGAGCAATTATGATACCTCTATCATGGAAGTATTATGAGAGACAAACTTGCTGATAAAGGCAACATGATTTCTTTAATGGCAATCACTACTTATATTTCCCTCCTGTGTCTGCGAACAGAAATGAAATAAAGGTCACCAAAAGGTATCACAGGTATGTGACGCAGGCATAGAACCTTTGAGTCTTACACTGGGCAACTCAGGACCTGTCTGAGTGCACCAAATTGCCAGGAGTCAGGAAGAAATTCAGGTGACCAGCACAAACTAAACACTAGCCAAAACAAAGGTCAAAAATGTCACCAGTTACGATCAGTACAATTTTGTCTTCAACATTTGTAAAGGTTGTCAAGCCTTTGGACTTGTGTTAAGCTTTAGCAAGTAGAATTCCTGTGCACCAGGGAGCAGCCATCTGAAGCTTTGTGTGACTTTTTGTAAGTTGTATGAGGAGCAGCTGAGGGAGCTGGGGTTGTTTAGCCTGGAGAAGGCTCAGGGGAGACCTTACTGCTCTCTACAACTCCCTGAAAGGAGATTATAGCCAGGTGGGGTTTGCTCTCTTCTCCCAGGCAACCAGCGACAGGACCAAAGGAATTGGCCTCAAGCTGTGCCAGGGGAGGTTCAGGCTGGGTTTCAGGAGGAATTTCTTCACAGAAGGGTTGTCAAGCATTGGAACGGGCTGCCCAGGGAGGTGGTGAAGTAACCCTCCCTGGAGGTGTTTAAGGAAAGACTGGACGTGGCACTCAGTGCTATGGTCTAAGTGACATGGTGGCGTCCGTAAGTTTGGACTTGGTGATCTCAGAGGTCTTTTCCAACTGATTTTTCCAATTGATTCTGTGATTCTGTAATGAGAGCTGTGAATCTGCTTTTGCTAGGATGCTCACTTGATTTTCCTTACGTATTTCCCTTCGTATTTCTCTGCACATTCCGTGTGCTCCCTCCCTCCCTCTTCATTACAGCACGTTATCGCTTCTGATGGCAGCCGATTTCCGCAGAAACCCATGTCAGCATAGGTAAAGAAACTAAACTAGGGAAGGAAAAAAAAAAAAAAAACCCAAACTCAGAGCCGGTACGTTTCCAAGGGAAGCGGCGCCTCCGCTAATCCTCCCGGCAGGCCCGACCACTGCCCCGGCTCCGCCCCGCCGCACCCCTGAGGGGCCGCGCCCCAGCCCGAGCGCGAGCGCGGGCAGGAAGAGGCGGGAAAGCGCTCCCGCTCCAGCGGCGGTCACGTGACGGCGGGAAGCGGTTTGAATGGCGGGGGCCGCCGGGAAAAGGCGGGACGGGCTTTCTTTCCGCCCGTCGTCAGGCGGCGGCCGCGGCCCGCGGGGTCGCGCCCGTTCCTCCCGAGCCAAAAGTCGGGAGGGGGCACGGCAGGGTCTTTGCCGCGGCGCTCGCCGCTGGTGTTCCCCGCTCCTCCCAGGATGCTGGCGGCGTGCGGCATGCAGCGGTGCCACCAGGAAGCGCTCAAGAAGAACCGGGTGATGCTGGCCAAGCAATTGGTGTTGAATGTGCTGGTGGAGCACATGGTGGAGAAGGATATCATCACCACGGAGATGGTGGAAATGATACAGGTACGCGGGTTGTCGCCTGCGCCGTGAGCTTTATTTCTGGCTGAGCTCGGTGTCGTTCCTTGCAGTGGCAGCATGGAATAAACTCACCTGTGTGCTACCTGCATATTTCAGTGTGATTGCATTCAGAGGACCTGCAGGAGTTTGGTAGCAGCGTGCAGGAGAACTGTAAGGTGCTTTTGTAGAAAAAAAAAGTGCATTTCCTCTAAGATTCCCTGCATTCTGGTGTGCAGGTGCCGCAGGCTGCGCTTTGCGGGTCGGGTGGTACCTTCCAGTCCTTTGTTGTCATTTTGTGCTTATCTTATTTTTTTTTCCACACATAGAAGCGGGAATAAGCTCTGTTTCCCCAAAAAATACTGTGAAAATAAGTAAATGAATATGTTATATACCACTTTGTTGTGGCACCCTCCATATAAAGAATTTGTGTTTCATATATGTTTTTGTAAATTGTGTGAAGTGCCTTGCAGG
Organism: Corvus cornix cornix; assembly: GCF_000738735.6. Classification (NCBI taxonomy): domain Eukaryota; kingdom Metazoa; phylum Chordata; class Aves; order Passeriformes; family Corvidae; genus Corvus; species Corvus cornix. The sequence continues at coordinate 28,647,448 of NC_046332.1, read as the reverse complement.
GTTCAAGGCTCACTGTCAGATAACAAATGCTATTTGTTTGTAGGCTTGTGTTGCTTACCTTGTGCAGTGGATTCTATGGAGAGAAGTCATGGGAAATAGCTTGGGATTTCTCCCAGAGGGATGGTAATGCACAGAACACTGTGCAGGATGGACATGCAGGTCTTCAAAGAAAGCAGACTGGAAAGGAAGTGGCTGAAGCTGCATGTCAAGTGCATCTCACAGCTCAAGTAAGGAACTGAGGGAGGTCTTCGTCCCCTAGCAAAGTTCATGGTCTCATGATAAGAATAGATGCTGAAAAATAGGATTATGAACTATCTTCTGAGCACGAGTGTAGGAAGTGTAAACCTGAGACTGATAAGGTTTTGATAGCAATGAATAAATAACTTCCTGATTAATTTTGAGTCATTGTCAAAGATAATGTGAATCACTTTGCATACTTTGACTCAGCAACAAAGGTAATATTAGATGCCTCATGGGGCCTGTCAAGGATATCAGTGCTGAATTGTGGGAGCTCCAGGCAGTCTCACCTGAAATAGCTCCAACCCCTAGTGGAAGAGAATAAAGATACAGTGAAACAGTGCAAGCCGGAGGCTGAATCAAGGACTTCTTGTACTGGTTTGGGCTGGAGTAGTTAATTTCTTCATAGCTGCTGGTGTGGGGGCTATATCTTGGATTTGTGCTGGAAACAGTCTTGTTAATGTAGAGGTGTTTTACTTATTGCTGAGCAGTGCTGACCCAGAGCCAAGGCCTTTTCCTCTCACCCCAGCCCACCAGCAATGCTGGAGGTGCACAAGAATGTGGGAGGGGACTTCCAAGACAGCTGACCCAAGGGATATCCCGCTCCATTTGGTGTCATGGTCAGCATGTAAAGCTAGGGGAAGAAGAAGGAAGGGGCAAACTGAGTGTCAGAGCATGGTGCTAATGATGCCAAGGTCTTGGGTTTGATCCCTGTATGGGCCATTCACTTAACAGTAAGACTCGATCCTTGTGGGTCCCTTTCCACTCAGAATATTCTGTGATTCTAAGTCACCATTGTGAGTGATGGAGCCCCACTGTCCTTGGAATGGCTGAACACCTGTCTGCCAACAGGAAGTGGATGAATTCTTTGTTTTGCTTTGGGTGTGTGGCTTTTGCTTTACCTATTAAACCACCTCTGTCTCAGCTTTTCTCACTTCTGTTCTTTGGATTCTCCCCACTATTCCACTTGGGGAGGAAGCAACTGAGCATCTGGTGCATAGCAGCCCACAAGGGTTAAGCAGCAGCATTGCTGAAGTGTGGATGGTGAGTAGGGGTGTTCTTTTGATGGCCTGCAGTTTGTCACTCAAGGGGGAACAGGGGGAAGGGAAGAAAAGGGGGGAAAAAAATCCTTTCAAACTTAAAGTAGTGCCAGAGAAAATACTCTTCTCGGCAAGATGCTGTTGTAGTTAAAAAGTATGAAACTGAGACCGAAGGGAAGAAGCCTAAAGGAATCTTCCCCTACAGATGTAATTGAGTAAAAGGGAATGCAACAATACTTAGTAATGGATTGTCAGTAAGACGAAAGGTGTTATGATGGATAAGTCAGGTAAAGAGTAATAACTTAGTGGAAAAATTATGCCTAATACAATAAACACTCATAACTAAGAGATTAAATGTGTATAAATAGCAGTAGCAGCCTGGGCAAGAGAACAGAGTGACTTGAACTACTGTTGCAGGGTATTGATCTGGAAATTGCAACAAAAATAGAAACATGGCAGAGGTAGAAGGAAAGCATTCACAGCTGGAACTGCAAAGTATGCATTGTACTAGAAGGATAGAAGTGAATGGAGCATTTACTGGATAGTCATAATGGTGCAATGGAGAAAAAGTAAAGTGCATTTAAAAAAATGACTTGTGTGGAAAACACTTTGTCTTATCTTTCATTTTCCTCGAGTAGGTCTGTGAATTTTTAATACTCTTCCTGTCTCTGGCAAATGTGAGCACAGGTCTCGGAAGTGCTGTTAAATAGCCTGTTACTGAAAATGTATTGTGATGCTGATCATCAGGTACCTTAATGGAAACAGGAGGAGCCAAATGCCATTGTCTGATGAAAGAGAATAGATTCTCCTGGATATAATAACTGACTGGTTCTATATATTTATGCTCCTGCTCCTCCAGTAAGTCAGGAAATCAAGATCTGGATAAATAGTTATGTTCTAAATCGTCTTTTCTTAAAAACACAACAGTTACACTGGTCCTGTTGGCTTGATTTGAGCTAAACAAAAGAAGAAAATGGTTCTGGAAGTAGAGCACTTAAATAAACTTCTGTAATCCAAGGGAAGTGTAATAAATCAAGGAGCTCAGGGAGATGAGGCATGACATTTTTTCCAAGTGTGAGATGTCAAACTAGTACTGAAACTTTACCATAAGTAAGAAAAATATGGGAGAGGGAGCATGTTGCAAGAAGAGCCACTGAAGACAAAGGTGGTTGAACTGGATGAGGAGCTCACAAGGAATATGAAGATAAGTAAAGGGGTTATAGATGTACCTTGGAGAGGAATTATTAAGTAGAAGCAGGTTCCTTTGATGTCTGAAATGTGGCAAGATAGTAGGATCTGACAGGATTGAATTTAAATTGGGTCATTCAGAAAGATACTAAACCGTGTGTGGTTTTTTTTCCACTGTATATACTTTCAATAAAGAGTAAAGAAAACAATTTTGTTTCCTTTGTAGTGAAAATGATGTTATAATTCTGTAGATGAAAACGCAGAAGAGGGGGGTTTCAAACACAGGGGAATGTTATGGTGGAAATAAAGTGGGACACGGGAAACAGCTGTTTTTAAGGCAAGCTTCAAAATCTACTTGCATAAATAGCTTCTTGTCAGAGCATCAGATGTTTTTCCAGAGCTCTGGGGTGGACTTCTAAAACTGCAAATATGGTAGCAAGAGCTTTCCTGCTTTTTAAACAGGTTGAATACTCTGTACTGTAATAAAAGACTGAGATTGTATAGATGCAGAGATTTAAATACCCTGTTGATCACTAGACAGAAATGAAGGGATCACTGGTTTTGACAAGTGACACAAATTTGATTAGGATGTTTGTCAATTATATATGCTTTTTCCACAGATTCTGCAGGTATGTTCAGGCTCAATAAGACTAATATGGAATTGGCAGGAATTCGGAGTTTATTTACAGCTAGTTTCTGTTATGCAGATTATCAAACCCATCTGTGAGGGGAAAGAAATAAATTAAGGATGTATTGGAAAATAAAATGAAAGAAATGTGTCCTATAAAAATTTTACTTCTGAATGTTTGCTGAACATTATTTAGTGTAACCTAAATGTGGTGTTGAAGAGGAAGTCATATCAGGAGGTAACAGCCCTTTGAGTATTTAAGGAAGCACTGAGGAAGAAGTCAGCCAAAAGCTGACTGCTGTACATACCAAGTGCAGAATATGAACATTATGGAAATTTCTTGACTTTTCAATAAAACTTAAGCTCACCTCAAGAAGCAGAGCCTGTGTTCGTAACTATCATTTATGGCTTAGAGTCATAGACTGTGAAGAAGATGAATGACCTTTAGCTTGTCTCAAAACAGCTGCAGGTCTGCTAGAAAGGAAAAAAAATTCATTAGATACTTTAGAAATCAAGTCTCAGTTACTTTATTAGTTACGATAAAACTTAACCAGCTCCATGTATTTGTATCTTGCTGTATTTTCGATGGACTAGTGCTGCAGTGTTACCAGGAGAAAGCCACCTTTATACTTCTGGGAATACACAACTAAGACATCATTATAGGAACTTTTAGTCAACAGTACTCTGAAAATTCAGGATCCTTTGGGAATAGGAAAAGGTACTTACACTGTTAAGGGAAAGAGGCCATTTATGAAAGAAAGTGGCTTGTTTACTGGAGCAAATCAAGGCCAATTTATAGAAAGAAGTTTGATAAATAAGGGAAAGGACAGAACACTGAAGTCAAGGAATACTGTTGATAAAAAAATAAAATGCTTTTAGTCAGTCATGAATGAATATAGATCTGAAACTGTAAATTTGTTCATAAACATTGGATCAACAAGATTTTGCAATATCCCCCAAACAATGTGTTGGGGCAAAACCAAACTCCTTTTAACACTGAGCTTGATAATTTTTATGAATGAAGCCAGATGATGTGATATCTTCTGTAGCAGAGGATTTACACATCTACCTCAAAGCTTCTTTTTTTTTTTTCTGATTTTCCTGTGATTGCTGTATTGTTAGGCCTTAATTCTGTAAAACTCGTCAGCTATTCTCAATTGTCCACCAAAAGGAGAGATCTCAAATCTAAGCAATAATTAAAAAAATATGGGATGAATGAAAAAAAACCAAAATTTATTTCTGATACCCAGTATTTTGGTATGCGATTCTTGGTGTGGTTTAGATTTCACAGGGAAGGGTATTATTGTATAAATTACATATTTTGTTGGCAAATATCCGTTGATATTCTCACAATTAGAGCTTCTTGGCAATGTTTTGCAAACACATGAATTTCATTTTTTGATGGTTACTTTTCCACATATACTAGCATATATTGCTTCATTGGTCTAAGTATTAGTCTGTATGTACGAAATACCATTCTGAAATTGACTGAGTATAGTAAGAATTTTACTTCATGTTTTTTGGAGAATTTGACTATCTGCATGAGGCCATAAATTATTGGATAGTAGTGGAAGTATGTTTTTGACTTTGTACACTCAGTGAGGAGAAGTACATACTATTGCAACGGTAACTGGAAGTAAAATTTTAGAGCAAATACGGTGTATTACTGTGTGTGGTCATGTATGAATTGTTGGTTTGTTGTGTTGTCATATACTCTTAGGCAAATAGGAACAGAGGAGTGTGAATGAAATCAACTAGGAAGAGTATAATAAAGGATCTAGCACAGCTAAGCGTAGTGGTGGAATGTTTTTCTGAAATTAAAAAAAAATAGTTGTGCAGGTGATTCATTGAAAGTTAATTATGTTGGGTGTTAACTTGAGTATGGATTTTGGTTTTTTTCCTCTGGGTTCAGGCCAAGTCTGGGAGCTTTGACCGAAATGTGGAATTCCTCAATTTGCTACCCAAGAGGGGTCCTAATGCGTTCTCAGCCTTCTGTGAAGCTCTGCGAGAAACCCAACAGCAGCATCTGGAGGCAATGATCCTGAAGACAATGTCCAACCTGAGCCATGAGATTGCAAGGGTACAACAGTTTTAAAAAAATAAGATGGATGGCTTGCATTTCAAATTGGGTTTGGGCACAAAAGGATCTTTATCAAATGGGAAAAACCCAATTGTTTACAAAGGATAGAATGGGTTTTTGTTGCAAGTTGAAACTTGCAGTAGCCTTAGTAAAAGCAGAGAGGGAGAAACTTGGGAAGAATAGAATTTTCATAAAGAATCACAAGATGGTAGAGTCTGGAAGGTACCTCTGGAGGTCATCTCTTCTAACTTCCCTGCTCAAGTATTACCTTCAGTAGGCTTCCAGGGTCACATCCAGGCAGTTTCTGAATATCTGCAAGGATGGAGACTGCAACTTCTCTGGGCAACCTCTTCCAGTGCTCCGGCACCCTCACAATAAAAAAGCATTTCCTGATGTTCAGAGGGCGCCTCCTGTGTCTCTGTCCCCATGGCCTCTGGGTCTGTCACTGGGCACCACTGAAAAGAGCCTGGCTCTGTCCTCTTTGCACCCTTTCTCCAGGCGCTCATATGATAAGTTCCCCATGAGGGGGGAACTCCTCCCTTCATCTCTTTTGCTGGCATTGCTCCTCCTAATGCAGCCCAGGGTACCATTTGCTTTTGTGCCAGGGATACATTGCTGGCTCCTGTTTGACTTGGCAACACCAACTCCTTTTCTGCCAAGCCACTTCCCAGCTGGGTGGCCCCCAGGATGTATTGGTACTTTGGAGTGATCCTCCCCAGGCACAGGACTTTGCATTTCTTTTTGTTGAACTGTACAAGGTTCCTGTAATGTTCTTGCATCCAGCGTGTTCTTAACGGGTGTGTAATCAATAATCCAAAACCTGAAAAGAGTGTATTTTTTCTCTGAATTTTTTTGGTTTAATATTCAGTGGTTGTCTGAGTAGACTCTTAATGAAACAAATACTTTTATTTTTCTTTTGTTATTTTTTTTCACCTTTTCACTATATGTAGTTGTTAGTGTTGTACTAAAGGAAGAATGTTGCAAAGGTTCTTAGTGCATTGGCAAGGATGGAAACTCTCAGTAAACATATTTTATGCAAAGGAAGGGAGAACAAATACTTTTGAACAGATGTTCCTGTATTAAAATGTAAAATTTATTAGCCTACGCTTTTAATTTTTTGTTTTCGATTTTGCTGTATTATACAAACTATGAAATCTTGACAGCAAACAAAAATATAGGAATCACCAGACAAATCAAGTTTTTGGTAAAACCAAGGAGGCTAGGATGACCCCAGTGTAAAGATTCTAAACTGAGGGTTTGGGTAGAAGAAGAGATGAGCAAAGAAGGGGTTTTGCATTGTGAGAAAGTGCTGCTGCTGTCTTGTCATGATGTTTATTTTGGATGTGAACCATAATCTTATATTTCAACCATTTTTATGTGTATATAAATGCATGTATCTTTTCCTTCATGATACCTTCAGCTTTGTACTACAGAGAAAAAACATAGCTATTCTCTGCTACTCCTTTTCATGGATTTATTGATGTCTTGTAGCTTGAGCACTGTCACGAGTCAGATCTTCCATACCCTGCCAGTGAGTCCTGTAATTCAAAGAGACCCCGTTGGCTTGGTGAGTTGCACATGATTTCCTACCTGGTTGGCTCCTTTCAATTTCTTGATGCCCTGTTACTTCAATTCTAGAAATAAGCTTGCCACCACTTTGCTCATCCCAGGCATACAAACCTGACAGTAAACTGACTATATTATGATCAAAGAGGGTAATTTATAGCATATGGGAAGAGACAACCAAAACAGTTTCTTGTCAGCTTCGTTTATTCTTATGGGACACTTTGTTGCTTAAAACAGTACATGTCAGTAAAATCCTACATTTTGCAAAGATTTTCTGTAAGATTTGCAATAGAATTTCATTGAGCTACAACTCTGATAAGATACTCACTTTAGGCGGCATTCCTTAACTTAGACTTCCTTCTTAAAAGATTAGTTTAAAGCCTTATATGTGTTATGTGGGTCCAACTTGGTTTTCTGTAGCTTCTGTTAGGTGCAGCAAATCAGCTTTTCATTAGCATGCATTTGTGACTTAGACCAGGGGACTGGTCTAATAACGAGTTGTTGGAATGAATCTCCTTGGTACTTTCTATGTTGCCTCTGGTAATGCCTGGAGTACTTTTTCCACAGGTTTATCTGTATGCTGGTTACTAGGAGCTCTCTCTGGTGTTAAAGAACAAGTGTCTAATTTTTGTAAACTTTTTATTTATTTGCAAGGGTTTTAGGTTGGGTTGTTTTTATTTTTTTAGAGCATATGTTCCTCCAACCAGGAGAGCCATGCCTCAAAAGGCTGAAAGAGGATTTTAGAAGAGATCGTGAATGTCATTAGCTCAGTTCCTTCGGTACAGAGGAGTGAGTGTTTGTCTGCAAATGGCAAATAGTTGATTATCGTTCCCCTCATCTGCTGTTACCCAGAGGAAAGTGTTCAGAAGCAGATAAAAAAAGAAGAGGGCTTTGCACTTCGTGAAAGTTAGAATTGTCTCGTTTGATCACTTATGCATGTGTTCAGCATGGGAGGCCTTTTATGAAAGGAAAGAATTATTCTGTTTGAAATTTTTTAGCAGCATTTTGTCAGCCAAACTCTGGAAGTAAGAACATACTGTGCAAAACAGCAGAAAGCACAAGGATCTAATATTAGTTGAGAATTCTGTTTTCATACTCTAGACTAGGCCTTAGATAAGGATAACCCACATACAAGCAAAAATAAAAGCTGCCAGTTAAAATAAAATAAATAAGTATACCTTTACAGTAGTTTTTTTTCTCTTCTGTGTTTCATTTTGTGTCAGTAGTCCCTGATCAAACAAAATTTTTAGAGGTATGAAATATGCATAAGATAATATAGTTCAGAATTTGCAAGTTACTACCTTAATGCAGAGTCTGGAATTTTTTATTATTATTGATGTATTCGGTTTTGCACAGAACCAATGGAACATTCTTTGGATAACGGAGATGGTCCCTCAATTCCTCCAGTGAAGTATTGCACTCCTGAATTTTATCACAATCATCAGCACTTGGTAAGTTGTTGGCAGAGAAAGTGTTAAGATGTGAGAGATGTGAGATGTTTGGATCTATCAGCTAAACGTGTGCCACTTAAAATTGAGTTGAAAGGCTTAATTGGAATGCAGATCAGGGTTGTGCTATTTGTGTAACTGAAAGGTGTTACCAGTCGTGCTCTATTTGATGTGGTTCTCATTTACAAGTGTCAAGAAATCCTGAGAAGTTCTGTAACTGTACAAATCTCTGCCTGTGTTTCTTTGATCATGAATAGCTTTGTGAAATGACTTCTGTTTTATTGCTCTCTGTGAGCTGTCAGTATTATTGCCTCAAATTTATTTGACTGTGTCCTCATCTTCTGTAAGATGACAAACCCTGTAAATGACTGTAAGATAGTAGAACTGTGTTTTCAACTCATAAGTTGGGCTAATTGCCATCTCTACCCAAGAGTCCTTAGGCTTAAGAACCTGGTCAGGATTCTAGGCTGGGTAGAGCAATGTGAATTTCTAATCTTCTGCTGCAGTGCTTGAAGTAATGTGTGTAATCTGATTACTTTTTGCTTATTCTGTCTGTAAGGCGTAGATTGTGGTGGGGTAGGCTTAAGGAAAAGTTAAGTTTGTGTTGTGGGGTAAACACTTCATTAGGGTTACACAATGTCAGAGGCTCTGTGTATAGCAAAACAGAGTTTTTGTTTGTGTGTTGGTTTTTGTTTGGGTAGGGTTTGCATTTTTGGGGGTTTTTTTGTTGTTGTTGTGGGTTTTTTTGAAACTGTCTGTTGGGGTGACCTGATTAATTAGCAGTGCCAGTGTGAGCTTGACTAGGCTCCTTTTGCATCTGTGCATGGATACACCTTATTTGATATTGTCCTTTGGTATTAAATTTTACTTCCAATTTACAGGAGTGTTAGTAAGTGAATTACTATTGATTTGTTGTTGTTAGAGTGGTAGGGACAGAGAGGGAACTTAATTTGAAGACACCCCTCTTAAATTAGTTCTTTTCCTGTTAACCTTTTTTGCCAGTTGCACAATTTTAAAGATCAATGACTGACAGTCGCCTGCTGTTACAATTACACTCACTGCTATTTTACATCTGTCTGCTCCCAACAGCAACTAAGAAATGTTAGCTAAATTTTACGTGGTGTTGTCCTTTGATGGAGGTGACCCAGATATATGGGGCCCTGCTGGGGTGAGGGTGGGAAAGGGAAAAAATTTAGCGATACCTAATTCACAGTTTGAAATGGATAAGCTGTGTTTCTTTTAAAATGAAGAATAAGGCAAGCCAGTCTAACCTATTAGTAATAGTACTGTAGGATTGTCAGTTGTGGGGGCTGGCAAGCACAGGAGTATCAAGTTGGTGTGGAATGACTGCTGTCCTGTTCTAACACGCCATTATTTCCTTGTGTAGTCTAAATTTACCCATATTTAATCTACTTTTCAGGCATACAAGCTGACATCAGAGCCCCGAGGCTTAGCACTTATCCTCAGCAATGTCCGTTTCAGCAGCGAGAAGGACCTGGAATATCGCGCAGGGGGAGATGTGGACTGTGCCTCCCTGGAGATGCTTTTCAAGCAGCTCGGCTATCGAGTCACTGTTCTTCGTGATCAAACTGCACAGGTAAGGGGGTGATCCCAGTATTTCACAACTGGTGTGGATGAGAGTTTGTTTCATAATTGTCTTAAGAGGTTCCCTTTGGTATGTAGCTAAGCTTTGAAGATGTGAATTATCGCTTAGGAATGGGATGATGTCTCCTCTCCTACTGATCAACGTGAGAAAGCTTGGAAGGCTGAGCTCTTCCAATGGAAAGTAGTATCACAAAGGACTAGAAGAGGTACTACTCTAGTTGGACTCTAGTGCAAGGGTCAAGAATTTTGAGACCACTCTTGGCATGTGTGTTGAAAACACAAATGAATAAAGTCTCCAGTTAACACTGGAAAAGTCTATCTAGAGTAATATTCTCCTAAAAGTTAAACTTTGCAAATATTTGATGTAGTCTTTGCAATTATGATGTTTTCATGTCCTATGAAAACATCCTGTGATGAAGTCAGTTGCCAGTACGTAATTATCAGTCTTCCACTATTTGTGCAGTTCAGTTCTACTCTTCCAGTCTTTGCTAAAAACAGTGGTTGTGCTTCACTTAGGAAAATTGGTTGTGTTCCATGACTAACTTAATCAAGCCACTCTCCATAGGAATGCAGTTGCTGCCTTCTCCAGCACCATTTGATCTTAGTCTTTTTAAATCCCTATGAATCTAAGTGATACAGGACCTGTTAAAGAGTCTTTTATTCAAGAACAGAGCTTTTGCAACATTGATATAAAACTTTTGCATCTGCCATGTTGTCAGAGTTCCTAAAGTTTTCCAGTTTAAATTTTTAATTGACCACTAGTGTCTGAATGCCTCAAGTCCCAGAGTATGTATCTGTTAAGTTGCTCAAATATCCCAGCCAGACTCCAGTGTCAGTGTAAAACCTCTTCAAAATATCACTTGGTTTCCCCTGCTGGCTTAAGTGATTCCTGCTTCACAGTGTTATACTTCAGACTGAATGCTGCATAAAAGAACAAGAATACTTTGCCTTTTTTTTTCCAGAACACATCTTTTCTATGTACATTTGATGTATGTAGGGGTTTTCTTTATAACAGGAGGGCCATTTGTGTTTTTCCTAGAATATTGATTCACTTTCCCTGTGGAAGTCTAGAAAGCATTGAACTTTTTTTTTTTTTTTTTCCCCCCCCGGTTTAGGAGATGCAGAATGCATTGGAGAGATTCTCCAAGCTGCGAGATCATCAAGATGTGGATTCTTGCATTATAGCTCTGCTTTCCCATGGTGTGGAGGGTGGAGTTTATGGCAGTGATGGCAAACTACTAGAGGTATATTGCTGAGTCCTGACCTGTTGTTTCAGGTTATCTCTAGGAAAGTAACAGTGTTCAAAAAAAAAAAAAAAGTGATGGAAGGCTGAGGATTCACGTTTTTTAAAATTAAAAAAAATAAGGGCTGGAGGGAAGAAAAGGGCAAGGCGCTGTCTGTGAGAGGTCTGGAAGATGAAAAATGGCAAGTAGGGGAAGTTATCTCTCTGTATAGATACTAGGTGTAGAGTGCATGCACCCAAGCAAGTAGGAACCTGGGGAGAGGATGGAGAAAGGGATGTGTTTGTCACACACTGAGTTTGCAGATAAAGGAGAAAATACCAAGACTGGTGGGATAATAACCAAAATACAGGGAAGCAAGGTGAGACTGGGTTTGGCTTACAGAAGGCTACAATAAAGAAATTTCTCTTCTTTCTTCTCTCAGTTGCAGGAGGCTTTCCGGCTCTTTGATAATGCAAACTGCCCAAATCTCCAGAATAAGCCCAAAATGTTCTTTATTCAGGCCTGCCGGGGAGGTGAGTGCCCGAACTCTAAAAGCCATGTACTTGGCATGCCATTAAGGCTCATTTTGCACACATGCACACCCTCACATTCAACTTGCTGTCAACTCTCCTCTTTGCTTCTCTCAGGTGTAAGTGGGACCCATATTCACCTCCCTCTGCCCTGCTGCTGCCACTGCATCTGTTGCTCTGTAAGTGTCTTTAGCTCTGCATGAGGTGTGTGCATTGACTTGCAGACCCCAGAGCACCTTAGTGACATCAAGCTCCGTCATATCCCACTCATACCTGGGGGCTTCCTCGTGCTGTGCCTGCAGTAGGGGGAGTGGGGCACATGGTGCACAAATTGCAGCACAGCATGGAGCAGTGCACTAGCACTGGAGTCTTGCTGAGGTCCTGTCTTTCTCTTGGTCCTCGATGTGTTGTGTCTCTTGTGGTTGTCTCTTGAGCTCTCTGAGTTGGTTCCAATTATTTTTCGGGTTTTGTCTTTTTCCTTTACCTTAGCCTGTTTTCAACCTCAAAATGACCTTTCCTTGCACCCTTTTCCACATGCTGTTGTTGAATTCTTACATGCTGTTGTACAGAACTCTTTTCATGATTCTTACAGCCTTGTTCTTTTTCTGTGCTTTATGTACTTTTTTTTTTTCAACTCTGCTATTCCTTTTCCTTCCTTTTGTAACTAAACAAACACATTTGTAACTAACTACCTTTCAGATGTGCTAATGACCACATTTTTCCCTCAAGTGTTTGGACTCTGTGAAATTGCTGATATTCCAAAGTGAAGCTGTCTTATAGTTTCATTTTTCCCTTGTGATGGAGAAGTTTTTCTAGTGTGTATGCTTTCCCCCCTGCTTTTCCCTTGTTCCTCGCAGTTGTCTCCCTTCTTTCTCAGTTTTAGCAAGCTTTATAGTTTGTCCTCTAGAGGCTCTTGTTTAATCCCAGTTCAGGGAAAAGCCCAAAGTCTACATGAAGTATTTCGGCGATCAGAAATACTTGGTCCTTCTAAGCATTTGGGAACACTGTAACATGCATGCTTACAATATGAATTGAATCTGATTGCTTTCCTTATGTGAATGAACATTTAGACACTCTTGAACAAACATGAGCGTGCAAACTCAGTGCAGAAATAAGTGTAATAAGCCAGAATTGTCAGCTGACCTCATTAGGTAATTAGGTTTATTTGACTGTAGTGTTACCATAATGAGTGTGTTAAGACTAAAGAATCAAGCTTGGCCTTTGTATTCCCCAAAAAGTTGCAGTTAAGGAAGAGTGGTAAAGCTTGCTATGCATGATGCTTTAGAACTAGGATATTGCAATAGACAAAGGATTGAGGTACTTTAAAAACTGAAAGGAAAATCTCAGTTAAAAAAAAAAATCAAACAAGGCAAAACTCTGCGTTGTCTAACCTCTTTTAACCTTGATTAATAGTTGGAGGGGAGAGCCAGTTACAGAGTAATTGAACTGTCAACAAAAATGTGTATTCTTTAAACAGTATTCAAAAGACTGTATTGTCACCATTGAAATAGTAGTCAATCTATCTGTGCCATGCAAATTAGCTGGAACTAGTTGAAACAAGATGAGAAATGCATAAATTATTCTTCTTTCCTAACCTTACATAGTAGGCATGCTCTATCTTCTATTAATGACACATTTTAAAAATGTAGATAAAGAAATGTTGGTACAGTCTTAATTTCCAGAGAACTTTTGGCAGGAGTCTACTAAGGAAGTGAAGTAGTCCACCTACAGTCATGGATCAAAAACCTGTGGCAACAGAAAACAATGAGAAAAGTTTCAGCGTGGCATGAAATGATACTTTAAACACAGATATTAAGCAGCTTCAATGTAGTAGATCCAAAAGAGTGAAAAACTGGGCTAAGTAATGACAAATGGCTAGTTAGCAGTTGTTTAAATCAATTGGCAAAACAGCTATCGGGGAGCTTCAATACAATTGAAACAGACTAGCTCAATCGCTGGCAGTGTTTCTATAAATTAGGAGTATGTTAGTAGTTAAGTATGCAAAGGGTTAGTGCTTTACACATTTTAGTTAAGTGGATTGGAGTGGTGTTTGAAGACAAATGTATGAGGAAGATGTGTAATTCTGAAGCTTTAATCAAAATAGTTTTGACTTTATACATAATGGGGTGATGACAGTGTGAATAATAGAGCTTGACAGTAAAATTACCTGAGTCTTTTCTGAAATAAAGTGCACAGTGAACAGTACACTAAATTTTTTAAAACATAGAGAACTGGAAGGATTAAAGGATAAAAGACGTGAAAAAAGTGTGGTTAAAAATGAAAAAAATTTGCATTGCTACCTTAAAGAGATGAGAAAGGAACTTAATGGAAGCTATCAGGAAATTTTGAGCTATGGAGACTTTAATTCTAGGCTGTTTCAGACAATCACACCCCTCCAAGTGCTGTTGTCTTTTTGGAGGAAAAGAGCAATGTTGCTGACTTATGAACTGACCACTTTCTGAGCATAATTATGAGATGCCATCTGTGCCACTGCCTGTTAAAGGGTTAGAAATCCAAATGTATTATTAGGGCATGAGCTAGCAACAAAAATTGAGAAACATCTTAAGAGGAAGGTCTCTGAAGTGGACACTTAAGCATCCTAACACTAGACTCTGATTGTGCTGTTAGGAAGTAAGGAGAAAAATAGATTCTCATCTTAGAGCAAAAGAAAACAAAAAGGCAAAATTATATGAAAAAAATCTATAAAATGTAATTTGAATTTTCTTGCAACACAGCTGGACTATCAAAGTTACCACCACTAAGCAATTAGTCGAGATTATAATGGAAACTCTGCATCATGTAGAAAACCAATTGAGAATATTAACACTTGCGTAATACATACTAATGAATCCTGGAGAGGGCATTAAATGCTCTTCAGGTTTTAAACTAATCTCCATGGACTAAAGTTCTCTCTCATGTTTGGGGTCAGATTATTTTGCATTTTTCTGCTGTACAATTTATGCTTTTAATTGAAACAAGCAGTATTGTAATCAGGTTTTAGAACTAGATGAGATAGTTGGTCCATGTTTTCTAGTTGTCTTGGACATAGACCTTAGCAACCAAAATTACAGCCCTTGTTTGAGTTCTGTGGTAAATAGATAGTTATCATTGCAAAGTGCTCTAGACATTTCTGGATATTTCTAAGGTAGTTATGAGTGGAAAATAAAAACTTCATGGCTAGGCATCAAATCCTTCCATGAATGGTGGAGAACTACCAGAAACTTCCCTGCTTTCGTGGTTATCCCACGGTCTGCACAGGAAGGGGTGGGAGCAGAAATCAGCATGCAAACCAAGTCAAGTTAGGTTAAGCAGGTGGAGCAGTTGTTGGTATCTGCGTTAGTTTGTGCAGAAGAACTTTCAGATGAGTTTAAAACAGCTGAAAAAGTGTAAAGTTAGTGCAAAAACTTTCTGCTTGATGGTAGTTGTGGCGTCACTGACCAGAGCCCAAAACTAAGTGTAGGAACCCAGAGTGCTAGAATATTTCTCTGCCTGTTTTTAAGGGTTCTTACCCCCCTGAACAACACTGTTTTAACCTCCAACCTTGGAAAAAATTACCAACAGTCAGACAAGAACTAGAAAATACAGTGGTGTGAATTAGGTGATAGACTACTATGTAAGATTGTCACAGGGTGAAAAATTTAGCAGTTTTAGGTTTCTCTTTGTAGTAAATAGATAAGAGTAAAAAATATCAACATGGAGGATTGTTGTTGTTCTCTGGACCTTCTTCTCCTTCTTCTACTGCTCCATATTCTGCAGTAAAAGTGGTTTGGGATGATTGGATAGAGAATTCCGCAATTCCTAGTTGTGTTTCTGAATAATTGGTAGGAAAGTGAAAATAATGTACGTTTTTAGTAACTGTTGGTTAAAATCTCTTTAAAAGGCCATGTAAATCTTGGTAATTGGTCTCACTCCTACTTTTCCTCCTTCTATTCTGTACCTGGGTCATGCTAGTGGCTCTGTTCCTCTGATAAGACTCTGGAAGCATTGAAACTAAAAGAGACGTCTCAGTTTATCTCTCAAACTCCTTGCAAGGACTTTCAGCAAATTCTCTCCCATCAGGAGAGACTTGATTTATGGCACAGTAAAGTGTCAACTAAGGAAGTACAGGAAAGCTAAATCCAGTAATTCAGGATAATTTCTTCTCCTCTTCTCCCTCTCCTTGTTTATTGCCACCCCAGATGAGTTGGACCGAGGAGTGGACCAAAGAGATGGCAAAGGATGGTCAGATTCCCCTGGCTGTGAGGAGAGTGATGCGAACAAGGAAGAAAGTCTGAAGCTGCGTCTGCCAACATGCTCGGATATGATCTGTGGATACGCTTGTCTGAAAGGTACTGGGCCCTAATTGTTTGGGCATAAGGAGGTTTTATGTGTCTGTGTCCCCCAAAAGTGTTCATGGTAGTCTCTCTCTCCAGGCACTGCGGCCATGCGAAACACTAAGCGCGGGTCCTGGTACATCGAGGCTCTCACCTCGGTGTTTGCCGAGGACTCCCGACACACTCACGTGGCTGACATGCTGGTGAAGGTAAAGCACAAGTGCATTTACTCTCCCACTTCTACTTGGTTTTTGAAGGGCCTTCCATTGCTTCAAAGTACTAGGATTAATCTAGTCCTATTAAAGCACTTGTTCTTGCCTTGTTTGTAGCAAAATTATAATTTTCCCCATTCTTATTTATTTATATACAGTTGCATAGCAGTTTAACCCAAGTAAAGATGCTGTTTCTTTGACTCCTTCTGTTTCATTTGTGCAGTCACATGGTGAACTTGCAAGAAGAGTTAATATTGCTCGCTAAGAATCACTTTTCTTCTATAGAAATAGCTTTTTTTTCAGGTGAATTCATTCCCTGAACATTCACACCACACAGCTGCAAAAGCACCAGTAGTCATATAAGGTAAAGATTGAGAAAATGGAGGAAGGAGTGAAAAACGTGGTGTGACCACGGCAGCTTGAGCTGCTGTGGAACTGCAGCCTAGTTCTTGATCCTTCTTATAGTTAGGGGACTACTTAATGCATTAAATAGAATAATCTGTGAGTACAGAAAGAAATTACATTTTTCTTCCTTCTGTCCTTCTAATCCTTCCAGTTATTTTAATTGTTTTTTTTAATCTCACATCTAGGTGAATAGGCAAATCAAGCAACGAGAAGGTTATGCCCCAGGCACAGAATTTCACCGCTGCAAGGAAATGTCAGAATATTGTAGCACGCTCTGTCGGGACCTTTACCTGTTTCCTGGCTATCTACCAGGAAAATAACCTTGCCAGCTCTGTTTGAAGAGAGATACTGCCAAAGCTGAACTTTGACTGTGGATATCTGTTTTCACTCTCATGAGCTGTGACATCAGATGTGCAAGCAAGGAATGCCAGTCTAATTCTTTATGTCTTTTTCTAAAATAAACTGGCAACTCTCCTTGTAATCTGACTCAGTTCAGGGTTTAAAATTCTAATATCCCAATTAACTCTGTATGTATAGAAATTGATGGAAAGAGGATCAGCATCGGAACTGGAAAGACATGGGAACATCCTTTGGAAGGAGACATAAGGACATTTGTAAACAAAGTGAATGTGAAAATGGAAATGGACTACTTGTACAATTTCTAAGTTAAGCCTTTCTGAAAGGAAAATCATTCAAAAGATGCTACTTATCTTATGCTTGTACTTTTAAAATTTTAAATACTTTCTGCATGGCTCTTCATACAGGACAGTCGACTCCTGTGCACATTAGAAAAGGGCTCCCTTGTGAAGGAGAATCCCCTCTTCTCTAAAATGGAATGTTATTGTTCTCAGTACTCAACACCTTCCATTTTGATCACTTAAAAGTCTATTTTTCTACATTGCTTCTATAGCCAAGTTACCAAGAGAACTACAAGACATCCCAGATTATCAGCAAAACATATAGAGACCCAGACAAATATGCCTGCATAAACTGCCCCAGAAATAGTTTTGAATCTAGAAACTCTAGATTAACTCCCCTTAGTCCCAAGAGCGAGCAACTGCATGGAATATTCCTTTTGAGGAATTCGTTTGCTGTAGTACTTATATGTCACAATAGACATTCAGTCTATTCAGTCCACCAACTTCTCAGGAGTTTATAAATTGCACTGTACAACTGAAGCCCTGAAACTCTATGGCCTTGTACAAAAGAATCTTCTGTCTTTTTAATTAACAAAAATATTCAAGGCAGCTCTTTACAGTCTAAGCATGGTGCTTGGATTATTTATCACTGCAGTGTTTTTCCCTTTTAAATGAGAGGGAAGAGTTTTACATTATTAACTTGTTCTGTGAGTTTTCTTTCCTTAGCCATGATAATTTAAAAGCATAATCAATCACTTCTTTTGGAAATTTCCTGCACAGTCTCTTCGTGCTGTAATTTGTGTCTTGCTGTGTCCCAACTGCAGTTACTCCCACTTGATGTGACATGGGAGATGGGCATTGTTCTCTTTTTGTGGTAGAGCCTAAATCCTGAGATACTGGATTACATATGGACTACAGGCTGCTCACTTCAGTCTCCATCTTCTCCATTTTGTAGCATTAAGTTAGCATAGTTCCTGGCTTTTTTTTAATGTAAGTAGGCTCTTAAAATACATTTTTCAGGACAGAATTATGTATAGGAAGCACAAAGGGATATGGAGGGAGGCTGGAAAACTAGGCATGTGCTCTTTATATTATTCTGCCTAGAAAATGAAGGCTGTGTTTCTTCCAGCTGACAAAGGTGCAGCATTAACATGTATCTTGCATTTATCCTACACACAATGTGATGAGCAGAACAAGAATCATACTTGCCAATTGGTGCCTTACTCTGAAGTCTAATATACCAGTCTGGGGGCTCCTGTACCTCCCTGGAGTATAAACACTGTCTTCCTGAGTGCTCCCTCTATGAAATGGTGCAATAGTTTACAGATAGGTTTATTGATGAAGCAGTCCATTGTGATGGATTAAATTTCTGTAGGATTGCATCAAGTTGCATGATCACTGCCACTTTTGTATATCTTTTTGTATACTTGTATTTGACTGCCTTGAGGTGTCAAAATAAAGAATTTTTGTTTGATTAATAGGTGAAGTGTCTTCCATTTGGAGAGTTAGACCTTTGCAGAAATGGAGGTTCTATATAAAGAGAATTTTGTGTAATTTCTTGAGGTAGCACATCCCAGAGGGGCTTTTGAACTCTCAGGCAGAAGCCTGCTACTTATAGCTGCAACCACTATGAGCTGCTTGTAAATTTTGATAACACCTGGGCCAAACAAAGACTGATAAATTAATAAAGAGATAAGAGACAGAACCATCAAGTGGGAGGCTGATGTTGTGCTTCAGCACATGAAATATTTACATTAGGAAAATTTTGGGCTTGGTGTTTTTGATAGAAAAGTGGATGTCAAAATGAAGGGTTTCTGGAAAAAAGGAGTCTTGGAAGGAAGAAGAAAGTGAAAATACCAGCTGTCAGAAAGATTCTGGAAGTGGAGGAAGGTCCAGGGGCTCAGAGAGCTGCATGGGAAAAAATGCCAGGGAATGCTTGGAGGCTTGATGCATAATGCCCAAGACTTGTAACTGGGAGCAGCTGTACACCATAGAACCAACAGAACTTTCTGTTCCACCTTCACAAATGAGCCATGATTTTACTGCTGGGCAGGGAAGCTGAGATCAAAGCAATGCACCTGGGAGAAAGTGAGTTAGTGTGAAATAAGAAGGTAAAAGCTGTGTTCTTGTTAGTTGTCAAAATAATCCCCAGTATCCAGATCCACTAGAGGTTGCCCTTTACCCTGTTTCATCCGTGACACCTTGAAGAGTTGTTTCCTGTCTTCTGAGATCTCTTTTTAGTGAAAGAGTATATTGGTTTATTAAAAATGCCAAATTCTGATACAGGAAATTTAGTACTGATATTAGCACTGGAATTACCAACATCTACCTGTGCAGAAAATGATTCTAGTAGTCCAGAAGATGAAGTCAACAAGATGTTTGTATTTTCCTAGGTAAGTTTTGAGCTACTAGCATAGTTTAAAGAATTACTTTTAATAGCTGGGATAGCAGGGCAATGTTAACTAGTTCACATTTTGTCATTTTGTCTTGAAACCAGAAGAATAAGATCAAAGGTTTTGTTTGAGATGGGGAGTGAAAACAGTGAACCCAATGTAGACGAGATATTTTAAAAATCTCGAGTTGCATGAGAATCGTTAACAAAACGATTCAGTAAATTAATACAATTTTAATTCTAAAGTGATTTTTTTCCCCTATTTATAATTATTAAAATTAATACATAGTCAAAGGGTTTGATTCTGTAAAAATAGTCATTGGTCCCCTTAAAAATTAGGATGTACAGAATGGTACTGAAAGAGAGTATATGCCTCCAAAACATCAAAAAGTTTGGCTAAACATCTATAAAACATCTTTAAAAATTTATGCCAAGCTGAGACTCTTAACATGCACTGTACCTGTGTTGTATAATTTGCTCTCACCCTTCCCTTCAGGGTATGAGAATTCTTCACTACATCACAACACTAAATTATTAAGTTAGGAGAAGGAAATGCAGGAAGATACTGTTATGTAATAGATTATGTCATCAGTGTATGCATACAGAGAACAGTTTCTTTAAAAGGAAGGGAATGAAATGGAAATCTCCAGAGAAGTTACAATCAACTGTTGTCACAGGATCAGCAGCCTTGGTGGGTCTGTTTCACTAGGAATGAGTGCTATGTCCTGCTCAGTGCAATTTGGCCTGCTGTTGCTGATTTTGCCGCTTCTCATAGAATTCTTTTCTGTTAAAGTTTGATATTCTTTTGTTTCTATTCATCTGCATTTGTTACTTGTTTATGGGAACTGCTATGTATAACTTGGTCTTTAGACTGTATTTTTGCATAAACTGTTTTGCCTGCATGCAGAAATTCTTTAGATGACATCTGTGTAATTTACTAGATCTTTCAAAGAGCTCGGAGTCGCACTCAGATTTCTCTGACTTAGAAAAGTAGCTGGAATTGCTGTGGTTTAGGCTGATTTTTTTTTTTTAAATTTTATTTTCCTTTGGCACTCCTAAAAGTTTTTATTTGCAGCTGCAAAATAAGGAGCAACAGTAACACCTGCCATAGAAACCGTGCTTTGACAAAGGTAAGGTTGATGCTGTATTGATAAAATATTTGGATTTGTTAGGTACAGGTGGTAAAGAAAAACACAAACTGCTAGCTGTTGGTATTCAGTCACTTGAAAAGTGACTTAAAGGATGAGAGGAAAAGGTCACACTGAGCATAGGCTTAAATTTTCTAAATGGATTCACTCAGAAATAACCAGTTAAGGAATTTTATAAACTGCCACTGCCTCTTGCAAGCCTGGCTTGGTTATTCCTCCTGCCCAGCCCAGAAACCCTGGGCTCCGTGCCTTAGCAGCTGCACCCAGGACGTGTGCAGGTCCCATCCTAGAGGCTGGAGCTGACACTCCTCCACTCCTGTTGCTAAGACCACAAACCTGGGCTGCCAGCACCCATGGTGTGACCAGTTCCTACTGCCAAGCCCCCTCACACAGGTCTGAACTGTAGCACTCCAGGCTCCCATTGAGTTGGACCAGAGTGCCGTGGCTGCTCCAGCTACTGTTGCTGAGACCCCACTTGCTTCAGCTCCTGTCCCCAGAAACCCGATCTGACTGCAGTTGCTGACCCAAATTCACTCATGCCAGTCTTACCAGCTGCTGGCACTTCAAACTTACAGCACTTGTGTATGTGGGGTAATGAGATTTCATGGAAAGATAGTTAAGAAAGCATTTAATATGAATATAGGATAGACACTGACCAGCCTTGGTTTTCGTGAAAGCTGTCCTTTTCCATCTATTCCCCTCTTTATTCCTGCCCAACCATCTTCCTTAACAAGTTTTGCATAGTCCCACAGACCTAGTTCAAATTCTTACGTTCCTTGTTTCCCCCTTTGTAATAATTACAAACTCCAGGCTGGCCCTCTCCAAAGCTGTGCATGTACCTTCTTAGTGGCCTGTCAAATAGTGACTGTAGACATTTGGTCTTTTGCATGATCTCTGCTCCCCATTGTCTTTAAGTTCTGGGTAGTTTTATTTTTGGCTTCCTATCTTCTGCATTGAAAAGCTCCTTGACTGGATAGCCTTAATAAAGGTGACACGTTCACCTTTCACATGCTCTCACGTAAGTAATTTTTATTTAGCGGGAGAAACAGCTCAGGAAGTCATGATATTGCTCTAAGTAACTGCTTTCCTAGATACAGAATTTTTCTTTATCCCTCAATGAAAATCCTTACAGATAGCAGATGATTAAAAAAAAAAAAAAAAAGCAGTTGTCTGTGAAAGGGACTGTGGCCTATATTATCTGCTCCATTCCCCACAAACTTCTGTTCTTGCTGCTGCCTCAGGGTACAGCAGACAGTAGCTGTGACTCAGCTGAGAATGTAGCTGTTACCACAGCTGCTCAGTGCTCTGTTTCTCAAAGCAGCAACCCACAGCAGCACCCTGATTTTGTCCTTTCTACACTTAGTTGCTCCTTGCTTTTCTTGTGGCAAAGGCCCAGGACACCCAGGACAGGAGGCAGCACCTCCCTACTTTGCACCCCTACAGATGTTCCAGGATCCTCCAACAACCCACAAACCCTTCCTGACTATGCTGTCGAGCAGCTTTAATTCGTTTTAGCTATAAGAAATTTGGTTAAGGCACAAACTGAAACCCAGGAGGCTCCATCTGAACATCAGGAAACACTTTTTCACCATGAGGGTGCCTGAGAACTGGAGGCAGTTGCCCAGAGAGGTTGCAGAGTCTCCATGGTTGGAGATACTCAAAAGCCATCTGAATATGGTCCTGAGCAACTGGCTCTAGAAGGCCCTGGTTGAGCAGGGAAAATGGGCCCGATGACTTCCAGAGCTCCCTTCCAACATCAGCCATTCTGTGATTCTGGATGGACAAGATACTGAGAGTTATGCCAGTGAATGAAGGTTCACGAAGGTACGAAGACTGCAAGGAAGGCTGTTTATTTGTGGTGAGGTAACCAGCAATAATGGGTATGCTTGAAGAAAAACCATGTGAAATGTGAGGACAGCATAACAGTAACTCATATGAGGAATAGTCTTCCAAGGCCTACTAGAGAACTTCCCCTCTCAGATGCTGACACTTCACAAAATTGTCCCTGAAACAGGTTGTGGGAATAATCCTCCTCAAGTTGCAGGATGGTTCTCTTGTCTCTAATTTTGGTAATTTGTCATTTCCACCCTTTTCTTCCTTAGTCTCTCTCTGCCACCAGTACCCATTGCTTTCTGTGGTTCCCCACCCTTTCCAAATGGAGTGAAGAATGACACTGCCTGAGAGAGGAGGAGGAAACGTTCCTCCTGTTAATTTACTGAGCTGTCCCATTGCCAGGACAGCAGAGAGAGATTAAAGCAGGGAAGCAGACAGAACAGGAGGGGGCAGGGAGTCTCTGGTTACACTCTCCCTCTCTGTTTTTCCCTCACCAGCAACCTTCTCTCTCAGGGTGCTCAGGGATTTTAGCTGAAGCCTTGCGCCTGTTTCACTCCATGATTTTGCTGGGGAGGGCAGACAGGAAGACACTGCCCTGAACAACCCCTACTCCACAGGACATTGTCTCTGGGGATATGACTGGGGATGCCTCTCCAACGAAAGCATTCCGATACCAAGAAACTCTGGTGAGTACGATACCTGCAGCAGCTCAGAATGTTTCCTGCGTGGGAGCTGGCTTCCCTCTCTGCTTAAGGGGCTGAATGTTTTCTTTGCCAACAAATATCCTTCCCTGTTTGTGTTAGACAAAGTCTGTGAGGGATCTGCCCGAGCACATGCTCCAATAGTGGCTTCCTCCAAGAGAGAATGTGACCATATTCTCCTTGAATTCCTAATCCCCATGGGTGAAAAATCTACATCACCAGGCAGGTTAGAAAAAATGTGGGACTGAGTCAGAGCTGAGTCTGCAGAGCTGCATAGAAATGCAACTGCTGGTTGTGAATGGGTTTCTCCTTTCCAGACAGCCACAGATAAGGCACTGAAACCATTCCCTGCCCCTTGTTACAGCTCCCAGATGTGGTTAGGATTCTGCCACAGTGGTGTTCACAGGTGCTGTGAGAACATGCAGCATATTTCTCTATGGCATCCTTTGGGAACATCCCAGTGGGGTCTTGCACTGCTTTGTTTTATAGGTATTTGGATGCAGACTGCTGAGCCTCTTTCTGCTTTAACTATTTTAAAGGGTTATTGCCAACTAGGAGAGCTAAGATTCATTGCATCTCATGAATCCTCACACTTTACTGGACAAGTGGAGGTAGCAGTTTGTCCTGTGCCTAAAAAGCCTCTTGCTTTGGTTTCACTTTTGAAGTGAGAATTAGCATCATACAGTCCAGACTCCCTAAGGAACAGCATGAATGAAATCCCAGCCTTTAAAAATGAATAGTGGCCTGTTCGTACATGAGCATGCAAAGTTTTGGTAGCAGTGTTTAGAGAGAAATAAGACTGTTGGGGCTGAGGAAAAAATGAAATCTCATCTTCTTTGAGCTACTGCAAAGAAAGATGGAGACTTTTTTACATGTTGCTCTCTGGCATCTCTTGAGCACATCTGAGTAGGGTCTTGCACTGCATTGTTTTATAGGTATTTGGGTACAGGCTCTTGCCACACTTTCTGGTTTCTGTTTCTAGAGCACCCAGTTTAGTAAGGAGGAGGTGTGGTTGTCTTTGGGAGCAGTAAGCTGAGGTGAAGAACTGGAGAGTGGTTTTCAGTCCAAAGTTTTCTGCTGCTGGACTCTGCTCATGTGTATGACAGAGTACCTTACAGATGAATGAAGACTGGATGATCTTTAGAATGACCATGTAGCTCTTTCTGACTGAAATCTTGGTTTCAAATCCAGACTTACATAATGAATGTAAATTTCTTAGTGTTCCATGTAGGCACATCACAAGCACATGTCCTTAAGATGACAGTGTTTTATTAAGAACACTATCACGTATCAAGTATTAACATTGCTGAAGAAGCCAATCACTGCAGTGGAAGGGCTGGATCAGGATGTATTTCATCTCTCTTGGCCTGACTTTCTGCCATCAAATATAAAAAAGAAGCATCCTCAGTGTCAGCAGTGAGTAGCATCAACAGTAAAACATCGAGACTGAGCCTTATGTGGGATGTAAAGGGATTGCCATGACCTGTTTGTACTATAAACAAACAAGTAATGATTGCATGAGGTACTGAACTGTAAGGAAATACTACAAACCCAAACAAAAGCAGCGGTAGGGAAGAGAGCATGAGACAGCACAAGATGCAGAAATAGCAAGTGTGCTACTTGGATAAAATGGCTGTATTTCTTCTGCAGCTACGACAAACTCATGTTCAGTTTTCACTTTTAGGTTCTTAGTGTAGAACTAGGCTAGTCAGAGTAAATAGACTAATGAGAGTTTTGTTGAATGCTTGTGGGAAGACACAACTAGTATCATATTTCTTGAGTTCAAAGAGTGTCATTTATATAACTTGAGCTAAGGGAAATCTTTGACAAAATATTTGTCCATTACTAAATAGCTATCTGTGAGAGAAAGAAATACACTGTATTGCATTATATTAATTTATTCATAAATTTATCTCAAATACTTGCTCTTGAGAGCTCTTCTAGGCTTCTGGACAGGACAGGATTGTGTAATAAGTGGTATCTGTTTGATTCTTCAAGTACCTGTATAGGTAAACCCCAAAGGACTAGTTCTTTGTTGAATTCAAGTCACCCTCATCCCTGATAAGATTTATGATAAGGGGGCAGCCATGCTATGACCTGTTTCATTAGAGATGGCTCTTAAGTTAGGAATTCTTACAAAATGACCATGTATACTCGAGTCCTTGGGGATCATAGGCAGAGTAGCAGCTAGTTACTGGAGCAGCTAGTTGCTGGATCTAATCCAGGCATTAGTGCTAAGAAGGCACTGAATCACTCATCTCAACTGAAGATAAATTATTTCTCCAAAGAAGCAAAATGAAGAACATTTATGACGATTATGTAGAAAATGAAAAAGGGACTGTAGTTCTGGATGTTGTTGCCTGAAGTGTTTTTGCCAGACACTTTCAGGACTTGAGTATCTTAGCAATTTACACCTTAAAATGCTATCTTTAGGAGCAGGCTCCTCTCAAGTATCACCATTACATCTGTTCACTCCATGTACTCAGTCATGTTAGCTCTTTCTTGTTTAGTGAGTGAACAGAAGCAGAGAGCGCTTCTGAACTAATGCTGCATACATCAGTTTTCAGACATAAAACAACCACTGCTCTCCGGGAATGCTGGTCAGTCAAAAAAGAGAGACAGCAGGTCATTGCCTGGCTCCAAAGACTGTAGGAATGACTGCTATTTTCCTCTGATTTAGAAAATCTATTGCAGTGTCACAATCCACAGGCCAAGTCACTTATGAAACCCTTACACCTTGGGATGAGGAGAGATGGTAGATAAGGTAGCTGCTGGTCAGCCTTCAAGGTCACAGGTCATCTACATGAGAGTGCTGAGGAGTCAGCTGACCATTTCTTGTCCTTAAATCCCTTCTATGATTGAAGTATCTCTGTTTATATACTATGGCCACTTTATTAATTTTTTTTCTGCTCCTGGCTCTTCTTTTTTTTTTGCCATTTCCAATAATGTCTTTTAGCTATTTCTTTCCCAGGTGTTCCTTGCCTCTTTGTCACTTACTCTCTTACCATTCCCTTGTTATCCTCACATACCTTCTCCTCACTCTTGTGTTCTGCTGCGTCTCCTCAATTTGTTTCTCTGCTGCTCTTGCTCTCAGTATAGATGAGGCCAAGTGTTAGGTTTCACAGCTGTGTTTTTCTCTGCGCCTTCCTCACATCACTGCCATTGGATTCTGTTCTAAAAATATCCCATGTGACCCTTTCCCTACGCTGTCCCAAGGCAGAGGGGGGATTCTCCACAGCTCCCCTCTCCTCTTTTTATTTTTGAAGGTGTTGTCAATCATACAGAAAGTAATGTTAGAAGGCAGAAGAGACCTGGGGAGCTGAGGTCATGAGAAAGATCACTTGTGCAGATTTGTATTGCCACTTCCAAAGCTGGAGAGGACAAAAGATGAAGATGAACACGGGGCCAAGTTGTACATGGCAAGATGTAGGCTGCTGACAATGACAATGGAAAAGAAAAAAAGGAATTCTTTCCTCAGTCCATCTCTGCATGGGAGAGATGTTCAGGGCTGCCTTACCTGTTTAAAAGATGGGGATAGGAATTTTTGCTATAGTATGCTGTGGTCATAAGCTCTGCTGTGAGACCTAGCAGCTTCTTGAGGAAATTTTGTCATTTCCAGTTTGTATTGTTAGCAGGCCTGCTCTCCATAGTTCTATTAATAATTGAAGTTTTCCTGACAGTATTCTGGTTTGTTGCCATCAAAGCAAAAAATCCAAGAATCACAAAAGTATCTAGAATGGAAGGGAACACTGACAGTATCCAGTCCAGCCCCCTGCTTGGTCCTGAATTTCCCTTGTTTTAAGTCATGGCTGTTGCCTCTTGCATCTTCCTTGTGCCGCTCTGAGGAGAGCCTGGCGCTGTCTTGTCTACACCCTCCCTCTGAGAGTATTTCCATTTGCTGTTTGCAAATCAGCCTCTTCTCTGGGGTGAATAAACCCTGCTCCTTCAGCCTCTCCAATCAATCATCCAGGCAAGACTTCCTGAGGTGGCACCTACAGCTGCACACAAGTGCTGCACATTCCTGACTTAAATACTTTTCTCATGGAGAATGTTTGGTTTAATTTAACTTTTGCACATGCAACAGAAGCGGTACCAAAGATTTTACCTTGCCTGGCTGCTGCCCATGTTGTCCTTGTACTGGACTATGGGAGCAGTTACAGCCCCACGGGAGCAGGTTGCCTGCAGACACCGTGCCCTGGATAGAGGATGCAAGGGGACCTTTTCTGCTACTTGCAGGAAAGTATTTTTCTTCACCCATTTCCAACATCATTCAGGTATTGGGTTCTGTTGTGAAGGTATCCAGAATTACATGTTTTAATCTTTTCCATGAATTGTACAGGCCTCCTGCCCAAAGAAATAAATTCCAAGGGTTGGCAGCATGCCAATCAGTCTAAACCTTGCCATTGATCTTGTGCTGTAAAAAGTAAAAAAAACTTGTTCATGTGTAAATGGCATATGGGGATATCCCACATTTGTGTGAAAACTAATAGGGTAGCTGCATGCTATAAGCTTTTTTACATGCACAAAGAAAATACATGATTGTTTTGACATCTGGTGTGTACTACTTTGGAAACATAGCAGATTAAATTATTTCAGGCAAGTTTGGGGCAGGGGATATATGTGTGGAAAGACCAGAATTCCTGACATTAAAAAAAGATAGACCTGTTGCTAGTATAATTCTCAACAATGGTAGTAGAGGTGCAACTGGAGTACAGCGATTACTGCCCCAGCTGTACAGCAGGTGGCATACAAAGTCTGATAGATGAGAAATAATTCACCAATACAGAAATGTACAGCAAATAATAATCCTCAAGGTAAAGTCAACTACTGTTGTGAATCTCCCCAAAATCACAGCAGAGAACCTGGGCATGCAGAAGAGAAGCTGGCAGTAAACACCACATTAAAAAAAGTTATTTTGTCAATGTTTACTTTAGCAAAGTAGCAGGAAGTTGCTGCTCTCAGTATTGATGGAACAGCTTCCACATACCTGTATGATACAATGATCACTGTTGTTGATGCAGAGGCAGGACAGACGTTAGTTTTATAATGCTGGACATTACCTCATTGGAACCTGCTTATTTTAAGTGTTCATATTTACTGTGAAGTGGCAAAGAACTTCTTGGGAGGACCAGATTTCATTGCTGTTTCTTTGCATGGGAAGGCATATAATATTTTTGTATTTGTTAATCATACAATTCTCAGCACTGAACATAGAGGCAGCAAAGAGATCCTCCACAAGCTGTGACTGCAACAAACACTTCAGTTTTTGGACCTTGATAAGGACATAGGCAGGGTTGAAGGATTTGCTCATGTTTTTAAAACTCAGCCATTTCTGTCTACAAAAAATTCCTGCCTCTTGGTGAAGATATTGATTCTTATTTGTTCTTAAAGGAACCAAGTGGCTGTTGGTATTGACAGTCATCCATTTCCACAACATATTTGTAAATGGTCATGCATCAGGAATGTTTGCCTATCATCTATCAGCATTGAGAGTGGATTCTAAAAGCACATAAAAATACAAAGCACCTTCATCTATTGCACAGTGCTATTGCAAGTGAGTGGCACCTACACTTTTTCAAAGGAGGTCAGATACCTGTATCTCTAAAAACTCTGACAAATTACATGCAGTATGTTGTTTTCTGGTTTGGTGCTGTGAAGAAACATTACCTTGGACACCTCCAAGTTTTTTTCAGATTAAAGGCTGTCCAACTAGTCTTATCTGTGCATAGTCAAGCATACACATCCTTTGATTGTGTGTAAACTGCTGGAGTGTCTATGGATGTCTATATCCTGAGACCTGGAGTTACCCAAATCTCTACTGGGACACTGAAGAGAAGAGAATTTGCCTGAAGACCAGTCACAGAAGCTGACAAAGTATTTAACTGTGAGGAGGAACATATGGCTTTTAACAGCTACAGAATCTATTTTTGAGTATGTGGTCAGCCTAGGAAGGCTTTGCAGGACTGACCACGTCCTGCAAACAGATTTCAGAATTAGATGTTGCTTTCTTCAGACAGTTGGAAGAGGTCATTTCACAGTCCCTGGAAGCAGCCTGCTGCAGCAGTTAGAGCAGGGCACAAACAATCCAGGAGATTTCTGGAGTGCATTGCCAACAAGTTCATAACAAGATAATCAAGGAGATAGCAGGAGGAGGTGCTCTGCTGGACCTGATACTTACAGAGGAAGGACTGGTTAGGGGTGTGAACATCCTGGACAGCCTCTGGATCTGAGGAGGGAGAAGGGCTCAAAATAAGATCTCAATCCTTGAATTCAGGAGAGAAGTCCTTGACTCTTCAGAGATCTTCTTGGAAGAATCCCACGGGAAATGGCCCTGAAGGGAAGAGGGGTCTGAGAGAGCTGGTTGTGGTACAGGAATCATCTCCTCCAAGCTCAGGAATGATCCATCCTGATGAGCAGGAAATCAAGCAAAGGCAGAAGGAGTCCTGCATGAATTAGGAAGGAGCTGCTGACTAAACTCAGACAGGTGACCTGGGAGGAATCTAGGGACACCAGCCACGTGTGCAAGGATGAGGTTAAGAAAGCCAAAGCTCATCTGGAGTTTAATCTGGTGAGGGACAGGAACGGCAACAAAAAAGGCTTTCACAGGTGTATCAGCATCAAAATTAAAGCAATAGAAAATGTGGGCCCTCTTCTAAAGAATCAAGGCACATTGATTCTAAAGAAAATGATGAAGAGCAGGGACCGTCATTAGAGGAGGATGAGGTCAGAGAACATTTAAACAAACTGGGCATGCACAAATCCATGGAAGCTGATGGGATGCACCCCCCAGTGTGAGGGAGTTCATCAATGTCATTGCAAGGCCACTCTTTATTATCTTTCAAAGGTCATTGGGATTTGGAGTGGTAACTGAGGACAGGAAGAAAACAAATGTCACTCCTATCTTCAAAAGGAGCAAGAAGTCCAGCAAACTGCAGGCTGATCCACTTCAGCTCAATCCCCATAAAGGTGATAGAGCAACTCATCTTGGCAATCATTTCCAGACACACGAAGGACAGAAAGACAATTGGGAGTAGCCAGAATGGAATTGTTAAGGGAAAATCACACTTAACCAACCTATAGTTCAGTGATCAGGTGAGAGAGCCTGGTGGATGAAGGAAGAACAGTGCAATACGTTTATCTTTACTTTAGCAATGCTTTTGTCTCCTACCACATCCTCATAGTAAGCTGATTAAGTACAGGCTGGACAAGTGGACCTCAGAGTGGATTGAAAACTGGCTGAACTGCAGGGCTCCAAAGGTTGTGATCAGCAGCACATCCTTCTGCTTAACTCTGATAAGGCTATACCTGGAATCCCATGCCCAGGTCTGAGCTCCACAGTTCATAAAATTTACAGAGCTATCAGAGAGGGTTCTGCAAAAGGCCAGAAAGATGATGACAGAATAGGAGCATCTCACATCTGAGGAAAGGCTGAAAGAGCTGGGATTGTTCAGCAAAGGCTCAGGGGAGGTCTTGTTATCTGATAAGAGACTGAAGATGATGGAGCCATTCTCTTCTCAGTAGAGCCTAGTCACAGGACAAGACTGAAAGGGCACAAATTGAAATACAGGAATTTCTGTCTGAACATAAAGAAGGAGTCTTTTGCATGACTGAGCACTGTCACAGGTTTACCTGGAGTGGTTGTTGCATCCTTGGAGACACCCAAAAGCTGTCTGGACACAGCCTAAGGCAACTTTCTCCTGCTGACACTGCTTGAACATGGTATTGGACAAGACAGCAGGTGTCCCAACCAAAGCTCAAATTTTGTAATTAGCTGAAGTACACAGAGGAACAGCAGTGCAAATTACCTACTAGTCTACAAGATTGTCTTCTAAATATGACACAGAATGTATTTTTAATTACTTGCCTGTAATGAACTCTCTTATCTACGCTTGTTGTTAAATGACTCACACAAACCTGTCATTTGCTTCTATTACAGAAAAGCAAGTTAAAACTGTTTGCCTGCATCTATATTCCAAGGAGTTGTGACTTCAATAGAACAAGACCCTGGCTGAGATACAGCCAAGTTAACCTTCTCAGTTAATTTTCCTCATATCGCTCAATATTGTGTCCAGACCTCATTGTCCTTTCCAGCCTGGGAGGTTCCAGTCCACTTAACTGTTCCTCATACAGCAGCTACTCCATAATTTGACCATCCTCTGAAACTCTTCCAGTTCTACTATATTCTTTTTGAGACTAGGGAAACAGAAAGGCAAACATTACTCAGATGTACTTGTACTTTTTATTTAATTAGGTATTATTTTCCTACTTCTTAATCATAGTTCTAAATAAATGCTAAAGAGGTCATTATGATCATTCTGTGTAACCCCAATATCTTATTCTTATGTACCAGGAGCTTAAATAGTTAAACAGTTCTTGTGTATGCAAAGCTAGAATGCGTGTTCCTCCTTAATCACTTCAGATTTATTGTGACTGTTTCATCTGTAATTTTGTTGCTCAATCATCCTGTTAAAGCCCTGTAGAATTCTTCAGTCAGTCTGTTTTTATTCCTCTGAATAACTTACTAACAGCCTGTGAGCCCTTATACAGACCAGAGAGGTATTTGATATTAATTCTGCTTGGCACCAAGTTTGTTATCAGCCATAGAGGACATGGTACTGAGGGCAGGCTGCTTTTAGTTCCAATTCCATATAGAAATAGGGCATGTTGGAAACCTGATTTCCATTAGTTTGAAGTCCATAATGCTCCAGGCTCAAAGGGCAAAAGAGCTGCAGGTTCACCTAAGCTTTCCAGGAATGGTAAAGGCAAAAGCAGGATTAAACATATGGCAGCTGTGCACCAGGGTAGTGAAGAAGAAACAGTCAGTGTGGTGTAGGAACTTTATTCCACAGACACATGGAAGTCTTACTCTTGGGAAAATGAAGCAAGGGCTAAGCAAAGATCTCTTGCCTACACATGTGTTTTAGTGCTGCATGTGAGCATGTACATTGTGGCTGACATGATCTATTGACAGCCACACGAACAGCTTTGTACTTAAATGCTGCTTCCCTGACCTGCGGTGGACTCGCTCAAAGCACGACTCCGAGCAGTTAACTGCGTGACGACGTGATTGTTTTCCATCGGTTTACCTTTCACAGTGCTCAGGACAGACATATCAGAGCTGGTGCAAGGAAGGGAATATGACCATCCTTTCATTATGCCACTCACAGTTTTGGGACAGCTGTGACGGTTCAGACCAACGCTGAAAAATCTTGAATTTCTGTGTGTTCTCTCTTCTTTAACCCAGCTATATTTCAAAAGCAGTATCAAGTACTCTTACGCCATGACCCCAGGAAAGTGCTTTTTTTTTTTTCTTATAATTGCCTTATACCAAAAGATAAAAGACCAGACTTGACAATTTGTCTGGAAATGTGGAACAAGGGAGACTAAGAAGGTCAGGGTCTGATGCATCACTGGCTTTTGATTAGGCGGGTGCACAGTGTGACAGGCAGCCTTTTCCATGCAGAGCTCAGGTACAGCATCTTGTTCCATCCTGACTAGTAGCCCCTCAATGCAAGCCCTCAGAAAGAGTCAGAATATCTACAAGAAGTAGTCCTTCCCCATGGGACTTCTCACTCCTGATTAGTTCTAGCCCTGAGTTGCTGTATGTCACCTTTATTCTCTACTTTTACTGTTCCATCACTGTGGGAAACCGCTTGAATGCTACGTGGCAAATAGGTAGTGTAATAATAATGTAGTGGATTAACAGAACATGCTAAGAGACTCTGGAACACCCTTTCCAAATCCTTCCACAAAGATTTTTCACTCTCAGAACCTTTAGTGGTTTTCACTTCCAGCCCAACTCTTTTTTTATATGTGGAGGCTTCTCTCTTCTTCTTTCCACTTTCCCAGATCAGTATGTTTGGTTCTGTAGTAAATGGATCATCTCTGAAGCTGATGAACAATCATCAGCTGATGACATTTTGCTACTGGATATGGAAGACTGACGCAACTGATTCCATAACCATACATCAGCTGAACCTGATATACCATGCTAAACAATTCAACATCTTATCTAAAACCACTCCTTCATGGTGATCACAATGTGCTTGGAGTCAATACTCCCGTGGAAGCAACAAGGGTCAAAACATCCGCTAGAATGGATCAAATGGAAAACCACATTAAAAAAAAGAAGCTTTTTAATCTGTTAAGAGATGTGACCAAAAAAGTGAAACATTTCCAGAAGACATGGAGGTTACTGAAGGACACCATATTGGTATCTAAAGAGAACAGGTCCACACAAAAAGGCCTCAGCCCTTCTTTAGTCTGCTTCAGATCCTTGACGTGAGTGCTGTCCTCTGCCAGGATGCAGGTGATATACTTATTATCTGGTTGGAGGGTGTACCAGGAATCCTTTAAGGAGTGCTGACCTCCTGTCTTCTCAATGATATCTGCCTCTTATTTCCAATGCAGCTCTGTAAGAAAAATTCAAAGCTGGGTCCAGACCCTCCTGTGGACTGCGGACTGCAGAGGAAGACATCTTGATAAAAATGGCATTTCAGACCTGGTATCAGAACACAGATATTAAAGACATTAATGTACTCCTAAGCAGATCTGAATACTCAGCTGCTGATTCAGGGCAATGATCATGTTCCCCAGCATACAAGACTATAGGTCAAGAGAGGACAGGACTGTAAAGATCAGTGTGGCAAAACTCAATATGAAATTGTACAGATAGACACGTCTGTCCAAGTGGTCCTACCACAAAGTACAGTTAGATTGGTGAAGATCTCCTGCAGGAAGACAACGGAGAACCCTCCTGCTCAAAGCAAGGAGAATACTCTGCCCCTACAGAGACCTCAACTCTATCCCATGGGATTTAATTATGGCATTTGGAGCAGTTTTATTTAGAGGGAGAAGAAAGGGGGGTAAGGAACCTGTTGGCTGGCAGTGGCAGTGGCAGTGGCACTTGTACCAGCTGTGCTTTCTACCAGCAAGTTCTGTAGCCAGAGCTGTGGTCCCTGTGGTACAGGGAAGCACCAAAGCAACACCCTTTGCATGCTTTTCCTCCTTGATGAAGATGAGGTTGAAAGCTGCCATGGCAAGTGTCAGCTGCATCTTCTTGGAGCAATGAGTCTTCAGCAAGCAGCATAACTTGTCCCTCAGCATGATGGGTCTGAGGAGCCTGCAGACTTGTGTGAGCTCGTGGTCCTCATGGTGCCCAAAAACCAGTGGTCTGGGGCATTTCTGTCCTTCTCCTCCTAAGTAAAGGTCCCCAGCCCAGCCAGTGCACCTGCAAGAGAGCAGCACTCTTCCTGATGCAAGAAAAAGCATCAGAGTGAGTGGAATTTGAAATATTTCACAAAGGCTATCTCTGCTTTTTTTTTTTTTCTTTTCTGACTCATTCCTGTGAAAATATGCTATAGATATAATGTGGAATAGAATCTCGCTCTGCTATAGACAGGAAAAAGTTGATATACACCCCAGACCAAGGGCAGTGCTTGAACCAGATACCACAAGTGCTCCTAGGCATTATTGCTGATTCTGAACACCTAATAATGGAAGAGCAGGACTGTGAGCAATGCTCTTGAACAATCACAGCATCCAAAAATCTGTAATTTCTCATAAACAGACTGAGTTTAGCAGCTCATATAACTAATTTCAGTTCCCAACTTAAGTGAAAGTCAGAATAGTTTCTACCATTTCTTCTCAGCACCTTCTTTTTCACTGACCTATTCTCTCTCCACCATTCCTGTCCTTGGTCAATAGTTTCCAGCGTCGACCTACAGTCCCTTCCTGGACTCCTGTTCCAGGTTTAATATTTTTAGATGGCACAGACATTAAATGCCAGCCCTGGGACACAATGCCGTTCGTGGGGAACTTCCTGCAGTTTCTTCTGCTGCTTTATCTTGTCCTAGGATTAATATACTAAGCTACCTGTCTCTTTGGCATCTGGAGATTGTTTCCCCTCATGGTATGGGGTACTTCTTGCACCTTTTTTCCCTTGTGACAATCAAAATTGGCTCTTGCTAGTAGGTGTGTAGCAGTTTAAAAAGTTTGACAGAGAAAAGACTTTTTGCAGTCTTCATGCCAAAGAGTGGCCCAGTACTTCAGCCTGGATGCATGTGCTTGATGCAATTTTTCTTCCCTTCCCCCAACACTTTCCTAAGTCAAAGCAAGGGGCTGATAGAAGAGGGAGGGAGTCCAGTGAATGTCATGCTGATTCTCACTATCATCCCTGTATCAGGAGCCAGTGATAACAGCAAAGGTTATTGCTGCAGGGGAATTTCTTTGCCCTCATTTGTGATGGATTTATTATTCAGGCTGCCAAGAGAAACACTATCTTCCCTCTGTTTACCTTAGTCTTTATCTCATATTACCACCAGGGATTGTTTTATGGAAAACAGGCAAGACCCCAGCTATGCTGGAGGGTTACGTGGTTTTGTATGGGTATTTGCATTTAGATGGGGAAAGGAGAAGGAAAAGAGGAAGCTTAGTCAAAACTTTTCAGGATTTACTAGTATAACTGTCCTGGTAAATAAGGTATGTAAAAAATCTTCAGTGGTAGTGGTAACACATCTATGCTACAACCCTTCTATTGACATCCTGTATCTCAGTTATCTGAGACAGGATGGGACAAACCAGCACTGCCAACAACTAGTACTTAGCAACCATGGTTCATGCAAGCAGGTCATAGCATTTGCTCTAATCATGACAAAAGTCTGAAATGTAAACAAGACCCTAGTGTTGCTGAGAAAAGGTTTATGGTGGATTATATCTCTGCTGCAATCAGAAAACACAGTCCCTTTCCTCATTTCTAGGTGTGTTCCTGATCCCTTCTTTACTGACATTCACATGGTCATCCATCAGCAGGAATGGAGACCTGAGCTGGCTGAAAATTACTTTTTTTCCTTGCATCAAGCTTCTTGATCACTAGTTCCAGTACACAAAAAATTAGGACTGTCCTTTTCAACCAGTTTGCTCCTCAAGTGCCCTAAATTAGGTAATGTGATCACTCTTTCATAGAGATCTATAGATCATAGGGCTTTAGAGAAATTACTTTCCAGGCATTTGAAAGTTGACCATATATCAGGAAAATAAAATAATTTTTCTTGCATACATCTAATCCTAGTCATGGCCTCCTGGAGATACTCTGTCCATAGTCATGGTTCCTTCTTCTTGACCAACTCCAGCTCAAGCACACCATAAACATGTCCTCGAAACTTTCCCAAATAATTTCATTTGCAAGCCAGTTCCTCCTCCTAAACCTTTCAACTATGACCACACATCTTCACAGTTGGCCACGTTTCATGTAAGAATCATCATTCTCCACTTGAAATTAGCCAAATACAGTTCAAGCCCAGGAGCCTGTGGCAGGCCAGCTCTGCACAGCTCATCACTGCACTTTCTTTCCACCCTCATGGTGTTGGTCAGGCTCTTTGTCATGGCATGATTGACAGATCTAATGAGCAATTATTCATTTTACCTGTGCAACAAGCAATCTACAGGGAGAAGGGGAAGAAAGGCACAAGCTGCAGATTCTCTGTGCTGGAATAATAACAAATTCACTGTCTTAGAGGCATCATTAATAAGTTTTGATCATTAGAAGTAGATCTGTATTTCCTAGATGTTCCTTGGTCCTCTCTGCTAAAAATGTCTTCAAGCTGACTACATCAGAGAATGTTTGTGATGCAAAATTATTCTCCTAGAAAATAAGAAATCCACAAATTCACTTCAGTTAATTGAGTGTTTGCTAGCTATCACTGAATTTAGCTGCTTTTGGATGCACAATCCAGTTAGAAAATGCTTTCTCCTTCTCAGCAGTCTAATACTACTTTTTTGTAATTACTTTTTTTGTTCTTTTGGTACTTGTAGACACACTGCCTGTTTGACTTGTTCTTGTTTATCCTAAGACAAGACATTCACTTTTCTACCCCACCAGTAATACACCTCTTCATTTGGAAAGCCTTGCAGCAGATGAAAAGAAGGAATTATTTAATAGAAGCTACGGGGTGCTGTAGGGTAAAGAATCACCAAGGGAATTGAGGGCTGCAATTTAAGAAGAGGGGCAGCTGTAGGGGAGGAGGCATCCAAGCTGAGGAGATATGGAAACAATCTCCTAGGCAATAGAGTGTAAGCACAAAATTTTAGCAGCTCAGAAGGTCATCAACTTAATTGCAACCAAGGTCACAGTGGGTGAGGGAGAGTTGTGTATAGACTATATATTTATTTCTGTGCTTCCTGACTTACATGCTGGGAAGTTTTCTCTATTTAAAAGAATCAAATAATCTTATTTTTATTCTACTAAGGGCTCTTCTGTTTTGAGTTTTGAAGCCTGATGGTCTTTACCTGAGAGCTCACCAGGACAGTCAGATTCACTTTAAAGCTCTGAATGTTTGGATCCATTTATAAAACCTAATTTTGCTGTCTTCTCTTTCATCTGTGAAATCTGTGATTTTCTGTGTCTTACTCTTGTTGCTGGGTTTGTTTAAGTTCTCTCTGCTTGTTATTTTTGCTCTGAGGTCTAACCTGTGACCACATTGTGGTGTAGGACAAGAAAACCTCAAGTTAACAAGTAATTTACCTGAGGTGGCATCATCGACAGGGATATGGTGCTCTGTGCAGACTGCCACAGTTGGGTTGTTTCTGCAACTGGGACATAACCCTGCCCCTTTAAAGCTCATTTGGTTTTTGACAAGTCATGGCATATCATATTGTCATATCATGTCATACTGCACTGCCATCATCCCCTACCCTGATCTCTTCAAGTTTCCTTCCAAATGCATCTATTCCAACATCTACTTCAATGGCTCCTTCAGGTCCTTGTGTTCCTGTAAGTATTTATCTGATCTCAGTTGTGAGATTTTTTTCCCCCATTCTGCCTCTTTCTACTTGAGTTATCAAAAGCTGATGATTCTCAAAATCTGCCCTGTTTCTGTCAATTCTGCTCCACTCAGTCTAGTATTAGTCAGTACATGTCCACTTGAATATCATCATATTATCTTGTTATTTCTCCATGATGAAAGCCCTTAAACTTTCTGGTCTTTTTCTTTTACTTTTTATTGTGAACTCAACCCTTCTTTCAAGTGTCCTCTGAGAGTTCTCTGTCATTGTGTCTCCATATTCAGCCTGGCTTACTATGTGCCCCTGCACAGCTTAAATTTCTATCTTTTGCTACTGGTAAAGCATCAGTCCATGATCTGTTTCTTTTTTTTTACTATAAAAGCTGTCTTTTCTTCCAGCCTCCCTCCCTCTTCCTAACCCTTTACACAGCATTCTTTCTCTCCCAAAGCTCTAATTGCCTCCTGTAGCTCTTTGAAGCCTCCATGGGTATCTTGTCTAATAAAATGTCCTAGTCAAGAGCTTTGTTCTCATCTAGAAGCCACTGCCTTATCTGACATCTACTGAAGTATTTTTCCTGCCTTTTCACTCTTTTTTGCTCCATCTAAAGGTATTGCTTGAAGCAAAATATGCTTGCTGTATCTTTTTCCTTTCCAGATTCCTATCCCCTCATGCCCTTCAGTGCTTTTCTTATTGCCTCTGTGTTTCTCTCTTGGAGATTGTGTTACTGTTAAGTAGTCATCCTTTTGTCACCTTTCTCCTCTTCCTCCTTTAAAACTCCCTTTTTCACCTTTACAGTTCCTTTTGTCCCATAGACTATCTTTTATATTATCTTCTTTGCAGACATGTGGACCTCTTGGGCTGGGCTTTCTTAAGCACAGAATATTATTTTTGCTTTGTTCTTAAAATGACTGTTTCCCTATTCTGCATGCAGGGTTCTAAGTAACAATAACTCTGCCTCAGCAAATTCCACTCCTGTCAGTCTGGGGTGGCAGAGGGCTCTGCATGATCATCTGCTGTAATGTCTGCATATGCAGTATTGGGGGCAGCTGAAAAATAGATGTGGTGCTTTGCTCCAGAGGAGCTGAAATCTGCTGGTGGGCCGTAAGGCTTGTATACAGTGAGGTCATGAAGTGGTCTAGATCTCTCAGGATGAACCTGTTACAGAACAAACCAAAAAAAGCTCTAGCATAAGCAGAAGTCCCAGAAGTTAATATGGTATCTGGTAATTGTGCGGGCAGGGCATAGGGAACATTGAGATTGTCACTGTTGATTAATAGCACTGGGATTTCAGGTGATAAATCTCCTGGGACCAGACCATGGGGGGAAATGTGAGTCTTCAGTTATCCTTACCCCCCTCCCTGCCAGCCTCTCAGAGCTTTCACTATAAAGGCAGTAGGGTGGGAAGGCTAGGAATTATATTTCTGCATCCTGAAAAGCATTCAGGAGAAATAAATAAATAAATGCTAATAAAGGGAGACCTGAGAGAAAACTGGGAAGAGGAGGGAGAAAAATAGATGGCTGACTGGAGGAGAACCCATCTTGGGTGACAGTTCTTCCAACTTCTTTCCTTTACTGTCACTTAGTAACCTAATTTGGACTAAAGCTGTATTTTCATCTATCACAAACATGTCCATCTTGAAACACAACTTTGGAGTCCCACTAGGGCAAAGGAAAAAGAAAAGGTGTATGAGCAGGTGGCGTACCTTTCCTCTTGCATGCCATGGGGGAGCCTAGAAACTTTTGTGAGCTTTTAGAAGAGGCTTAGGTGGACCTGAGGAGTGAAGCCATGTGTACAACTCATCTGTGTTTGTGGCTAGTGCAAGATGGTTACGACATCTTCCTCTTATTTTCACATCTTCCTCCAGCTCTGTGCTAATCTCCCGAGTCTGCTGGTAACCTCTGAAGCAACAGCAGTACTCCATTGATGAGTCCTGGTGGAAGTGCAAAGCAAGGCAATGGTAAGCAAGACAGAGAGGCAATAAAGAAAATATAAAATGAAGAGCTGTGGCAGGAAATTACAGGAAGAGTGATAGGGGAGATTTGACAGCAGTTACTGGGCAGCAGCAGTGCAGAAAGGCAGATTTTTTTTTCAGGATGTGCTCTGTATTCTGTGTTTATGGGACTCTGCAGATCTGAAAACATGGAAAAGACGATGAGTAGAGCCAGAACTTTACCTTTCATTAGGTCAGCGGTGCCAGCTGGAAAAAGTGGACAAGCTGTTGGTTCTACAAGTTCAA
Organism: Corvus cornix cornix; assembly: GCF_000738735.6. Taxonomy (NCBI): domain Eukaryota; kingdom Metazoa; phylum Chordata; class Aves; order Passeriformes; family Corvidae; genus Corvus; species Corvus cornix. Next base: position 28,607,243 of record NC_046332.1, on the reverse strand, counting down.
GTGTGAAATGGAAGCAGCAGATCTCAGAGCAAGTACAAGTTGAGAATAGCTGCTTTGAATTTAACTAGAGTAGTGTTAGTGAGGCTGGAGGCTGTGACAGAGATTATTGGTACATTATGAAATAGCAAGGATTGTTAATAATTTCCAGAGAGCTCACAAAGCACTTTCACCTCCTAGGGGAATTAGGGAGACAGATGATTTATAAGCTGAGTAGCACAGTAAGATTAGTGTTCAGGACACATGAAATACTGTGACATAAATCCAGTATCTCTACAGATTGCATATATTTTGTCATGCACTGAAATGATGAATTTCTTTTCCCTGGTAGACAATATCTGGGTACAGAGACTAGAGGCAGAGATATTGTTTGATGAGAAGTGGGAATTAGTTGAATACTAGGTCCTTAGCAAGAGATGAGCTAGGTCTTTCCTAGTGCATAGGTACCACCACGCACACAGTGATTGTTCAGGTTCAGCTGTGTAGTTATCACTCTACCATCCCATGCACTGGCTGAAGTGTATTACACTGTGGGAAGCACGAGTGAGGGCTCAGAGGGTTTGTAGGATGTCTTGCTAATGAGGATAGTAAAGGTGTCTTGTTCAAGTAGCATCTGGAGTCATTTGGTGAATGTTGGCCTTGGGGTCCTTCATGCTTTTATTGATAAGGTGAGTGAGGCTGGGGCCAGTTTGGAAGATGAGAGGGACAGTTCTTGGAAAAAGCCTTTCAGGGTAGAATCATCCTATTTTAGGCTATTATTATATCATTATTTCCCATGGAAATGCCACAACAATATCATGCAAGACAGACAGTAGTGTTTGATTAGCTGGCAGTAGAGGGTTCATTTTCATACTGCAACAATTTCTAATGCGCCATTCTTTTGCCTCTTGAAAAACAAGAGCTAGAAGAGGAGTGCACTTTCAGATAAAGGTTCTCATTAGTTTTCTGCAGTGGCTGTGATGAGTGTTCTCCTCAGTACATATAATAGTGACTGAAGATCTGGTGCTGTATTACAGCTTTGATGTTTGCTGGGCCGTACTGTGTTCAGTCTTTAGGCTTCCTATACATGATGTACCTTACATTTTAGACAGTTTTTTATATTTTATACACTATATACTATGAGCAATGCATCATTTTTTATATAAGCCATAGTGGCAATGGTCTTCCAAAAGCATCTCGATAGGTTGGGAGCAATTAATGCCTGTGTGATGGTAACCTGTGAGGGTATCCAAATGTGTTTTTCTGATTTCATAGGCACAGTCACTTAGAAACTCTTCTTTAAGGTGATTCATTACAAGTTTTGTCCTACCTATGGGGCACAGTCTTCCCCCAGAAAATAGTCCTTGTTGACAGTAAAGTGAGTGCTGGTGAGAATGAAACAGGAGAGCTGGTAAATTTTGGGGCAGCACTGATGTTGCTTTTGTAAATATTCAGTGCTTGCCTGGCCTGATACCAGTTGTGGGTTGTACAGACTAACCTTATCCACATGGATATTACTGCTAATGGATATCCATATCTTAGCAGGAACATTGGAGAAGGTGGTTTGTGGAAGAAATTAAGTGTGTCTTCCTCTTGGAGACTTTCTTTCTACCTTACTCTCAGGTTCCACGCAGACTAAAAAAAAGCAAAAGAAGAAATGTTTTACAAGGGTCTGCAAAATGAAATAAGGAGACCGCTATTCTGGACCCAAAAAAGGGTGTTTTGCTCTTCTCTCCACCCCATCCTGCCTGCAAATCTCTTACTCAGTATGAGTAGCTTGGCATGTGAGTTCTTTTTTCTTGTATACAGTTTCTGGGATCTTGAACTCTCTGCTCCTCCTTAATTAATAGCCCTCAGAAGACATATAGTTACAGGCAGCACACTGACAGTACTGGGAGGTGTCTCTAGGCCAAGTTGCTGTAACGTGCTTCTCATTCCTGTCGCTGGCTGGTAGCTCACTGGTGTTGGCTGAGCTCATTGCTTCTCTCCCTGGCTGAGAAACAAGTGGCAGAGTGGAGAGCAGAAGCTGTTGAATGCTCTAGTCTGTGGAAAAGTGAGCATCAAGAAGAATTACGTTTCTGCATACACCTATAATTGAGTACCCACAGAGTTGTTTGGTGACATTCTTCAAAGTGCAAAGTGTTCCACATAAGGACACGTGGGAAAGCTGAGATTAGACTGCAACATTCAGCAGTTCACAGGGATGCCTGACTTCTCCATTAGGGCTTGCTGATGTGGACTGTGGACTTGGAAAAATTGTCTTGGGACACGGAGTGAACACCCATGTCATTCCATCTCACCATAGCTGCTGGCATTTTTATGATTGTTGCTCAGTCTTTCGGACACCTGGTATCTCGGGAGAAAATGAGGAAGCCCACTGACCTTTGTTCTCATTGCAAACAGGGAGTGCGTGGGATGGGGAGCTGTGAAAGAAGAGATATCCTGGATAATAATGTCTGCTTCCTCCTGTCTGCTTTCTGTCTCTGTGCTTGTAGCTCTGTCTGTCATACCACCTCCTTCCCCCTGCCCCCTCCCTCTCCTTCAGGAGTTCCCCTGTTGCTCACACCTGATATTCAATCCCAGCAGAGTTATTGCCTTTTGCTGAGATCAAACACGGCACTGGGGAATCATGTGGCAGGGGAAGGTTGCTATAAATATAGTTGAACCCTTTGGGCAGGAAGGGAAGAAAGCGAGAGAGGCACAAGGACAAGGAGGAGGGGCAGAGAGAAAGAGAGTACAGGAACAGGACAAGTTGGAGTGGTCTGAGGAGAGAGAGAAAGGAAGGCTCAGCAGAGAATGCGGAGGCCATGCTCTCTGCCAGAACACGAGGTGGTTCTAGGTAAGGCCCAGAGCAGCAGCTCAGTTTCAGATGAGCGTGAGGAGGAGTAGAGGAATGGAGAGCTCAGAGAGCAGGACGCAGGAGCGCAGCTCGAAGCCAGCTTTGTGGGGGGGCACACCGCAGTACGACTATGTCTGCTTTGAGAGATGCACCCGGTACGGGATACCTGTGGAGGCAGGACACGAGGCCGGGGCGACAGGGGACGACCTGCGCTCCCTGGAGAACTCCCTCAGCTACCCACAGGTAGGGCTGGACAACGGGATATTTGTGGCAAGACAGGTCTCCCTGGGATCACACAGGCTCTGGGGCTCTCAGAGCAGCACTGGCAGAGCACACATCCCTGTCCATCCCCAGTCCTACCGGCTCTCCCCTTCGCTTGCTGACTCCCAGGTCAGGCTTTGACATTCATGGCTGTACTTCTACCTAGGAGCCTACCAGTAATTCAAGTCCGAGCTTATTGTCACCTGCCATGGATGCAATGAGACTTGGAATGGGCAAGCTGGGATGGGGAAAATTAGCCAGAGCATTAATGTGTTTGTAACAGCAAGGAGCAGCTGCAGCTGCCTTTGGCTGCATAGTGATATTAAGTAGAGCAGAAGAGTGAGTAAAATCAAAGAGAACAGTGAGGTATATAGATGGGTATCTGTCTGCACAGCTGTATAGATGAAGTAAAGCTCTCTTGTGACTTTTCTCTGACCATAAAGCACTTCATGGTCATAGATCCATACATGTATATTCGTATTTTTGGTAACTCTTAGTGGAGCTGTAAGTGAGGGATTTCCTAATCCTTAAACTTGACCTGACTCTTGCTCTGGTTCGTATAAGCACTGGTTCAGAAAAATGTCTGGGACATAGATGTACTCTGGTTATGGCTTTTTGTTCCACTATGCTCTGTATCTCCTTTACCTCTTCTTTTGGGACAGCCTCCTGTGAAGGAGAGGGTTTACAGCAGAGTCCTGGTGTCTTATTTCCTACCACTCTGCCCTGACTAAACTGACCTAAGAGAGCTGTGGTGTAATCCAGTCAAATTATGAGGAAGAGAGCATGTGAATGTGAAATTCGTAAAGTGGATGTTTCTCCTTAAATGAATACAAATCCTCTTACATGGATGGTGAATGAAGGAGATTGCATTAATTGTCTCCTAAAGATTACGTGATGTAGTGATAGGCAAAAAACCGTATTTGCCACCAATTCAATCTCTTCCAGTAGATAAGCATCCCAATGAGGATTGTTATGTGTCACACTGCAAAAGATCAGAGAATCAGTTCCATGGCCATATTCAGGGGTTTCTCTTCTGAAACTGCCTAAAATATACGAGAGTTTGCATGTGTCCTACACTAAAGTCTTCCAACACCACCCCACTGGCAGGTTTGAAAGCAGCAGCCCAGATGGACAGAGGTCTGACTGGAGCAGTTTAGGCTTTATCTGCACTAACGCAGGCAGTGCTTTGGCTGCAGCAGCCACGCCAAGAGGGTGAGCGTGGGGGTGGGATGGGGTGGAGAGGTAGGTATGCCCATCTGGGGCTGAGCTCCACTGGGGTCACACCTGCCCCATGGGGTGCAAACAGGGCTGGAGAGCTGAGGTGGGTGAAGGAAATGCACCTTTGTGCGTGTGCCATGAACCAGTAGGGATCTGGAGTGTGGGGAGCTGCGAGATGCAAACCCTTTCTCCAATAGAGCACATCCATGCACAGAAACATCCCAGTTCGCACATATCCACCAGATATGCCAGTCCCACACACCTAAAACCACTCTCCAGCAGGCACAGATGACACAGTGAGGCAACACCATCAGCTCTGTGCTCGTGGTTCCTGACACCAGAGTGTCTCTGTGCTCAGTTCCAGAGGCGTGATGGTCAGTGCATGTAGATAGATGATCTCACATACAAACAAGAAGGCCATCAAACCTATTCCCATGCATATCTTCAGGCAGAAACATCCCCAAGAAAGCAAGCAAGCATTTGTGAAGGCAATTTGCAATCTAAAAATCAGACAGTTGTATTTATAGTTTTACTGAAAAATATGTCCTAGAAATATTTTATTTAAACAGTCGTGTACACATGTGCATGTACATTTATCATGGAACTTTGCATGCAGACATATTCTGGCTGAGCCAGGCTTGCTGTGGATGTGTATATTTTGCTAGTCATTCATGCACATGCAGATAAATTATAAATATGCATGCCTACTTTGTACAAACATGCACAATTATTAGCATGTTATTAGCATGAAGAACAACCTGTTGCACATGTTTTCATCCACTTCCAAGCAGAGTAATCATTAAGATTTCTTTCCCCACTGTCATGTGAAAAAACATTTGACAGAGATTCTGATTCTGTTTTGCTCTTTTCTTTTGCTAGGTGTTGCCTTCTGTTGTACACAGGATTTGGTTTGGTTTACACAGGCCCCAGAATAGTGAAATCTTGGTCTTTGGCCTGGGACCCTCAGATAATTGATAGTCAAGAAACATATAGTCGCTAATAGATAATAACATAATTGTAGTAGGATAATAATAATAATAATACACATATATTTTTCACAATTAATATAACAGATAGTAGACATATGATAGATGATGTAATATACCTTGATAAAAATATGCATTATCATACACTCTAGGATTTTGTATTGTTTTCTTTCTGCATGAGAAAGAAGCTACAGCTGGTGAAGTATTTAAAAGCTGTGCTATTTGTGACTATAGAAAGGGTGCTCCTGGCAGGGAGCTCACTCAGCAATACACAGATGGGTGTAGTGGGAGGGATGTGCAATAAGAAGTCAGGCAATGCAGGAACACAGAAGAGCAGGCTCACAGAGAGAGGTAGGTGGGAGGGCCTCTGGAGCTTTCCAGCTCAAGGGCTGGCTCCAAAGGAAGGTCACCTTGTCCAGAGCTTTTTCTGTTCTGAACATCTGCAAGACTGAGGATTCCCCAGCCCCACTGGGCACCTGCTCCTGTGCTGAACTACCCTCAAGTGGGGTTGGATGGGGACGTTTTCCTTTGCACGGGCTTTACTTTCTTGCAAGTCGTGCTTTTTCCCTTTTGTCTGTCACTGTGCCCCTCCAAGATATCTCACTCTGATGTTTCCCTCCAAGCCCTCTCTCCCTTCAGGTAGCGGAAATGCTGTTAAATTTCCCCTTGGCCACCTTTTCTTCAGGAACAACTATTATTTTCTTGCTGTCCCCTGTCCCTTACTTGAGCCTCATTGGCTTTATGTCTAAGCCGTTGACCAAGACATTTCACTGACATTTAAATTTACTTAGAGAGTGCGTTTTGGGAGGTTTCACCTTTGAGGTCAAATATGGCTTCTCTTTGGTGATCCATCAGAAAAAAAATCACCTAAGGAAGATAATTTCAGGAATAGCAAGACATCTACAAGGCAGGAGTGAGAGGGATGAGAAGTACATGCCAAGGTGGCCTCAATGGCCAGGAGCAGCGGATCATAAACAGGATGCACTGGCCGAGCTGGGAATGGGGATTTAAGGACTGGAGTGTTCTGTAGGGAATGTATTGTTCAGTCTGAATGGCATGGGAAATATCCTAGGCTTTGGACTGTGGGAGGAGGGCAGTCTCATACAGGTGCTGACCCCTCAGAAAATAGCTCCCAGAAACGTCTTGAGATTGTGGTGTATTTTTTCTCCTGAGATTCTGTGCAGCTTTTCCTCTGTTACTCAAACAATGAAATTTCCCCAATTTTTGGAAAGACAAACTCTGCATTGATAAATGCTTCTTCTCTGAAAATGAGCTTTACCTGGTTGTGCTTTCTCCCTGGATGGTTTGGTTGGTTTTTTGGTGGGGTTTTTTTTGTTGGTTTTTCTGGGGTTTTTTTTTGGGGGGGGAGGGGAGGGGGATGACACGATAATTGTATATTCCTCCAGTCTATCCTCAGTGGTATTTATACCTTCAGCTGTTTTTTGCACCATTTTGATGCTCTCTCTCATCATTTAGCCAAGTAGGCATGACAGTACCTTTTCTGGTTCAATCCTTAGGTGGTAACTGAGAACTTATAAAATTGCCTTCATTTTTTCTGGTGCTCAGAAATCCTGTGTTCCTTGTGTTAGGGAGCAGCAGAAGAAGGAACAGTCAGAGTCCTACTGTGTTATATTTTTAGATTTACATCTTCTAGTGGAGTGGATATTTCTTGCCTAGCCTAATTTTGCTGCAAGGTCATCTGCTGATTTCTGGATTCTTTCTGTCCCACAATCTCCTGCCATTTTAGATACTTCCAGAATCCTGGAGAAGCAAAGCACATGTGTGAAGCATTCTTTAAATGCTTTGAGACTACCTGGTTTGCCAGTACAGCAACTCCTTTTTTACTCCTCCCATATCCTGAGTGCACCATTTTCCAGCCAGGCAGAAGCAGTGAACTAGGATACCATATGAGGGCTTTCAACATTCATGCTATTATACTGTCACACTGTTCTATCTGGCAGATGGAAGATTCTAATTTGAATCTCATACTTGACATGGGTTTTAGCTGTATTTGACATAAACCCATCCGTCATGACCATTTAACAGCAATGAAACACTGCCTAAGGTGATGTGAAGGTGTATTTGTCTAAAATCTGCTAGTACTTGGCATTTTTGTCTGAAAGACACAGGAAAAGAAGAAATGAGCAGTTTGCTGGGTAGGAGTGCATTCTGTATGTGGCAGCTTACCCTGTAGATTAAATTCTTCAGCCTGATGTTTCTCTGTCCTGTCTGTTTTAAGGGGGTCAGAGCATGGCCATTATTCACTGCAAAGAGTCTGCACTGCTTAATTCACCTAGAATGTATTGGTAATCATGTGGTTAACAATTGCATTAAATTTGTGTAGCTTCCCAATACAGTGATGAATGGAAGAATACTTTCAGCTGTTCAGATAGGGTCAATCTGTTTAAGAGGCAGCAGGTGAGCCATCTTTAGAACAGGATGATTTTAAAAAGCATAGATACGTGTTCTGTGGAAAAAAAAATCACTAGGATTTCCAAAGGGAGCTATGGCTCAGGTGTCTCTTGAGGAATATGTGCAAATAAATAAAATACTTAGGACCTTCAGTCATATTTGTTATGTTGAAATATTAATTGGTAGAGCACTGAAACAGGTGCTCAGAGAAGCTGGGTAGTTTTTACCCCCTGGAGATGTTTAGGAGTTGCCTGGACAAGGTCTTGAGTAGCCTAATCTGGCTTACCTGGTTTTGGAGTTTGCATGCTGTGGGCAGAGGCTTGGACTAGAAACTTCCAGAGGTGCCTTCCAGTGTAAGTCTTTCTGTGAGTCTCTGTATCTATTTTATCTCAAGGGAATGGGAACATCACTTTTGCTACCTTGAAAGGTGGAGGCAGGAACTGTCAAATAGAAATGTCTCCTAAGTGTGTGGTAGTGCTTTATCTCTGTCATGCGTCCCGTCATTCTCCAGCTAAAGTGTCTGATTTTGCTGATCTAAACATGGCTCATTCTTCTCCTGCCACTCAGAAAATCTCAGAGAAGCAGATGTTGTACTGCAGAGGGAGCAAAGGGTCACCTTCTCACAGGTGGGAAGGGCATCAGGTGGTAACCTGGTCTGAAGTAAAGCCAAAACTGGTTCACTGAAGGACATGCAAGGAGGAGAGGCTTATTCTCTGCTTCTCAAATGCACACCTTCCCCACCCATACTCTGAAAGAGTGAGGTGTGATAGCTGCTCTTAAGGGAATCTGGTAAACAAACATGGGGCACAGTCAGGGTTCTTCAAACTCCCTTAAGATGTTGACAAGACAGCACAACTGCCCAGTTTACTACAGACCCATGTAAGAAATGTCCTTGGTAAGCATGTGCAGCTGGTTGTGAATTGCATATAACCAACTGTGTTTAGTATCTGAAGAAAAAGACTAGATTAAGCAATTAGGAAATTCAGAGGAATTGGAGACACATGAGGGCTTAAAATGCTGATTTGCGTAAATAATGGTTGGAGGTGTGCAGCAGCCTGTGATATTTCTGAGATGATGCTGCTTCTTTTCCTCCACAGGCACCATCAGTGGCTGTGTGCCCAGTTAAGCATTCCTTGGCAGCAGGAGGAACAGATGCAGGACATTCCTGCAGCCTGTTTGAGAGTGTAATGCCTCTCAAAACCTTCAGAGATGTTTTACAGTGCTGCTGAAATCTGTGAGACAGCCCTGAGGATGGTGGCCTCATGTGAACTACTTTGACCTTCTTTTGTACCTCCAGAGAGCTGTCTCTTAATGTTCAAATGCTGTCTCTTAATGTTCAATCTCCCTTTTTTTTCCCAGGACATTAGAAAATAATGGATGATCTGTGGTCATATCTTGTACTCCGAAAAAGGAGGTGAAAAGGTTTTGGGGAGATTGGAAAGAAGGAACTAGAAAGAAAAAATAAATGAGCTGCATCTGTCTGAGATTTTCTGTGTCTCAAGCTCCCTGCTTGGGTACATTTGGGTCTGTACCTCGGACTGTTGGTAGATCTGCCTTGTCATCCTTAATGCTGTTTGTGAAGGAGCATTTGCCTTACCTTTTCCTTGTGATCCCTCTTGTTTTCTGCTCCTCCAGCTTTATGGCCGATACGCGGATCAGATAACGGATAACATTTCAGAGAAGGAAGCAGCAAAACTACTGGAGAAACAGGCCCAAAGGAACAATGGAAGAGCCCTGAAACGTGACAGTCAAGTCCAGATCAAAGAAGAGCACTATTCCAAATGTCAAGGTACGGACAATTCATCTTTCATTACCCTATGACACGATATTGGGTAGGCCAGCAAGAGAGGAGGAATTTAAGCAATTGTGACTGGGGAGATGCAGAGAGGGAAGCAAAAGGAATCAAACCTCATTGGGTTGAAAAATCTTTTCTAAATGAACTTTGATCCTAGAAAGAGAAAAGATATGTTTGGAATAAAAAACAACCCCAAGTAAATAATTTTTTCCACAACAGATCTCTGTAATGGGAGGAAAAGGACCCCCTTATGTCAGACTTTTGCTGCTAGTGTACAAGATGTTGAATTCCACCCTGTGTGTCCTGCACACACACACACCCTTTTTAAAATGTTTTTTAAACTACAGAAGATGTTACAGAACTGTGTAAGAGAGGGATGGGTACCAAGCCTTCAACATGAAGCCCATGATGCTTCCAAATAAATCCTTGTTGTAATCAGTCCTCAGCATAGGAGAGACAGACACAACTTTATCTATGCTCACTCCATTTTTCTGGTCCACTTTTCCCTCCACAGACTGTGCTAAACGCGTCCAGAAATACGTTACCAAGAAGCTTGGAGAGGACTGGATTTTCTTGGTTCTGTTGGGTCTGGTCATGGCGTTGGTGAGCTGGGGAGTGGATTATGCCAGTGCAAAGACCGTACAGGGTGGGTCCCATTCAGATGTTGCAAAAGCAGCCAGTAAATGATACAAGTGTTTTACAAAGCCCAGTGACCAGTGTTGCTCATCCTTTAATATCAGTGTCCCATCCTCAACCCTTGCTGCTTGGGAAGTTTGAAGTTCTGGCAACACAGTAGAGCAAAGGTTAGCTAGGGAGAGGTTCTTTAAAGGGATGGCAGGGGAAAATTTAGAAGTAAGTGGGCAGAAACAAGGGATATGTGTATGATGAGTCAAAGGCAAACAATTATTTTGAATCCCTTTCCTTTCTTCTCCCTTGAATATAGAGGAGCACAGGGAAATTATACTGTGGCCTTTCCTGTTATATTGCTTCCCTTTCTCCCCAGGAATACTAAGAACATGGGGCATGGGGAGAGGAAGGGGCTCTTACATGCCCTCCTGACACTGTTTCTACTTTTTACCTCATTTTTTCTTTTCCAATTTTTACTTATACACTGCCCTGAATTTTTCTGCTACCTGGGCACATAGTGCTCTTTCTTTTTGCCCTTTTCACAAAGATCTCATATTCCCTGTTTTATATCCCTTCCCTGCATTTTTCCTGTGATCTGTCTCCCTTTGCCAGCTATAAAAATTACAAGACCTTTCATTCCCCCATCCCGGCGTGCACACATACACCCCCCACTGCCACATCCTGTTAACTGCACTGTTCCCCTGTCCTTACCCTCAGTGTCCCAATCCTGACTGGCAGACACATACACCAACCTTTTCCTCTTGGCTGCTGATGTCCACCAGACACTGCAATTCCTCACAGCCCCCAGCATTCCTTCAGCCCAGCATTCCTCCCTCTAGAGCTTCCCCATCTACCAGTCTACTGGCATAACCTACTCTGAGGTTTCCTGTCCTTTATGCTCCCTGCAGCTGAGTCCTTTGGGTTTTTTTTTCCTTTGCCAAGTCTCAGCCTCTGCTAAGGCTGTGTGGGGAGTCAGCCCAGGCAGGGAAGATGCACTTGCAGAGGAGCTGCAGCTCAGTTTGGATTCTCAGCAGCTCGTGCTGTTGTACCTGTCTGAGCAATGGTACCGCTGCTGTTTTAAAAGCTGCTGGCACAGCTCCCTTCATGCTGCTGCTCTAGAGGGGAAATCACAATCAGAGCTTTTAAACTAGTTTTTATGAAGAAATGTTTGGTGGACCACTTTATTGTCCTCCAGGACCCACACAAGACCCTCAGACTGCCAAATGAAAAGACACTGCACAGTGATTTGTCCTCACAAGTGCATGTAACACACCTCTTTTTATGCCATGCTTGTGCACAGATATTAGTAGTGTCTTCTATCCATTCCTGCAGAATGCCTGCTTTATTGGGGAACTCGTACTCAAAAACGTAACAAGGGCTGTCTTAGGAAAGGAGCATTAGGGTAGCATTTCTGAAGGAGATTTAGCATGGGCACGTTTAGCAAGTGTGTGATTCTCTGATGTCTACCAGCCAGTTTGGAGCAGCTGTGATTCCTGACAAGTTCTTTGTTCATATGTTTACAGCCTACAAGTGGACATACAGAGAACTGCACCCGAATGTCCCTCTGCAGTACGTGGTGTGGGTTGCATTCCCTCTTGGTCTTATTCTGTTTGCGGCCAGTTTCTGCCACTTCGTCTCTCCACAGGCTGTTGGTGAGGGCAGAAGGCATGGCAAGATCTGTTTCTGTCTGTCTTGTTTTTCTTGTTCCATTTGCCTGCGGGTTTTGTTCATCCCCGGCTCTGCTGTTGTTTTCAGGGTCTGGGATCCCAGAGCTCAAGACCATTATGAGGGGAGTGGTCCTCAAGGAGTATCTCACTCTCAAAGCTTTTGTGGCCAAAGTTGTGGCCCTCACAGCTGGGCTTGGAAGTGGCATGCCTGTGGGGAAAGAGGTAAATATTGCTGATTCCATGTGCAGTAGTGACCAGGGTCTGGAAGGTGGGAGTTGTCTGTGGAAGAAGAATCTATAAATGTTTTCTTACTTTCATCACCATTCCTCTTCTCAAAACTCTGCTTTTTCCAGTAACACCTATCTTTCACTGGCCATTTTCCTTCCACTTTCAAAGACATGATATAGGAAACATCAAAGAACTCAAGTCAGGTGGTCTTTGAGAGGGAAAAAATTAAATGGAGATCAGAGAACTGAGGAAGATTGGAGGGTCTGGAGCACAAGTCTTATGAGGAGCAGCTGAGGGAAAAAGGGTTGTTTAGTCTGGAGAAAAGCAGGCTCAGGGGAGACCTTCTCACTCGCTACAACTTCCTGACAGGAGGTTGTAGCCAGGTGGGAATTAGTCAGTTCTCCCAGGTAACCAGGGACAAGACAAGAGGAAATGGCCTCAAGTTGCACCTGGGGAGGTTTAGATTGGATATTAGGAAAAATTTCTTCAATGGTCAGGTTGGTGGTCAGGTTCCAAGACACAGGTATTGGAACAGGCAAGTGGTGGAATCACTATCCCTGGAAGTGTTCAAAAGGTGTGTGATTGTGGCACCTGGGGGCCTGGTTTAGTGGTGAACACGGTGATGCTGCATTAAAGGTTTGGCCCAATGATCTCAGAGGTCTTTTCCAATCTTAATGATTCTATTGCCAACTGAGATGGCCAAAGAGAAATCATGAGGCCTGCAGTAGCTAAATGGTTGTCAGTAACCAGCAGGCAACCCTCTCTGATTTTCTCCTCTTCTCTTGCAGGGTCCTTTTGTGCATATTGCCAGTATCTGTGCTGTGGTACTCAGCAAGTTCATGTCAATCTTCTGTGGGGTGTATGAGGTAAGGCACATGTCTCTGCACACAGCTCTTCCACAGGCTGAGCTCCTAAGACACACAGGATAGTATGGATAGGCCACAGAACACAGAGGAAACACATGGTTTGAAGTTCCCTGTACTGCTACAGAGCAGTAAAATACAAGCTGAACAAAAGTAGTGCAAGGCCAGACACACAGTCCAAATAACTGGTCAGGACCACCAGTGTTACCCAGCAAGTACACAGAGACTGGTTAGGAGTATGTGTTTGAAAAGTTTTCAATCTCATGATTGGTACCTTTGCACTGTGATCATTGACTGTATAAAAAAATAGCTGCAGACAAAGATCAATTTGTCTTTAAGCCAAGTTTATACAGCATTGCTAATTATAGACACTGACGCCTACGCTCTTGCTATCGCAGAACAGCCTCTGCAGGCTGATCGCCGTATTGACTGGTTGTATAAAAAATCTATTAACTGCACATATAGATAAATGTAGGAACTCCTTTATGTGCAAGCTCTTAGCAGAAAGTGACTGTGTAATACAACTGAAGGTGCTGTTTTACTTGAGGGGATCCTGTCTGTGCACAAGGACCAGGTGTCACTGCTGAAGACCAGCTGACAGTACTAAAGACTGCACTAAAGCGTCTAGAGCCTGCTATTTGTAATAGCAATGGCTGACTGTGCTGCTGGCTGTTGCTTATTTTCATTGTTCTGGGTCCTAACCCCCGGCTTTGCTCCCTCTAACCCCAGCATGCCCGGCGCTGGCTGCACTCCCTGTTCCAGAATGTGCATAGGCAGCTCGACCTCCTGGTGCCGGCTTGCGCAGTTGGAGTCGGATGTTGCTTCAAGGCCCCTCTTGGAGGCAAGTGTCTTCCTATATGTGACATTTAATGTACAGTTCCTTTAGCCTCTTGCTGGGAGACTTCCTGCTGCCATGGAAGGTTCTCCACAGATACCTCTCCACTTTAGCAACACAAGTTCTTTCTTTTCACGTGTAACTGGTGGCAGCAAAAGGAAGGGATGGTTACAGGAAAAGTGACACCTATTGAAGTGCTGGTTTCTAATGATGCAGCTTGTTCATCCCTGCCAGCCATGAACATTGTTCCACCTGGAGAGTACCAAAGGCTGTCCACAAAGTCAATAAGGATCAAGTAGAGAACAGAAGTAAAAAAAAAAAACCTTGCAAGAGGCAACAGGCACAGATTGCAACAAGGGAAATTTTGACTCTGTTCAAGGAAATTATGTTCTTCTCTCCCAAGGGTGGTCCAGAAGTGGCATAGGTGTTCAGAGTGTCCAGAGAATTTCCACCCTTGGAAATGTGCAAGACTCACCTGGACAAGAACCTGATCTAGCCTTGGAATTAGCAGAATTAACAGCTCTCTGAGCAGGGAGACAACTTCAGTGGTTCCTTCAAACTTTCCATGATCCCACCTGGAGGAGAAATCTGGAAATTTATGTGTCCCCCATGCACTTATACTAGTCTTGTGATTCACAGAATTTCTTTAAACAAGGGCACATGATAACTTCTTCCTAAAGCAGTGGAAATATATTCATAATTAATTTGTCTTTCATTTCACTTCCCTCTCTCCCCATATGCTGCCCTGAACCTCTTTGCATGGTTATTGTGCCCAAAAGTGTAAGGAGTTTTAAAATTCTATGGGGTTTTTTTCTAAGCTGGCTTTAGTTCTTCCATGCCCTACTTTCCTGTTAGCCTTCAAATGGATGAGTTAGCTGACAACTGTAACATGGTCTAGCATCAACAGTAATACTGATCTTTGTTGTGGGTGACTATTAAAAAAAAAAACAACAAGGAAGGAACATAGTTTGTCAGCTACAGATTAGAGGTTCTTCAGCTGGTAACTTGAGAAAAGATGCCAGGAAGAAAATCAGGCTAAGCAAGAGAGAGGCTGAGAACTGTGCGTATGTGGGCAGTCTAGCAAGATGTAGACAGCCTGAGCTGAAGCCTGAGGCTTCAAGGCAAAATTTGTCAGTCTGCTAAAAGCCTTGAGAGAAAGCAGTTTCAGAACCAAGGATCAGACCAGAGTCAGGTGGAACCATTGGTAGTATACAGGAGAATGGTATCTGTTTTAATGGTAAAAAATTAAAGCAAAAAAAACCCCAAACCCAAAGACCTCTGTGGAAGTCTGTGCTTCTTGTTCCCTTCTCTGTACCTGGAATTAACATAGTCTCAGAGACTGCAGGATTCATCATACGCAGTTCACTGGGAGATGCTAGAGAAGAAAAGAAAAGGGTAAACAGGGAGTGATCTAGCTGCTGCCTTTGGGAGCTGAAGGAGATGTCAGACAAAATAGCCAAAGTCTTCTCAGAGAACGGTGAAAGGACAAAGAGACAACAGCCACAACTTGAAACAAGAGAAATTCTGTCTATGCATGAAAAGAATTTCTCCCCTTGTCCCAAAAGTGGTTCAGGGTGGCACAGGTGTCAGGAGAGGCTGGGGAATCTTTGCCCTAGGAAGTGTTCAGGGCTGCCCTAGTACCCTGATCCTGAGCACTCTGATCCTTCTGCCCTTGATCTAACCTTGGATTTAGCCCAGTTCTGAACAGAGAGATAGAGAAGCATTCAGAAACACAGGACTAAAACTTGCTGTGAGTCTGTGATAACATTGTAGTGTGGGAACAGAAAATTATCATAGTTTCTGTAGCCCTAGTTCCTCTATTGGATTTACACCAAATTGCCAAATGTGGTTTCCATTACCTGGAAGTCTTGTGATCTTCATCTGACCTTGGTCCCAGATATAGCTCACAGTTTCACATCATATTGCCCTGGTGCATAACTTCTGGGTGTTGTTGCAGGTAAACACCACCCTGTGTATTAAGAAGGATGGATTTGAAAAGCCAGTTTAGCCCTTGACAAGCAAATGGTGCCCAGCCTCTGAGAAAGACTCTCCCTTTTATACCTTCCAATTACTTTTATAATGATGACAGTTTTCACCAGGACAGCACAACGCTTTACTGGGTGATCTGTCACCCACTCACCCACCCAGCGTGGAAGGACCTTCAGGACCAGTCCACACTCTGTTCTGGACATGCATGTGCCTTGTGCACACTGACTCACGGGGAGGTTTTTGGAGGCATTCTGTGGCACATGTGCATCCGGAGATTCCCTGCCAAAGTAAAAGAGATGGAGCGAAACCTACTTATGCTCCTTCCACCCTCTGGAGGAATTTCCATGAGACATTTCATTTACAGTGACAGGAATGTGTATGTTTCAAAGGAAAATGAGATGCTGCCTTCTTCACATGTCTTGAATGTGTGATTCCAGGTATATGCCTGTCCTGTGCCAGGTCTTGCCTTTTCAATATTTTGAAGCCATCCAGAAGTAAGATAAACCTAGCTATAACTCTGAGACTGGTGACAGAGCTGGGTGACATCATGCAGTCTTACATGCCAATTTTGTTACTCACTCTCTGCTTTCTTTCCTTCTTTCTTCTGTTTGTCTGTCTCTCTTTGTCTCTTTCACCAGTAGCAGCCCTATTATTACACGGATGTCCTGACTGTGGGGTGCGCTGTGGGTGTTGGCTGCTGCTTTGGGACACCACTTGGAGGCAAGTGGCTGTTCTGTTTCCTTTTCCCCAGGTATCTAAATCCTCTCCTGCCTAGTCCTCTTCTCCTCTCCCACTCTCCTGCACCACATTTTTGATGTGACATTTACTTTGGACAGAGACACCTACCTCTAGCATTTTCAACCTCCCCAGCATCTTGACAGTCTTTTTTCCACGTTGTCCACTTTCTGGAAACAAGAGGAGAAGGCTCTCTAGAGCAGTGGTCTCCAAACTGGGGTGGGGGTACCCCATGGGATACACAAGGTGATCTATTTGGTGTGGGAAGGAAATACTTTTTTTCTATTTTTTTAATATAAATTTCTATATTTTTTTAATATAAAAAAATAAATAAATTGAACTTCACTAGTATTAAGTATATGTATTGGCAGTGGGGCCCTAATATGTCACATGGCCACTTGTCACATGCAGTGCATGAGGTGTAGAGGTACTCCCAATGCAGAGGGTTGACCATGGTGCCCTCAATCATTTCCTCTCTTTCAGCATATTCCAATGAATTGCAATCAATATGTGCCCACACTGGATTAAGTGGATTTATGGATTATATTATCTAGTGTTAACTACACTAATCCTCACAAATAGGAAAAGTGGCTTAAAAAGGTTGCTGCAAAGAGGCTATGGATTGAAGATAATACTAATAATGTGAGCGAGAGAAATGACAAGAAAGTGGCAGAGCTGACACTTCTAGAACAGGCCCTTATTCAGTCCCATTACAAATAATACAGTACAAATAATGGCCAGCTAATGAGATCTGAGAGGAAGTTGGACAAAAAAAAAAATTAAAACTATCAAAGGCTATTTTAAATGTGGATCTATATCTGCTATCATTAACAATGAACCTCACCCCATGTGTGTATCATGCTTTGAGAAGTAATGATGGTATTAAGCTATCAGAATTAGCAAGACATTTAAAATCCAGGCACCCAGAACATGAAGACAAACCTCTACGTTTTTTCAGCGATGTTTCAAGCCATGTGACATTCAATTCAGTACTTTACAAAATTTCACTGGACCTAATGACAAACGTGTAGAAGCCTCCTTTGAGGTCTCTTGCTTCACAGCAAAAGAGAAAATGCCACATCCCACAGGAGAAACATTTGTATTTCCTGCCATTAAACATAAAAATAAAGCACAGAAAGCAAGAGAGCAGCAAATTAAAATGTAAGCACTGCTGGAAGACACCTAGCGGACATTGCTTAAGGTTTGAAGAAACCAGCATCTGTACAAATTACACAGTGGGAGCGGCTTCCTGTGCAGCTGGATTAAGCACAGATGTTTCTAAAATGCCTCAGATGATGGTATTTTCCAGATTCTGTTTCAATAGTGAAAGGCAGAACTTCTTTCTGTGAGACACTGAAAGGAAGCTCTATCACAGAAGCTGTATTCTCAACAGTGAATTACTTCTTCAATAAAAAATGTTCTATAGAAGAGCTGTGCAAGTGTAACAACTGGTGGAGCAGAATAAGAGAAGAACTGGGTGGTAAGGTTACCTAGACAAAACTACACCTGGGATTCGTGCACTGCAGTGTTCACAGACGAGCTATCGCAGCAAAGAAGTGGGATCCAGACATGCACAAAGTGCTACAGGATGTCATTGATGTGGTTCATTTTGTAAAAACAACACCCTGAAACAGTAGAATCTTTACAGTACTTCATAATGAGATGGGAAGTGACCAAGAAAATCCTACAGGCAGTTGCTGGTGATCTCATAGCCACTGAATTTAATGTCCAGTTGCACATTTTTCTTTTACAAAAAGACAAGTGTTCTGAATTTGCTGGTTTTTTCTGTGATGACAAGTCTCTGTCAGTAGATTGCTACCTAGTAGTTATTTCTGAAAAAGTAAACATACTTGATGTACTTCAAGGTGAAAGTGATGTTCTAGCAGTGGGTGAGAAACTGCTTTTCAAAAGAAACTTGTGGAGGTTTTGTGAATCTGTTGCCAAATACAATGTAAGTGTCTTGGCTACAAAAATGCTCTCATTATAGATATGCTCAAAAAACTTGAAAACAAGAATTTCTACCTGTTTAAAAATCGTCAAGATTATGATTTTTTTGTGGGTTTTAAACCCACTTGTTAAAAATATAAAAATTCAACATCTTCTGATCATTTTGCAAGAACAACTGATTGACATCAGGGAGGATGAAAATTTACTATCCAACTTTCACAAAATTCTTTGCATAGGTGGTGGGTGGGATTGAAAAAATAGTATCATGATTTAGCCAGCACAGCCAGTAATACATTTCTTGCATTTGGATCTATGTGTCTTTGTGAGATCCTCTTTTTAGATATGACAGCCATTAAGACCAAGCATCAAAATAAATTGAACATAGAACCAGACCTTTGAATCACCATGTCACAAAGCGTTAAACCCAGATTTTAAAAAATAAAGTATATTACTATTTCAGTGAGAACAATTTTTTTTGTTCCATTAATAAATAAAACAAATAATCTTTAAAATTACGTTTATTTCATCTTTATCTCATCCTTGTTTAATTTCTATTTTTGTGCATGTTTTATATTGTACACAATATTTTAGTACAGTAGTACATGCGTATTATATTTAAATAAATACACATAGAGGGGAGAGGGTACATGCTCAAAAACCTTTTATGGGTAGGGGTGCATGATCAAAGAAGTGTGGAGACCACTGCTCTAGAAAGCTAGTTAGAATCCTCTCTCATGCTTCTAACATGACACTTCTTATTTTAACTTTGCTCCCTTTCCAACTCTTTCTAGGGGTTCTTTTCAGCATCGAGGTTACCTCTACCTACTTTGCTGTGCGCAATTATTGGAGAGGCTTCTTTGCAGCTACCTTTAGTGCCTTCGTGTTCCGAGTCCTTGCTGTCTGGAACAAGGATGCAGGTAAGCTAAGAGCTGTTCCTGCTCTCTTTGTACAAAAGTTCCTCTGTTAATGCATTATTTTCCATCTTCCTCAAAACCACGATATTTTTATGATGCTTGAAACGTCTGCCACAACATGTGACTTCCAGCAGCACAGAAGGAAGGAGAAAGGGAAGTGTCTTGCCATCTCGTCTCTTGTCTAGCCCAACCTATTCCTAGGAGTTCTGGGATGTATCTAACTGACAAATGACAGAATATGAGTCCTCAGCAAGCAAAAGGGACCCTGAGGTGGGATTTTGTTGCTTCTGCTCAGAATAGTGTCCAGGCTGCAAACACAGAGATATCCTCTCACAGAGGATGTAGTCCTTGCTGGAAAAGCCATGGTCTGCTTTGGTCACCTCTTGACTGAAAATGTTAAAACAGATAGTCAAGAAAATTGAGATGATTAAATGATTAGGAGGCTACAGGTTTGGTAGGATCTGACTGAAGGTCCTGAAAAAATAAAGTGTGTCAAGTGACTGAAAAGCATAAGAGTGACATTTGTGCAGACAGAAAGAGCACAAGTCAGGCTTGTTCAGTAGAGCATCTCAAACACTGTGGGAATAGAATTCTGGTGCAGAAGGCTGCCATTTCTTTGTAAACTTCTTCCTTATAATACCTTTATCTTTTATTCTTGCATCTATTTTATTGAGCTCCATGTGAGCAGTTTACTTACTTAAAACTGCTATAACATGTCTCTCTTGACTTCAGAGGGATGGATTTTTTGGGGGGTTGAATATTCTCTGGAATATAGAAAATGACTACACCTTCTACCTGAATGTAGAAAGTGGCTACATCTTTCTTTATGTAGCACTGCCTAAAAGTAAATCTGGGGTATTTAACCATTAGGTCTGTCACAAAAAACCCAAACCCCATATCTGTCTGTTCTTTCCAGAGAAAAATATAAGAAACTCAAAGACATAACAGGAGATAACTTCCTTCACTTTGTCTTTTCTGACTCCCTCGTTGATCTCTCAAATCACTAGAAATCACTAGAAATTAGTTTAATTTCAAATGACTAGAAATTCGCTTAATCCTGAAACTTCTTGACTCCTGTCCCTTCTTCAAAATCATCCAGACAGCTTTAATACCGATATTAATGGCTCCTCAAGTTCTTCTTCATTGACAGTCTCGGTTAAAAACTTCCATGATTCAATTGGCTATGAAAAATTGTTCCTTTTCACAGTTCTGTATTTTCTTTGTGTTGTCAGTCTCCTTGTCCTTGCATTAAGGAACTAGAAACGTTTACCTAGCTAAGTCATTCATTATTTTATGATCTTTTATCATTTCTGCTCTAACTTGTCTTTCATGTCTTTTCTTGCTCATTTATTTCCCTTGGAAAGTTACACACCCGGTCTTCTCAGTCTTTTATCATGCAAGGTTCTTCTATTATTGCCTGCTACCAGGAAGAAGCAGGTAGGGAAGTGATCACATCAGAGTGACAGATGCAAATAAGTTGTGTAGTATCTCACCAAAATTCTTTTATTTCTTAGACCCACATAATCTTTACTGGCTTCTTGTTACTCATGGCTTTGTCAGCTGGCATTACACCATTATCTGTACTTTCCAAATAACATCTGGTTATTTGCCAAACCACTCTGGTTGGTTGCTGCAGCTTGAGCCCTTCTTTGCCAGTCATGGAAGGCTCGAGTTCTGCAATTTGCAGGATTCTTGTTTTACCATGTCCTGGACTTTCATCTTATTTGCCATAGGGTTTCATGCCTTGCCTTCCTCCTGCTCCTTCTGATCTCTCCTACACATGGCTCATTGTTATCTTAAAGTTCAAATCTATTTTTAAGTAGACTTCCCCATTAAGAAGCCTTTCCCACTCCTTTCTACTTCTAACTTTGTAAGAATTGGACAGATACTCTAGTACAGTTTGTAGCCAATGGAGAGAAAAGGGCTTAGACATTCAGTTTCAGAATGGCTTAGTCACTGGGGAAAGAGGATGAAGATAGGTGGGATGAATCTTTCTGTGGAAATTTTTTTCTGTCCTGTGGGAGTAGAGGGGGAACCTAGAAAGACTCAGACTAAGCACTGTGACTGTTTCCCTTTGCTCTGGTCATCTATGCTGCCCTGTGGCAAAACTCTTTGAAAATGGGCCCTACTATACTTTTTTAATGCTCTGCCATTTAGTGGCTTGGACTATCTGTTTCCTTAAACTAAATTGAGATGATCCCTTTCTTGGGCTGATCTAACAAAAAAGAGGACATCCTGCTTTTCATCATCTTCCATCCCTGACTGTTCTTCTACCCCTGCCTTGTACCATCTCTGCGTTCGTTGTTCCCCTTGATTCAACTCACTTCCTTGGCAGAGGAGTAACCCAGGGAAAGAGCAGATAGGTTTTCTGGCAGGTTTTAATAAGGCAAAGGAACTCACAGAAGGCTGTGATGTGCCAGAGTGGGCCCAACGGGAGAGGAGAACAATAGTACAGCCGGGAGGGAAGGAACAGGGGGAAGAGACAGGGAGCAAGATCATCCCAATTTGGATAGTAGAATGTAGTTTTAGGCTTAGCTATCTTAGGTAATGTAACCCACTGAGACCTCATTAAATCATTACTCTAAACCTAGTTCTGTATGACCAAATAACGAGTAGTCAATGCCTCCTGTTATTATCATATAATGCTAGATTTTCACTGCTTCTTTTATTTCCTCATTGAACAAATAATTCCTTCATCAAGGGCAATTTGGGATTTATATCCATCCTCATCCAGCTGCACTTCCACCCTGTATTAAATTGCTAATTTATCCTTCACCTGTTAGCATACAGGTGTTTACTGTTTCCACACAATAATGCACCTACAGAGAAAAGCAGGACAGGTTTTAACATTTCATTGTAGCAGGGCAGCACTACCAGGAGAGGTGAGCTGGAGAAGATGGGGCTAAGCTGATCTTTTCCATCTCTGATTTCTAAGCCTTTCATTTTTTTGGTACCAGTCAAAAATTTTGAAGCTGTAACTTCAGAGAGGATCTGTGTTTTGTTTCTGGAAGGCAATCACAACTATGAGAAGTGACACAGCTTCTTCAGATGTGCAGGCACTGCCCACCTCAGCAAAGAGACCTCTCATTCAGTAAGGATACTGGGAAGAGCTTTTTTTTTTAATAGGGAATGGATGGTAGAAGACAAGAAAGAAAAGAAAACCCTTTAAAAAATCAGGGATTGTAGCTAAAAAAAAAAGCATACATTTTCTGAAAACAAACCTAGGCTATCTAGAGTGCCAGGATTGCAAGTGCTCAAAAATAGGACCTACTAAATCGGAGCAGTCTGCCAATCTGTAATAATGTATATAATGTCAGGAAACCACACAGGAGCATGTATAAACTAGTTTCCTTGTCCCTACCCCTAGCTTTTATTATCTTTAACTTCTCAACTCATTATTTTCTTTCCTCCTCTACCTTTCTTCTCTCACAGTTACCATCACAGCACTGTTCAGAACAAACTTCCGTATGGATTTCCCCTTTGATCTGCAAGAGCTGCCAGCATTTGCTATAATAGGGTAAGTTCCCAGGAAACTAACTCCTTGCTCTACAAAGGTTATAGTATGATCTGTGTTAGGAATTCTTCTGCGAAAAAGTTTCCATACATCACTTTTAGTCACTTTGGTTGTAGCAAAGTGGGTTTCTGTTTGTTGGAATTCTTCCTTCAGAAATGGTGTCCACGTATCACAACAGCTAAGGAAGGAAATACAGGTATTATCAAGCTGTTTGTTATTTCCTTTCCATGTATCTTTTTCAGAAATTAAGCTTGGAGGTAAAAAAAAAAGTAAGTCTAAGTTGGTCAAAGTACTGGGAATAGACTTACTGAATGGCCTTTTAACTGTTTTGACATTATCCCCAAAAGAACAGATCCAACAGGTACCCTTTTCACATGACCAAAATGGGACAAAAGATTTAACCTGAAGTTTCATTTTCACAAGGTCAGAATGATTATCCTTTTTGAGAGAGGTTGGTACACCCAACATGGTGACAAGGGTAGCCAACCGTAATTGGACTCAGTAAGAACAATGGTTAATTTGGAGGAAATGAAAGAATGAACTTAAAAAAAAAGAAAATTGGGAAATACTAGAGAAAAGATGAGTATGGAATTACTGTGAGGAAACATCTTTGGTTAGAGCTTGAGAGAGGCTCCAGGGAAGTCACTGCAGAGCATAATGAAAGGAAAACACTATAGGAACAAAAGCCTGTGCTGGTGTTGTGAACATACTCTGTTGCAAAACCTGCATTCAAGACCAGAAATATATTTGTGGGTTTTTAGCTTCTTTTAGTAGGCTGCCCTCCTATTAATTTACTTGACTATGAACTCAAGTGGGATTTTTTGAAGACATCAGATATATTGAAAAATCTATGAATACACAGGAGTTTTTGCTAGTAACAAGTATTCACTTAGTTCTTCCCCTTAAACAGACTTGCCTAATGAACTTGGCGGAATCTATTGGTTTAGATTGGCAAGGAAAAAAATGTAATCCTTGCGATTTACAGCTGGTTGTTAGAATGCAAAACTTCTTGTCACCATGTTTTGGACAGAGTTGACAGAGCTGGCATTTTTCAGCCCTGCACATAGGCTGGGAAAGGAATATATGACAACTGCAAAATGCTTTCAAATGCCTGGGTGTCCAACATGGTATTTAAAATAAAAAACAACCCTAAAGACTTGGATAGTCTTGGATAAAGTCCCGATGCCAACTTGGAATGCTCCAAATTCTCTTAACATTAAGTCTCAAAGTTGAACTCTGCTTCTACCCAACATATTTTTTCACTTTCAGGTAGGGCAAGCACTGCCAATAGGTAGATCTTGTTTTTCTGTGTCAGCAAATGTTAATTTGCATAATCTATACAAGAGGAGCACTTCCAGTTTATTGATAAATTGATAGACATGAATGGAGAGATCTATATTTTAATATGAAGTATTACAAAGCAATTCAGTTCACGGTGCAGTCTTTAGGCTTATATTGCCTAAGGGACTGGTCTATTTTAGACACTGTTCTAATCAGTTAAAATACTTAAGAGTAATTCATTGGACATGTTTTTCTGTGAAAAGCTTTCTATTTAGTTTAAGCATGTTTCTCTGCAATTTTTAAATTATAAAGCAGGATTATTTTCAACATACAATGTTTTAAGTACACTAAATTAATCATTGAATGAGATTTGGCAAAAACATGCGTGACATATAACAAAGCAAAAGTCCATTAATTTTAGAAATTAATAGAATGAGAACATTAACAGTTTATCCTCTGTATTATGTGCATTAATTACTTGCCACATACAATAAGGCTTCCCCTTACCAATTCTAAATGCAGTCTTTTTTCACTCTTCCTTTTTTTTTATTTCACATTCGAGTATTAGGCCCTATTTATCCAAGTCTTATTAAGCTACAGAGCCTAAGGATCACACCAATTCTTAGACAACTACACTTTTTTTCTTACTTTATTAAGATCAGGAACATAAGCCTAAGTGATTAGGATCATAGAGATGATATACTTTGCTTTAGGCACAAGAATTCCTATTACTACTAGTATTTGTTGTAGGCATATAATTTTACTGAATCAGACTTATAACTCTCTTCCTTTTTACTATTTGCTCTTCCAACCTGATGTTTAAGTACTGACAATACTGGTCTTTGCCCAGTTGCTCTTCACGAGCCCCCACTGAGAACTGTCAGTCTCTTTTTATGGATTTTTTTAACAGATTTTTATAGATGAGATTTCCCCCTCTCAGCAAGAGAAAATTGGTAAAATGGTAGTGTGTATGACAAAGAGGTCCAAAATAATTTCTCCCCTTTCATCAGATAGGGAATATCTTCAAAGGAGCTGCTGTAGGAGTAATCCTCTAGGTGACATTTTAAAGGCTTCACAAACAGCTGAAGATTAAACCACTTAAACTCATTTGCTTGGTTGATGTTGTTTGTCATGCTTTTACTTCTTTTTCTCCATTTTAGCATATGTTCTGGATTCCTTGGAGCCTTTTTTGTTTATCTCAATCGCCAAGTGGTCCTGGGCATCCGACGTCATAAAGCTCTGAGCCAGTTTCTCACCAAATAGTGAGTGCTTGTGAAGATACTCTCTTTAGGGACCAGATCCTTACACTCCACTGGTGTTGCATAGTAACAAAAGCTTTCTGGGAGATAGTAGAACTATTTCAAGTGTAAGATCGTAAAAATATGAGAAACTGCTCCTATATGAGAGTAAGATCTCTGCAACCATCAAGAGAATTTTTCTCACACTGTATTTTCTTTTTGATCAGCCTCAATAGTTTCAAATGGCTTCTTGATTTAGAAGGAATACTCTGCAATATTTGTTAGGAGGACAAGGGAAACTATTCATTGGACAGAAGATGTTTTTAATTAGAAAGTCAATGATCATGCTTCTTAAAATCCTGATGTTTATGGCTTGTTTGGGTTTTTTAGGATCTGTGAAAAATTCTACATCATTTATATTTCAGGAAAATTAATTACAGCTGAAATCTAACTATGTATTTAAAATCTATATATTTGTTTTTTCATCAAAGTCTTGGCAAAAATGTAAGGTATGTGCTGCATACTTATGAACCAAAAGCTGAAACCTAGTAACCAAATGGTGTGAAATGCAGCATGGAAGAGAAATGCAAAATAAAATCAAAGTCTTGACAATGAAGTTTTCACAGGACACTTGAAGATACTGTTTTCCCCTCTCTAATAAAGTCCTAGCCTCCAAACTTCATAACCTGAAGTGGTGGATAACTGTAAATGTCTTCAGTCTCTTTACAGAAAAAGATCTGATGCTATGAGAATTTTTGATGTTGAGAGGTGTGGAGGACCTTATTTCTTATCAAGTTGCAGACCTGAGCAGAAGAAAACCACTAGATAAAAAGAAGTTCAAACTAACTTAGTTTCTTATGTGGAAGAAAAATTGTCTTTCTTCATCATGTAGCCTTACCCACAAGCATCAGCAGTGCTATCAAATCGATTTAATAGAGAAGTGGAGCAAAGCCTAAAAAGTGGGAATTTACTTTTCACTTATTTCTCAGAATTTTTTAAGTCCTTAGACTGAAACAAATTAAACATTATATTTTGTCTTCCTAAATCTCAGCCAACACTTCCTGTAGGAAACAGTAACTTGCCAAGTGACACATGACAGGATTAGCCCAGCATGTGGAAGCAGTTTAGGCTCAGGTTGTCTTAGTGCTTGTGAAGCGTCACAGTTTACCCAGAAACCCATCCCGGGACTGGACACAGCAGCAGGAAAACACAGATGGCTTCAGCCTCTGTCCAGCTGTGTCCCACTGGCCTGGCACTGCTAGACTCACTGGCTACCAAGGACACCTTCTCCAAAATTGTGACAGCCAGGAATTCAGTGGGAAGAGAAGCAGTTTTTCCCATAAGAATTAATCCAACAGGGGGTGCCTGCAGAAATGTATGAAAAATCCTTACATTTAAATCCACTAGGACAGGATACGTTGCATGGGGGGTGAAGACTGTCACAATCAGGACAAATGGGGAAAGTAGAGGCTTTTGGCAATAGGTCACCACATCACTGCAAACACACATTCCTCCCACATATTCAAGTTTGTGCACGTTGTACATCCCTCTCTTCCTCCATCCCTCCCATTATATTCATTCTGATGGGAAAGAGGGCTTTGCTGACAGGTGAACTTTATGAATTATGATGATCAGTGGAGCAGGGCATTAAAACGCCAGGAACAGCACTCCAAAGCCATGGCTACAAATACAGAGAGGCTTCACAGTGATAGCATTCCTAGTCCTGGATTGATGGTGCTACAAGAACAGAACGTGAGGCCGTATTGATACAACTTTTTCCTTCTTTACAGCCGACTGATTTACCCTGCGGTTATAACCTTCTGTATAGCGTCTGTGACATTTCCTCATGGATTTGGGCAGTTCATGGCAGGAGAGGTGAGACTGGAAAGCATATTACCAACTCTTTTCAGTTCTATGGAACATTATCTCCTTATCCTGAGCCCCAATAACCTTGTGTCATGGAAAAGGGAAGAATGAGATGGAAGGAGTTTGGTTTGAGGAGGCACTATATGATCTCTGCTACCTCCCTCATAGAAAACTTGAAAAAGATCCACTCTTCTAAGAAAATAATAAGGAAGATGTTACCCCATGTGTAAAAGTAGTTATCTTTTCACCTGCTTGAGTAAAGTTCCCTCTGTCTTCCTGAAGATTTAAAATGTGGATTAAGTCCCATAGTCATGAAATACCACAGTAAAAATCTCCTCTGTTTCCTTGTAACAGAAGTAGAATATTTACTCCATCTAATCTTATGACTCATACCTGTTTTTTTACTGTTTAGTTGATGCCACGGGAAGCCATCAGCACTCTCTTTGATAACTACACCTGGGTGAAACACAGAGGGGACACTGAGATCCTAGGGAAATCTGCTGCCTGGATCCATCCTAAAGTCAGCGTCTTAGTCACCATCCTGCTCTTCTTCCTCGTGAAGGTAGGAAGCCCAGCTCACCATAGCCCTTCTCCACTCAGACTGAATGTTCTTGCCCTTTCGTAAAACAGTTTGTGAAGTGCCAATGAGGAGTTGCTGGGTATTGAATGAAGCACTACAGCTGCAATGGATTCCTACATCTTTTGATGTGATGTCTGTCTACCTTCAATGCAACATTACCAAAATTATTAGGGAATAGCTTCCTTAATTTAGTGGCCTCCTTTTCTGCTCCCTAGGTCATCCTCCTCAAGCCTCCTGCTGAATGACCTTTGGTATCCACAGTATAGTAGCTGGTAGGGAGGACTAAATTGTGAAAGATTTCTCAAGTTCCACAAAAACAAATACTTGACTAAAAAGTCTCCAATAATTTGTTTGATCTAAATGAAGTCTGATACAGTCTATTTTATATTCCTGACTTCAGATAGGAGACAAATAGGAATATGCAAGCACAATCTATAGTAGTGTGATGCTTAAGGATTTGCTAGCAGTACATCAAAACTTGATGGAGAAATGCAGCTGGAAACAGTTTTGCTCACTTCTCAGAAAGCAACAGCAGATTAAAAGTTCTGACCTGACATGGTCTATGGGAGTTCATGGTCTGTGCAACTGCTCAGCCTCTGAAAGGATCAGCTGTGCAACTGACACAGGACAGAGAAAGAAAAAAAGACATTTGAAAGAAAAAAACCCGTCATATTTCATGTAGCAAGAAAGAGGTTTTCCTAAGATGAAAAAAAAATATATATAGAAGGATAAAAATACCATAGAATAGGTGCTAATTCTTTTATTATTTATTTATTGCAAGGGAGCACAAGAGCTGATGCCACCTTGCAAGGTCAGTTGAACATTTCAGTAGATGAAGAATGGCTGCCAATGACTGATTGACACAACTATTTCCACCTAAAGTAAAACACTATCAAATTTCTGACAGGTAGTTAAGGGTTCTCCTTCTGTGATAATTCTTATTACAGTGTACCAAGCAGAAAAGCTCTTGTTTACTTGAAGAGAAGAGGGGTGGACTAGATGTTGTGTCTGGCCTGAGCCCATCTGTTTGCCTTTGGGAGAGCTGTATCCTCAGTCACTAGATGCATTGGCATTGTCCTAACTAAAGGCATTCCCTACTCACTAGATAACTGCTCGGAGCAGTCAGTTTTCTTCAGCATATATTCAGCATTGGGATAGACCACATCAACAAGAAACTGCTGTTTTTACTCTGGGCAAAGGCTTGGCCTGATTCTCCACTGCAGTATAGTCAGTTTTCAGCTGTATTTGGCCAGGTTTGGTACTGCAGAGACAGAGCTTGGTTAGCAGCACTATGCCTCTGCAGCTTTCTGGTATCTGCAGCCAGGCTAGGCACAGAGTGGGGCACCAAGAAATGCTATTGCTGTTCAGTAACAACTGCACCCTCTGCCTCTGTTCTAGTTCTGCATGGCTGTTATTGCCACCACGATGCCAATCCCCTGTGGAGGCTTCATGCCTGTTTTCGTACTAGGTGAGTTTCAGTTTTGCGTTGCAGCATATCCATCTGGCAGGTGGAGAGAACAGGAGAGACACTGCCTACACACCCAGTAGGGTTCATCTGGTGTATGAAGAGTCATCACTTGATGTCTGTGAAAACCTGATTAGCAGTCCACAGACCGGCCTCTGGGTCTCTGCTTTTAACATTTCCCCAACCCCCCATAACCAAATGCCAAGTAGGAAATCCCTATCCTTTTACATAAGGAAAGCCACACCTGGGGAGACAGTACACAGTCTGAAAATATGTCTTCCAGCCTGGGAATCACACGTACTGCTGTGCCTGGTGTTCCCAAGTGAATGAATGAGGGGTCAACTGTATTTACCTTAGTACCCTTTCTTCCTCTTGGAGTCTAACTCCTGTATTTTGTAACTGAGAACTACTCTTTAGTCCCCGGTGCCATTTTGACATAAGTTTTGGCTTTGTTTCTGTAAGAAAATATCCAAGTGATTGCCCAGCACACCTGCACAGCACAGACTGGATGGTCCTTAAATGTTGACTCCGTAACTGTCAGCAATATTTTTCAGGTGCTGCATTTGGACGTCTCATCGGGGAAATCATGGCATTGCTTTTTCCCAATGGGATCCTCTTTGATGATATTCTTTATCAAATCTTACCTGGAGGATATGCTGTCATTGGTGAGCCTCCATGTCTTCCCTTTTCTTCACCTGGTCCCACGGCTGTAATTGTCCTGGTTGACATGACATGCTGTTTCTATATGACAGTCTCCTCCTCTCCCTATTCCTTCTCCTACCTGGGAAAGGTGCAGCAGCTTTGACAGGAGCGGTGAGCCACACTGTCTCCACTGCTGTTATCTGCTTCGAGCTGACGGGCCAGATCTCTCACATCCTGCCCATGATGGTGGCTGTCATTCTTGCCAACATGGTGGCCCAGAGCTTGCAGCCCAGCCTCTACGACAGCATCATCCAGGTGAAGAAGTTGCCCTACCTGCCAGACCTGGGCTGGAATCACATAAGGTATAGTAGGTGGAAACAGGGAGTGGCAAAGAAATAAAGCAGGAGAGGGTTAAGACCTCAGGGGAATAAAAGGTTATGAAAAGGAGACAGTATTACAAAGGAATTAAGAAGGCAGAAAAGGCCTGTAGTAACAAAAAACAGGTATTGGAGTAGAATTAGGTTTCTTACACAAAAATGGAGAAAAGTCCTCTTCTTTTTTTTTTCACTGAAAGCACAAGTTTGAATGACCAGCAATGTTACTGAATTTGTATTAATATTTCCAAATTGCTTCAGCTTAAAAATTTAAAAATCAGTAATCTCATTTATCTAAATTCAGTGGGGTTTGGATATTTTTTCCCCAGCAAATGTTTTAAACACTTTATTTGGATATTTTGCTTGAAGCAAAATTCAGTTATTCCTATATATGTCTTCCTCTCTCTAGTATACATCACACACATAGGTATGTATACAAAAACCATCTATACAGGTGTGTATTTTATGGTGAGGGGTAATGGAGTGGAATACATCTGTGATGGAAATCCAGTTAATCTCTGTTTATACTCTTGGAAAGTCCTCTGGTTACTCTCACAGGAGATCATTTGGCAGCTGTATTTTGAACAGTTTTTAAAGAAGTGGTCATTTATGTATTTCTTTAGGGAATTTATCTGCTTGACATTTTTAATATGTTAACTCTTCCTCTTATCGTCCATAAATTCACAGCAAATACAATATCTTTGTTGAGGATATTATGGTCCAAGATGTGAAATTTGTTTCCTCCAACTGTAAATACCGAGACTTGCAAGCAGTACTCCAAAGCACCACAGTGAAATCTTTGCCTTTGGTGGACTCGCCAGGTAAGCAGTGTGGAGAAACTGGTCCTTCCTGAAGACTGCCTCAGCTTGGAGAAACTAGCTTTCAAATTGCACGGCGTGAAGCAGGCAGTGTGACCTGCCACATAAAAAAATAATTCTTAAAAATCTCCTGCTGTGGATGATGTATGGCAGAAGGCTGTTTCAGCTGGCCAGACAGGTAAGCTGGAGCGTGGGCAGTGAAGCAGATCCAGCACGTAAGGGAGGTGTGTGGGATCCTGCATGAGCCAAGAGCATGCCTCTGCTGTGACACTGAGGGGTGGCACAGCTCAGGACAGTGAGCTCCCTTCCCACAGCCTAGGAGCCACCACAGGGCTGGTCAATGACTCTTGTACAGCACTAGATGGTACGAGCCCGAGCACTCAGAAGAGGCTGGAAGGAGGAAGGTGTGGTGTGTGGAAGGGGACCTTCAAAACCTTGAGGTGGCTTGATGGCTTCCCTGCTCTGTGTTGTGCAGAGACCATGATCCTCCTGGGGTCTGTGGAGCGATCGGAACTGCAGGCTCTCCTCCAGACGCACATCAGCCCAGAGCGGCGACGGCTCCTCAACAGAGAAATGCAGCAGAAGCTGAATGAGGCACCCTACGATGGACCCTGGGCAAACCTGCCAAAGCTGAAGCACGAATCTTTCGCTTATGTTGATGAGGATGAGGATACAGATGAGAAGGGAGAGGTGAGGGAGAGAAGTGGGCAGACTGCAACACGGAGACTGCTTAGAAGCAGTCAGGCATTCGAGGAGGCTGAGAAATAAATGGCATTAAGGTGGACTTTATTATCTCTCCTTTCCATAACAGCTGCCTCGGCCCCCAAGTCCCACTCCCAGTTACCCAGAGGAGCCAAACGGCCCAACAAGTCCTCTTAAACAAATGTCTGAAACTTTGGAGCCCCAGCAACACTCAGGTATGGTAGCTTCTGTCATGGCTCAACCATAGCCAGCCTGGGGAAGCTTTCATGCTAACTCTGTGTACCTGCCCCTGCGAGGTGCTGGTTTCCCAGAGACTGAGAGAAGGAGCTTTCTCTGCTGTTCCTGTATGAAAGACACTTTGTTAGTGCACCTCAGCATCAGTGTAATGTACCTGGAAATACCTTCTGTCACGATCCCTCAGAGAGCATGGCAAAACTAGGCCCACTAAGGATGGTCTCTCTCTGTCTCCCTGCTCCATTCTTTGCAATAACAACTCCTTGGACATTTTCTGGAGAGTCTGCATGAAAGGGTTCCATCTCTTGGCTCCTTCACCATGTGAATGAATTTCCCTGGGGAAAGCACAGTATCTGAGAGCTAAACATCTGCACTAAGTTTTTGAGTAGCTTAGGCTTAGCTCAGCCATCTCCAAAACTGAAGGGCTCCTCCCTTGGACACGCATGTCTTTGATTCAGCTGCATTAATGTGATGGACAAACACTGATGTATTGTGTTCTTTTGTGTCACACCCCAGCCTGTATTAGCTTTGCTTTCAAGACTGTACTCATAGCTCATTTCTGATTCGTAAGTATATTTGATGCAGGATGGTGGGTTGTTTTTGTCCTTTATGCATCCTGAAATATGCAGAGAGTGAGTAAGCACAGAGATGTAGCCCAGTCTTGAGAATGAGGGCTTTAGCTCGTGCTTTTAGGCACCCAAAGGTTACATGCAACAGAGCATATAGCATATTCTGGTCCATTAACACATCTCATGTATGACTGTAAACCTCTAAGGCATAAAAAAGTCCACTTTATGCTTCCAGAGCAGTGGGGTGGTGGGCAGCCATCCACCTATCTTACCAAAGCAGAAAAAGAACCACATATGAAAACAAGGACGGTATGTGAAACATTTTATGTGAAGCTAGAACTGAGTGACCCAGGAATGACAAGAGGAAGTGAAACAGGAATGAATTCATGAGACCTTCCCTTCTTTTTCAGTTTGGCTCACAGCTATCCAGCTATCATTGTTTCTGATCAAACTTCCTCCAGAGCCTTGTTCACAACAGCACCAGGCTCTGTCTCCTCCTCTTTGCTAACTCCCTGCCTGGGAGTAGAATTCTGGTCTCTTCTATTCCCATCATTCCACTGCTGGCAGAACCCATGGACTCCTCACCCCTTGGCACCTGTCACATCCAGTTTGTTGATATGTTTTGTTGCATGGGAATATTCATTCTGGAATGTCCCAGACACCATTTTACAAACTGGCTCAGTTCTATCATGTCCCTCATAGTATTTCCCAGCCTGCCTCGAGTAAGAGGATGGGATAGGCGTGGGGCTTTGTATTTTTGTCTCTCACTTGTTCTTTCTTATCCATGTGTTTGTTCTCATCTTTCAGGCAGTTTCAGGAGTCTGAGGCAACTGATCCAGCACCTCTTGTGCCACTGCAGCCGTCCACATGAGACAGAGAGCACCATCCAGGTTAGGGCTACAGAGAACCTGGTAGTACCCTGAAGAAGGAAGGGAATGCACTGGAAATAGAAACTACTACTCGAGACATTCAGTATTTGGCTAAAGCATGGACACAATTACGAACTCTGACAGCATCAGTGGGGAACTCCCTCCAAGGAGAAAGTGTGTGATTACTGTAAGGGAGTGTGCATCTTCCTAAAGAGTCACCTGTGCTCAGCTGTCAGGCTACCACCATGACTGAGTTTGGGCATCTTTTCTCAGTGAAAAAAATTACTGATATTTTGGCTAAGATGTAGTAAAGAGCAGTTCTATTCCATTTGGCAAACAGTTTTGGACAGATGGATAAAAAGGAAAAAAATGCTTTTGGCTCTTGCCGTGTTAAATGCCCTTGGTTATCTGACACATCTGCACAAGGTTTGGGGATAACAGACAGAGCTTATGGGAGACCCATCCACTCCAGGGCAGTGGTTGGACCCCATGTGGGATACCCTGAGAGCATCTAAATCACTATTAGATGGCCATGTTTAGGCACCTGAATTGCTCCACCAGAACTCCATGGTGAATTGTCACTGGCAAGGGAAGCACAGCAAGGGCAGAGTACACTGTATAATGGATGAGTATAAAGGAAATCTAAGCCCTTGGCAATACGCTATCTGGAACAAAAAGGGGACTGCATGGGGTGAGGAGGCTGTGCAGATTTTCCCCTTCTGTATTCTGTGAAACTGTGGGTGTTTGGCTGTCCTGAACAGTGTTTTCTCCTACAGGAGCCCGTGGAGGTCATTGAGACAATGACACCAGAAGAGGTAAGACCAAGTGCAAAAAGGGAGTCAGGTCAAGTAAGTGCTTCTTTTACCCATTTCCTATCACTTGCAATACTCCAGGAACCTCAGTGATTGCCACGTAAAGCCATAGCCAAATCCATTTTCTTCTTGGAGTGGCACAGTGGGCAAGTCTCACCCATAAGAGAAGAGATTGTTTGGCTAGATGTGCTGATAAGACTCTGACTAATCTGATCTAGCTTTGAAGTCAGCCCTGCTGCAGCAGGGTTTTGGACTAGAGACCTCCACAGGTGCCCCCTCATCTTCATCTTTCTCTGGGCCCATGTTGTTTCTTCATTTCTTACACAAAGGATCAATTATCTTGCAACAACAAGGGGAAGATGCACTCAGAAAGGAAAGCTAAAGATGTTCACTCCCTCCTTAAGAAGAAGCAAAACCCCACCTTCTCAGAAAATCTCTGAATTGCCCTGTTTCCACAGGGACTGGAAATCTGGCAAGAAAGGGATGGGAAACCCGAGGGGTGAGACATAATGGATGAGATGAATGATGTACACAGGAAGGAAGAAGCATTAACAGGAGGAGGGGACTAGTTTGGGTACACAAGATAGCAACCCTGCAGGTAGCTGTAAGAGTGATTCCTCTTCTTTCCTGTGTCAGATAGATGCTTGGGAACAGGAGGAGCTGAACAAGAACGTGTGCTTTGACAGCTGCCGCGTAGATCCCTCCCCTTTCCAACTGGTGGAGAGAACTTCCCTTCACAAGGTGAGTGCAGATGTCTCCCTGAGGTATACATCATTTTTCTCCACTCTATCATTCCAAGTTCAGTCTATGACTTATTTCTTCCCCTTGTCTCCACCTACAACTACTATCACCATCCAGCTACAGAAGTGAGCTTGTTCCTGTAATCTTCTGTGTGTACCTCCAATCTCCTGCAAAATGAAAGGCTTTGTGATAAGAACTCTGAGACAAAAAAATCTGCTGCATTAAAAGTAGCACTGTGTGCCTTGCTGCCGGGGCATTACACTGAGATTTACACTCTGCCCTGTCAGTGTGCAGCACTGGAATGAGCACTCCTGGATTTCTCAGGGTGTTCTGTCAGGGTGTAGAATCTGCCTGTAGCATAGGCTCTTCATTGAAGTGAAGCACAAGGAAAGAGGAAGCTGGATCATACAACATCTAGAGTCGGCACAGGATGACTGGGAATTAAAGCAATCGTATATCAGGAGGAAGATAGGACTGGGCTTTCACTCACTGGAAAGGGAAAGCAGTCTCCTGAAGCAAAAGTGCACAGTGCATGCTTTTATCAATACTCATTTAATGTGAATGGTCAGCACAGGCCTTACATTAAAATAATTAATTACTGTTAAGATATCAGCCTTGAGCAAAATGAGAACAGGTTAGCATATAGTTCAGATGGGTTTTCTAAAGGGGTGGCTGAAGTAATCTGAAAACCACTAGCATTTATCTTTGAGAATATAGGCCTACAAGAAATCATACCTGAAGGCTGCTCATGGGGAAAGTTTTGTACTTGTCATACAAAAGAGTAAGTGAGAAACTCTAAAATAACAGACAAATCAACTTAACTTGGATGCGCAAAAACCCCAGGAATAAATAATCAAACTATCTGAAGTATGAACAGCTAGAGCTAAATGTGAGACTACTGCCAATGGCAAGAATATCACAGTTTATGGTGACCAAACCATATTTAACCAGTCTGGTTTTCTTTTACACTAGAGTAAAATGTCTTGTTCATGAGAAATCAGATTTCTCCTAGTTTACACTTGAACATGACGTTCAGTATCTCAAATGATGCTAAAAAAAAGGTCAAACACTAGCTGTGACAGAATGATTTCATGTAAGGCCACAGGTAAAAGTCCAGCTAGAGCTTGGCTTCAAGAACTTGAAGTCTGGAAATACACCAGAGATGAGCACTGAGAATGTGGAAAGTTTTAGAAAGCCAAATCTGTGAATAATAGTAAAATAATGGGGTATATTTAGGCTGAAGAAAAGAAGACTGATAGCAGTGTGGTATCTGTCCTTTCAAGGAGACTTTGTAAGAGAAAGGGAATAACTTGTTCTCAGTGTTCTCACTGCACTGGATAAGCAGCAACAAGCTTAAGTTTTCAC
Source organism: Corvus cornix cornix (assembly GCF_000738735.6). Classification (NCBI taxonomy): domain Eukaryota; kingdom Metazoa; phylum Chordata; class Aves; order Passeriformes; family Corvidae; genus Corvus; species Corvus cornix. Next base: position 28,570,881 of record NC_046332.1, on the reverse strand, counting down.
AGAAAATATTCTGGGACAGGAAAAAAGAAATCCTCTATTGCTAAGGAAAGCACTGGAATAAATAACCTAAGTGGTTTTTGACTTTACATATTACTATACGGTAGTTCAGTTTCCAGCACCAAAATGAAATAGGATCTGCATAGGTCTCCAAATGCACAACACAGAGTGCTGTATGGGATCCTCCACCAGATGCAGGATGAGAATGACCTTGAGAATGTGCTCTCCATCACCAACACACTCACAACTACAGCTGCACAGCAGAAGGTGCAAAGCATAGTATTTGGCAGATACAAAAGGGAAGGAAGGGAAGACGTAATTTCTCACTGGCATAACTGCACAGTTGTGTGTCTTTCTGATTTCCATTTCCTAATCCCAAGTCCCAGCTCCAGCACCAAGTACTGTGTTACCATTTTCCAAAGTCCCTGCAATGGTCTTTTGTGGTTTTGCTCCTAGACGCACACATTGTTCTCGCTACTGGGCCTCAGCCATGCCTACGTAACCAGCATGGGGAAGCTGAGGGGAGTGCTGGCTTTGGAAGAGGTGAGTACAGATCCTTTGCCAGCCTCTTAAATAACTGCAAGTGTCCTGTGGATCACTGCAGTAACTCACAGGTGCTGCAAGTTCCAGCTGGGAATATATATAACTGCAAGTGCTACATTTTCAATCCAGGGTTGAATTCTGAGTCAGCTCTTTGGAAGCTTTGTAGGGGAATGGATGACTGCATTTCAGAGGAGGCAGCAGGTGTTGTTTACAGGGATGTTAGAAGGTTCATCTTTATCATGAGTGTAGGGCTCTTAACTGAGGCTTAATAGCCACTCTTAACTGAGTGACTATTACTGCTTCTGAAATTGGTGTGGAATTTGTTATTTACCATGGAATTTTTCATTACATCACCAGCGTAAAAGATTATCTCCAGAGGCTCCAGCAGCAGAGCTGTGACTCTATTTGTGATCCCTTTAACATGGGGAGTAGACGAACTTCTCCTGGGTAGGGCTGGGCCAGCCTCCCTTTCACTTTTTTTCTGAAATTTTACTCCTTTTCCAGCTCCAGAAGGCAATAGAGGGTTCCACCCGCTCTGGGGTTCGTCTCCGACCACCCCTGGCCAGTTTCCGTGACATCAACCGGACTTCCACCAACAATCAGACCGGGCAGGGCCCTCAGGCATGGAGCCGGGAGGACAACGGCACGGTGGCAGCACAGCCAGCAGCAAACCTGGGCACTGAGAGCCCTCTGCCTCCCTGCTCACACTCCCCACAGCCCTCACACTCACAGGAAGAGGGGGAAGTCCCCAGCTCCGCTTACGCCACGGATACTGAGTTGGAAGAGATGGAGTTGACAGGGCCAGTCGCTGAAAACATCTCAGACATCCTCAAGGACATAAACCTACGCACCACTGACCTGGATGAAGATGAGGATGAGGATGAGGATGTTCCCTTATAGCTGATGTGAGGGTAGTAGTCCATCACACTCTTCAGTGAGCCAGTCTTCTTGTGTTCGCTCCTCAAAGAGAAGCTTTTGGATGTTCTTTGCAATCCCCAGAGAGGGATGATTCAGCTGGGAGGAGGGACATCAGACTGAGCCCTTCTGCTGCTGCTTTCTCTCTGTGCAGACTGTTAGGCTGCTGGACTATTTGGGCGTGTGCAGGTGTCAGATGTGGACTGCAAGATGCCTGTGGCGTGCACTGTAACAGGACATGGACACTGCTGGACACAGTCAGGATCAATGTGCCATGTGGAAAGTGGAGGGGGATCAGCTCTCACTCGCTCACTGGTGCCATCCTTCCAGTCACACCAGGCCTGCACACAGCAGTGTAACACAGCCAGACCTCCAGCCTAGAAGCATACTGCTGCTTCTACCTGCCACCCTGTCCACGTTGCTGCAGCTCCTTTTCACTGCCCCTTATCTTGCACCCCCCCAAAACATTCCCATGTAGAACATTTTTATTCTTTCTCAATTTTTACTCTGGGATTTTCCTGGATGGGGATGCAGTTAGGAGCTTCTCCTCTGTCCTTGTAGCTGAGCCATGCCCTAAAAACAGATGGCAGGAAAATATTTGGTATATGTCTCATGTCTTGAATTCAGCCAAGACTTTAGAAAACACTGGAAGGGAGAAAAGCTTGTTTGTTTTCCCACCATCTCTGGGTTTTTTAAGCAGAATGGGAAAATCTTAAGTGAGGGCATCCTCAGTGCTGGGGGAAGAGGAGTAAAATAGCATATATGTACCTATATTTCAAATAACTGTGTTTGTCTCTCTGAATCACTGTTCACAATTTTCCACAGCTATAGTCTTAAAATACAAGAACTCAAGAAAAAAAATAATTATGGAGTATTAGCAGGCTGCCAAGAAATACAGCAGAGGGAAGACACATTTTCTACACTTTGAAAACAGGTTTCTTTCTGAAAACTCCTGCTCTCTTCCCTGGTAATTCTACCCTGCCTACTTTCCACATATTTCTGCATACCTCAGATCTGAGAATTCCAGCTCTCGCTTTTGCCAGCTTGTCTCTGTTGTGACTAACAGCAGAGACCTCAACCCTTGTCTGCAGCATCCCTCTGTATTCCAGTTCTAAATCTGGAGCAGATCTGCATCTTGCAAAAAGACGTCTTGTCAGTTCGTGTCATGCATGCAAAACCTTGGCATCCAAAGATAAGATGCTGCTTTGTTTAATTCACCGCTCTTGTGAGGTTTCCTCAGTAAACAGGCAAAACCAAATTCTGTGTATTCTACAGCTTCTTCTAACAGTCTACATCTCTTTCTACCATATTTTTGGTGTCTCATGGCACTTAGATGCAGGCCCAAGCAGCCTATTAGATGTGTTTCCACTTAACAGCAAGAGAGAAGAAATCCAGGCTCTGAAAATACGTTCTTGGGGGTATTCTCATTCCCTTTCCTGGTATTAGTAAATCATTATCTAACTTAGAGTGACCAGTTTCACTTCAACATGTAATTTTCCATAAACTGTCTCACGAGCAAGTCAAAAATATCATTACCTCTAACCCAGTCACCAAAGGAAAATTCCCTCCTGGCTTTAATTCCAAGGATTGACCTTGCACCAGTTCCTCTCTGATGATGCTTATGGGCGGGAGAATCTGTGACAAGCTTATAGTAGAAGGAAATCTTCCCCGCTAGTCTCTTGAAGAGAGAGAAATTTATTTTTGCTGTCTGGAATTCAGAGCCCACCAGGTCTGTTCTGTTTTTGGCACATGATCCCCCTTTATAAGCGAACTGGGGACAGCCTTTCCCTGCCTTCATGATCGTCGGTCCTCCGGGAGCCACCCTGCCCTTGTGAGGAGACAGTGCTGATCTGAGGGCAAGGCTCTTGCACACGACAGCTGCTTGCCTCCACCAGAGGGGCACGTTTGTGTCTGCCAGGCATCAGCACAGCCTCCCCACTACCTTTGTGTCACCTTCTGCTGCCTGCAGGGAAGAGGCAAAACAACTGCTTTTTTTTTTTTTCGGGGAACTGTGGTAGTCCCTTATATAAGCAGAGGAGAAAGGACATTCCTTTTACAAAAGCATAAATATGCAGTGAGTGACAACACTGAGACCAAATCTGATCTGAGGGTCCAAGCACACTCAAGAAGGATGAGTTTCTCCAAGTCATCCCCAGCCTTACTGTGCAGACTTGCATTTTACAGCTTAGCCACATGCTTCCACTGAGACAGATGAGACAAGGAGAAACTTTAAGGCTGGAGTCAGTACACCTCCCCCTCCTCTCTCCTGAATACTCTCCTCCAGTCCCACACTTCTCCTACGGTGTGTTACAGAAGAACTGGGAAGTGACTGGCTGAGAAAGCAGATGGGAGTCTAAATCAAAGCCAGCGAGCGTGTGAGTCACGACAGACAGATTGTGAGCTGGGGGAGATGAAGCTGGAACAAAAATGATGCACATGGAGAGGCTTGGGGAGCTTGGAGTGAAACACTGGCTAACCTGCAAAGCTTCTTGAGGCTCGTCACTTGAGATTACAAGAAAACACATGTGTGCCCATACATGCACACACAGGCATCTCTCCATTCCTATTACCTTTAGCTTTCCCAGGGTTACTGTGAGGAGCTGGACTGCTCTCTGGAGGGCAGCTGAAAGGTGGGGGCAACTGCTGCTCTTTGTAGACACTACTCAAGATCCATTCCAGGTATTGCCTCCACCCATGGAACAGAAGCAGTGTTCATCTGCACCATTTTCTCACCTGTACTCATACATGAAAATGCACAGGGAGCAGGATGGGACAAAAAAACACTCTGCAAAGACGGTTTGCAAAGGCTGAATTGTTTCCACTTCCATCTTCTCAATAAAATCTTCACTGAGCTGATGCCAAGTACATTAATAGGTGCAAAATGTGCAGTAAAATAATACTAAACCTACCTTTGTCACGGGAACTTAAAGTTTGTGCCCTCTCAGGCTATCCCACTACACCCCCTCAAAGTTTAAACTTGAAACCTTTGTCCAGCAAACAAAATCACACTGATCTGTCACTCTAAAACCTGCATCTCCCATCCTATCCAAACAGCACAGACTTGATTACCTACAGGGGAAAATCATTTTTTCACAGCCCAAAATATCCCCAGAATTTGTATCAGCCGTGAAGCCGTCCCTTTCAGATAGAAATTCACATCTAGCAAAAAATCGAATTCTTCCTTTCACATGGCACTTAGGGGTGAAAGCAGAATCTTATTTTTAAATGCATCAATATAAAGAATTGAAAAAATAGGGAAGACTTAAGGTTGGTGAGACGACAAGTAGGGCTTTAGGTAGTGATGACAAGGCTAAGAGACTTGGCCATGAGCCGCATAAAGGAGAAAACACGTGGAGATGGACTACTGAACAAGAAAAATCTGCCTCAACAAAGTAATGTTTTTGGTTGCCAAATTATTTGAGACTAAAAAAAATCTAGTTTTCTAAGCCTATGGACAAAACCCAATTAGTACAGGCAGAAATAGAGACACAGCTAGAGTTCATAAACATAACATCCCCCTTCTACCCAGTTATGCAAACACCATATAGAAGTGTGTGTTTTGTGGCCAAAGAAGTGTAAGACCAGCAATAACCAGCCAAGCAAGTAAAGATCCCTCTTTGCCAAACTAATCCAAACCCAGGAAGGGTATAATTAAAAACACGCCATTAAATATATGGTCACACCAAGCACTAAGTTATTCACAGCCACATAAGCAGGTGTCTGGGCACAGCTTGCATAAAAATTTAATCAACACTAGAGACCAATAATTAAAATTTGCACATAAAAGCCATGCCTGAGCATTAGGGTTAGGGTCTTCAGACATGTGATGCGAAACTTTTTAATGCTCAGTTTGTGGGAGACAAGCTTAAACTGGTCCTGACCATGAGCCACTGGACAGACAACCCTGTGCACGTGCACTCACACACACAAACATCACCTCAGGCAAATCACGGCTGTGCAGTAGCAGAAAACCCTCCAACTCAGTTTCCTGTGTCTTGAGCCACATCTCCCCTTCCCACAGCTTGCTGGACGTCACCAAGTCCCAGTGCAGCCTCATGGTAAGACAAACAACTAAAGACACTGCTGTGGACACTGCTGGGATTAGTGTGATGGCTAAATGAGGCAATCTCACCCAAACCTATTACTAGTTCAAGGAGCAGTATTTCAAATGAGCATCTGCTCCCATCCCAGCTTTTTGTAGTGTGCTGCTAGTGCAAATATCTTGTGCTCTGAAGTAAAACCAGTTACTGAAACGTATCTAGACAACTTGAAGAATTGCACCTGATATGGAGAACAGTGTCCAGCTGAGGAAAGTCCAGTAGCAAATTCATAACGGAAACAGAATGTAGAGAAATGAAAATGTGAATTGCCTACTTTATATGAACAACAATCGAAGCACTGCTAGTATCTGACTATTTACTGAATGGCTACTCAGTGTGAAGAACAGAAGGTAAAGCTAGAAGCCATACTGAGATATATTCATAATTAAAGTCACATAAAGTCACATAAAGTTAGAAGCTTTTCAGTTTTTTCCACACAGAAACAAATGCAAAAGACAGTAATGGAAGGTTGATGAGAAATACATTTAAAAAAAAAAAAATCTGCTTTTCTCTCCCTTTCTGTAGTGCACTTAAGCAAATGGGCTGTGAAAAGAAATGGGAACTGAAATGGCTGGATTATGACCAAACATGTCACAGAATCTTATGCTTAACTCAAATTTGCAATTTCTCTGGCACAGAAGATAGGAGCTGTCTGAGGAACTGTGTAGAAAATACCCTTGCAGCCGGCAAAGTGCAGATCCAGTGAGGTGTGCAGCAAGAATGCTCTTATGCCCTTTTTAGTTACTGTTTTCATTAATCACTTAGAAGTAACATATGAGAAATTGTAGAACAGTAACATGAGAGAAACATATGGCAGGTTTGCCATCTAGTCTAAACAGAGAAATAAGCAGAAAGTGGAGATCAGAGCCTCAGGCAGATACCATAGAATGAGGTTCATGCTGGGGCTAAGCAGCTAAATCCAGTGGAGATGAATTTAACTGAGGGGTAAGTCTAGCCTAGTATGATGACAAAAGAGTTCTTTTAGGAGAAGCACTCAGCAGCTGGACACCACCTTTGCAGCATAATGTGAAATTAAGAAAAAAAGACATTTTTCCTATGCAGAGGTATTGATGCCATGATGATTTTTGCCTTTTCTTTTATACTCCTGCTATACCTTTTTACAACTTCTGTATTCTTAGTGCTTTTTGCCTACATTTTTGGCCTTGTTTGTTCAGCTAGGAGACTAAACTTTTTAGAAGCTTCATAGTTAGGGATCAGTGTGCCCCAAACCCCAAGGTCCCCTCCAGAACAATTTGTAAACTAAGATAGAACCATCCAGGGGAAGGCTCCTTGGGGAGGGGGAGGCTCATTCAAGCCTCTCATTGGGGAATCTTTGATAGATATGCTAATTAGTAAGGCCTAAAATGTTATACCCAATCTTTTGGGGGGGGGTGCATTGTGGTGTGCATTGAGGTGCATTCGACCTGGATGTGTGCACCTAAGGATCCTTAAAATAAATACCAAGGTAAAACCCCTTTTTCCCTTCTAACCGTGTCTGACTCTTGATTTTAAGACCAAGAAAAGGCATCAGTATGGCTTCCAAGCCCAGAGACATTTCATTCCCCCAGGGACTCAAGTCTTAAATATACGCAGAATAACTGATTTCATTTGACACACTACATTTCAAAAAGAAAGTAGTGACAGTTTAGAGGCCATTTAGAAAAAAACCTACAACAACAACACCACAACCAAAAAACCCGAACAAAAACCAAACAAGCAAACAAAACAAAACAAAAAAACCCAACAAAAAAGCTGAACAAAATACCAGCAAACAATCAAAAAACCCCAAAACCAAAACAAAACAAACCACAAACAAACCAAGGAGAGAGTAAAGGGGGGACTTACAAGGATTGACAAAAATAAAATTAAAAGAAACCTCAAAAAACAGCCAACCAAAAACCTGAAGGAGTTAAGTAAGTGTGTCTTACGCAAGTCACAATTAATTATATGAACATAGTTATGCAGACATACATACCAAGTGGTGGGTGGCAATCTACTCAGTAGGAAAAGCAGCTAAACTGGAAAGAAGCAAATTAACTTCAAATAGAACACAGAAAGCAAAGATCAGTCAAATAGCTCTGTTTGTAAAATATGTTATGCCTTAAGCAGGGCAAGAGACACTGCTTAGCTCCTGGAAAAACCAGAGCTTGAAAAGCAAAAGTATCTTGACAAGGAAATAACACCTTTTATGGCTAGAATTTAAGAATCATATGGCAAACAAACAGCTACTGGATCTGCCTAATGTCCTACATCAGAAGCAGATGACACAACAATGTTGGAAGTGCAGAGATGTTTCTTTCCCTCTCAGTGGACCAATTCCCCACTCTGCTACGAGGACAGCAGGCTGAGAAGCATTTAAAACTGAAATGTGAACCCAGAGTCGTGCTACCCAATGTCAGTGCCTTTTACAACCTAAGCATCAGATGCCTTTCTGTGTACTGTCCTAAAGGGCTTTTGTGGAATTTCTGTCCAACTCTGTGCCAGATGTGTTTGCATCTCACCAGTATTGGGACGAAACTTGTATGTATCACCTGGAAAATGCTTACTCCGTAGAACAGGGAAACTCACTCTGTCCTAAACTAGAGGATTCTGTTGATGTGATGCTTTCTATCCTCAAATCCGGCCTGGGATTCATGTCCTGGTAGTCACAGACACACTTCAGATTTTAGCCTTGTAAAGTCAAGCATGTGATGTTCTCATCTTCTTAATGGGAAATCAGATATTTCCTACTCTGGGGTGCCTCTCCAAGCCACCGTGGATCCTTTTTGATGTGCTCCATCAGACTATCTCCTTGAAACCCACCCCCTCTTCCTAGGATCCTCCTTCCTCAGACGCAGCTCCCCTGGAACCAGTCCCACAGAAATAAAACACTTCCACCAGCCAGGAGGGCAAGACCACATTCTGTTTAATAACAACTCCATAAAGGACTGTACATGCTATTTTGAGCTACCTCCCCTCCTTTACTGTGGTTGCTGCCACATACAGGCATGGAGGTGTGTAGTGCCATATAGTTCTCTAAGTCTATATGTAATGTGTGCACGTGGATGTAGGTGGTTGCACGTGTATGTATTTATATATATCTTTGTAGAAGTGTTATCTCGTAAGTCACATTATCAAAACATGCGAAGTATATCCAACAAAAATTTTCAGGCAAACATGTTTTGGAGCTGGAAGACCAAAGGCAAATCAGACTCATTTTAGTTATTAAGGGCTAGTGTGGGACAATGTAAGGATGAAAGCTTTCAGTAGTGGGTCCCTTTCCCTTTTTGTTTTACTTCCATTCAGTACCTTCTCCCCAAACATCAATGCACCCCTGCAAACACTAGCTTGAAAGAATACATATAATCACCATGCAGCCTCCCCACTACAGAAAACACGTACAGGCTTGGGGGAAGCCCTTGAAAATTGCTTTGCAGCAACCTCCATTGTCCCATACGCTTATGCTAAAGTAGTTTCAGATACTGAGAATACAACGTCTGAAGAGCCAAGCCTTTAGTTATTTTTACACATGCTTCAGGAATCCATTCCACATGCCACCCCTGAGACTCCCATCCACCACCCTTGTACCTCCCAAATCCTCTGCCTGTACCCACCCACACCTGAAAAGAGCTGAAACAAGAGAAATCCTGTTCCCTGTAAAAGTACCATGAAGTCCCAATTTTATAGTGTAGGGATTCCCAAAGACCTCCAATCATGCACAACATCCACAAATCAGAGAAGAAAAATTAAAGCCAAACAAGAATATATACCTGCAAAAGAGCTTCTGGCTTGCTACATTGCTCAAGCATGCAGTGTCTGAAGAGAAGGGAAGTCCACCTACACCTGCCTCATGGGAACGTGGCAGAGCTCTGGAAGAGGGTTCTTAACCTTGTGGCCTCCAATCCAATCACAACTAGATTTCCATGCCAAATGAAAATGAATCCAGAAGGCCAATGAATCTGGACTACATGCCTTTATCTTATTAGAAGCAAATCTTGATGCACAATCTTGTTTCCATAATGGACAAAAGCCTTTTTAGATATTTTTGTCTTGCAAGCATGGACATTTGATCCCTCATGGGAAAGCAAAAACAAGACTAGGTTTCAGACGGCATTTAAAATGTCCCCAGCTGAAGGAGATGAGGAAGATCCTAGCAGGAGCATTCTTTCCACAGAATACTGCAACCCCTCTCTTCCTAGAAGACAGCAGCTACTACATATCAGTAGGTAACTCCTGCCCATGGCAGAGGGGTTGGATTTGATGATCTTTAAGGTCCCTTCCAAACATTCTGTGATTCTGTGGTATCTGCACTGAGAACATTCTTGAACAGGTCTTTACAGTTTTAGTAAACACACACTTTCTCAGGATCACAGACTGACTAAATTTTTCCTCTTCCAGCAATTTGTACCTGCACTGGAAAAATACATCATATATTTATTTTCTTTTGTGCAGACCAACACTGACAATCATAGAGCTTTTCATTTCCAAGGAAAAAGTAACACTTTGATCTGCCTATGCTGGGAAAAAATGTCAGTGCAAGTGTAAATAGACCCTGATGTTCCAAGTGCAGATCTTCCACGGCCATTTGTTAACAAAACAACCTTCATGCCTTACCCCGGTCAATTCATGGAGCTGGCTGTGCTGCTGAGAGAGGACAGTGTCCCCAGGCTCCATGACATATTCTGAGACAGAGAGAGACACTGATCTGGCACAGAAGTCCAGCTGTTCTGCTTCTGCACAGGCTCACTACAACTTAGCCTGGGAAAAACCTGTGGTACAAAAGAGGCACCTGACATTGACTTTACAGCTTGCAATCATATTTGGGACTGTGCTTTAATGACTGTAGGCTGTCCTACACATACATTTAGTTCTAATAGGCACTATTTTACTCACATTTTCCCTGTTTATTTTTCCTTTCCCTGAGCCATGGCATAGAAATCTTTCCCTGTCAGATTGATACAGGGGAGGAAAATCAAAGATGAAAGTATTACTTATTTACATTTTCCTAGTTGTAAAATGCTGATAATCTCTGTATTGGACTTAATTATTTTTTCTTTCCTTTCTTTTCTTGTTTTTCTTTTAGAAAAAGTCAAACATTTAGTTAAAAAGATAAGCCAGAGTTGTCTGCACAAGGAACACTGGAAAATCCACCTGGGAGAAATTAGAAGGAAGAGCTTAGACTTTGCCAATGTTGCTCTGCTTTTTATAGCATTTAGAGGCAGATTATCTGAGTTTCCTTCTCCTTCTAGGCAATTATCAATATAACAGTTAAGGCAAACTAAGCTGAATTTAGGTACTTTGGGTTTCCAGTGAGATCAGAACTCACATTAACTTCATTTGGGCACAGAGTAAGTTCTTATTTGGTGTATTTCTCATATGATTTCCCTGAAGAACTAAGCACACTGTGAACTGTTTTTTCACAATGAAAAAGAAGCTAGCAGGTACCCAAATTCAGGGAGGTCTCTTTCCTATCACTGTCTTAAAAAAAAAACCCAAAAAAAGCGTGGCTTGGACTAAGGAGTACCATAAGCTGCAACAATCCTGGATCTACAGCTTGTTTAGCAATTCTGTACCTCAATCTGCTGGGAGTCTGCCATGAAGCTTCTCACCTGTGTTGTGTAAACAAAAGGCATGAAGCTTTTCTTGACCTTTTCCCAAGCCTTTCTCACCACGTCTTTCCCTCTCTGGCACACACAGTTGTCCACAAGCCCGTACTGTTGCACACTACCTCGCCTCACCACCATCCCTCCCACCTCCGTCAAACAAAGAGATCAGTTTTGTTCTCCAGTTCTCTTCTCCGAGGCTGCAATTAACATTTCTCACTGTTGCTGTACACAGTACAGCATGCACAGACTCTGCCTAGGTGTGAAGTACTCTTCTGGGTCTCACACTAGACTGGAGCTGGCCTGAAAATAGGGATAAACATCACTTCCAACAGCTATGCTTCACTCTTGAAAAAGTCTCCTCTCCTGCAGTTACAGGATAAGACTTATCAGTATCTTTAGCTGCCACAGAGTGTAATCACTGAGTGCATACACAATTTGTGCATGCTAATTTTATTAATTTCATGCATATATCAAGTTACTCATGTCCTCCTGCCCAATTTCCAGGGTTTACCTCAAAGAGGCCTGTGGAAGGCAGCAGTGAGGGAAACAACAGGGCACAAATAACAAAGACCAAATTGGATAAGAGCATACTAGAAATTCCAAGGAAAACACTAAGGAAGAAAATGGGGAACATGTCCTTCCTGGTACCCCAGCAGGACTTACTCTTTTCAGACAGACATATCAAAACCAGCTTAAGCCAATTCAAGTTGCATCTGCAACCAGTCTTCCACAGGACCATCTACATGTTTCACCAGCCCTCAGAGATGCCTGCCTCACCAAGTGAAGCAATATGAAGAGCTCATCCCTCTGAAAGTTTTATTTAGGTAGGGGACTGGGTTAGTTTTCAGTGGGGCCAGTTCCTGAGCAGCCAAATGAGTGTTAGTGCTGGTGCTTTTTAGGCAGTAGAAGTACAGAGCTGGTGGTGGTGGAAGAAGGCAGGCAGGACAGCTCCTCTGAGCAGCTTAGACTCATCATGAAGATGCTATTTCAAAGTGCACTTTCCCAGTTTCTCTAACCTGATATAAAGGAAGGTCAGCTGCTGAGAACAACACTCTCTCTCCCTCTGCTCACAACTCTTCCCTCTTCACTTTTATAGCAGGGTAAAGTCCCCGGCTTGGTGTGGGTCAGCTGAGCATCAGCACCTGCACAAGGGTTGTGGAAGGTGAGCATGGTCAGAGCAGAGCTCCTCCTCCTTCAAAGCAGCTCACCACTGGATCAGCTTAGAAGCATGGCTAAACTCTGTTCTCTGCTGCAAGCCTGTCCTGAAAGGCGATCTTACAGTTTTTTAAAGGGGGAAAGCAAGTGGATGACTTGTCAGAAGCTTTCCAGAAGAAGATGATGATTTAGAGGCACAGAAACTGAAAGAAGCAGATTAACTTTTCTGTCCCAGAGCCTGAGGTAATGGAATTGGAGAGAACTCAGAAGGCTTGTAAAGAAAGCATCAGATTTATATAAAAGAAAAACTTATGAAATAGTATAACTAATCAGGTATGAGCAATCATGGGAAAAGGAACAAGAGAGAATTTTCTTGCAGTGGAAGATTTTAAATCAGGGTCACTTCTGTATAAGCCTTCTTTGATGTTTAGCACAATAATTCCGACAAGTTCCTACCGAAGACAAAGGTTTGGGGTAAAGATGGGAATCTTCTACCTCCACTACTTCAAGAATATCCAAAATTTTCTGTAGTAAAGCTTTGTTTTATACAGGGTTTGTGGAAACAAACAGCAGAGCTCAGTTTCTTAGTAACTGCAGATCAGGGATACTGAGCTTACCCCTCCTTCTTTTTTACAGCCTCACAAACACAATTTGGGCTCTGACTATTTGGCTGGACTCTGTCCAGCTCATCCCTCCTCAGCAGGATAAAGGGACTGCAGGCCAAATTTCGCTCACAGAGCACCTGTGCCTCCCATACGCTTGAATAGGTGTATCTATATAATAACAGCTTTTTCTCTCTCTGATATTGGATACACACATGCAGCAGGCCTGTTACATAAGAAAAGGCCAGATTATACAAACAATTTTCCACTTTCAAAGAGATTCAAACTGCCTCTCCAGTTCAGCTCAGGCTGCTCACTCAGCAAGTGTGGACAGGAAGACCTGCTCTCTCTGGTCAAACTCCTAGCAAATAGCTCTTTTGGATTGTGGAGAGGTATGGAAAACAGCCTTTTTCTTTCTTTCAGGAAAAGGCTGAGATTTTATTATTCACAGAAAGTTAAGACATTTATGAAAAAAAAAAATTACAGAATTTAGTAAGCTGGAAAGTTATTACAGAGAGTGCTCAAACCAGTCTGTATTCACAGAGAATGAGGCTATCTACAGGTTTCTAGACAGCAGGTCATGGAACTATACAGCAGGGTATAATTCTCTATCCCAGTTCCACAGAAGCTAGAAGAATCTACAGATAGGTTTTCTCTTCCTATTGGACTCCATAGAATTTTCTATAAGGTCAATTTTTTCACACTTTTATCTATGTAGATAACCCCCTGTCACTGCCTTCCATGGAGATAAGGAATATCTTTTAGACATCAATCAGACATCTTAGTAAATGTACCATACGTCCATATTAAAGAAAAAGAAGCCCTGGACAAGTTGACCTACTTGTCCCAGTCCTGTAAACAACACAGAGGGATCATTAGAAGCTACTCTGAAAGTTACTGTAAACATCCAGATTGGTCCTGGAGAGGCACATGGGAACAAAATGGTTTGGAGAAAGAAACAAGTCACCCAAATCTTCCACAAAGGTACACACCCCAACCATTTTTGTTTCCCTGAAGACCTCTTTGAAAAGAAATAGCTTTAAACTTACTCATTTACTCATCTGCTGAGGTGCTCTTGGCACTTGCCTCATCTCCCTTTTCTGGCTAGTGTGATTTCCCAGGCCCTGCTCCATGGCTACACCCAAGCCAATCCAGGACAATGAGCCACCACTGGCCCTGCAAGAACTATAGGAGATCATTTTTATCAAGTCCTGCTGCCCAGGGGAGGTTAGTACCTGAACGTGCAAACATCTCTGAAGGGATATTGAAATGTCATCATTCAGGAGAAGAGCCACCTCCTTAGAGAGATGTAAGCAAGACCAAGGAAATGCATAAAAAAAGATGGGTCTCAAAAACTTTTCTCGCTTACCTACACCAAATTACAAGTCTTACTTAAAACATCCCAAAGGTCCTTCATTTAGAGGTGCAATGGACAGGGAAGACAGATCTGCTTGAAGCAGACTTGGCTAGAAAGACTTGGGTATTGAAAAAGGAGTCCCTCTTTATGCAGCTGTGTCAGTGGGAAAAAGCTGAGTGGGGTGAAGTTCTTCCTGAGAGTCCCATTCCTACTGTTCACAATTCCTGGACATCGTTTGCTTTGCTTGCCAGGAGCTGTCTGAACTCTGAGACTTGATGATATTCCTTCAGTCACATTTTATTCTCCTTAGACATTCTTCCCTGAAAATATGCAGGAACTAAACCTGAAGCAGGAAAGGAGCACGTACCACTCTCCTGTCATCCAAAAACCACACCAAGCCTGAAGAGGAGGCAAAGAAGATACAAATGTATCATGAATTAAACAGAGCAAATATGAGTCAGAGTAAGTGAGAAAGAGTTGCTCCTGGAACAGTATGGCAGTGTCCAGGCAAATTCCTTTCTCTAGCTCATCAGATCCAGCATCTGATCTACATCAGCTTTGTTGATGTTTCCTTGCAAGAGGTCTTGCAATTAAAACTCTGCACTTGGGTAATCTCTGCTGGTTCTATTCAGTCCTCCAGCAAAATCAATAACCTTATACAGTTTTTGCTTTTGTCCCTGTTTATTTTCTGGTGAGAGCCAAAAGGAAACAATTACCTTTCAAAACTTCTCCCTCCCAAAAGGAGGTCTGTAAAAAAAGGCGAGGAATTGCAAGAGACCAAATTCCCCCTAATCAGAGAATCATGTTTTTTTTAACAAAAAATATATAACCCGTACAAATAGGGAAAACTCCTGAAATCAGCCTTCTCCACACCTGAAAAAGAGATGGGAGGGAAAAACAAACAGATCAAGTACTGAGCATTATTTACACTGCTTGGGGGAAGGAAAACAAAAGAAGAAAACATAGGCAGGAAGAAGAAGAAAAATAGGAGGAGAAAATTTCCTCTCACCCCTTTTCCTCCAGCTCTATTTGGCACTGCAGGAGTGGCAGAAATGGGAAAGGTGCAGTATTTCTGTTAAGTCATGACTGGAGTACAGGCCTTTCCTATCACTAACTGCTTTGTTATGAACACTCATCCAGCATATAAAAAGGTTAAAAAAAAAGCACAAAAACTGAAAACCCTATTGTAAACTACGTATCTGTGATCTCATAGCTGTACACACTGTTCCTGGATCTGCTGCCTACTCTCTGGGTCTCCCCATACTGCTGGCAAGAAAAAGACAGGACACAGCAGCAGCACCAAGATGCACCAATATGGACATGTTCTCAAGCCCCCTGCAAGAGTCAGCTTTTTTGACTGTCTCCGTAGCTGAAAATGCGCTTTCCACTGGCCTCCAGTGCCCACTGCCAAAAAGACACACCACTCGTGCCAGCTCCTGGGAAGGTAGAAATGTCAAAGAGAGAAACAAATAAATGAAAGAGACTAAAGCATGAATATCTGAGAGCAGGGTTAGATTCGTATCTGTATCCATTCTTCCAGGCCACAGCAGAGCCATGCCCACAGAGCCACACTGGCAGCACAGCCCGGGCCCACGGAGCGCAGTTCGTATCCATCAAACCTACAGCTTTGTATCGGGGTGCTATTGAGGATCTGGTTACACAGCACATCTCTCATCTCAGTACGATCTGTATCGAACACGGCCTGCTCCTCTGCAGCAGCCACAATGGCAATACTAGTGCAAGCTAGATTTGCAAAGCCACATCTTCATTTTAAACCAGTTTATATTCATATATTCTATCAAAGGGGGTCATGTCCACAGAGCAACATCCATTCTGCCAAGATGAATTCTAGCCACAAAGCTGCTCCCTACACCAAGCCTGTCGCATCAGCCACATCCCCAGTACCAGAAGAGTTTGTATCCACAGCCAAGACTTTGTATTAAAAAGATTTAGAAATTATTTACCAATCCAGATCTCTCCAAGCACATCACATGTTGCCCAGAGCAATGAAAATCCAAAATATGTGTCCATGGGGGAGGGGAAGAAAAGGTTTTTATGTCTCAATCACTTTGAGATTTTCCTCTTGTTTAAAAAAATAATTAAATGTCAGGTATGGAAGGTGTGTCTGCTTTGAAACATGGGGAGATGGAGAGAAGAATCCCTGTAATTGCATTCCTTGCCACCCCTCTCTTTGTTCAGCAATGATGAGAACTTCACAGAAAGCATCAGTTGTTTGTTTCTCCCTCTTCCTCATCAAAGGACTGCACCCCAGAGGAGGTGACATCTGAGACTTTGCGGCTCAGTGCAGCATGTTCCACCTCCTCTCGAGGAGACAAAGATTCCAGGTCCCGGCACACTGCATCATCCTCCTCTGGAGAGGGCTTCTTGTTTAGGAGAGGAGCCTTCTCCAGCCGTGGGTTCCCTTCATCCTCAATGTGGTCCTCCATGTACGTGCTGGACTCAGCTCCACCCCCACTCTGAGCAGTCTGCAGGGGCCACACGTGGACCAGCCCCGTGCTCTGGACGAAGTTCTGCTCCTGCCGCTGTTGCTGCAGCTGTTGCTGCTGGAGAAAGCTGCTCTGAAGCAAAATGCTTTCCTGAAGGTTTGTCTGGGATTCATCGAAATTCTGGCCTAGGTAGGAGCCGGTTGCTGGGGAGGCGATGAGGGACTGGTCACTGGCCTCCCAGGCGTCGGATGAACCTAAGCAATACATGCCCTGCGAGACGTAGGAGTGAGGCCAGCTATCATACTGTGTCTGGGCCATATGCTCTGCAAGCAAAGGAGACAAGCAACACACAGTCAGACACTCTCCCTAGGCCGAGCTGCCTCATCCAGGTAGCCTGTGTGCCTGTGCAAGGCACTGTACTGCACAGGGCAGATGAAGCCTTTACAGGGAAGGAGGGCAAAGAGAAAACACAGTTCTGGGCAGTAGGCGGGTGACCTGGATTATACCCACAACTGACTGTAAGAGCTGGTAGCTTTAGTTGTGCTCTAAAAAGGCAAAAGGAACTGGGCTTTGGAGCCACAGTGTTAAGATTAGATTCCCTGGACAGCTCCACAAACAGGGATGACTCTAGCAGATCTGACTGGGACTACAGAATAAAACAGGGCAGAGCAAAAGAGAGCAACGTGACAACAAGAGCAGGAAAGGGGTGTCTTAAGATTAGCAAGAAGCACTGGAGCTCACCTTGGCTCTCCATCAGCTCCTGATAGTTCTCAGAGTAGTTGCCTGCTGGATTGTCCTGATTTGAGTTTACACTCACATCCTCACCATCCATGGAGGACCAGGCCATGAGAGTCGCTTCAGAAATAGCAAATTGCTCCATCACTCCTGTGCCAAAGGAGACAGGGAAGGGAAGCAGAGATGTGTTAAAGTCTCCACTTCTCACCATCGTCCTTTACCCCATCTTCTGGTTACACTGTCCCACTCTGGTCCTGTCTCAGCAACACCCATCACCCACAGCTGGCCCTCACCCTTTCTACTTTGCATTCCACTGGCAATACTCCAACCATCAAAGTCTCCCTCTACTTCGGTCACCTGAAGCACCCATAGCCTCTCCTGAGTGGTTTTTTCCAAGCTTCTGCACTTTGGTCTCTCCACTCCGGGGCATCCCAACCCAATCCAATCCACGTGCCAACACAAAGGCATCGCTACCTGCAAGGAAGCGGGCCTCCTTCTCGCCGTCGCTGAGGTCCGAGTAGGCGTCGGCGTCCTTGCGCGCGGTCTCGTGCGTGTGCTGCTGCTGCTGGCTGTGGGCTTTGCCCCAGCCCTGCCACTCAATCATGTGCGCCACGCGGCCCTGGCCCATCGCCGTCGGCTTCGTGACGTGGTCCTTCATGCTGCGAGATATCCCTAAGGGACCAGACATTGGAAAACAAGGGAGGGCTATTACACAGCTCCAGCGCTTTCTGCCATGCTCTTTACCTCTCTTAGAAGTGGAGCTTTTCCCCTCCTTTCCTGGGCAGGATGCATGACTAGGGCTGGGTGTCTCCTACCCTTCACTGCATCACTCTCCAGGGGAGTTTCTCCATCTTTCCTTGGACAAACTCTCAGAAGGGGGAAAAAGGGGAACCCTAAATATGAAAGACCATTTCCTTCCTTGCCTAGAATCCATTTAGGTTAGAGTTGGGCATGAAGGATGAAGCCTGGAAGTGAACAAACTAAGAAACAGAAAATGGGGTTAAACCCAAGACTGAGGGGAAGCAACTGAAGATGTCTGAGCAGGGGTGCACAGTGAGAAGCCAACAGGAGTAAGACAAATCTGTTCTTTGAAAGGGCAACAACTGTGAGATTTCTGTATTTAGAACCATGGTGGTGGAGACTCCTCTAAGGCCATGAAAAGGCGAGAGCCAGAAAGGAGCAGTTGTGAGAGCAACAGAGAGATATGGGAAGAGGCACAAAGGCCTGTGGAGAGAAGCTGCCAAGGATAAAGTCAAATTTTGAGGACCTCACCAGAGAAAGATGATTTAGCCAAAGCCCCAATCCCATAAGCATTGGAGTTGCGTTTCAGCTTGGGGAGGATGGAGGTCGTATCTTCCATGGAGAGCTGAAAAGAGAGAGAATATGAAGAAATGATATACAGGAAGGAGAAAAGGAAGTGAATTGAAGTGAGAAAACAGTAGGTAGTTGGAAGATGAGGAGCAGAAGCAAGCAATAAGAACAAAAGAAAGAAAGGAAAAATTAGAGGCTATTTAACCAGGACTGGATATTGCACAGCATTGGGACTGAGGCAAGGACAGAGGGAGAGGCAGAAAGAGGCTGTGAGAAGCCTCCCATTGGCAGCTGCCCGTCCTCCACAGACATGCTGCACCATTCCCAACTCTTTGTTAGAGATGCAAGACATGGCTGAGGGACAATTCAGGGATCTTACAGTGGGGAGTTGTCAGTGCAATAGGCAAGACACAGCAATGTATCACATATGCATCATACTACCAATCTTTTTATGTCACTTTGGGGTTTTTTTTCTTCCTATATGGTCTTAATAAAATGAACATGACTATATCAGTGATGGGCCCTGTTTCAAGCACCTACATCTGCAAAGAAATGCGGTCTACAGCTCTGCTTAATTTTCTTGACTGTCTTATCTGTGTTTATCCTCAGACCCTGAATAACAAGGAGAGGGCACTACTGGGACAGGCAGCCGTCACAAACATCATCACAAAAATAATCTCCCAAGATGAATTCATCAGGTTTCTTCAGAGATGCCAGGAATTGCATATGAGGCTTAATTTTCACAACGGCTAAATAAGCATTGCTTCTGCTCTTCATTTCAACCTCTCTGAAAATCAAGGCCAGAATGTTTCAAACACAAAGTTACTCCAAAGTCGTGACTATGACACTGGAAATTTTAAATCCTGACACAAAGCAAGCATTTGGTCAGAGGCGCACACTTCATAAAAAGCGTGTGGAGCAATAACTGGGCAGTGAAATAATTGGAGGCAAAGGAAGGCATTGTAAAGATGTTGAACTGCATAGAATTCCAGTCAATTGCCAAAATATGAGAGGTGTTTTTTTCTGGAAACTGTATAAATGCAGCAGCTAAGGCATCCTGTAACTGTGGAGCCAGGAACACGCCATGTGTAACGTGAGCTGAAGAAATCAGAAAGCAGAGGAAGAACAGTAAAAAGTGAGAACACAGCCCTTGTTCCATGATGCATTTCCTTTGGTGATGAAGCTCGTTGGGGAAAGTCCATCTATGCCCCCACTGGTCATTCCTGTCTAGGTGCTGCTGCTCAGTATCCACCCACTTGTTCCAAGATGGCCTGGGGGCTGTGCTGTGAGCTGCTTCATGGAACCCATCCAAAAAAGAAAGTAAACTGCAGAGGGTTCCTACTACTGCAAGGTTGGAGAGCTGTGACATGAAGGCAGGAATGAATGGGAAGGGAAGGAAACTCATGACCCAGCTTCTGTACAAAAGAAGATCTATGGAATTACACTGGGTAAGAGCTGCATTATGAAAGAGCTCCATGGATTCTGTACGGGCTGGAAAATGGGAAACTGCAAGTAAGGAAACTGTCTTCTACTTTCTTTAAGGAAATATGACCTTGTGTACTTTGCTTTCAGCTAGACAGAGGTGCAGCGAGGAAAAAACAAATGACAAATTTCTTCCAGACAGTTGCTGCGTGCACCATTATTATCCCACACAACTTGTTCCTATAATTGATCCTAGGCAAAAGATCCCAAAATGTAAGTGCCACAAAGACAGAGATATCAGCAGGGTGAGAATTAGTTAAAAATATGTCCCCTTGATATTCAGTGTCCCAAGTGCTTTCAAATCACAGAGAACCAGAAAACTACAGGCATTTTAAAAGTTTTCAAAGTATCTGGAATTAGAAAATATTTATCCTACTCAAAATGGAGCTGCTAATCCTGCCCTTAAGTGTACAAAACTATAAAGTTAACTTACGTGAAAGTATTTTTTAAGTACCCTTAAAAAAAGTCCAGTAGAACAAATATTTATTAATCCTTTCTCAGGATGCTGTTTCTGCATTAGTGAAAAAGAAAAAAAAAATTTTTCATGGCACAGGTATTAAGAGCAAAAGGAACACGTGTAATTAAAATGTTTGCTTGTTTCTCATCTGCTTTTTAACTGAAGTTAACTGGTACTCACCATCTACCCTAGGAGACATTAAGAATACTTTTACCTCTGTGTGCAACTGAAAATGAGGGAGACATTTCTCCCAAACTACTGGAGAAGATCAAATGATGCTCTTATCAAGGACTACTGATTTTTTAAAACATGCTGGGCAGACACCTTTCTTATGTAGCAGTGCCCAGAATTCTCAAGAACAGAACATACAAAATGGCACACATTTGCCCCAAAAAGGATGAAAGCAATTCAATAGCCAACTGCAGACTGAAATACCTGCCAGACAGCAAAAGACTCAGAAGCAAACAAAAATCTATCACCATCCTCTGAATCATAGACAACTCCCAGAATTTCAGTGGCACTAAGGACTTTCAGTCATGTTCCCATTCTGGCCTCCACTGTATCCAATGTCAGACAAATCCTGGTCTTCCTGTGACTAGAAATTTGACAAGTGACACAGTGCATACTCACATTGATACCATCCCAGGAGAAATCTGTCCGTGTTTGCTAAAGAAAGCAAAGAATGGCACCAGATTAGTGTAACAAAGAACTTGCAAGCAGCCATGCAACTCCACTAGTTTGCCATAACCAACAGGCACTACTTTATGGTATGTTATAAAAAACGTGTGTCTTTCAGGCTGGTTTCATTCCATGCTGGTGATTATGGTGCCCTGTAGGCGTCACGGTGTTTGAAGGTGGAATAGTGAATGGCTGGAATAGTGACAGAGTAAGAAAGAGAAAAGCACCTTTTCACAAGGCTCCCAAGTGTGGGTTGCACCACTTTGAGGTTAACACAAGGAGGAGCTACACCACCTTTGTATTTTGAGTGTCCTACAGCAAGCAACAGAATTCTGCTGAAATTATTTCCTCCTGCAGTGCTTCGGTTTGTCCATTCTGGCTCACCCCACCCTTGCAAACCAGAAACATTTGCCATATCAGCCATCACAGTACCAACTCCCAGTGTGTTTCCCTCAGCTGGGAGGACTCACATCTCAGCATCTTGGGTTTGGGGATGAAGACACTCAAGGAAATTTAGATGACTCATGTTATACCTATGGTATCCATTCATATAAATCAAAATGTTCACTGAGGTGTAGCTTATGCTCATTGACTTTTAGATCTGCTTTGATTTGACTGAATTCTCCATACAAGATCAGGCCCAACAATTTCTGCAAAGACTCCATGAAACTCTAAGTGTCTTGAAGTTACATTCCAAGCCAGCAAGGTAGACAAAATAAAAATACCTATATATATATATACCTATTAACATTTTCCAAGGTTTTGCAAACTGTATGTCATTTGTTAAGGTTATTTGTGAACATTATTTGTGATTCTTCAAATACTACACATTCAAAATAGATTTTTTTTTTTAATTAAACATCATTGCATACCCTGAACCTTACAAAGCTGAAAATTCAGGTATCTAAGAATGCAGAAGCTGCAATAATTCAATGAACCAGCCCTTAAGATACTGCATGGTAAGTCAATTGGCAGTGAGTTACAGGTGAATGCAGCTCTAAAATTCAACATGAAGACAAATGTGCTTCTTCAAAAGATTTCATGGCTGTGCTGCTGAAGCTGGGACAGGACACAGTGCTGGACATCCCAGTGCAAATCCCGTGTTCAAGGAATGCAGACTACAGGCTTCTCAGAACTGTCACTGTTTTTCTCATGTTGTGTTCCACTCCCGTCATGAGTGGTTAAAAAGCACTTTCATTTGCAAATTCTCACTCACTATGGATCATGTGAAGGGACTGACTCAGCTCTGTTCAGAGCAAGCCAAACTACACAGGTATGATCCTCAGGAGCTCACTGGCATTCTGGTCCACTCGCAGATGATGCACAACACCCATTTCTGAACTCAGAATTCAAACTTCCTGATTCCCTTGGCCAAGTAGCTCTGGGCCACACACTCACCTCAGTGGAAGGTCGATGGAAGCTGCTGCCATGCAGTGAACTCGTGCTGTCCATATTGATTTGGTCCACATCTTTCAGTCCCTTCCAGTCTACTGCAATCACCTCGTTTCCTGTGGGAACACATCTGGTCAGGCTTCTTAATGCCACTACAATTTGTTCTAGCAGTCTTAAGCCAACTCAGCTAAGCAAGCAGGAGAATCATTGAGTTTAAGGCCACAACAGACTTAAATCAGACATTCTGTTTTTAATCAGACCACCTGTACATCATCAACAATTATATTTCACACAGATATCTCCATATGAAGACTAGTCACTCATGTTTTTCTCAGGCATGATGTATGCTTGGCTAAAGTACAGATTCATCCAGTCATGATGTGTGACTGGGAAAGAACCAATTCCTTTAATATCCCCTTTCAGTATCAAACCATCATCCCTTAAAAAGACATTTGTTATGGTTTGAATTGGTTGACATCAGCTTAGAGCTGCTGGCTCCTTTGCTTTGCCATTCTCAGCAAGATTAAACACCTTTTTAATACACTTCAAATTTTAAATATCGATAGCCAGGTAACCAGGACGGCTCTGTGCAATCAGCAATTTACTGTGCCTTCAGCCTGGGTGCCATCCTCAAACTAGGTTTAAAGTTGTTTGCTCCCATGTCACAGAGGAACAATTGTACTGTCCTTACATCTGAAGCTCCTAGAATCTGTCAAGAAATGTAACCCCCAAATGATCATCTCTTCCTGGGATCAATTCAGCTGTGTCTGCTCTGTTTGGATTGAATGTGAATGGTTCTACTTTCATCATCTTCTAACTTGTTTTTACTCTTTATAGCAAATTTCTCCTCCACAGGCATATGCAAAGCCCCTCGCTCATTCTAGCAGCTCTGGCACATTTATAGAGTGCTCATCACTGCACTTCCCAGGTAGAAATCTTCTGACAAGTGAGAGATGCTGCACTCCGCCCCACAGAGGCCTGCAAGAGCCATGGAGGCACTTAGGGGTGGGAAGCCTGAGGCATTCATCAGCTAGAATTCAAAATGCAAAAAACCTGATTTTGTCCCCTAAAAAGGCTAAACATAGCAATACAAAAAACATCAGAAAGACAATGCTATTTGCATATTGTGGGGTCCACCACACCTTCACATCTCAAATTTATGCTGTGCAGGAAGATCCCTTTCTGAAAGAACGAAGGGATGTTTTTTCCTTCACATCCAAAGTACGTTTCTGCTCATCAGGATCATTAGAACCAAGTGCTTTAACAGCATCCTCCACATGCTTCTAAGCAGGCTGAGTAAAGCTGCTGTTCTCTGAGTTGCAGTTCCTCGCAACTCATGGAACTCAAAAGAAAAAGGATTCCTGTACTGTATGCTACAAAGGTGAGCACAGGTCAGACACAGCCAGACTTCAGGAGGAGGCAGGACATGGCTATGATGAGCATGACAAACACCACCCTCCAGGGCTGTGATCCTCCTAACTGGTTTTCCTGACAAGCACATGCACGTATTGGGACTCACTGAGCTCTTGCTGGCTTCACTGCCACCGACTGGACTGGCAACCTTCAGTCCAGCAAAGCAAGAGAGGGAGATTTGGGGATTTCTGTACTCAAGCAAGAGGAGCAAGGGCTTAATGGGCCACTTGTGAGTTGCCTGTTACCACCGTGGCTGGGAACCTCTTATATCTGGGGTCCAAGCAAACCTTCTAGGACTAGAATCATCTCTGGCAAAGGGAAGCTGCAGGCAGAGCTGTGAAAGCCCAGCTGACAGTGCCAGGTGCACCAGCTGTAAGGTTTGGCTGTGGCTTGGAACGGAATATCTCGTACTCAGTCCCCCTGAACAGGGAAGGGGTAAAGGGAAGAAGGAGGGAGCACTACCGGGAAGTGCAAATCTGGAGAGGAAGGAGTGGAGGGGTTGACTGTTACAAGGGTGAGCTGAGGGACCAGCACAGGTCAGTGGGAGGAAAAAACTGGTGCAAAGAGCAGGGTGGGAGCCTGCCCCTGCATGCTGGGATCCAGCTGCCTCTTCCTGTCTGTGCTCCTTCCCTCCACCTGCAACCCTTCACACTAGAAGGGGAGAGCTGGGGCATTGCTGCCACAGAGATGAACAAGAGAGGGATGCTGGAGAGGCAGGAGAGATGTTACCCCTCCAGAGCACAAGGCAGCTTCTCAGAACCCTTCAGTGCAGGTAACAGTGTCACGCCTGTTTCATCTCCATTTACCTGAAGCCTTCCTCCTGTACTCTCAGCTCTTTCTGAGCATAATGCTGTGGCCCTTCTGTAAGTCTAGAGACACCCTGGCCCACATTGCAAACAGGCTGCAGCACCATTCTGGGCATGCACTGCAAAGACACCTCCACCCCAGCCAAAGAAGGAGGAGCCTCCTGCTCAGCACAAGTGACTTGACAGCCCCAAAGTTCAGCAAATGACACTCAGCCTCTGCTCTCAATGCCACAAGCCCACTGATGGTTTCCTTGGAGTGTTAGAATATGGAAAATATTCATAGAGCCACACAATGGTTTGGGTTGGAAGGGACCTTAAAAATCATCTAGTTTCACCCCCCTGCCACAGACAAGGACACCTTTCACTAGGCCAGGTTTGCTCAGAGTCTCATCCAACCTGGCCTTGAACACTTCCAGGGATGGGACATCCACAGCTTCTCTGGGCAACCTGTGCCAGTGCCTCGCCACCCTCACAGTAAAGAATTTCTTCTTATTATCAAATTTAAACCAACCCTCTTCCATTCTGAAGCCACTGCCCCGGTGCTATCCCTCTATGCCCTTGTAAAATGTCCCTGTCCAGCTTTCAGGCCCCCTTTAGGTACTGGAAGGTGCTATAAGGTCTCCCAGGAGCTTTCCCTTGTCCAGGCTGAATACTATTCTGTCAGATGGCAGCATCAAATGGCTGAAGAACATCAAACAATTATTTGTCTCAAAGTCCACACCTGTTCTGTAATAGTAGAACTAAAGACCTACAGAATTTATTTACTACTGTTTCTTTCCAGTTGAAACACCTCATCTACCTAGTTCAGGGAGAAAAAGTGAGTAATATGTGATTTTGCATGCTCTATAAAGACTGAATAATTATTGAAAATAAATTCTTGGTCTAAACAGTTTCATGAGTACTAAGAGAGAAATATATTAAGAGAAAACAACTCTTTAACATCTGTTACATGCTTTTAAATGCAGTCATATCTGCTGAAAAGTTACAACATCAGACTGGTTGAAAAGAAAATGTATGTGCTCTAACTGATGTTGCGCCTGGAGCAACATTACTTTCTCTTATTGAAAGTTCGGTAAAGGTTAGCGGCTTTTTTCCTCTTCTGCTAGAAATAGCAAGAGCAACATTAACCCATGTTAGATCAAGACATGAAAAAACCGAGTTCTGCTCTGACAGATGGAAGGAAGGAAACACAGAAAATCAGAAGAAAAGTATGGAGAGTGAAGTGGGAAAACAGAAACTGAAAGCAGTTCTTAGCAAATTAGTATTCTTTTTATCCAGTCTCCTGTCAACCTCTTTCTCCCTGCAATTAGCACAGAGGGTTTTTTTTCTTTTGTAATGGTACATTTCTTCTCCAATATAATTTATTTTCTCTTATTCATCTTCCATTCCAGCTTCTGCTAATCATCATGACTGTTCCATTTGTAATTCTATGATCAATCACCTCTCACAGAATAGTATTTGCTCTTCTCCGTATCGAGCTGATAAGAATTTTTAAATGAGTGGGTCATAAAGCTAATTTTAAAGTGGAATTTTTACAAACATGCTATCGAATTTCTCATTTAGATGTCCTGAAATGAGGTGATGAAAGTTGAAAGATAACTGGGTTTCTGATTTCCTTGTCACTGTTTCTGTATGGTGTGTATAGAAAGGATATAGAGGGGATTCATTTTCATTGAACTTTTAAAAGATGTCTTCATTTTATTTTAAAAATTATTATTTGGTTTGGGGTTTTTTAACATCATAGATTTCATCCTTGTTTTGGAAGAGTTAGTAGATGGCTGAGGAAAAAGGAGGAGGCTGATTACATGAAGCAGAAAGGGAGAACGAAAGCAGTCAAAATACATAAATACATTAAGCCAAATTCTTTCAGATCATGGCTGCTTTGTATTTTCTAACACAAATCAGATAAAAACAAACACTGCAAAAACACTCATAAGAAAAAGATGTCTCCATTACAACTGACATAACATTCCAACTCAAGTTGTTTAAGCCTTTGGGGGAAAGTATCAGCCCTCTTTCTCTTACACTACTCTTATGGCAAAAATCAAGACTTATTTTTAAGTCAAGCCTTTCTAAATAATAAAGATGAAAAACATTTAAAGAGGAACAAACATGGGGAAAAAAATACCCTTTTCCCCAATTCTTGCTTTATTTTGGTTTTTTTGGGCATCATAACTTTGGACTCTCAGAAATTAGGAAATGTGTGTAGTAAGCATTCAAAGCAAAGTGATCCTTTTGATCAATGCTCCAGAAAAATCAAACACCTGGATGACTGCACCTCACCTTGCTGATCACCTTGCTGAGTAACAAACTACTTCTTTACTACTTTTGTAGCTCATTTTGCCACATACCTTAATTTACCACGGAAACACAGAGTTTCTTAGTTGGACATATTTTCAGTTTCTTTGCATTTCTGTGATCGTAAGAAAATCACCTTGCTTTGAATTACTCAAAATTTAATCTAAACAAGCCCATTCTCCTTGGGTTTCCTCGACATTTTCTGGATTGCTGTTACCACTGTGCATTAATTGATTCTATACTTGGTACCTGTACCAGTATGTTGTTCATTTACCAAAGTCTATGCTTCAATCAGGCTTCTGCATCGATGGCTTTAAGCTGTATCTATAGCCTTTAATAATCTATTGTGTTGTAACTTCTGTGCTGGATGTTAAACATCATCTCCAATTTGTCTTCTCTATTTTGTTCCACACCAAGTAGATGAACAGAGTTTGAGAGTCTTGAATTTTGTTTTTCCCCTCTGAACATCATGCTGGTGAAGATCTACACCACATACCAAATAAGTATTTGTGTTATTTGCTTTCTGATGTGTCATGCCAATTAACACAAGAAACATTTCAATTAAGCAATGACTTTCCAGCACTGCTATTATCCCCTGTTAGCACACTTTCTTCTGTTTCTCAAATGTTACTTTCCAGCAGAGAGCAGAAACCTTGTCATTTGGTATTGGTAGCCAACGTTATTGTTGGCAAAGATGAATATTTAGAGTAAATGGTCCAATTATTCTTTTCCATTCCTTTTTTTTTTTCCCCAAACAACTAAGAAAACAACAAATGTAATTGCAGTAATTATGATCAGTCTTTGGATTGTTCTTTCCCTGATACCAATTTTCATGATACTCGTGGGAGTGTGTATCTTTGTCAAGCACAACATCATCGTGTCTTGTCAAATGTGGTTGAAATTAAAGCAGTTGAAGCTACCGGGAAGGACTAACAGATGGGTGGCTAGAATAACCATAGAAACATTTTTCTTCCCTGCCTGCTTTACACAGAGCCAATCAAAGCTACCCAAAAGGTCATCAAGGAAAGGAATAAACCTCTGTCACCAGAGCTGTCCCTGAGGTGAACCTCTGAAGGAAGCACTCAAATTCTCTCAGGTAAAGCTGAGAAATCTGTCAACCCAAGTTATTCACATAATTCCGTAAGAATTCTAGCTTGTACTGCATAAGGAAACATAAAAATTAGTTATCTGCTGCTGACACCTGCCAACAGGGTCACTTGTGGAAGAGAAACTGAAAAAAAACCCTGTTTTTGTGGAGGAGACAGAGCTGAACAGGTTGGTGCTCATCAAGGCACAGAAGTGTCTTGGTCTCCACAGAACAGATGCCTTTCAAATTTCTGATGAAAAATGGAAACACCTAAAGCTCTGACATGCCTGTAAGATTAGGAATCAGCTGGGCAGTTCTCAGGATCTTTGCTTTGAACTTGGGTAATTTGAATTTTCCAGACCATTCTGCCTCTCCGTGCAGGTAGGTCCCTTTTCAGAGCTGTTTAGGAGATAGAATTAATGAACAAAGCTGCAACACTTACATTTTTCTTCTTGACTGGAAACACTTTCAAACCAATACTAAAGGCTACTGCGTATCTTCAAGTAAAAGGAGATGAACAGAGAGCCTAATGCTAGACACAGGCAGCTCTGCTCTGAGAAGCCACCATGTCACTTGGGCTAAGGAGGTACTCCAAAACGAAACACATCCAATTAACACAAACTTTAAAAACCCCAAACCTCAGAGCCCTGCCTCATTTGCAGAACAAGTATCAGCCAGCATGAACAGCAGCGATGGGTTTATCCTCATTCTTCACTGCTTCTCTGAAGTGCAGAGAATGTGTCCCCAGGGGCCTTGCTCAGCACAGTGAGTGTGGAAATGTCAGTATGAACCAAGGTAGCAGCCCCTTCTGGCTGGCCCATAGCCAGCCTTACAGAAGTAATATGCAGCACGCAATTTCATACGTTGCTCTCCATACATGTTTAAATTTTAATCCTTCTGTAGCCAGCATGTCACATGGGCACTGTCCTGGAGCATTAGAATACTATTAGATGTGCCATCTTCATGCTGTAGTTCCCTCCTTAACAGTGGGGAAGAAGAACCACGCCCAGAACTCCTCAAGAGTCAACCAGCAGATCACAACGCACCTTTCTCACCTCAGGGATGCTCCTGGTCCCCCTTTGCGGGGTGGACAAAACAAGAGCCTGCTCCAAACACCAGCACATGGGGGCAGTGGCAGCCCGGGAGTTTCAGGCTCCACTCTCCTTACCTGCCCCACCTCAGCTGTAGGGTATCAGGCTGGCAGCCCCAGAGGGTACAGCCAGGAGTGTACAGCCAGGTGGCTACACCCTTCTCCACCACAGCCATCGTACACTTGGTCACAGCCCTCACCAAGCATTTGGTTTGGAACAGCAGCAGCGGTCAGAGCCAGCCAGGAGGCATTGAGGCTGCTGTCTCCCTGTCACCCCTCTCCCCAAAAACCTAAGTGCACACCTCTGCCTTCTCATCCTTTGTCACTGTTTTTCCCCCCACAACCCATAAAGGATGAAGATTCTCCTTAGCCCTCCTTTGGCTGCTTATGCACTTACAGAAACATTTTTATTGCCTTTTATGGCAGTGGCCAGACTAAATTCTGGTTGGACTTTGGCCTTTCTAATTTTCCCTCTGCACAACCTCACAACATCCTTGTAGTCTTCCTAAATGGCCTGCCCCTTCTTCGAAAGGTGATACATTCTCTTTATTTCCTGAGTTTCAGACTAAGCTCTCTGTTCAGCCAGGCTGGTCTTCTTCCCCACCAGCTCATCCTTCAGCACATGGGGATGCCCTGCTTCTGCACCTTCAGGACATCCTCTTGAAGAATGCCCTTCCTGGACTCCTTTGCCCTTTAGGACTGCCTCTCAAGGGACTCTCTGAAAGTCTCCTAAACAAGCCAAACTCTGACCTCTGTAAGTCCAAGGTGGCAGTTCTGCTGATGCCCCTCCTTACTGCTCTGAGAATCAAAAGCTCTCTCATTTTGTGATGGCTATGCCCAAGACAGCCTCCAACCACCACATGACCCACAAGGCCTTCTCTGTTCACAAACAACAGAACCAGCAGGTGCCTTCCCTAGCTGGCTCACTCACCAGCTGTGTCAGGAAATTCTTACACACACTCCAGGAAACTCCTAGTCTGTTTCGTCTCTGCTGTATTATATTTCCAGCAGATATCTGGTAAGAGAAACTGTTCCCAATCCTAGAAAGTCACCACCAGGGCTTCAGGTGTCCTCACCAGACAGAGCTCCACAGTTCCCTAAGCAATTGGGGAAAATGACAAAGAGCTGCTGGCACTGAGACTGCAGGGGTTGAGCTCACCAGGCAGAGCTGCAGGCACTGAGTGCCCAGCCCTGCACCTGCTCAAGTGAGGCCACACCTCACCATCACATCCACCCCTAATCCCACCCTACAATTTTCCCTGCTGTCCCTGAGGGCATCCACACCTGCATGGGGTACTCACTGTTCACAAGGCTCCTCTAATCCCCCCAAGGGCTACCCCACTCCCTCTGTTGTTTGTCCTCATGTCAAGGGAACAGTCATCAGTCTCTGCCAGGTACACAAATCATTTGTTCAACCTCCTCCTTAAGCCCAAACATGGGCTTAACAACCCCTTAGACCCATGATACATGGTTGTAGGACCACTCATTGTCAGAAGACAAAGAGGAACCCTCGTGGCCAGTTTCTACTTCGAGTTAATTGCATGGACCATGGGGAATATCAGCTGAAAAAATCCTTCACCAAGCAGAAAGCACAAGTTTCTTCACAGGACTCCCCAAGTCATGCCTTTTCTGCAGTCAAAGGGAGACTGGCACACCACACATGACAGTCTTCTGTCTCCTCCAGAAACTTACTATTTTGATTCCAACTGCACTTCTCACATCTTTACTTGTACAGTTTCTATCCCAAGACCCACTAAATTCTGGGTCCTCTTTATCAGCTGTCCTGTTTCTCACCAAGCTGGCTATGTCCAGCTCCAGGAGTTACCCAGTTACCCAGTAACTAACAGCACCATTTCTAGTCCCATGCTCTGGGCAGGGCATCACTGGGCAGCATCTACCAGTTCCTGGATATCATGGGAACACAGGGGTGCTCTGCTCACTGTTCGCCCTTGGTTCCCTGTTTTCCAGGTTTTAGCCTCTTAGTCTGTTCTCTTTCCTTATTGTTTTCTTCTTCCTGCCCCCCCCCTCCCCCCCCCCCCCCCGTGATTGGGTTTTTCCTCTCTGGTTTCTTTTCTTCATTCTTTTCTTTTGGGAAGTGGTGGGAAAGGAGTTATTTAGTATTTGTTTGGGATCAGTATCAGCTTGTCCCTGAAGTGCATGTGTAAGAAAGACTATTCAAATAGGGGAAACAGCAGCGATATTTTCCCAGAATATTTGTCCTAGCCTGTCACAATTTACACCTCAAGTAGTTCCCAAGACAGACATTGCCTCTGTATTTAGTCATCTTTAAAGGATTCATCTGTTCACTTCTAAAATCAAAAAAAAGCCTTTTAGTACCCGTAGTATCCTATGTCAAGTACTTCCACAACTGAATTCTGTGTTACATGAGGAAGCGCTGACTTTTGCTTGAAACTTGCCACTTGCTAGTTTCATTTGATGTTTAGATTCTGCTTTGAAATTGATAATGAAATAGGCTTCCCTCATCATTTTCTCCATGCTGTTCCTATCCCAGAGAAAATTCATGATTTTATAGATACGTCATATCCTTAACCATCTCATTTCCATACTTGAGAAATCCCTGTCTATTTAAATGGCTCCTTTCATATTAACCACACGATACCCTTGATTGTCTTTGCTGCCCATTTCTAAATCTTTTCCAGTTTGATTATGGCCTTTCTGAAATGGGAATAGACCATTAGGGACAACACATTATATTCGAAGTAAGGGCACCGTATGAATATTTGCATAGTAAAATGCTGTTTCTCATTTTATTCTCTTATTCTTTTCCTAATTGCCAACATTTGGTTGGCATTTTTAGTGGTACTAAGCACTAAGCTACACATTATGACCCCAAGATCTCATTCCTGCATGGTAATAGTAAACTCAGAACCTCCATCATTGCAAATGAAACACTAGAAATGCTTTGCCTGTGTGCATCACTTTACATTTATCCACATCAAATTTCACCCATAATTTATGTCATTTGATACTGTGAAATCAAATGACCTAGTAATTCAATATTGTGAAATCCTTTTTCAATTCACCACATGCAGTTTTCTTCCTGCTCCCCCAAATGATTATTGTTATTATCATCATTTGTTACCTCATTATGTAACCCCCCCCCCCCTTCTTGATATCATTTATGGATATGCACAGATCTGAAAAAATATCCCTATGAAAAACTGATGTTCCATGATAATCCTTGTTTCCTATCTTTACCCAGCTACTTGAGGAACTTCTCTGATTCAACAGAGATTCATGTCTTTTAACAGCCTGGGGTGAGTGACCTTTACAAATGTGCTTTGCAAATCCAAGTGGACTATTGCCACTGGACCTCCTTTGTCAATATTGGTTGTTGACCCCTTCTAAGACTTATAAATTGTGATATCCACTGACAACAGCACGGTTAACTCTTTCTCAGTACATCTTATCTGTCCATGCATGTACTAATTCTGTTCTTCAGAGTAATGTTTATTAGCTTGCCTATCTTGTTTACTAGCTTACAGTTTTCCAGATCTCAAAATCATTTTAAAAACTGGCATCACATTATCTACCTTCCAATCTTCTTGTACCAAAGTAACTGGAAAACATTACAGATAACAATCTGCAGTTCAGCTCTTTCAGCCTCAAACTTCCCCAGAAACCTTGCATGAATACCATCTGACCACTTTTTCTTCTACCTGCTCTACAGCCTCACTGAGGCTTTGATTTGAAACTGATCCGATGCATCTCCAACAAGGAAAAGTTCCACTGGATAAAATTCCACAACTTTTTCCACAATGAACAGATACAAAATTGTTGGGATTTTGAGGCTGGGGGCAGAGGGTGGTGATGTTCTCCTATGGTCTTAATCTCTCTGAGTCACCTGAAGCCTCTTTAGTAGTAACACCCTGCACTAAGTCCTCCTAATCAATGCAAAAGTCAAGTTACTTGCCTTTTACAGGTTCTTTGAATAGCTCCTGAAGCAAACATTTAATGTGCAGCCTGTCGAGGTTCCTGCCTTCACAGCCTCTTTGATCTTCCTCTGGCTGTCACAGCCTTCTTTCACCATCCTGGCCAGCGAATGTAAGTGGTCAGTAGTATAAACCCTAAAATTCTCTTTCCCATGTGGAATGTCAATCCACATGCTCACCATTTGAGTCACCAAACTATTTTCTGCAGCATGCTTTAGAGATTTTGAACAGAAACTTTCCCCGTGAGCCACATCCGATCATCATCTACAAATACAACCACATTCATTCCAGAATATAAAAATTATGTTTCATTTAAAAGTCTAGTATACTCCTGGACTTGGGAATATGTAGCTTAAACTGACAGAGAAACATCCTGATTGTCTATTCTGACCCCCTTAAAATAAGAGAGGCTAAAGGTATTTCCTTTGTTAATTATACTTTCTGTTGCTGTGCTGGAACTAGAGCATTTTTTAAAATCTTGATTTTATTGTGTTCATGTGACAGAGGGCACAGTACAACTCTTAGTAAATTATCCCAATAGTTCAGTATTTTTACTGTTTGATTTTTGCCTCATTTCCAATCTGAATGTATCTGCCATCCTTCCATCACATCTTAACAGTTTTCTACTTCTAAGATCTACAAATCTGAAGAGTCAGATGACTCCAAGGTGTTTTTTTTCTTCTGTCAAACACTTAAAGACTGTCATCAAGTCACTTCTGTAAGTTTTTATTCATGGTTGTGTGTTTATTTTCTTGTCATTCTTCAGTTTTGCAGTATTTCTCAAAGTGATAATAATAGAATTAGACAAAGTAGATGAAAAATATTTTTTTTCACAAGTGCCAAATGCAGAGGAAAATATGCTTTTCTCTCCTCCTATTCAATATTCAAGATCAAGGAACCACATCAGCTTCCTTGGCTGCAGCATCTCAGTAGTAGCTGTTGATCTACTGATTACCACTTCCAATATCTATAAGCTTATTTAGTGTGACTGCTTTCTAACATAAGAGCTCTGCTCCTATAAACACTATTCACACTCTGCCATTAGATATATGAACTGATATTTGGTTAGATTGGAACACACACTGTCTGTCAGTTCTCAAAACGAATCAAACTGTTCCATATCAGTGATTCATCACTTTCATTTGTTACTGTCATTTTCAGCAGTTCTTCCAGTCGTTCCAGATACTACCAAGTTTATCAGTATTTTTGACCTCCCTCAGGATTTTGAACAGCATGTTCAAATCACATGGTGCTTGGTAAAATTAGAACCACAAGTTTTTCAACAATGATTCTTTGCTTGTTACTATTTTGCCATCTATTGAATTTAGATGCACTTAAAATGTACCGTACTCATATATTGCTAGTCAAAGAATAACGTGGTGCTAAGCTGGTTGCTAACTGATTAGAGGTTTTATCTTTTACCTATCTCATATTTTACCTCCATTACCACAATTGTAAGTAAAGGTACTTCTATCAGACAAGTGCTTGGTTGCAGGGAGTCTCATAAAGTCATGAAATTAAGTTAGCTTGACAGGCTCTGTTTTGTATAAGCCCATTCTCACTGGTATATTGTCCTTCTAATATTTTATTGGAAATTTTAACAAATTGATAAAATTAAATACATAGGTCATCTCACAAAACCTTTAGAGTTGTGCTAACACCCCAGCTTTTCACTTGAGACCTTCCTCACTACTTCAAGACTTTATAAAATAAAGCTCTGACTTTTTATCCCAAGTGCTTAAAAACTCATGAGTGTGAATTATCTTGAATTGGTTTTTCTAAGTATCAGTCTAAAATCACAGTTGTTTGCTGTTGGAGAGCATAACCTTATTAAATGAGCTGAAAACTATTTTTTCTACTTCCCCCCAAGAAAGCAGGCCTAAAATACTTATTGATTAGTTCACTTTTTCTGCTTCAATACACATCAGTCTATAGAATTAGGACTCCCAGTTCTGTCATGCCAATGAATTAATTACTTCCATCTTTTCATCAGCTCCTCTGTAATTTCTCTCATAATTCTTTCAATATTGCTGCCCATAAGAGTTCACAAAGTCAGAATGCTCTTCCTCAGTTCTGTTCCTCAAATCACATCTGTTGCACTGTACACACACACAAAAGTCTTAGGTCAATCAGCACCATGCCAAAGACCGTCTTCTGTTACTAATGACTGCTTTTGACACACACTTACCTTGCACACGTTTTTTTAGGACTCTTTCCTTATAAAGCCAGGCTTATGCAGTCATACTCCTTGCTAGCCTCTCCCCACCACAACTTTGAAACCAGTCACCTGTATTTCAGAAACCCTGACGAGAGAGGGAGGTCTCAGAGATCACCTGGATCACCTGTTTTGTACGCTCTTCAGGACAACTGGCTGCTAGGTCTGGGAGATGGTCTCCATTCAGAATCTTACTGGCAGAAACAAATTCTTATCCCTGAGCTCTTTACTTGAGTTTCTAAAAGTGATCATATTGAGAACTGCTCCAAAGAGGAAAAGCCAGACTGGGAAGAAATACAAGTAGTGAAGTGAGACCAACCACAAAGCAGTCTGATCTGGAAGGAAAGGCACGGCTTTGTCCCTGTGTTGTGTTTGTCTCTATCCCAAGTAAGAGAGGAACAAGATACCCAGATGCCCCTTTTCATGTATTCCCACTCTTTTACTCACATCACCTACAGTTTCTACATGGAGTTCTGTGCTCCTTCCCCTTCCACCTGTGTGCATGCAACTAAATGAAAATATCCCTACTTTCACAACTCAGTTTCCTTCTGCATTACCATTTCCTTTCTGAGGCTTCTCCCTCTCTTTATTCCTTTTCACTGACTCACTCAGATGTTGAAGGTGAAGGAGGGAGGAACTGGACACCTTGATATATACTTGACATGTGTGAGGTACGTATGCAGAGTGGATGTCTCACTTTTTCACACTCCAAGTGTGTAGACCACACTTGCCATTCCAGATCTCACTCCACACACCTACAGATCTGTGGGGGGCATAAGTAAGGAGAAAAATGCAGGGGATGTTTACTGCTTGCTCCAGCTGCTTTACCCCTCTCCTGTCAGCCTCCTACCATGCTCCCACTCTGCTGAATCTAAAGTGCCTGGATTAGGAGTGGGTGGTCTTTGGCTCCATCTCTCCTGCTGCGGGTGCTGTGAGCCACTCATTTACCCTCAGCATAGAACACCCAGTGGGAAAACAACGTAGGAAGTATGTACTCCTCCCTCTGACAGGACAATGAGCATTCCTTTGAAAGGGGAGCCCAGCAAGCCAGGTACCTGGCTTTGGCACACCACATCTGACACAGAGGCTGAAAAATTAAGAGCACTGCCTTTTCCAGACTGCATGGTCAGTGACTGATACTTGGTGCATGAGCCTAGCTGTCACTTGGGCTGTTTCTTGCAAAACTGCCAGACCAAAAACACATGGAGAGGATTTCAGGTGACAGCTGGGGTTATCACGGTGAGGAACTCTGTGACACATAGCACTCCCAGTAGTTAAAGGAAAGTGGTGATGAGGGAAACATATAGGAGTGTACTAATGACATGTAGAGACCTGGGGTCCTCTGGAGGCGCAAGGCTGAAGTAGTGGGTCCAGCCCGACTCAGAGAGGCAACCACTCCAGGCTTTAGCTCCTAAGCATAGGATCTAAAAGCATAGGATCCATGAAGGTTGGAAGGTGCCTCTCAAGTGCAAACTTCCTTTTCAAAGCAGAGTCAGCTACGAGGTTAGACCAGATTACTCAGTGCTTTATCCAGCCTGGTCTTGAAAACCTCAATGAATGGATACTGAAAAACCCCTCTGGGAAACCCCTTACAGTGCTTGACACTTTTCACAGTCAAAAAGTTTTTTCCTGACACCCAGTGTGAGCAACTCTAGTTTCTTTTCTCCCACACTCCGAAACTACTATTAGTTTTTAATGTCTTGGAATATTTTCCCACCATCTTACGTCACATTCACAAAACACGTTTGCTGCAGCCTTCTGTGTGAAGACGTGAGAGAAATCAGAGAAATCACTGGGAAAAAAGAGAGAGCAATCTTGAGCTTAACAGGCTTCAGCTTTCTATTAATTTAAATCCATTCAAGGAATTAAGAGAAACCTTGCCACACTAATCAGAACAGCCAGTGTTAGGAGACGTCTCAGCTGCAGTCAAAGGTACACTTGTAATGAATTCAGATACCTATGCAGAGCTGAAACCCTAAACTTTGCTAACTCAGTTACTGACCACAATCAAGCTGATCTTTGGCATTGAGTTGGTTGGTACTTAAATATCTACAAGTTCCTAGCTGGATTTTACAGCCTTAGCTGTCCAGCAACCTCAGTGAAAATTCTCCTGTACATTCGCTGAAACTGAGATGTGAGTCGCTAGGCAGCTCTCTAGGAACAATGACAGAGTATTGCCAATACACAGACCTGACCTTGTAGCCATTACCAGAGGAAGAAGCCTCCAGTTCTCATTGTGTAATTGCTACCATGCCTTGTTACACAAAGCACATGTATGACATTGACATGTGACTGGGTTCAGCTGTGGAGAAGATGATTGTATATCAAGTTAGTCTTTTAAGATCACTTTTCAGCTTTTTTCATACCTTAGGAAATCATAATATGATCACTGCCATTCTGGTGTCCTCTATAAGATTTAAAGATGCTCTATGACTATTTCAAATTATCACATATGGAGCTGCTCTGTTACGACCCTCTCAATTACTTTTCCCCAGGGAGAAATAACCAGAAAACTCATATTTAGGAAAGAAAATGTAAAGTTGCACATCACTAAACATGTGTAAGCTATGACATCTAACTAGATCATAGTAAAACATCCCTGCGGGAGATGAAGAAATCATGTGGCTTGCTTAAAATTGGAATGGAAAAAGGCCCGGAGCAAGCTCAGGGCACAATCCTGCACTGGCCCTTGTGTGGTGAATAAACTAAATGTGACTGATTATGACGTTTCTATCACTAATTAAAACCTCTTGAATTCTGAATTCAAAATCTGCTCCATGCAAATTCCAAGGTAAAACCAATACAAGCATAGCACTCCTTTCTCTAGGACCTACCTGGTCTTGGAAAGGCAATACAGAGCTTGCATGCTGAACTAATTCTGCAAAAATCTAACCAGATACACTTGGGAGAGAGAACACGAAGCTCTGCTCATGCTAGGGTGTTAGTTTCCAACCACATCCTAGAGCTCAGACCTAGTACTTCAAAGCACTGATTTCCCAGAATATGTCTGAAGAATCCTCTCAATAACTTCAGGAAGGCTGGAGCCAAAAATCTAGGCTGCCAGGTAAGAATTGTTCTGAACAAAATTCCTTAGGTGGAGGAGTCCAAATAAAACTCAAGGATCCCACCTTCACTAAATCCAGCCTCTAGGACTGAGAACAGAATAAGCCCCTTCTAAAGCAAAGCAGTGTAAAAGTTTCACACGAAGCAGGCATCAGGCACTACTACTACATTCATATCTGACTCCCACAGAGAACAGAATCATAGTTGTGCAATCCCCCTGAGCACACGCCTTCAAAACATGAGGGCAAGAAAAATTCCTCAGTTAACTGTACAAATAGGTCCCTAAAGTCCACCATGCTATCACCATCAAGAATGAACATATATCACGCCAACTAAAAATCACTATTATATGAGAAGTCAAATATCTGTACCATTAAGGTCTGTATTGAAGGACTGCAATTTGCAGACAAAGTAAATTTTCAGCTATCATCATCCCATCGACATTTTAATGCATAAATGCTATTTTATGTTTTCATCTATGCCCATGTAACTGTATGACATTTATAAATATATATATAAACATAAATATAATCTCATATGAGAACGACACTTGCAACAGCTCGGTTATACAAGAGGTTTTTTTGTAACACAGATTCCAAGTCACAAATCATAAAAACGCTGCCATGCCCAGGAACAAACACCTGTAGTTTGTATGACAGCTTAACCACATTTTGGAGTGGAGAGTGGATGTTACTAAATGCATGTTTGTTCTTTATTTCAGCTGCGTTGTGGGAAGACAGACCAAGAATTAACGCTGCCAGTTCAGACACACATCGATAAAAGGCATATTGATAATTACCCAGCTAACAGGATAATAATGTCCTCAGCAGTGTGAGTGTGTGGAGGGTAGGGGCAAGGCAGGAGATGAAGGCAATCCATGTCCTGATATGCTACAGAGACAGTGATCCAGGTGAGCTTGAAGAATCTCAGGGGAAATATTGCAGTGATCTTTGTCATGTGGACATTACAGAAGATGTAAGAGATTTCTCTAGGTCATGAGGACATTTGAGACTGCTAAGAGACATAGGCTAGATACAGGAATTAATTCCCAAAGTAGAAACTGGATTCTGTAGTTTAAAGTTTGCTGCTGCAGGAGTAGATGGTTCCCTGCAAGTGCTCACAAAGGGCTTTCCCACTGAGACAAGAAGTGTCACAACACCAGGCTTTGACAAAGTCCCTCAGATTTACTCTGGGGTGACACAGTCCCTCTGTTTGAGGTGGTGGTGCGATTCTGATGTCCTCAGAGGTCTCCTTTTTCCACAGATCCCTGTGTACTCTTGGGAGAGACAGAGTGGACCAGCCTGGGAGAGAGACGTTCCACTAAGCAAACTGTTTTGCTCTCAGAGATTCATTTGGCATATTGAATGACATACCCCATATAACTGATAGCTGTACCTGTGGTTTGCACAGAAAAGAAAATTTCCTGAAGGGAAGAAAGTGTGCCCAGAATGCTGTGTTTACCTGTAGATACCTGTGCTTAAAGATCAAGGGACCTCTTGGTATCTGCATGTGTGTAGGAGGG
Source organism: Corvus cornix cornix (assembly GCF_000738735.6). Classification (NCBI taxonomy): domain Eukaryota; kingdom Metazoa; phylum Chordata; class Aves; order Passeriformes; family Corvidae; genus Corvus; species Corvus cornix. Next base: position 28,530,678 of record NC_046332.1, on the reverse strand, counting down.
GAGAGCTGGGTCACATAGCTTGAAGGCTTGGGATCCTCTGGTTAAAAATGTTCATGGCGTGGCCCAGTGGAAGGATGCGATCCCTCCCCCTGTGTCCCCTCGCAATGGCTCTGCGAGAGGGAAGGGATTCAGTTTCGTTTGCTCTTCTCCATTGAAGTCTACGCAGGGGGAAGGGGCAGAGAAGAAGACGTGCAGATCATGCAACGTTATGTATCCTCGGATAACAATAAACCCTTACCGAGCAAAGGAGGCAGCCGCCGGCCGCCTGATCCTGCTTCGGGAGGCACGGCACGGCCCGCACCCACCCCCTTCTCCGGAGGCGCCGCACTGACCCACATGTTCCGCGACCTTTCGTCACGGGTGACACGGGCAGACGACCCCCGGCCCCGGGCACGTCCCGCCGCCCCGCTGCCAGCACCTAGGCCAGCGGCTCCGCGGAGCCCCGCACGCCGCGGGAGACCGAGGTGGGGAAGGGTCGCACGCAGCTAATGGCGCTGCATGGGCAGCGGGGAGGGGGGCTGCGAGGGGCGACCCGCCACCCGCCGTGCCGGGGGCTGCCGTGCCGGTACCGGGGCGGGGGCCGCGGCTGCCCGAGCATCCTCTGACGCCGTCCCCGCCAACGCCTTACCCACGGTGCGGGATCCGATGCAGCCCATCACTCCGGCGGGGCTCCGGGGAGAGGCGGCAGCCTCAGCAGCGAGTAGGCGGAGAAGGGAGGGAGCGGCGGAGGTCGGAAAGGAGCCGGTCCCTTCAGCGCGAAACGCCGGGGTGGCCCAGCGGGGACCGGCGCGGGGTCATGGTCAGGTAGGAGCGGGGGGTGCCCCCGCCGGGGCGAGGCGGGCGAGCGGGCGGGGAGCCCGCGGGCCAGGCTGTCATCTGCCCCCGCCGCGGTCCGCGCTTTGTTCCGCGCCCCGCGCGGCTCCCCGTCCGCGGCCGCGTCCCCCGCCGGTGCCGCCGCCGAGCCCCCGCGGCCCGCCCGCCCCCCGCTCCCGGCTCCCCGACGGGGGGCGGGCTGAGATTGGGTAAACAGCTCGGCCCGGCAGCGCCGCGCCGATTGGCTGCCGCCCTCCGCGGCCCGGGGAGGGGAGGCAGCGCCGGCCGGGCCGGGCCGCCCCTGTGCCCGCGGGGAGCGCGGGACGGGCCGGCGCGGGGCGGAGGCGAGAGTCCCCCGGCGGGCGGGCAGGCGGAACGGGACAGGTGTGGGCGGCGCGGGATGCGCACGGAGCGGGGGGGCGGTGCGGGGCCCCTCCCGCCCGCCGGGGGAGCGGGGCGGGGCGGGCACAGGTGAGCGGCGGGCGGTGCCGCAGGCCGGGAACGGAGGGGGGAGGCGGGTGGGCAGCGGACACGTCCCCGTAAGAGTAAAGCAAGTGGGGACGGGGAAAGGTGGGTAGGCAGCGGGCGCGTCTTCGTAAGAAGCAGTAGCAGCGAGAGGCGCTGGGGCTGGATGGATGGACGGATAGATGAATGGATGGAGGGAGGGAGGGATGGAGGCGGGGCGGGCGCGGTTTCCCGGTAACTACACTTGCGGACCGACTCGGTTACCGGCAGCCCCCAGCGGCCGCGTCGCGCCTCTCCCGGGGCGCGCCGGCGCGCTCCCGCGCGGCCGAGCCGGCCCGGCGCGGTGCCGGTGCCGGTGCGGTCCCGCCGCAGCCCTGCCCGCAGGCACTGCGGGAGCTGCCGAGGGGCAGGCGGCCCGCGGAGCGGCCCCAGCAGCGATGCGGCGGGAGGACGGTGGTTCAGCCCCGTCCGATCCGCCCCCGGGGCGGTCTGCGGGGCTCCGGGCCGCGGGACTCGGGCGTGCGGCGCCGCCCGGCCTCTGCCCCTGGCCCCGCATAGCCGTGAAGGAAGCAAGCCCAGCCCTGACGATGATCGCTGAGGCCTTTCCCACGTCCTCCCCGCTAACATGGCAGTGAGGAGTGATCTCTGCAGATGGAGGTGTGGTTAGGTCAGCTCCCTTCACAGCCCAAATTCTTCTCACCTGATGGCACCAGCAACAGGCACTGTCCTCCTGGCCCGCTTCCCCAGTACCACGGACTCTCCCCAGTCTGCTCCTTCCACCTCCACTCTCTGAAATGCTCAATTTCTTCCTGGCCCTTTGTGCTTCCTTCACCCAAAAACCCTCTTTAATCTAGCCAGCATCCTTCCACCCATCTCTAGTAATGGCAAATTGAATTTTGCTGACCCCTTGTGAGCCATTTTGATCTCATCCTCGTGCCTGGAAAATTCAGTTCTTGTCAGCATTGCTGAGAAGTTGCTCAAGACAGCTGATCAGTCTTCATTAACAGCAGTACCGTGGAATAGGTAAGTTCATTCATTTTTCCATTCACAATTTACGGTCAGCCTAAGGAAGGGAAATAAAATAAAGAAAAAAAGGACTTCAGGCAACATATTTTGCCTGACCCTCTGGAACAATAAGCAGGAAGTCTACTCAGAGAAAGTCAATTTACAGAATAAAATCTCTGTAGGAAAGACAAAGGCAGAAAAAAACCCCAAAACACTGTCTGAATATATGCAGCTATTTTATCTTATTCCTTCTTCATGATATTGAAGATATTACTATGTATGGTGAACATGACACTGCTGAAGTGTAAGAAATCATAGTCTCCTCCTCTCTGGTGCCTGAGGCCAGTCTGCTCTGGTGCTACAATGCTTATCACTGGGTACAATGCATCAGATCTCTGCTGAGGATGAAGTTTTTCCACAGTTCGAATTCTTTCTCTATTTCACTCATTCTACCTCCCCCATATATCTCCAAACCTATCAGTTTTCATCTCGTTTTTCTGAATGGCTTACTAAAGATGCTTTTCCCGACATGTCTACACTCTTCTAATCTAGGTTATAAAAATACTGGAAAACAATAGGCAGTATGTTAACCAGAGGTGTTCCACCATCTCTAAAAAGCAGATCTCCAGGGCTAAAAATGCAAGGAAAAGAGAAACAAAAGCAGACTGCAATGGCAAGAGTGGCATATTAAGACACGAGTCCTGTTTGGGGTAAATGTTTTGTAAATTAGTGGCTGCCCAGCTGTTGCCATCCACAGTCTCCGGTAGACTGATCGATCAGGACAGCTGTCCTCAGCAGTTTTACCAAACCCCACCAAACAGCATTTGCACCTCACGCTGGCCTGAGAAGATGTATTCCTGACACAGCTGTGGGCAATTTCTTTTCCTCTGTTCAGAGAGTCTGATTTCATTTTAATCCCCTTCTCCCTCTCACCCACCCACCCAATCTAAATCTGTTCCTCTGTGAACCTTCTTTCTGCACTGAGTGAACTCTGCTGTGGTTTCCTTTTCAGTGAAGATTTCAGACAAGTCAAACTGACTCTTCTTACTTTATTCCCCCTGAGCTTGTCTATCACTTTATCTCAAGCTCAAAGTCATATCCCAAGTCCTAGCAAATGCACATTTGGCTTTCCTTTCATTAAGCTACAATATCATCTACATCAGCCTGCCCTGACTTCTGCTTCAGGGTGTGATTCCACAGGCAAGTAAACAAGTCCTAGCACTTACCCTGCCTGAAAAGCTGCTTTCCAGTTCTTCATGGGTTTTTCTTCTGCTGCTTTAGTGAGGTGGTAGTTTACATAGGACCTGGCAAGCACCCATGCTGCTGCCAGACATGCACAGCAGAAAAAAATAACTGGACAGAAGGATTATACCCAAGTGTCGATTCATTCATTCCACAGAACTATTGGTCTGTCTTGTAGCTTTCTCACATGTCCTGATGCCACCAGCTCCCTCATTTTTTTAATTTGAAATCAATATCACTTAGCTGCTAGAAGCAATACCTGTCTAGGCACCTACAGCCGTGCTTCATCTGTCATTTTTAATATAGTCAGTTTAATGAAAGGATAGACTTCACCATCTTTTGGTTCTTAATCACACGTTTATTTATTATGTTTACGTAATATTATGTGTTATTTATATTTACATAAATCTCCATATTTAAAGTAAATTTCATTCTCATTAGAAGTTGAGAGGACTTTGTTAAGACTCAGCTTTCACCCTGTTGCTCAGCTCTTCTGTACAGTAGGTTCTATGCAATAGGGAATTAATAATCAGTGAACAGTTTATAGTTTTTATCAAGTCAATAACAAACTTTCTAAAATCAGTTAAAATATGTTTATCATATAGTACCATAAGAAAAGTAAGTATTTTACATTTTGAAGAAATACATGGTTTAATGAGAATATGATTTCATGAGAATTATCTCGTAGGAGGGAAGTGACAGGACTAAATCTCTGAACAAGGGACTGAAACAGAGCATAAATCTAACTGTCCCCCACACTTTCTGTCCTTGCTCTTCCTGAGCAACTGCTCACTTCCCACTGCTGCTGCAAGGAACTGGAGGTAAATGACAGAACATAAATGGTTTTGTTTTCTTTGAAATACACTTTTTGACAGGCTCTGGAAATTTTCTCTGAGCATTGTGGGTACTTTCTTAAACAATGAGGCACAATTTCATGTAGGAAATTGTGTACAAAATTTGCTTGATAAGTGCTGATTTAAATGCTGGTCTGAAAGATCTTTGTAAATTTAAGTTTTCATACAGGTTTGGGAGAGGGAGGTATTTAAATATCTAGAGAGAAACATGGATAGATCTTCTACATAGCTGGGTATTTCGGAAGGAAGGAGCAGTAGGAAACAGCCCCTTGCAACCTCCTAATTTATTTGTATGATGGGTGAAATTATGTGCCCCTCTGTTTATTGCAGAGCTGAAAACCTCCCCTTCCCCAGCCCCTGTTGTGAGGGGCATGCTGGCAAAAGGGAAGGAATGTTTGACTTGTGTTCTGTAGGTCACTGCTATTAGCAACCTCTGTTTGCAAAACAGAGCTTCAGTGCTGCCCAAACTAGGTCAAGGATGCTGCTGGAGGAAGTGCAACATAAAGATCCTCTGACTTTCTTCTTCCTCCATTCCTGCAGTTTTGCCGTGAATGCAACAGAGAAATTGAGATGCCGTAATCAAAAAGCATGTGGCAAGGACCCCCTCTTTCTGGGGTTTTATGCCAAGGTGAATTTGGAACAGACAAGGATCCATGCCTCCAATGGTCTCTTCCCCCCATGCCCTGAACACAGAATGAACAGAGTGGTCATTGTAAGTCTGGGCAGGGATGGGTGGGGAGGAAAACATAACTCCAGCAAAGCTAAAGATAGTCACCTTGTGACTGATAGAGTCACTAGCCTGATAGAGGGGCTGATAACAGCACATAGCAGAGCAGTTTTAGAACTAGTCTAGTTTTTAACAACTTGTTCTAAACCCACCCTGAGGCTTCCATCATACCCCTGAAGACCAGCTTACGCTGTAAATTGTTAACTGTTTGTATTTTAAGAGACAGCTGTTCAACAGTGTTCATGTTTTCCATAAGTCATTGATGAATCTATTAAAGCTGTTTTACCAGATGTTCCCTATATCTCTATATAGATATAAAGATCTTATAAATTATAAATACTGGAACAGCATCTTCCAAAGAAACACTGCTTATAAAATACAAAGCTATTGTCACTGTCTTACCTGCTGAGTAAATTTATTCTTTTCATCAATTAATTATCATGGATGCAGATGATATCACAGTAGGTAATGTGCCCCTGTCATCTGCCTTAGCTACCACTAAAACCAGCTAAAATGAAAAAAAACGCAGTATAAATCTTGCCAACTAACGTCCCACTTTCAAGTAAACATCACCAAGCACCAAATAATGCAAACTGTCTTCCTTTTGTCTATTCCTGTCCTCAGAGGTGTCATTGGCAACCATGTCTATCCTCCCACAAAAAGACTCTGGAAAATGAATGTCCACCGTCTCCTTCTCCAGTTCTTTTTAAAATCCTTACGCAATGTCTTGTGACCAGCTACTATCACAGAAAGACATGGAGAAATTTCCTACATGTTTCTTGCAAGATGTGTCTTCAGCTGTGGAAAATATGCAGAGGCCTATGAAGTTCATGAGTAGGAGATGTTTACAAAAATAGTATCTGTATCAGATCTATAGAGGCAGGAATCGTCCTCCAGGGACTGTTGCTCCAATATGCTTCACTGCTGGCCTCCTGCCACTGGCAGTTTGGATTCCCCAGTAAAAGCTACTTCTGGCAGAGATCTCAGTAATTGCTTCATAGAAGTAATGTAGTAGATGCCATAAGAGTTAATTCTACATCAAGCTGTATTAGCTACTGATAGGATTTTCATGTGGACCGAAAAGGAAATGAGATAGCAAAATGACTCATGCAGTTCTTCTTTCTTCAGAGCTCCTTTGCTGCAGAAGACAAACAGAAGGGTTTTTTTATGAGGTTTTAAAGAATGAAAAAAAGCAGTGCCGACATAGTTCAGATCCTGAAAGTGGTGCAACTTATCTCATGTAAGGGAAAGGCTGGGTCCTTTTAAGCTGGGAAAATATTTGAGGTTGTGTGAATCAACTGAAGGGACAACAGGTGGAGATAGGTAGGATATATTTACATTACATATGGTGATATAAGCTCATGCTTACCTACACTCACACCCTAGCAAACTTGATCTTGTTCTGCCTGTACCCAGAGACCATAAAAAACTTCAGGGGAGCACATTAGTTCAGTGCTGAGATAGAACTAATCAACCCACACCCTCAATAGTGCGTTTATCAAAAAATCCTCCTGGGTATGTTGTACCATATTGCTGAAGAGACATCCTGGTGAGCGCCAAAATATTTTCTCCTCTTCTCCACATGGTGAATTCTCAAATTGACCCGTGCTGCCATAGTAGAGACATGCTTGGGATATCCTGGCATCATCTATTGGAAACTGAGCATTTGACAGTGTCCCAAATAAAGGACAATCTTACTCAGAGGAATTAAATACTTTGATGTTAGCCAGATACCTTAAAAACACACTTATTTCAACAAAAGGTGAAATTAAAAAAAATATTTCTGAAACAAATTCGACTTTCTACAGTGGGGAAGTATGTGTTCCCAACACATATAGCCCAGGCAAGCAGTGGGCCAGCTGTAATCTAACAACAAACAGGACTCCCATGCATGCTTTGCTGCAAGAGCCCTGTTATGTGACCTCACTTAATTGGGCAGTATTTTATTAAAATGCCATCAGATTTGTGTGTAACACCTGGGTTTGAAGTACTGGTACACAAATAAATGTTCAATACTCAGTGTTCACCATTCTTTTCTCACCTTACCTTGATATTTGCCTCCCATTCGTTTTTCTTAAGAATTTGTAGCTTCATGGTTTTTCAGAACAACAGTAATGGTTTGCAGGTTTTTAGCAAGTGTAGTATTCTCTCAGCATCTTCATCCATGTTTGGTTTTTATCCAGAGTCATGCAAAAGTGTCATGCTGAGTTCTAGGATCTCATTTTTGTACAGTTCCCATTTCAAGACTTTACAGAAGACACAGGAAAGGAATTTACCATTTGGAACTGTGGTGGTGCAGCTTGCTCTGGTAGCATCTCCCCCACACCTTTGTAGCACACTGACCTACTGCATGTGACCATGCATCACCTGCCATTCGAGCAGGAGACCCAGCACTCTCTGGAACTGCAGCTCAGCACCAAAGAATTAGCAAGTCTAGGCTGCCTCATCTGTCACAAACTTCACCCACTCAGCAACACCATTCTGGCAAGTATCTTTCATAAATCCATTCTGCATCCTTGTATGTCCTTACCTTGTGTCTGAGCCAGCTAAATGCCTGCTCACACAGAGTGAGACTGGAGGTAGGCTGGGCCGTACTCTGAAATTCCAGTTTCTTCTGCCATGGCCTGGGGCTTTTCCAGCAGCAAGTGAAATGGGAAGATCAGTGAGTTCAGATAAGACACTCTTTCCCACTCCCTCCCTGTCAGGAAGAGCTCAGCAGATGCCAACATATGAGGAGGAAAAAAGAAAGAAACTTCAAGGAGTGTAAAAAAGGAATTTGTTGAACCTCTGGCAGTCACACTGAGAATGCGAAGGTTCCTCATCATCAGGTAGGTAGTGACAAGAGGGGAGGTCTGAGGAGGTTGCTTTGGAAAATCAAAAAGGCTACTTGATATGCATTCAAAAAGGACACGCCACCAATGACATAAATGTGAGATGTATATTAGGGTGCAAATATCTTTGGTGCAGTGTGAGTCTTATTTTGCCTTTTTTAAAACACTTACTTCATCCTCTACTGAATGTCTTGTTTCCCAGCAGTGAAGCATACAGCAGCTCCTTCTCCTAAATGTCAGTTGAATCTATACTAGTGGTGTTGCTCAAACTGCATTTTTAAAAATAATCTGCAAGCAGTTAATGTGCTTTTTAAATTCCCAGTGTTATGTAAAATGGCACAATATTTTTAGCCTTACAAAATATCAGTTGTCATCTCCTCACTCTCTCCCTTTCATATATTGGAGATGGGGGCCTAGAAGCTCAGAGACACTGTGGATACTAACTGTTTTAAAAATAAGGTGGGGAGTTTTTTTCTGCAACGTGGTTCTGGAGTTTTACAGATCTTAATAAAAACATACAAAAATACCCCAAACCTTAAAAGCAAGTCTGAACGAAGAAAAGTACTTCTTATTTTAAAAGCTACTGGTTCTGTCCTCGCTGCCAAATTTTAATGTCTGGAATAATGACAGTATAATGTATCCTGAAGCAAAATATCAACTTAAACTGTTCACTCGTGCACTGACATAATGGCCCTCATATTTTAAAAAATCTCCAGAAATTACTCTCTAGCATAGAGCACACAGCTGTTGTGAGTAGGCTCTGGCAAATCAACATTGACTCAAACTATTTTTGGAATCAAGTCAGGCCTGCTGCTGTTTCTGGAAGATGTGAATGCATCTACCTGCTCTGCTGTGCTGCAGTCCATAAGGAATATGGTGGGATCCAGAATGCTTCCTTCTGTGCTTATTTGGAGATGACCTTTCCATTCCCATCTGTTTACAAGTCTTCTGAGGTCTAATGTTTTTACCTGCTGGCAACCACCTTGATAAGCACATTTGGACCTTGCTGCTTTCTGTGTTCTCTACTGAAATTTGAGGAACAGGGTCTCAGAAGAGGCTGCCTCACTGCTTTTTCTTCTTGCTGTCATGCAACACTTGACATCCTGATGGCACTTCTGGCTGGGAGGCATCACCTATCAGCAGCAGCTCAGGAAAGAAGAGCCTCAGACTTGCTGGGATCATAGCTGATTCTTGAAAGAAATCCACCAATGCAGTTCAAGAGATGGCTACTAGAAGATCTTGGAATAATTATGTTTATTGTTGCAGCACACGGTCTGGGCAGGTACTATATATCAATACTGGGCTAAGGCAAAGGCTCTTAGCTTTCATCTGCTCTCACAGAAGGCTGCTCTTCCTTTCTATCTCCCCAAAATTTGTTTTAATCCACAGTAGGTAAGATAACGTCGTATCTTCCTATTTACCACTTCTTCCTCAGTTTACTGTCAGCTGGGAGAAAGAGTTGAAATTATTGTAGATGAGGAGAGTTCTGTTCTCAAGGTCCCTGGAGTCACATAAATAATTGCTATGTTTAGGAGAGTGGAATTCTTCAGGCACCAACTATGTAACTTGAAATTCCATTCCTTGCTTGGAGGTGCAGGGATTTGGAGAACAACAATTTCTGAGTCAAAAGCAAACACAAGTGGAGACTTGGACTCTGGTATAATCTGCTAAGACAGCAAAGCAGGATGCAGCGTACTGTAGGCTTCTCATCAGTGTAGACTGAAAGACAAAATGAATTCTGAGGCTAATGAGGGAGTCATTCCAGCCTCAAAACCAAGCCAGGGGCCTGAGAATATGCAACATTAAAGAGTAAAAAAGTCTACAATTTAGTGTGTCCCTCTAATCTTGACCGGAAGCTAAGGTCATTAAGTTGAATTTAGGCTTTTGGCACCAAAGGGCTGATATCTGTCTGCAGTGATATCATCTAAGAAGTTAGAGGCAATGAACAGTATCAACCAGACCTTCATCCATATTCTTCACAGATGAACTGTACCCTCTACCTTTCCCAGTCTCCTCCTTCAGGAAGACTCACTTGGCAGTGTGTAGTCTAGCCCCTGTGGAAAGCCTCCTTCTGAAACTTCAGAGGGAGTGGATACAGACAGTATCCCATATGTGTGTTTAAATTTGGACCTCTTGGCAGATTTCCTCTTTCTTGGATCAGGAGAAAATAGGAGCTATTTTTTACTGCATTGGAGAAATGCAGGCTGTCCAGTGTGTCCATAGCAAGTGACGAGTGGAACTAAGGCAGCTCATTCCCTTTTCAGGGTGTTACATCTGAGGTTGCACTGCTTGTCTGTACTTTGGATGTAATATGTGTCTTTTGCACAGTTTCAAATTTGACACACCCTTACACAGATCCACAATATTTTCTGGTTTAGTTCAAAACCAAATATAGCCCTCCTTTTTTACCAGACCTCTTTTTTTTTTTTAATGTATTCTTAAGATAGAGGCTTGATGACCACCTTGGGAGGAGAGAGTTTTGGAAAGTGTGGCCACAAAGGCTAAATAAACAGGAAGCAAAAGGATAAGTGCTGGTAGGACACAGTAATCCTTCTCATGGCATTGAACACTATGTACCAAGGTGTTGGGAAGAAGGCTGTTGGTGGGAAGCCCAGGAAAAGCAACACTGAAATAGCTTTGTAAACATCCCGTTCGTTTCCTTTGGCAGCAGCAAGTGTAACACTGTCTCTGAAACCATCAGTCGCTCTGTAGAAAATGGTTTAATAAGGCTTTCCTCATAACCTGAGCCTATTTTCATTAGCAACTTGATGAGATTCTGCTGGCTTAGTTTCTAGGCATCTTTCACTACCTGCTGCTCCCAACTTCTAGCCAGCACTGTCACAGACATTACCTGGGACTCAAGAATCCCAGGGAAGAAGTATATTTGCATGTTAAGCCTAAACACAGATGACCTTCACGTAGATTGCAGCTGGCCAAATGCATATCTAAAGTGGTTTACATGGAAACTGAAGTATTTTGGGTAAGGTTAAAGGCTCCAAATGACTTCTTTCATGAGCCATGAAAGCAAAGGGTCAGGAGGTTTGCCAAGTACTGTGGTCATCATGTTGACCTTAATCAAGGCAACTGAAGAATGCCTTGGTTGAAGGAAATACATGTCCAGAAATGTGCCGATAGTCATTGACATACTAATACAAGATGGAACACTTTTTGAGGACCTCTCCTGCGTTTTGAGCGATAGCTGTGGCTACTGATCTCTCAATATCACTTGGACTAGCTACAAAGCACTGGCAGTGGTGGCCTGTAACCACTACTACCCTGTTCTCCAGTCAGTGGCTTTCATACAGTGCTCAATAACTTTGCTGGATACAAAAGGAACTTAGCACAGATCTTTAGTAAGGCCTGTTACACCTTATATTTTCAACCTACTGGAAATCATACTCTGCTTGAAAACCAGCTCTCTCCCATAAGCTGTCACTTGTCACGGACTCCTAGCTGCCACTGGAAGGACAGTATCTCCACTGCAAGGCCCTGCTAATTTTCCTGAAAAACCCATGAAACAGTCAAAGATTTTTGTCTGGCCATTCTTTTATCAATACCATCAGTAAATTAACTAGCAAAGGTACTAGTAGCCACATGTACTAAACCTGGGAACTGCAGGATACTTCATATAGCCCCACACCTTTTGCTTTTGGATAACTGGAAAGCAAGGGCTTGGGGGGCTGCACCTCTTACAGCTGTACTCAAATGGTGGTTTACTGTGCAGCTTGTGGATAACATTTGGCCTTTTTTGGGGGGGGGAGGAAGCAGAGTGTTGGACCATATGCCTGTATTGTCTGGTTGGTTGGTTTGTTGCTTTGCTCCAGGGCCTTGCTTCCACGATCATCTACACTGTGTACATACTAGGTTTTGCCAGGACTCCAATCTGGAGTTAAATAATTACTTGGGTTTATGAGGCTGGTTTGCTGCAGGATCCACACCCTGTAGATAATGCAGGCATGGACTACACCAGGCTTCATTCTTCCTGACCAGAGCAATGTGCTTGTGTATTCCTAATGTGCTCACAAGTCCAGCATGCCCTGGCATACGCACAGCACACCTTTGTAGGCATGCTACAAAACATGGAGTTAGCAGTTTACAAAGCCTGTCCCTGCTTATTTGGCTACCTCAGTTTTTATGCAAGAAAATAGTAGCACTGGGGCAGACAGGTGCCATGTAGAGACTGGAGTGACCAGGATCCTGTCCCAGGTTAATGCTACTGAGACTGTAGCTTGGCATCTCTCTCCCTCCAGTTCCAAGCAGCTGCACCAGGTACTTCCCTGGGAAGCCACAACAGAACTTCTACTGTACGACATGGGAGGAGGCTCAGTATGAGATCAAGGGAGTTGAGAACCTGCTTTTGTCTCTCAGCTTTGTTACAGGGAGGATGGGGGGAAGAACCCTTTTCCCAGGAAACAACACCCTGCCCCCAACACATACACACACTGGAATTATTCCTGGGACTTTTTGTCTTAATTGCCGTGGATGGAGCACCCAGAAGTACCTATGTCTGATTACACTCGTTTGTAGGAAGGAGGATGGCTTGTTTGTGCCATGCTTACAACTCTACGTAAGTGAAGAAAGGAGACTTCTACCATGGGAGCGTGGTACTTGGGTGGAAAGAGGCTTGCAGCACACACAGGAACTCTTTAATTAGCAGCCTGACAGATGTGTTTCTTTGACAGTTCTGACAAGCAGTAGTATTTGCCACAGAACAGCCAAATAGGTCACCACTTGTCTTGCTGGTGGCAAGGGGTGGGGCATACAGTTGGGGAAGTGGTAAGGATGCCTTGGAATGTGGAAATGGCAGCTTTCCGAGCAGAATGGGCTCTGGCGGCCATCCATACTCAGCCACACACATGGGCATGCCCCAGGAGCCATCTCAGTTTTCCAGAGTTGCAGAACAGGTCATACAGCACCTGAGGGAAGAGATATCCACTGGGACAACCTGCTTGCATCCCTTGTTCTTTGGGCACAGAGCCCAGCAGCAGAGAGCAGGAGGTGTGGGAGGGCTGTGTGAGGGGAAGGAAGCCTGCCAGTGAGCCAGCCCCAGGAGCCATGGAATTGCAGGCTACTGCCTGCTGAGAAGCAGCAGGAAATTTTGGTGGAAGGAGATAAGGAAACAGCAGTGGTAACTCATCTGGGAGCTGCACCTCCTGCCCCAGAGCCCCTGTCATGGCTCTGTCTAGGAGAGACCTGCCAGCATTGCTGGACATAGAGCTTTTCCCTGGACAGACACCATCCCAGTGCTCTGTTCTCCTGGCTGCTCTGGTGCCCAGTCATATCCTGGCATGACCAAGGTCATACCTCAGAGATATTTTGCTCCCTCTTATTTGTATATGACTGATCTGCCCCACTAAAAAAACTGTTTAATGACACAGCAAGGTTCTGGGGGTTTTTTTCTGTTTAAGCCTTTGGCCTATTCTAGTGTTTTAGTCAGGACAATCTGACTGTACGTGTGTGGGTGGAATGCCTTTTGAAGTACGTACTTACGTGCGTGTGTACCATGCAGTACCTCCACAGTGGGATTTGAGCTCCCACAGTGGCCCTTTGCAGAGATCACAGCTCTCCATAGCTGCTGAACAGCTCCCCTTCTTGGGGAGGGACACTTCTGATGTGTGCTTTGCACTGCAGACTCAGTTCTCTTCAAAACACTCTAGCTGTATGTCCTGGGTAGCCCTGGTCATTCAGGGACGTCTCCAGAACTCATGACCTTTGCAAATAGCGTTCCTGACTGCGTGCCAGTTGCACAGAGGCAGGGAGATGACGAGGCTTGTAAGGACTGCTGTCTCATGAGGCTCTGGTGTCCCCAGCACAGCTCTGTGTGTGGCACCCAGCTGTCAACACGCGTCCCACAATGGCGCTAAGGCACTCCAACTTGAAACTGCTGTTTGGTCAGGAAAAAAGACAGCTCTGCACACGTCATGGCCTCCACAAGGGGTGTGAGCAGCAGCCTGGCAGAGGACAATCTGTTCCAGATGTTGTCTTTCACATGGAGAACACCCTGCCCAAGGGAGGGAGCGAGGAGCACACCAGGAGAGGCTGTGCTGTGGGAGCACAACAGATCCTAGGAGACCTCTTACCAGGGTGAATTACATAGACTCATAGGATTGTTCAGCTTGGAGAAGAACTCTAAGATCATTGAGTCCAACTGTAACATCTGTTGGCCCATGTGGATGCAGGCGATTTGCTGCAGGTGGCCCTGCCCTGCACAGGAGAGGAGACCAAAGCAGATCCATTATATATTCCCAACCCTCCCAGTCGGCCCAGACGTAGTTTTTAATACAGCATGGGGAAAGCTGATTAAGTAGCAATTTAACATTAATCAATAAAACGTGGTTAGACTAAACAGAAGTTATGTGACTAAAGAAGCATCAGAGATTCAACACAGATAGGAGTCAGAACTTTTCATTGCTTAGGAAATACATGGGATCCTGCATGGTGTCACTAATTGTTAACTAACTCACGCTGAGATAAAATGGCACTAATTGATCTGTTGATATGGATGGAAATTATACAGATGCAGACATTTTGCATTATTAACGCAAGTAAAGCACCCTGTCCAGATTCCAGATTGCTTTCCTCTGACCTTAAACATGTATTTAACACAAAGATTCCCATCTGCAGCTACCTAAATCATACTTGGCTATCAAAAAAGATTTTCTGCCCAACAAGTTTAATTCCCTGACAGTGTTCTTACAAATAATTCTTCCTTTTGTATTCAAGGACTTGTTTTTTCTTCTTACATCTATTTTTATTTTCATTTTATAGGCACCTAACCAGTGCTAGCACACACCTCATCCCAGTGCAGTACATGAATTTGCCACACCACTTCCGCGTGGTCTTATTCTTTATTTACTCATTGCATTACGCAACTGAATTGCCAGCAAAGATTCTCTGTAACTGTCTCCATTAAAACTTAGATTAAACTCCATTAAAACATCTTTCTGAGATGGCTGCCTTGAATTCTAAGCATTTCTAAGCTTTGATTTGATGGCCAGTAGCAGGCCTTGCTTCCTGTCACTTGCCTCAAAAGAAGCACCCAGCTAGAACTGCATATTCTAAATCCCTGCAGCACCTGCTTTGTAGTGGGCTGTCACTTCACCCATGGTGACAGTAGCATTCTCACCACACTATACTCCAAAATACCAGGTCACTTTTATTCATGGCACGGAACAGCCGAAGTGATTTATGCAGAGGACTGCTGCTAATTCCAGAAATAACAATGTCTGGCACAAGCTAAGTATACCTGCTGATCCATCCCCGTACCCAGATAGATAAATGCCTCTTCAGGACTAATATTTTGCTTCAGCTAATGAGTGTGACTACAACTGTGTGCATCTCAAGGCTCTAATTTTCTTGTGCAGCAGAAAAATGCCTACTCTTTCAAGCCAATAATTGCATGAAGGACGATTGTTAGCATAAGGAGATTGTTATTTTCTTTCTGGAGGAATCAGAACTAACAGGGAAGTTAGTTAATCTCCATTTCCAATTACAAAAGCACAAACTTTAAATTCACTACGTGGCAAGCACAAAATCAGATTAGTTTCCCCCTGTGTATTCTGATGTATTCTGATTTGAGAATTCTAGCTTTCACACGTGCAACCTGCAAAACATTTGTTTTGTATTTGTTTCCTCGTAGTGAGGAGTTAATACAAAATGTCTAAGAGGGCTGCTTTTCTTTTTCTTATTCCCACTTTCCTTGATCTGCTTTCATGAGCTTTTAACATCAACACACTGGTGAGAAAATCAAACCTGCAAGCATCTGGATTTATGGGGATGTGACCAGAAAATATGAAAGCGTAGATTTTTTTTCATATTCACTCGGCACTTTTTTGATCTTGGTCTGAGGCATTCTTTGTTTTCTCTGAAGTCAGAGCTAGCACAGGGAAGAGTGGCAGAGTTCTCTGACGTCAGGCTCATTGTGTAAGGTGCGTTGTGATGTTCCAGAATTTGGTTCGCAATTATGCACTGAATTCTTTTTAGCTCTGCACTGACATCTTTACCTGAACAAGAAGGAAGATGATTTTCTGCACTAGAAAAGTGACAGTGTAAGAAGACCCATCACAGAGACACATTCTTTATCCTATATAATTACTTTGTAATTATGGGAGGTAACAGAGCTGATGCCATGCCTACAAAAGCAACAGTAAACAGGATTATTTAGCACCCACAGAAGAGCTATATATCTCAAAGAAATTCAGAGCTATAGCAGTGGTTCCAGCTGTGTAAGGAGTGAGATGCTCAGTGCTGTGCATTGCTATGGGTGGCATTTTCATATGGTATGTACAGTGAAAAACCTCAGACATTTTTCCAGCCGTATCATCTGGTTAAATAAAAGATACAATCCCTTTGTACAAACTTTACGTGTCAAATTAAAGATTTGTTTACACTGGATTTAAACCTTGGATGAATCTCTTTGCATAGCTCTCTAATATGAGCATTTTGCAGTAGTGCAGACTGGGAGTGTCACTGGTGTGGTTCGTGGCTTACCCACCCACAAGTAAATTATCAGTACTGAAAGGTACCTGTGTTGATAGGTCAGTCTTTGTAGCAGACAAGCCCCAAGTCCCCTGGGGATTACCAAATACAGTAATTCTCCAGGGAACTTGCAACAGCAGGGGTATTAACCCCAATATTAAGGCCAGATTCCAAAGTCAAATACAACGATTGCACAAAGCACAGGAAGTGTGTTTATTGGTGCTCCTCCTCTCTGAGAGCCTCTGAAGCAAGGAGAAGCAGCAAAAGCTGGGGTTGAAAATTACGTTCACTTGGGCTGGGTCAGGCTGCCCCTGTTCTACAGCGGGCCGAGCCCCCAGCGAGCACTGGGATAAAAATAAAACCGATGTGCAGCACTCAGAATCCAACAAAGCAATTCATGTGGATAGCGTTTGATATAAACCAGCTAATAGTGCTTGCCTTGCAGCCAGTACAAGGAGAACAAGTCGCTTTTCTGCACGGTGGAGTCATCTGATGTTTGCTTTAATTTCTGGCAGATCGGGGCAGCGTGAGTCAGATGCTCTCACAGCTGGCTCGGGCGGGGAGGAGGCCAGCAGGGACCCTGACTCACCCGAGCCGCCGCATTCCTTCCGAAAACCCAGCTCAGCGACTAGAAGTGAAATCACGGGCTGGGGGCAGCTCCAGGGTTAGGGAAGGCGGGAGGAGCAGGGCTCTCCGTGCGGGTGGCAGGCAGCGAGCCCGGCCCAGGGTGGGCGCCGAGGGGGCCGGGAAAACCCCGACAGACCCGTCTCGTTGGCGACCGCCGGCGGGCAGAGCGCTCGCCCCCTCCCCGGCCGGCAAGGCCCGGGGCCGCTGCCCCGGCAAGCCCCGGCCCCCGTTACCTCATTGCCACATTCCCTAGCGAGTGAGCTCAGCTGTGCCGCGGCCTCGCGCCTTTTATGGTCAAACAACTTTGCCTGGGCGAGGCTTTTTTCGCGAGTTGGGAGGAAGCGCCGGGGCTCGGTGCTCCTCCGCCTCTCGCTGCTGCTGCTGCTCCCGGCGGGCGGGCCGGGGCAGCCGAGGAGTCCGGCCCCGACAGCCCCAGCGCCGGGGGTGGCATTTCCCACTCCCCTAGAGGTGAGTCTCCTCGCTCGGCTTGGCGACGCAGCCTTTGTCCTTCGCCCCGGGGATGGCGCGGGGCGCGGAGGAGTGCGGGTTTCCTGGCGCTCCCTCCGGCACGGCTCTTCGCCTCGGACACAGCCCTGCGCTCTCGGCGAGGCTGACTACGGTCGTGGCTTGTGGGGGTGCTTGACCGTCCACAAAAAAAAAAAAAAAAAAAAGAAGCAGGTTCGCGTGTCTGTGTGGTGAGTTTTGTTCCCTCCCGGCGGAATGGAGGCGGCTCGGCGCTCCCGCACAGCCCCAGCGGCGGGGGAGAGGGAGGGAGGGAGGGGGTGCTGCCGGGCTCTGCTCGGGACAAGCTCTCTTTTGTGTGCGCATGGATGAGCGAGACACCTCGCGAGCCTTTTTCCAGATGTGCTTGAGAGAGGAATCTGGGGCCCTTTGTGCATGAAATTTGCCTAATGTATGAGTTTCTGTCTCCCTGGGAGTGCCCTGAGAAAGTGCTTGCAAAGTCGTAAAACTTTCTGACGTTTTAAATGTGTTTGCATAGCTTTTTGGAGTTTTCTTCCGTCTTTTTCCCCCCTCTCTTGCATAGAGAGGAGGCAAGCCCAGCATCTGCGAGAGAACTTTGTAGCTGCGAATAACCCCCTCCCCCCAGCCCGGTTGCTTTAAGGCTTTTCGTTGCAGCTTGCATAGCTGATAGACTTTGCTGTCTTTGAAGCTTTGTAGCTTTGGGGCAGGCTGGAAGAACTTTCTGGATGGAAAGCAGCATAACTCCTGAATCCATTTAATTTGTGGGGGTTTTTTTGTTTTGGTGGGTTTGGTTTTTTTTTGGTGGTTTTTTTTTTGTTTTGTTTTTTGTTTTGTTTTTTGTTTTTTTTTTGTTTTGTTTTGTTTTGTTTTTTGTTTTTTTTTTTTTTGTTCTCCTCTGACTCCCTTCAGTTGGGAGGAAGTTGGCCGATGGGGGAAGTACAGATATGATGTGTGGAGCTACAGTGTTGGGCTGGCTTTTACAGGGGCTCCCAGTGTGTCTGCTGCCAGACTGCTTTTACCAACAGAAGTGAAAAATGTCACTCGGCTCTCTGCTTCTTCAGGTTCCTCCTGCTTTTATTACCCCGGGAAAGAAGCAGAGCTGGTGAAAGTGGTGTCATGGGATCAAAGAAGTGAAAGCTGTCTGGATGCATAACAGGTGGCAGACTCACCATGGGACCTTCTGGGAGATGACCTTCTTGCTGAAGGAGGTGTCCCTTGGTTCTGTCCTCCTACTTCTTGCTCTCAGAAGGAAACAGTGTATGAGGCAACTAGGTATCCCGACTGTGTCCTTTGGGGACATCTTTCTTCATAGCTCCACTTGAGTCATAAATGCTGTTACAGGAGGTAGAAAAATCTCTCCCCTCAGGGAAAATGTGAGGATGAGAAAGATTTGAGATTAGTTCTGTTGGCGTGACACTCCCTCTCCCACAGCTCTCACAAACTGCGCCACAGGAGCCGTGTGAGCTGCGTGTTTCTGGTAAGGCTTAGATGGCATTGGCAAGGCCCCAGGGCTGGGGGGGTGACTCTCTGCAAGGCCAAGCTTTCTCAGCCAGTTTGGTCTGTGTGTGGGTGGACTGATAACCAGAAGTGAGGATGGGCAGGGGCAGCTGCTGGATGGAGACAGCCCTGAGCAGAAAGTGCCCTAAGTGCGATGCAGCATACCGGGAAATGGGCTGCTCTGGGTTAAGGGAGATAGCAGCTGCTGGTTGCAAAGACAATGGTTTTTTCTGCAAAGCAGCCGATGTCCCCAGACTGTGTGTTGACTAACCCCGTGATTAGAAGTGACATTGTCACTGTAGTGTTCTGCTCATAATGCTGTCAAATCTGGTAGAACTACTGCCAAGTGGTTCATTACACCCTAGTGAAATAGTGGAGCATGAGGCAAAAGTCTGTAAAGAAAGGCTGGAGGCCTTCTTAACAGCTTCTGAAGGTTGATAGGAACTGCAGAATGGAGGGAGTTGGTCAATCCCTTCTGACTTGTGAGTCTGTTGACCCCTAAAAGTTTGGGGGAGTGAGGACAGACCTTGCTAATTACTCTTCTGCCTTGGCCCTTTCCCATTCTGAATCCAGGGGAAATGCTCAGCACAGCTCTTTGGCTCCTGCTTATTGTTGTGGCCTCATTCTCCTTTTGAAAATCCCAGAAGGGTTTGTCCAAGTGTATGCATCTTATCAGCACTGCACAAAGGGAAGGAAAAGTTCAGCAGCATGGACTTTGTTTGTTTGTGTTGCCACACGCTTGTGACCTGGGGAAGCTGTGACAGGTCTCTGCTCTCTATCGCACGCTGCACTGACTCATGGGACTCAGTAGAATGGGGCATGCAGGTCTTATCAGCAGCCAGGGGTTAATCATGGGTGGGCGGATGTTTGTGGCACCAGGGCTGTCTGTGGCAGCAGCTGTTATTGTCCGTGTGAGAGGCCGGCAGTGTGGAGGGGCACTGATTGGGACATGCCAACGTGAAATGCTGGCACGGAGCCCCTGTGCTGACGGCAGCCCTATTGTGCTGGGGTGTTAGGAGGGCTATGGGCATGCCAGGCTTTACAACAAAGCGTCTGGCTCCGTGGAGGCTTCTAGCACGGGTGAGATTGCTGGCCTGGATCGCAGGAGCGGGGGAATCCTAGGGGTGCACGTCTCCTCGGGAGCCCTGCCGTTCCCCGGACAGCCGGCCCGGCGGGGTATCCTGCGGCTGCCGGAGCCGAGCGAGCGGGGCCGGTGCGGGGGTCAGGCCGGCGGCCGGGGCTGCCCGCGGGGGGCGGCGGCGGGGCGGCATCCGGGGAGCGCTTCCTGGCGGGGGCGGAGCGGAGCGGGCGGCGGAGCCCGGCCAGGGCACGGAGGAGACACCGGCTGGCATCGCCCAGCACCGGGAGACCCTCTGCCGCCCTGCCGTGCGGGCTCCGGCGGCATGGAGGGGCCTGGAGGTAAAGGGTGGGGGTGCCGGGGGAGAGGGGGCATTGCTGGCGCTGTCACAAGCTGAGCTCGAGAGGAACCGGCTGGCGTTATCGGGTAGAGGGGGAGAGGAAATGCTCACTCCATTTCCAGGGGCTTCCTTTGGGGTGCGGGGGATCACCCTCCTTCTGGTCACCACAGGTGCAGGGCTCCGGTGCAGTGGAAATCTGGGTTTTCTCCATGGCGAGAACCCATTTGTGGTTAATGCCATCCTTAGTTGAAATGGTGAAGTGTGATGGCTCATTTGAGCTGTCTGCAGTTTCTGTTCCTCCTTTTTCCTGTGCTGGTCTTGTAAGTGTGCTGCTTAGGCACCTCAGCTTCTGGCCTGACTTAAATTCCTGTATCCCTTTGTTTCACATATTCTTCTCCATTAATTTCCACTCTGGCTCAAGGATGACTTCATACAGGTTTCCTCCCTCTTCTCTCCTGCTAGGTGCTGAGAAGATGGCCTCCCCAGGTCCTCCAGGGACCCGCATGACGTCCACAGTCAGCATCAACATTTCTACCCCTTCCTTCTACAACCCACAGAAGAAGTTTGCACCCGTGGTTGCCCCTAAACCCAAGGTGAACCCCTTCAAGGCTGGGGGTGCGTCAGAGTCATCGCTGCCCCCACCTCCTGGACCTGGTGCCCAGCGTGCTCAGATAGGGAAGGTGGGGGAGATTCCAGTACCACCCATGTCCCTGCTGGCAGAAGGTAGGTGAAGGCTGCTATGGCAGATGTGAATATGCATTCCTGTATTCTTAGGGTGGGAGGTTTGTGACTGGGCTGAATATGAGAACCAGGGTCATAACTGCTGTAAGTGATGGATATTCTTGCTGTAGAGACTGGCAGGTTCCATAACGAGATAAATGGATTGGAAAGGGATCTCAGTCTAGGTAGTATCTCCATTAGGAAAGGAGGGGAGAGGCCGTCCTGCACTGCACTGAGGCTGGAGGAACGCAGTGGATTTTTCACAGTATTCCCTGGGTGCACAGTTGTGTAATTGCAGTCTGTTTCTGGCCAGCGTGTCTGAGAGCAAGTATGTTGCAGAAAAGTTGACCCTGATAGTGACGAATCACACTGTTGTCCTTCTTGTTGACTGGTCCCAGCTTAAGTTGGTTATCTCTGACTGTCCTTCTTGTGGACTCTGCAATTGCCATCGTTGGTGCTGGAAAAGAGAAGGGAGAAATAATTGGGTGAAAAAATAGTGGCAGCGGTGATAAACAGGAAGTGAGACTTAGAGTTTAGTTTGTATGGCTTGTACAGTTTTGTACTTTTTCCTAGTGGGTTGGGTTGGGTTTTCCTGTGTAGAGTGACTTCTTGTTTCACTGTGGTTTTCTTATTTCTTTCTTTCTTTTTTTGTGTGGCCTTTTTTTCATTTCCTGCAGTGCTAGAGTGGTTTTTATGTTCCATGTTTTCTTGCTTGGTTGGTTTTGTGTTCTTCAAGATGCAGGTTACTGGTTGTATGACTCTGTAGTTTGAACTCATGATCAGCATGGGGCCACCAGAAATTTTGGTAGGGACCCTTTGCTAATGATTGATGCTGCCTATTTCCCCAAGGCTCTGTCAAGGAAAGAGTGTGCCTCAGTCAGGACACACGTGTTTGGAGCATGCCAACTGCTGGTTTAAATGTCTTTTCTTTCACTGTTTAGCACAGACTGCAACACTGATGTTTTCTAGGTTAGCAGGCTAAGTTGCTGGGCAGATGACCTGATGGTAGGAGGAGTGGTCCTGGGCTTAGAGGAGAGAAATGATTAAGCCGTTTTTCCCATTTCTCAAGTCACAAGGACATGCTGGTGCTTCTGCCTCCTGAAATTATACCAGCTAACTCTGGTGACCTATTTCTTGTATGTTGTTGGCTGGAATTTTGTATCTGTGGAAACCACGGTCCCATCTTAGGATTTATCATTTTCTGCTATAGTTGTCTGGATTAGGGATGTGTCTGTCAGAAGGCCTCAGACTGACACAGATATTACCTGAAGTAGACAGGTGGATGTTAAAAATTATTTTTCGATGTACAGTGTGTGTGTTGGGTGTTGCTTGCTCTGCTTCTCTTATCCTTAAAGTGGGTATTATGGAGTAACTAGACAGAAAAACTAGCAAAAGAACCATTTGTCATAAGCTGCTGTGTCATCATTGGGTAAGGGCTGCCAGCAAGACAGCTGAGGTACAGATGAGCCACCAAAACTCAGTCATGAGAGAAATGCATCTGATTTGATCCTTCTCTGGTGCATATCTTCAGTCCTTCTGTGCCTTCCTTATACACTCCCCAAACAAAACTTATGATACAAAGCTATAGCAGTTGGTCTCTCTGTCTTAAATGACAGGATGGCTAAGTTAGTACTCCTGTAGGAATGTTACATTTAGTATTGATCATTCTGTAAATCTGGTATAACAACTTCGTGAGGAACTTTCTTGTCCTGTGAATAATTCATAAAACAGGCTTTTAGTGCATCTGAAACAATGTGACAACAGATGAGGATTGTGTTTCCTATGGTTTCAATAAACCAAAAGGCAAGCATGTACAAGCTTGATCCCAAACTGTAATTTCAAAGAAAAAAAAATACATAGTATTACTGCCTCCCCCCAGCAGAATTTCTGCAGCACAAGAAGGCTTGGAAGAGGTGTTGCATACCAGGGCAGTTTACGCATTCCACAGGCTAATAAGATTTTGGCTTTAATCTTCTAAAGGGGCAGTATTGTCTCCCTTAGGTTACAGATGAGAAGTCCTTATAAAGCCTGTTGACCACAGCTGGATATGAAGATGAGAATTCAATTACTGGTGTTAAAAGTTGCACTTGGAATAGCTGGAGTGAAAAGCTTGGTCTTATACCCTACTGCTCATTGGGGCTAGCCTGGAAGAGGGGTGGGTGTCTAGAAGAAGGCACGTGGAAGTTACACCTCCTCATCTTTGATGTTCTTTGCTGTGTGGTCGATAGGAGGACAGTTCCTCCCCTACATGGTGAAGGGAGAAGGAGTCACATTTTTTTGTCTGTGTTGTAGTAGAAAATGGTTGGTTTTGCTTGTTCTGCATCTTGGGCAGATACAAATAGGTGGAAGCAATGGGGTTTTCTAGAAAACTCTGAGGCACTGTGGTGCTTTCCAGCCTGCTTAAAAGGGTTTTGGAAAATTTCTTGTGTCCTAATGTATATTGGTGTGAAGACACATTAGCCTCTAAAATCAGAGCTGGTTTTATGCCCCAGAAAAACAAAGCCATTTCAAAGATTCATCATACACTTAAGGGGTAATTGGTCCAGCTTGCTTTTTTCCCCCCCACTTGTTTCTTGTAGTGCTTACTATCCTGCTGTGAGATACCAGCTTATTTTTGTGTAAAAATACAGGCTCTCCAAGGTCCTGGGTTGTCCACTGGCGTTCCATCTATGCTACCCTGTGTTCAATAATCTGAGCCAGTTACTGGCAAGACAAGGGTATGCTGGGGATCAAAGAATGGGACAAGGAGCGGGAAAGAGCATAGCAAGACCTGTTTCCCAAATATACAAGAACTCTGCTCAGGGACTAACAGCAGCAGCTACTGAGGAAAGATGAAGTGATTATGAAAAGCTTTGGACAAGGTGAAAAACAGCCTGTGGAGTTCAGTCATCCTTGTTGGGTGCAGAGGCCCTGTGGATACAGGGGAACCAGTGTGCCCTGACTGCCCAGAAGGTTGATGGCATCCTGGGCTGCATCAGAAGGGGTGTGACCAGCAGATGGGGATGGGATTCTGCCTCTCTGCTCCACTCTTGTGAGACCCCACCTGGAATGCTGCATCTGGCTCTGGGGCCTCAGCACAAGAAAGATGTGGACCTGTTGGAGTGAATCCAGAGGAGACCATGAAGATGATCTGAGGGTGGGAGCACCTCTCCTAGGAAAACAGGCTGAGAGACATGGGGTTGTTCAGCCTGGGGAAGGGAGGGCTCTGGGGAGAGCTCATTGTGGCCGCCTTCTACCTTAAGGGGTTATAAAAAAGAGGGAGATGGAGATTTTGTGTGCAGATAGTATAAGGACTACTGAAAGAGGGCAGGTTTAGATTAGATTAGAATTTCAGGAGGAAATTCTCTACTCAGAGTGGTGAAGCACTGGAACAGGTTGCCCAGAGAGGTGGATGCCCCATTTCTGGAAGTGTTCAAGTGTTCACTGGATGGGGCCCTGAGCAACCTGATCTAGTGAGTGGCATCCCTGCCCATGGCAGTGAGGATCGAACTAGATATTCTTGAAGGTCTCTTCCCTCCCAAAACACTCTGTGATTCCGTGATCCTGCTTCCTGCAATATCTTCAAGAACCCTTCTGGTTAGGAGTAAGAAATGATCCAAAGTTGCTTTTATTCTCGTTCTTCCCCATAGACCTGCCACTGCCACCTCCTCCTCCACCTGGGGAGGATGCAAGCTTCTCCTCAAACTGTGCATTTCCACCACCCCCACCGCCCTTTGAAGAACCTTTCCCACCAGCCCCAGATGAAGCTTTTCCTTCACCTCCTTCTCCACCTCCTCCTCCTCCACCAGTGTTCGATGAAGGACCTGTGAACAAGGTTCCTGCCCCACAGGTGAGTGAGGTCCAAGGAAGTGTGGTTTCTGTGATGCTCTGTGAGTTGGGACAGCTTCTCGCTATTGTCCGAGCTCAGCAGCGGGAAGTCCTGAGATCCGGGAAAGCAGGGAATGCTACCACCCCGTGGCCCAGCACAGGTTAGGGTCAGCTGGCTGGGCTGCAGGTCTGCGGGGCAGGACCTGGGGTTCCCGGTGGACAGTGAGGTGCGTGCGAGCCAGCAATGCGCCCTTGTGGCAACAAAGGCCAACCACACGCTGGGCTGCACTTGTGAGAAGGACAAGGACGGTGATTACTCCTCCCTTCTGTGCTAGCGAGGCTGCATCTTGGAGGGCTATATCCAGTCAGGCTTTCCATTGGAATGATCCCTGTGGAATACTGAACGAGATGCAATCCAGTGAAAGGCCATAGCAGCCTTTGGGGGTTGGAACAGAAGAGGCTGCCAAGGCAGGGTTCTGACTGAGTCTGCAATGCCTAAAGGAGGGCTGGAGAGAAGACAGATTCTTCTTACTCGGGTGCACCAAGAGACAATGGACAGAAGTTGTGGCAAGGGAAATTCCTCTTGGACAGAAGAAAACCCTGTTCCACTCCAAGGGTGGCTCACTGCTGGCATGGGTGCCTAGAAAGACTGGGGAATCTGCATCATTGGGAATGTTGTGAAATCACCTGGATGGGGCCCTGAGCAACCTGGTGTTGCTTGGGAATTAGCTCTGCTGTGAGCAGTGTTGGACTACAGACGTCCAGATGTCTTTTCCCACCTAAATCTGTCTGAGCTTCCTTGGGCTGTCGATTTTCCCACTGTAGACCTTTGAGATTGTGTCCTGTTCATCCTCACCAACTTGTTATCCATTCAAAGCAAGGAGCAGATCTGTACCGCAGTGCAAAGTACCAAAGGCTGCTATTGTAAGGGAATGATACACCCATTTCTCTGGCTGTTCCTGTAACATGCTCTGCTCCCTTTCTCCTCATGGATGGCGATGTAGGTACGTGGCAAGATGAGCAGCGTTGATCTTGAGATTGACTCACTGTCTGTAATGTTGGATGACATGGAGAAGAATGACCCCTTCAAATCCCGGGTGAGCTGTCCAGACTGTTGCAGGTGGAAGAAGAGATGACTGGTTTGCTGAACAGAGGTAGTGAGAAGGGTGCTACTGAAGATTAAAATGTCTGGATAAACCATAGTGTGGAAGTGTTGGTGAAGGACCGGAAAGCATGGATCTTGCAACCTGTCTGTACTGCTAAATATGTCACAGTGTGGAAACTCTTAGGATGCTGGGTCTGGGGTAGCTGCTGACTGACTCACTGCTACAGATGGCATATTTTCTCTTCCACCTTTCTGCTAACTGCCTGTTTTCTCTCTGCTGTTTCTCTTTACAGATCACTGCGGGATCCACAGGTCCTCTGGAGAAACCGCTGGCCGCAAAAGCCCCCGTGGAAATACCATCTGCACCCAAAGATACTCCTCATTCCTTTCCTTCTAAGTTCACACCAAAGCCAAGTGGAAGCTCATCTTTCAAGCCCCCTGGGGTGGATTTGAACCCCACCCCAACCCCATGGGCAGCCCCACAGCAACGCAAGGAGCCCCAGGCACCAGTCCCTCCACCCCCCTCTCTCCCTTCTGCTCAGCCTACCCCTAAATTCGCCCCATCTCCTGTTGCTGGCTCTCCTAAGTCTGTGTCCAAATCAGGTGACAGTGTTCCAGTGGCTCCCTCAAATTCTACAAGACACCCTACTTCCCTTCAGACTCAGTTCACAGCCCCTTCACCTTCAGGCCCCTCCTCTCGACCACAGCCCCCTAATTTCACCTATGCCCAGCAGAGGGAAAGACCCCAAGTGCAGGAGAAGCCACGTCCAACAGAAAAACCTGCTGCTGCAAAAGACACGGTAAGGGAAAGAGCCATGGGACTGGTGTTTTTGGACAGGCACATGGGGAGTAAAGTTGGGAGGATGAGGGGGGCATCTGCCCCAGGCTATGGGAGGCTGTTACCCATCTGAAAGAGAGATGTAACTATAGAGATAGTGGTGGAGAGGGGTAGGACTTCATGTGGAGGTGAAAAGGATCAAGCACAGTGGATGGAAGATTGTTCCTAGAGATGAACAGAGGGGACCTGTAAAGGCAAGAGAATTAGGTTTATTAGGGACTAAGTGGGAAGGAGTCTATATGTATCTTTTGGGATTGAATGTTTCCTCTTCCTGCAGCATAGACCCACAGGTTCCAGTGCAGATCCACCTAGGGGGAATTCCTGTCTGACAATGAAGGAGGTAGAAGAGCTGGAGAAGTTGACCCAGAAACTAATGAAGGATATGGAGCATCCACCCCCAGCAGAGGCTGCAACTTCTGGTGCGTTCCCTCAATGGCAGCAGTAAGATTAAGACTGTGGTGGGTTTTAATCTCTCCTGACCCCTTTCCTCTGCCATTGACAGAGCTCTGCGGCTTCTGCCGGAAGCCCCTGTCACGAACCCAGCCAGCTGTGAGGGCCCTGGACCGCCTCTTCCACGTGGAATGCTTCACCTGCTTCAAATGTGAGAAACAGCTGCAGGGGCAGCAGTTCTACAATGTGGATGAGAAGCCCTTCTGTGAGGACTGCTATGCTGTGAGTCACTGGGGTGAAAGCTGCTGGAGAGAGCTGAACTCGCTGTGGTGGTTCTCTCTTGCTTTCTCTTCCTCCTTCCATCCTTGCTTTCTGTGGTGAAGCCTCACAGGGGTGGGAGATTGGATTCATGTGTCTTATTTGTTTCCTTTGGGCTCAGAGCACCCTGGAAAAGTGCAGCGTCTGCAAGCAGACCATCACAGACCGGATGCTGAAGGCCACTGGTAACTCATACCATCCCCAGTGCTTCACCTGTGTGATGTGCCATACCCCCCTGGAGGGGACCTCTTTCATTGTGGACCAGTCCAACCAGCCTCACTGTGTGGATGACTACCACAGGTACAGAGGGAGACATGTGTATGTGGTGTATGAGAGAAGGCAGAGTCCCTCACACCTGCTTCTTTTTTCTGCGGTACAGGGTTGGGTTGCCCATGTCCTCTGTTGGACATGAAGTTAAAAATGAGCCAGCAAAGTATTAAGATGTCTTTCCATCTAAACATTTATTATCCCTCTGGTGCTAATGCCATTGAACAGCACTGAGAAGCCTGCCTTGAATGTCATCACAGTGGTCATGGTCTCCTCCATGGTTTTGTGTTGCAGGAAGTATGCTCCACGCTGCTCAGTCTGTAGTGAACCTATCATGCCAGAGCCTGGAAAGGATGAGACAGTGCGTGTTGTTGCACTGGAGAAAAATTTCCACATGAAATGTTACAAGTGTGAGGTAAGACTGGTGGCCCCACTCCTCCCATGTCTCCCATGCTCATCACCAGCAACTGGGCACCTTTGTTGTCTATGCTGACCAAACACTGAAGTTGTTCTGAATGAATGTGGAGCATTTCTGAAGTACGTTCAGAAAAAGATCAGACATTCCCAGACCATGGGTTCATGAACAGGGACTGTGCAGGGTTGTTATATTCTCTAACACGCCTAATATAGCAGCTGTATGTAAGAGGGGAACGTGCTGGGATTGCTCTCCCCTCAAAACAGTGTCTCCCATTAGCACCATCAGGGACAGAGCACTTAACCTGACGCTGTGGGGCCTTTCTGCATCCTCGAATGCCTTTACCCTGTTCTTGGCCATCACTGAGCTCCCTGCCTCTTCTTTTCCTGTCTAGGACTGTGGGAAGCCCTTGTCCATTGAAGCAGATGAGAATGGGTGCTTTCCTCTGGATGGGCACGTGCTGTGTATCAAGTGTCACACTGCCCGTGCAAAAACAGCGCACTGAGGAGCTCCGAGGAGGCATTCCCTCGAGTCCCCCACTCTCAGTACTCCTTCCCTCCCTGCCATTGTCCTACCCCTCTGCCTGACAAGGCAGACTGCTACCAATGGAGACTATGCCAGCACAGTTCTTTACTCATGTAGGATTCACTGCTCCTAGACTTCACTCTGCACACCCACCAAGAAAGGATCTCTTCTCCTGTCACTGCTTCCTGGCCACAGTGTATTCCAGGCTGGGGGCTGTGATAAGGTTAGTGCACAATTGCTGTTCCCTCGAGACTCTGGAGGATAAAGATCAGACCTCCACCACCGCCTGGTGGAAGAAGCAAGAAAGACCTGGTGGCAGGTGCTGGGAAGGGCTGAGAGCATTCTTCAGTTTTGTGGAGCCAAGAACAATGATTTGACTTGAGAAGGTGGAAGCCTGCATCGTGGCACCACTTCTGTCTTTTATTTTATATCTTGTGACACCTCGTTATCAGGATGCCTTCCTCTGCCTGCTCCCTCACCTGGATTAGAGTGTGGAGGCAGAAAGTAGTGGGAATCTGTTACTGTTGCTGGAAAAAGCTAACCTGCTATAGCTTTTCTGTCTCTAAAGGATTTTACTGATTAACTGTCTTGTCATTTTTTTCCTTAGCCAGATTAAACTGGCAGTGTTTGAAATACTACTCTGAGTTTGGAAACTTTTTTTTTCTAAAAAAATCTTTTTCCCCTTCCCAAAATGATTTGTTTCCCAGTGCGGTTTCTGGACAGCCAGGCTGGGCACCAGAGTAGCAAAGCAGTCCAAAGAATGCATGTTTACAAATAAAGACCGTCGTAAGGACGGGCAGCACATGGTGAGGAGGCGTCTCAGTGCATGGATGAGGATTCAGCAGACTGAGGAATGTCTCCTGTTCCAGTAGGGTTTCTTTCACTGCTGTCAGTGAAAGCTGCAGTGTAATTGCAATGTACTGTCTGGCTCTAAGTGTTACTGCACCGAGCCCCATTTCCTGGACTAGAAACTGTCTCAAACTGAACAAACCTTTTGAATAACAACACTGTCCAACCACTGTTTGCATTCAATAAAATGTGTGGTTTTTTTCCATTAACCTGTGTCTGCTGTATTTGTTCAGCCACCCGTGAGAGTTGCTGTCTTTGGCAGTAGAACTGCCATTGTAGAGCTTTTTTACACATTGCCAAATGTATAGCTGCTATTCTACCCAGCCTCCAGAGATCAGGAGTCTGAACATGGCCTTTCTCTCTCCACCTCTTGGTCTGCTTTCCAGGCTTCTATTTTTCTGTGCCTGAAGAGTAGCTCTCATTTAAAGCAGTGGAAGACTGCAGTTCAGTACAGCAATACAGTAGTCTGCTTCATGGAGCACTCAGAGGTGGGTATTCCAGTGAGATGCAAGTGGATTGGAGTAAAAGTGGACACTTTGTTTGCTTTGCCCTAGCTACTGCTCCTCAGTGTTTGTGCTTGCTGTTTACTGTTCTAAGCATGGTACTGTCATGGTCACTGCAGGTGAAACTCCTTTTTGTGGTGAGCACCAGTGTTTCTACACTTCAAAGACATGAAACCTACTCTTGATCTCTTGCCAGTTTGGGGCAAATCTTTAATGACTCCTTGCAAATTGATCCAGTAAATGTCTTGAGGTTTTCTATAGGATGAGTAGAGAATAAACAAATTGTACAATTACTTTTCTTACCCTAGTTGTTGCTAGTTTGTAGGCATTGTTTGAGAGGTTGTTTCTAGGCCATGCTATTAAAAGCTTGTGCCCACAAACACCAAGGAGTGCAGAGGAGAGGAACAGTGCTGGGGCAGAGAAGCACTAACTCTGCTCCTCCCAGAGGACCATAGCCTTGGTGTCTGGGTAGGAGACCTATCCCATGGAGTCAATGGGAAGGGATTACCTTGTGGGTTAAAGGGAGGCTAGTCCCTCTGAGGGGCATGGGGTGCATGGAAAGAGCATTTGGGGACTGTACAACACTTGTTGTGGGATGTGTAGGGAAGAGATCAAAGGCAGGAAAAGTGAGTGATCAAGGATGGGAAGCACCATGGGAAAAACTGATGGGAAAAGGGCACAGGAGGTGGCTGCACGTACACAGTACGCTTGTCTGGCCATGCCCTGTGTGTCATCAGTGTGGTCTGTCCTGTCTTCATAATAGCTTTTTTTTTTCCTGTTCTGTGTGCATGAAGTCTGTTCTGTGCAAGTGGATCTAAATGCCAGCAACTGGACAGACCTGAGTGCATGCATATTGTGGTGGTGTGTGTTATCGCCAGCAAAATCAAGTCAGAGTAGCTGGTGAGTAGGGCAAGAGATTTGGGAGCCGGCACATGGCATGGCTGCGGGTCTGGCTAAATGCTGTAAAGACGTGTGAGAGTCAGCTGCTCACGTTCCCAGGAGCTACTCTTGGGTCTGGAGACCAGCTGAAAGAGGAGTGTGCATCTGTGTGTGAGGACACCGGGGGCCAGGGGATCCTGGCGCCAGCTGCTGGGTAGAGCCAATGTCTTAGGCTAACTCTTGGAGGGCTCTGGGGTGTGTGTGCATGTCTGCATGCTCACTGTGCAGCATGGCTGCAGGCCTTGAGGATTTGCCAGCAACTGAGGAGACCAGCTCAGGCTCCAGGGTGTGGAGCCAGCTGCAGGATGGCTGGTCTCGGGCACTAGAGGGATCCATCCTATAGATGTATGTTTCCCTCTAACAGGTTCATCCTGATCAGCCAGAGCCAGGAAGAGGATTAGGCTGTTTGTGCTGTGCTTGCATGTCTGCTGTGCTCTCTGCCTCGGGCCAGTCATGTGCAGTGTGTGTGCGTTTATATACATGCATGCATTATGTACTTGGAGATTTTCTGTGCATGAGTGCCTATTGGGAATACATGCTCAGGCTTGCTGCTGGCTGTGCCCTGAGGACATGGAACTGAACAGCCTCTTCTCTATCAGGCCAGCTGATTCAGCAGCTCCTAACACTTGAAGTTGAAAGGGACCTCCCTACTCAGAGCCGGGTCAACCAGAGCAGGTTGCTTTTTAATACCTTAAAGGATGAGACTTGGATAATCTGTTCCAGTGTTAACAACTCTCACAATAAGTTTTTTCTCATCTTCCATTTACTGCATTTTGGTGTGTTCTCACTGCTACTTCTTTCACTGGATACCACTGAGGAGTGTCTGGCTCCTTTTTCACCATCAGGTATTTATACAGAATGATAAAAGCCACCCAAACATTCTCCTCTTGAGGCTGAACAGCCCCTAAGCTCTCTCAGCCTCTCCTTGTATGTCAGATGCTCTAATCCATTCAAAACCAGTGGCCTTTCACTGGACTTGCTCCACTGTCCATGTTGTCCTTTGTGCTAGGGACCCCAAGATTGGACGCAACACTTCAGGTGTCTGACCAATGCTGGAATAAAGAGAAAGAATGGCCTCCTTCCCGTTACTGGTGATGCATTTGCTGAAATGCAGCCCAGGTACTGTTGTGTTTCTTTGTTAAAGGGTTCAGGTGCAACTTGCTGTTGCAAGTCCTCTCCTGCAAAGCTACCTTCCAGTCCCCAGCTTGTACTGATGCGTGAGGCTATTCCTCCCCAGTGGTGAGGCTCTGCATTTCCCTTGGTTCAACTTCCTGAATCTCCCCTCTTCTCATTTCTCTCCCCTATTAAGGTCCCTCTGCATGGCAGTGCAACCATCTGATGTATCAACCACTCCCACTTCTCTATCATCTGCAGTGATAGGCCAAAATTTACACGTGCATGGCACAAGCTCATACTCTTGTGTTGGCTTCATCAGGGCTTATCTGCTAGCTTGGGTATCTGCCAGGTAGCAAATTTACTGGTTATCTATACTTCACGTTAAAAAAAAGCTATTACTAAGACGGATACAGTAAAAACTCACAGTAAGAGCTTTGCTTGTCAGCTCTCCCTCTTGCTATAGCTGCAGTGACTTGAGTAGCCATGGTCTGTGTCGAATAGAAACCAGCCTTCTTGCTTCAGGTTCCAGTTCTTTAGATCTCTGCTTCTTAGCCCTCCTGTTATGATTAAGGAAGACCTTCCCAGGCACAGCAGTGTTAATTTATAGCCTTAAGACTTTAGAGCATTATACAGTTATGGAGACACTGTTACCCCTAGCAAGTCACACTGCTGAATGTGTAGCACTCAATTTCACCAACCCAGACTTCAAAAATAAATCTTGAGGTAGCTACTCTTCCCAAGTGGGAGAAAGTCTCAGGAACATCAGTGAGAATCTTTCTTTCTCCTGGACAGTCTAGTCTGCAGGAGAAAGAAGTACTACTCACATGTATTTCATTAAACACAGCAGTAGCTGCTAATATTTCTTATGATTTAGGAATAATCACAGGATCTGTAAAAAGATGGACTTGGATGTTGGATAGATAAGCCTGTAACTGGGTGAAAGAAAAAAATCTGAAGTGACCAGCTGCAAAGGTATCCTTTAATCCTAATGCAATTGCACTTCCATGTTACATCTGCAGTTAAATGGACAAAGACTGTTGGCTGAAACAACTAAAGGTGGATGTAAGAACCCTGCTGGAACTTATGATAGGTATGCTAAAGGTCTCAATCACATTTGAATTAAGCCAAAGAATTCCAACACAGCCTGCTCTGCCACAGGTTTATTTACAAAATATTATTTACAGACTATAACTGTCTTGAGATCTGATAAATAATAACATTTCCTCCACAGAGAAGGAGTAAGACAGACCACCTACACATTTTTCTGTTACAAATACCCTATTCCAGCCAAACAAGACTATTGTCTCTTTTAAAAAGGGGCAGAGAAAAATGGATACGTAAAGGGTTTTCTGTCCATGGCATAAGAAAAGGTATTAAGCAGTTTGGAGAGATGTAAATCTCCCCTCTGAAGTGTGCATGTGCAAAACAGCAACGTGCTGAGGTGCTGTGATCACACAAGTTACAGCGGGGTGTGCTTCTACTCCCAGTTTCTCCTCCAAAGAAAGAAGTACACCACAGGCTGGTGTTCAAGGCAAGAATAGCTGCATTAAAAATATATATGCCTTACCAGCAGCCTCGTGAAGAACTGAATAGTTTGTTCCTGATGCAAAATAAGAAAGACGGAAGGGTGCTGAAGTGAGAAGGAATGTATGCCAAGGAGTGAATGAGCCCTGTCTCTACCTGTCTGTATTCTTGTGCCTGCTCCCTGAATGTCCCAGTCTATCCTGAACCCTCATCTCCAATCTTAAAACATTATCCACCACCCTCCACCCACTTTGTACTCCATCTGATATACTGAGGGTCTGAAACTCCAGTATGTGGACTACAAGGCCTACTTAGTGCTACACAAAGTAGACTGCAGAAGACAGGGCTGAGAACAGTTTCTAAGACCACTGCTCTGAAACGTACTGATGGCTGCTGTAGAGCTAAAGCAAGGGGGAACAGAAATGAGAGCAGGTGGTGTTGCCTCATGAGCTTTTTCAGTTCTGGTTGTTTTGCTTTGCTTGTCCAGTCACTCATTTGGAAGCAATTGCCATAGGAATGATTCCAAGTGATATCTGGTAAGGATGGGCATTTTTCAAGCTTAGGAATGCAACAACTGATCACTCCTTAAAGCCTTGGATGCTGCACAAGATCCTCTTCTGGTGGCCTGGAAGTGATACTCCCATTTGTTTCAAGTCCCTGAAGGAAATGGGAAAAGAAAGGAAAAAATGAATTGCTGTTCTTGTTCCTTAGGGACAAGGGTGTGGGTAAGGGCAGAAACAGTTACCAAGCATGAGTTCAGAAAGCTTCCTTTCCCTCAGTGCCTCCTAATACACCTGCCTTTCCTCTAGAGGGAAGAAACTCCTAGATATTCCTGCCCTTCCCTGGCTACCTCTGCCCACCCAGTCAACTGACCTCTCCCACTTTGTGACTAGGCCTATGCTCCCAGTAAATCAGGATTTGTGATTAAATCAGCTTGTGATAGGGGCCATGTCTCAACCCTTCAGCAGGTCTGTGCCTGCTCATTTGTTTCGTGTAGCTGCTCTGGTTGGAGGTGGCTGTACATCCCCGACAAAATAACACAGCTGTGTCCTGAGTCCTTCTGAGGAGCCCAGAAAGATTTGCTCTATGACACAACAGTGCCTGGCTGATGGAGTGGGGGGGATATCACTAGTCCATATGGAATTTGTGGCAAGGAAGTTATCTTACAAAGTCCTACAAGGGTAGGGAGACAGGTTAGAGAACTGTTTGCCATCTATTCTTTCCCATTGCTGTTTGTGTCTGATGTGAGTTCAGAGCAGCTGAAGACCCCTGAAGAGCCTCAAGTTAGGAAATTAGTCTCACAGTTTGGGCTGATTCTTCCCTTTTAGGTGAAGAAGCCAGTCCACTTCCATTTAACTGCATGGAGAAGGATGGAGAGAAGCCTTCCAAGTAAATATCAGTGCTTGTTCAGACCACACAAGGACAAGCACAGCTCCTTGTAGCACAGCCTGAGGGGCCCTGTGGGAGCCTGGCCTGCACTTACTCAGCAGTGAGCTCCAGAATGGACTCCATGGTGTCCAGGCCGGCAGTGCGGAAGTTGGAGATGTAGCGCTTCATGCGAATGGATTCCAGCCACTCAGGGATGGATCGGTAGGGGATCCCATCGGACCCACTGCAGCTGGGGAGACGGAGTGTTACCCTAGAGACACATAAACGCTTCATTAGCCAGGCAACCGCCTGAAATGGACAGCACTAGGAGACAGTAGCCGAAGGGCAAGCAAGCACCCTCTGCCAGGGCAGGGCCAACTAATCTGCTCTCTGCAAAGTGAGGTCAGAGCAGGCCAATGGCTCTGCCCTCTGTCACCAGGAAACAGAGACGACCACTATCTTCTGCACACAGAGCACTCACGGTGCATCTTTCCAGTCTGCATTGTTCGCACTGCCTCTCCTCCTGCTGGGGACTGGGAGGTGAAGCATCCCAGTTAACCCCTCTTCCTCTGGTGACAGCCTGCTTACCTGGGGTCAAAGTCTGCAACAGGCCGGAGGAGTTGGGGACTTGAGATGAAATGTTGCAGCTGTGCCCGGATTTCCTGAAAATGAGGCCTCCTCATCCGATCGTGTGACCAGCAATTCTTCATGAGTTCGTAGAGGATAGATGGGCAATCCACAGGCGGGGGGAGCCGGTACCCATCCTCTAAGCTTTTCATCACCTGCACAGAGGACAGAGAGAAATCTGGCCAAGAGCAAAGAGTGCAGAATAGAAGCCAGAGACCTCTGGGAGCAGCCATTCACCACTTTACAGTGTGCAGCCAGGGAGGGGTTGACGCAAATTACATGTGTATGACACAGGGTTTGGGCAGCACAGCACAGGATCAAGACACCTAAGGGATGCCAAAAACTGAAGTGGCATATGCATGTATTTTCAGTCCTTTACTAGTTTAGCTCCCATTTGCCACTCAGGACATGTTCATGAGAAGCGAGGACAAGTGAGGACCAAATGGTCCTGGCACAGTGAGAGAAGGGGAACCAGACTCTGAGGAATAATTTCAACAGCATGTTCTGAGCCTAGAATGAGATGACACATAATGCACCAGAGCTAGAGGAAGGAGAAAACAAAACCAGTGGAGAATATCTCCAGATCCAAATGCCATGGCTGATTTAACTACTCTTAATTTGGCTTATTGCTGTTGACACCTCAATACTTATTGTCCTTGACTTGGTTGCACTGATTTTTAGCAGGGAGGGAAACATAGTAGTTATGTGTTCAAAAGAAAGTCAAGACTGCAGGCTGAGGGGGATCTACAAAAGTTGGGCCCACATGCCTAGTTTATTTTTTAAATCAGCCCTTGAACTCAGTGTCTGTTACCTCTTGATTGGTCATGTGTCCATATGGCTTGTCACCAAATGACAGCACCTCCCACATGACGATTCCAAAGCTCCAGACATCACTGGCTGAGGTGAAAATCCGATGAGCAATGGCCTCTGGGGCTGTCCATCGGATAGGAATCTTACCACCCTGTAAAAGAGCAGAAACACAATGTATCCAGCATGTATCACTGAATTGTATTTCTCCAGTGTTTTCATGTAAGGACCTTACAAAGTGGTTCAGAGATTGAGCCCACTTCATTTGAAGTGACATGGGAAATTTCTCAAAAGGAGAGAAATATTCTTGGAAAGTAAATGAGTTTAAGCCCTCTGTTCAGTTGAATGCTACACAAAATCTCTGCTGTGGGAGTGAAGAGCCTGACACCAGTCACAGCCCTGCTTTGAAGGACACCACCCATTAGAATTACTGGAACTTTCATTGAAAGAGACATGGAGATGACCCTAGTCCAAAACTGACCACAGCAAGGCTATCTTCTAAGCTAGATTCAGTAACTGAGTCCAAGAGATGAGACCTCTTATTTAGCTTCTCATTTTAACACCACAGTCCCTCTGAATTTCTTAGCAAACTAAATCAACCTGGACTCCAGAGACAAAAGTACCACCTTCTGAACCATCCACACCATGACTTGTAATTTTACTACAGGCTTTTCTCAGAGACTACAGTTAATTTACACAGCTGAAAGACTGGGTTTGCCTCACCTTGGTTTCATAGGTTCCCTCTGCATCATTCTCCAAAATTCGTGAGAGACCGAAGTCAGACACCTTGCACTGGAGACTGCGTGTTACCAGGATGTTACGAGCAGCCAGATCCCGGTGCACATAATTGTGTTCTGAAAGGTAGGTCATGCCAGAGGCTATTCCCTGCAGCATGCTCACAAGCTGCACAGGGCTAAATTTTTCCTCATTCTCCTGCATGGAAGAAGAAGTGAGAGAAGTGACATTGATCCGCTTGGCTTCTAGTCGCTGACCTTACTAACTTACAAAAACGGGCAGTGGTGAACAAGCAAAAAGGCAATGCTGCAGCCCAAAGACCCCAACAGGTTCTCACTAGGGGACTGGTGGTGGTCTCCAGAGTCATCATTAGGCAACTGCATTTCCAGACAACACTCTGG
Source organism: Corvus cornix cornix (assembly GCF_000738735.6). NCBI lineage: Eukaryota > Metazoa > Chordata > Aves > Passeriformes > Corvidae > Corvus > Corvus cornix. Next base: position 28,492,984 of record NC_046332.1, on the reverse strand, counting down.
TCACTGAACAAACTGGATGGCATCAAGCTTCTGCTGCTGACACTGGAAATGTCAGTAAGCAGAAAGTAAGTGGATGTCTAGATCTTATTTCTAGTTTTATTTTAGGGCCCTAAATCCAGGTCAAGTGCAAGTTCTGGCAGTACACAAGCTGATTACAGATTGGAGTTTCTCACCCGGAGGAAGGTATCCAGTGCTCCATTTTCCATATACTCAGTGATGATCATCATTGGCCTCCCTTGAGGAAGACAAGACAGTTTAAGCCTTTTCAAATTCTCCTACTCATGCCTTTCAATGCTCTCCACATTCCCCAACACAGAGAACCACATCCAACCCCAGCTAACACCCCCACTCCACTGGCACAGCTGGCTGCCCCTTCTCCTTTGACATCTCCCAATGATCTTGTACTCCTCCTGGTGTCACACATATAACCCTGTAGCATCCCTTACACTATCCTGACTCCTCATCTACTCACCAGCCCTAGAAGATCTCTCCTAACATTGTCTCAGGACTCTGTTGGAAATCCATACCTCTCCTCCCTTCCTTGTTCTCTGACATGACAATGCCTGTCTTCTCCCAGAACAGCCTCTCTGACAGCAAACTCACTAAGAAAGGCCTGAGAAATGTGCCAGTTTCTGGTCTCATTCCAGGACTCTCTCACACACACACTTACTTTTGGTGACAACTCCCTCCAGACGCACAATGTTCGGGTGATTGAACTGCCCCATAATTGTTGCTTCACGCAGAAAGTTCCACCACTGTGAGTCTGAGTATGTTGATTTCAGAGTCTTGATGGCAACCACAATACGTTCTTTCCCTGGGAGTCTCAGGGACCCACGATAGACCTCCCCAAACTCCCCTGAAGACAACCAGAGGCAAAATGTCACAGATGAACTCAAGGATGGGTAGCAAAACAACAGTGTGGGGAAACTGAAAGATGGGGAGAGCAATAAGTAACTCACCCTCTCCAATCACGTTCTCCATAGTGACACAAGAGACGTCGAGTTCCTTAGTGAATTCCAGGACTCCTCTGCTGGGGTCATCATATGGTTGCAGGTCTACATAGGGTTTCAACCAGACCTTCTCTATGGTAAAGGGAAACAAAAGAGCAAATTAACCTGTCAGCTCTTTGGACAACCTTTTTAAAGAATAGCTACAAAAGCAGAAGTGAATCCATGGGCTTCTAACAATGGCAGTAAAAAAATCTACCAAACCTACATTGAAGAGTAGAATTTGTGGGAAGAGGCAAATTACATCAGAAAAGCCATGCCAGTGTCTGGTTTGAAACCAATATTTCTTTTCATCCCTTCCAACACGTTCCAGGCTTCCCCCTGGTTTTATCACCCCTTTGAAGCTCACCTCGCTCAAAGCCCGAAGTATTGTAATCTGGCCGTGCATGTCTCCAACGAGCCCTCCTGGAACATCACAAAGAGTCGTGAAAATAAAATGGTCAGCAGATAGCAAAGGGAAAAGCAAGATTTTCAGCATGCCTTCCCTAGCTGGTTAGGGACAGAGTTCAGGGTAGCACAGAGCAAAGTGGAACCAGACACTGCACCTACTTGAAAAAGTATGGCTGGCAATAAAATGTGACGGCTCATTAACATTTAGAAATGGAGCTTTGTTTTCATACAGGGAGTTTTGTGCTGAGTTACAGATGAATTTCTGTTTATTTTATGTTTTCTGTATGCTTCCAGTAGAGTATCTGATCTTCTTAAAACCAAGCAATAGCAGCCTTATAGACATTGAGAAGGAAAGTAGAATTCTGTATATGGGTAGAGGACCCCAGCAGTAATGGTATGTGGAAAATGGTTTGAAATGACTGCATACATGCATTACCATGATTGTACCCTAACAACATTTTTATTCCTCTGTCATGATAACAATATGATGCTGCTGGATTATAACAAAACTGAGAAATCACCACATTTTCCTCTGTTTCCAACAGCAAATATTATCGTAAAATATCAATCCCTCCAATCCTGCTAATCAAAATTACTTTCTGAGACCCTTCCCATCTTGCAGCAGCACACTGGTGTTTTTCTTCTCTAACTATACAATATATATATATACCTATACAATACCTTGCGAGAAAACAGGGCCTCCCTTTCTCAAGCTCCCATAGCTCAGCTATTCCTACATCTATACCTTTTTTAATACCAAAAACCAATACTTACTTTCGCCGAAACATGACAAATCCCAGAATTAGCCCAATAAATAGGAGAACTCCAAAGATAATAGAGACTATGACTCCACCAGACAGAGCTCCCGTGTCTGCAGAAGCAAAGAGAGAGGCCACATCACTTAGAAGACCAGTATCTGTTTGTCTGGAACATAACAACCAGCTTCTACCAGTTAATGGCATTAGGCAAGTTACAGCCATTTGCCTTCAGGCAGCAGAGCCACCAGATGGGAGTCCTATCATACTGTTACTCATGTGTGTGGAGCACCTTCTGGTGGTTATCTGGTTGACTCTTATCTACAGTCTTGGTCTTCCAGTTGAGTAATTTATCCCTATGTCTGATTTCCTACTTAAATTCCATGACACTTTCAAAAATGAAGAACAGATGTTCCTTCCCTCCCACTCCTCTCCAACAACCCTTTCAGATCAGGCCCTTCTTCCTGTTCAGTACCTGATTTAAACTAAGGAAAAGCAAAGACATGATCTTCCCCAACAGTCTAAAGTGACTCTCTTCTTGTTTATGAAATTAATTACGTGCTCCCCTCCCATCAACATCTGGAGCTGCTCCTTTGCCTAATTACCCTGACAAAAGGCCCTGTCTGCATAGGACTCCTGAAACAAATACTGACTTACAAACTTGCAGTCTAACATCATATTCTTGTTTTCTCAAAACTGAGCATCAGGTGGTTTCATTTTGAGGTTGGATAGCTTTCAGATAGTGTTCACATAACACAGGCTGTCTCCTTCCATTTAGATTCTCAAAGCTAGGCATTTCCACAAATATATTTGAATTCATCAGAGAAAATGCTAAATTACCTCTCTTAGTGTTTTTAAAACTTACTTCCCACAACTTAAAAAATGTTTTTAAAATTTAAAATGCATTAATGAAAAAGTAATGAGAATCTACATATTTTTAATATTTTCCCAAGAGAGATTTAGGAAAACATCCAGAAGAAAGAAAATCCCCCAAATAATTTTTTTTTTCATAAATGAGCAGATTTAAAATCAAGGAACAGATGATACAGAGAACTGTGTGGGGAAGTGTTTCCTAACATCTAGTCCAATGCTCAGCATCCATAAAGCCTAATTAACACTAGTTATTCTTCCTCTGATGCTGACTCATCCCACTAAAATTACTAAAAATCACCAGCTTAGTTAAGCAGAAATCAAGAGGCAGAGTTAATGTCCTTGTTTTGTTAAAATCAAAAAGCTAAGATTTGGAGGGTGAAATAGTATCTTTTATCAATAAAATGGACAAGCTTTTAGGTACATAGGACTTCTGCAGGAATTTAAGGGATCTAAATTAACAAACTCAGATTTAAATATAAAATTGCCACTCCTTGCAGATCCTGCTACACTAATATTCCTAAACTATAACAGCTAAACAATGCTTCTAGTATGATCAAACAAGAACACTCATTAAATGAAACCTTGCTGGCACTTCCTTTTAATCCCTTTCATATTCAACAGACCTTTGTCTTGGCATGATGAGGTGATCAACTTTTATTTGAAATGAAGCATAATTTTGATGAAAGCATTTTCTAATCTACTCTTTCTTAATCAAAACAATTGTGCATGCTAATTTACATCTTTTTCACAGGGCCTTTGCAGTACTTTATTTAATTGGTTAAACATCATTTTTGGTATCATCATTTGTCACTGTGACTTCATGAAGATTTTACCAAAAGCTCCAGGTGCCAAAAAGGGCCCAACCTTTATATTCCAGTAATGGTATCCCAATGCTTTATCAGCTTTTACACTGTTAATTTAACTATTTAGTTACATTAAGGTATGCCTTAGCTTTCTTCCATGTCCTTATTTCATTACAATAAAACTTTCAAATGCAGCACTTCAATGCATGTATTTCTAAAGTTATCCATTGGGTCAGCAGGAGTCTGTGGAATGAAGAGGGAGCAAACTCCATTACAGAAAACTTTAGACTAAGGGGAAGTTTCTGGGTGACCCAGGGAAAGAGGAGGTTGGATATCAGGCCTATATAAGATGTTCTTTGACACAGGAGAAAGATCTTTTTGTAGCTCTGACAGCCTGGCCTTCTACACATTGTGCTTTGGTGAAGAACATTTTTCAGTGGTAAACCATCTCTTTGGGCAGAGCTACATTCAGGAGCTGGATTACATACAGTGGAACTGATAAAGCTGGAAAAAATAGTGCTGAGGTCCTCTGAGTTCTCCTTTTCACTAGTAACTGGCACATAAAAGGAGGCATATGGTAATCATTTGACCAGCATTCAAACTTAGAAACATTAGCCAAAATCAAAATGTCTTTGAAGAACTAAATGAAGGTCTGGTTAACTCTTGTACCAGTACAACACACTAAACTGAGACTGATCAGGTCTGAATGGGAAAGTACAAGTGAATTTTATAAGACAGCAAGGAAACAGGAAAAATGCCTTTTGTCTTTACAAAGCAACAGGCTTGGCTCTGGTGACAAGGCACTCAGGAGTGTGCCTTACAGCCAGCAGAACACTAAAAGAGATCAATGTACCATGTGAATATACAATCTGATGGGGAAGTGGGTTTCTCCCAGATGAGATACCAGTGCTTGTCCTTTACCTGGTGGAAGGGTGCGAAATTCCTGCTCCGCGGAGTAGGGCCCAGGCCCAAGGGGTGTGATGGATCTCACACGGAGCAGGTAGGCTGTGTCTGGCTGCAGGTCTCTCAGAGTGACATTTGGCTCAAGAAGGTGCTTCACTGTGTAACGTGCCTCCTCTCCCTGCAGAAACCAAACAGGATCAAGTAACAAATGCATGCTGAACAAGAGGACACTTCCACCCCTTTGGGTGAAAGGGGGAAGAGCAAATCAGGCAAGCCTTACCTTCTCAAAGAACATGACCTCATACTCCACCGAGGTCCGGCTGCGTTGCCGTGGGGCAAGCCAAGAAACAGAAAGACTACTGTCATCTCTCTGTGTCAGGATAAACTGGGATACTGTCACTGGAGCTGCAGGGGAGAGAACACAGACCATGAGGGAGAAATACAAACATAATGAAAATCAGGTCCTCTCTCCACCAGAAGCTCTGGTCACACCATGCAACTGAGTCTCTTTGCCACTGCCACTCCCTCATCTTTCTCCTCTGTGGTGGAAGGGAAATGAGGTCTCCAGTTGTAATTAATTGCTTTCCATGAACAGTGTGCTTCTGCCCTCCAATAGTGAAGCATAACTTTTTTCGGCCCTCAAAACAAAATCAGTGCTCCAAGAAATTACATTTATTCCAGGACTGCACTGAAAGTGTCCATTTTGAAATAAAAATGTTAGGATTTTCTGCTCCTACAGCAGCAGTAGCACAGCTACCCTATGTAATGATTTATGAATGCAGCTGCATTGCGTAAGGGTACAGTGAAACTCAATGCTCAAAATCTCTCAGCTGACTGCAAATGCATGCTGTTCATGAATAAAAAGATAATTCTCAAGAGTCTGCAAGGACTGAGAAGTTAAGCCTGGTTCTCTCCTTGTCCTTCATCATCAGGAAATGATGAGGCAAGCCAAAAGTAGCTCTGCTTTTCTAGCTCAGGGTTGTGCTGCCCCCGCATAGCATCAGGAAGAAAAGTCATATTTTGTTACTAAATTAGAAGCCGGGGAATGCACCAAGGGCTGTTGAGCACTGTGATGTCACTTTTCTATAATCACATTTCATGGTGCTCTGGAAAGTATTTACAGGACAGCCAAGCTAGCCAGATTGAAGCTAACCGACAGAAATGTGTCAAGATGTAACATCCTCATCTCTCCATGCTTCCAAAACCTTTTCTTTTCCAGTTACACCAGGGTTTCTGTTGTGTTTGGTGTTTTGCAATATCTGAGTCACAGGAAATATTTCGTGACACAGCCCTCGTTCTTCCTGTCACACAGGTAACAATACTTAGGCTGTGTGACAGAGATGGCTTCATCCTCCTCACCTCTGTTAAGTTCTTGGTGGATTCATAGTTCTTGGTGCATAATGATTACTGCTACTTTGATTTACAAGGAATATGACTAATGGACTTTACATGCCAGAGGCAGAGGTACTTTAGAATCCTTGTCATACCATACCCACACATGTGTCAGGCAGAAGGAGAAGATGGAGAAAGCTTAAATATTCAGAGATTCCTCTTCCTTTTCATGATGAGCAGGAAGAAATTTTCTCTGCTTCTGCTAACCTGCATGTCCAACTGAGACCCAGACAGCTGGAGCAGTTCTCTGTGGAGCAGGTCCCATTCCTGAGACACCATTATGGGCTTCCACAGTGAATGTGTAGTTGGTGTAAGCTTCTAGGCCATCCACGTCCACTGCAGGTTTCGTGAGACCAGAGGCACTGGGGGAGAACACCACGCCAGCCTCACAGGGCTCACAGGACAGCAAATGGCAGCGCTGACAGAAGACTGTGTAAGTCAGGTCCTTCCTCCCACCGTGGTCACTGGGCGGCTGCCACCACAGACTCAGCTGGGTGCCAATGAGGGAGAAGCTGACATTGCGGGGAGCTGAGGGTGGGCCTAAAAAGAGCATGAAAGAAAGTGTTAGATTCAGTTGTTAATTCCCAAAGTTCTGTGGCAGCTTCCCATCTGCTCATGCATTTCAAATGGAGCTCTCTGTCCACCCCAGCCTCTCCTTCTCTCATCCCTGTTTCCCAAACTTGTTTCCTCACCCATATCCTTGTTTGTGGAATCATAGATTGGTTTGGGTTGGAAGAGACCTCAAAGATCTTGTGTTCCAACCCCTTCTATTCCAACACCTTCCACTAGACCAGGTTCCTCCAAGCCCCATCCAACCTGACCTTGAACACTTCCAGGGATAGGGCACCCACAATTTCTCTGGGCAAACTGTTTCTGTGTCTCATCACCCTCATCAAAAAAATTTCTTCCCATCTAAATCCATGTCCCATCTAAATCTACCCTCTTTCAGTTTAAAACCATTGCCCCTTGTGCTGTCACTACAGGCCTTGGTATAAAACCCCTTTCTTCATGTTTCTTGCAGGCCCCACTAAGTATTGAAAGGCACATGATGATCTCCCCAAAGGTTTCTCTTCTCAGGCTGAAGAACCCCAACTCTCTCAACCTTTCCTCGTAAGACAGGTGTTCCATCCCTACAATCATTTTTAGAGCCCTCCTCTGCACCTGATCCAACAGGTTGATGTCCTTCTTGTCCTAGGGGCCCCAGACCTGGATGCAGCCTGCCAGATGAGGTCTCACAAGAGGAGAGTGGAGGAAGAGATTCCCCTCCCTCGCCCTGCTGGCCACATGCTTTTGATGCAGTCCAGGATACACTTGGCTTTCTGGGCTGCAAGCTCACACTGCCAGCTCACGGCCAATTTTTCACCCACCAGTACCCCCAAGTTCCTCTCTGTGGTGTGCTCTCAGTAAGTTCATCCCCCAGCCTGTGTGGATATTGTTCTTTCTTTCTATGTGCAACTCACGGGTGCAGGCAATGTTCTGGCCCTCGGAAGGTGCTCGGTAGAAGCCTGCATTGCAGGAACAAGACGTGGCCCCTGACTCGTTGGACAAGCTGTTGGGGGGGCACTTCAGGCAGCGCTTAGCATCTAGAGAGTGGCGGTAGAACCCTCGCTGGCAGGCTGTGGAAGGACAACATATGATAATCAATAAACCCAGACAAACAAAAAAATCACCTGGCAGTTCTGTTCAGCTTCTTGAACACGCCTTCATCTGCCTCCATTTTCTTAGTTCACAGAAATATTTAGGTTGGAAGGAACACCTGGCAGTCACCTAGATCAATCACCTCAGAGCAGATAGAGAGAAGATGCAAACTCAAGGTAGCATCAGTATTGTGACAGGACTTGTAGACTGAAGAAGGGGGATCTCATTCCTCACAGATGCTGTATGAATACGGAATCCAGTCAGCCTCAGAAACTGCTTCCAATGTAAACACAGACTGGTCCCCACCTTGCCCTTCAAGCTTTCCATGCAATAAATAAGAGCCATAAACAGTAGCTACAAGTCCTTGCACTCCTCAGAGTCTTCTGCTTGCTGACTTCATATGGGGTAGCCAGTAGGCTTTTTAGTAGAAGCATCTTTGCTGCTTTCAAGTGTTGTACCAGAGCATCACCTAGCAGGGCCCTGGGGAATACCTAGGAAACTATCAGCATTGATGTAACTGGCTATGGAGCCAACACAGACTGCAAGAGAATAGGTGTCACGTGTTTTCTACTTCCAGTCCTACAAAAATGAGCAGCCACATTCTCCAAGTATAACATCTGACAACCTGTTTTTGCTGTGTTACCATGAGCTCAATCTACAGAAGCTCTGGTCAGCTTACCAGTTATCTCAAGGCCAGTGCTTCACCCCTACAGTTGTGTAGCAGGGAGGAGAAAATGAGTGAGGGAGCTTAAGGCAACCTGTGAATTTAATGGTTTGCCAGCCTGTGCTAAATGAATCAAATGTTCTTTAGCTAAAGAAACAACCAACCTATTGCTAATCAGATGGTTGAGAAATGCATACACTAATTTTCTGCCAGAGCTACCACTTTGCATTTAACTGGCACATTGAGGGAATGACCCTTTTCATATTGCACTATAAAAGCAACAATATCCTGTGTAATCCCTCAGGAGATCCCAATGGAGAAAAACATCTGTTCAGGTGCCTCACACAAATGGCTTACTGTGGTGGAGCACAGCATAGGAAATGATTCTTTATCCAGAAGACAAAAAACCAACCCAGCCATTCCTACTGTGTGACACAGAGGAACACCTGAGGGACCTTGAAAACTTCCCACTAACACAGGCCAAACAAGACTACTCATCATCAGTCTGCAGGAGGGATGCTTAAAGAGCCCAGAAAAAAGAAATAATCACAAGTAGGAGCAACCAGCACCTTCTGATTCTGGGAAATGACAGAACCACTCTGGAAAGTCTATCATTCTGAAACACAATCATGCAACTATGTGATTAATTACAGCAAAGGCCATTGAAAGTAATTGAAAGGCTCAAGTATTGATTTTCACAGCCCAAAGAGAGTCCATTTACATTCCAGATTAAATCATCTCTTTGAGAAACAGGCAGTAAAAGTTACTTTCGTCTTCAGGCTGCTCACAACCAGAACACTTCTACAAGCAAGACTGAAGATGAAAGTTTTGAGGCCTCCTGCCACTTTGCTCCAGCATAAGATTTAAGAGTACCTGATATTGGATCAGTTTGGGTCAGGAGACCTTTCACATGAAAAACAAGGCAAGTGCATAGCCACATTCTTGTATAACACAGAGGTTCTGATGCCACCTGTATAATACTCCCTGTCACAAATATGAGACAATATACACACACTCCTATCAGGCTGAGACTGTCTGCAAACAAATTATGGAAATTTGGGGTTGAGGACCTTTACAGGAATCAGAGACTCAATTAGGTTGGAAAAGATCTCTGAGATCATTGAGTCCAACCTCTGATCAAACACCACCATGTCAACTAGACCATGGCTCTGAGTGCATGTTCAGTCTTTCCTTACACAGCTCCAGGAATGGTGACTCCACCACCTCCATGGGCAGCCCATTCCAATGTCTAATCGCCCTTTCTGTGAAGAAATTCTTCCTAATGTCCAACCTAAACTCGCTAAAGATTATGTCCTCTTGTCCTGTCACTAGTTCTGGGAGATGAGACTGATCCCCACCTGGCTACGCCCTCCTTTCAAGTGTTTGTAGAGAGAGATAAGGTCTCCCCTGAGCCTCCTTTTCTCCAGGCTGAACACCCCCAGCTTCTCCAGCTGCTCCTCATAAGACTTACGCTCCAGAACAGGTTAACTCCTACCCCAGGAGAGACTCTGTTCCTCCAGTTCTGAGCTCCAGTGCCACTCTAGCCCACCGCCCACATCTGCTGTGCCCACCGGCGGTGCCGAGCCCGTCCGCGCAGGAGATGCCTTGCATCACCCTGGCAGAGAGACCGCAGGGCGGGAGCGGCACGGGGCACTCCGGCCGAAGGGACAAACGCGGGAGGCGCGGGCAGCACCGGCAACACCGGCGACACGCGGTGCCGGCGGCGGCCGGCAGGGGGCGGGAGCGGCCCGCGGAGCCCGGCCCGGCCCCGCCCCGCACGGCGCGGCCCCGGGGCCGGCGGTAAGGACGGGCCGGCGGCAAGGACGGGCCGGCGGCAAGGACGGGCCTGCGGGGGCTCCCGGCTCCCCCCGCCCTGCCCGCGGGTGCGGAGGTGGAGGGGCGGCTGCCCGCGGCTGCCCCGGGGGCGGGGGAGGCGGGCGCACGGCCAGCAGCCTCGGCCCCCGCCCAGCCCCGCTGGCCCCCGGTTTCCCCGGGCCTTGGGCACCCGCTCCGGGCGGCGTGATGGGAAAAACAAGCCTGGGAAAGGGCCCGCTCACCAAGCACCAGAGGGCAGAGAGGATGGCCGGAGCGCTTCCTTCATTCCTCATTCCTACAGGTGCTCCTCGTGAGTCTGACTGCCGGCCAGGCCGGGCAGGCTGCAGGCACCGGACCGGGGCTGGCGGGGAGCTCGGCTCAGCTGCCGCCCTGCAGAGCCCAGCAAGCAGCCAGGGCACAGCCAGCCTCCGTGGGCACAGCAAGTTACATACTGGAGAAAGTTCATCACGACCTCTGGGTTTATGGGCAGCAAAGGCTGAATGCTCTGGGGCAGGCAGAGCTTTTCTGGGGCTGTGGGGTGGCTGAGCCATTCTGCACTCAACAGAGCTTTATACAGCTGAGAATTCACTGAGAGGTTGAGGGAACTAGTTAAGAACCCGAACCTTGGGCTTTCTCTTGTTTCCTGTTCTGTAACAGAGGTCAGGTTCTTTTCCCTGTTAAAAGGCAAAGGTCCAGCAGCTTTCGCCTTTTTTTGCTCCCTACTCCAGGCAAAACTCAGAATCAGATGACACTGCTAGGTCTTCCATCCTGTCCCACTTTACATGTGCGAAGGAAAAGTCCTCCCATGTTCTGAGGACAAAGCAAAAGCTGTGATTTCAGTCTTTATCCTGACCTGAATTGCTCCCAGTCCATTGCACAGTCTGGTCTTTTCTGCTGAGGGAGAGGATCCTAAGATATCACCCTGTATTTATCTTCTCCCCCAATGCTCCAATAAGACGTTGTTCTGGTCATGAAGTACCTCTCCGTACTCCTGCTAGGTTCTCCCCTCTTCCCTTCCTCTCCTGGGAGACCTCCCCAGTCCCTACAAATCCTACAAAAGATACTTCTGGCTGCAGCTGTGCTTGGGCGGAGTGGGATGAAAGCACAGATGTAGAATGAACCTGTGCCGCGATAGCAGTCGTGGCTTGTCCAGACATGACAGCTTCCCTGCCCCTTCCCAGAGGAGTGCTCTCAGGAGGGCGGGGAGAGCTCTGTAGCACCTAAGTGGAAAAACTGGCTGGGCTGTGCAAGGAGAGGGGATTGCTGGAGGAGGGCAAGGATCTTGTGCTTCAACCTTCTCCAGCTCCCCAAGCAAAACAAGCAGCAAGAAGCAGGGATTCATAGAGACACTAGATCACTGTAGCAGAGCAAAGCAGAGACATGGGGCACCTGCTGAATCTGACAACACTGTGTGGATACCTACAGCCTTAGTCTTGTGCCATACAGCTCTGGCAACAAGAGCAGAGATGTGCTGTCTTCTACCTCCCTCCCTGCAGTAACACATATCCCCCAAATCACCTCACATGTCCTCTCCCATGACGAACTAAGTTGCCTTAAGGAGCTAAATCTTGTCCCCTCTGCAGCTGAGGGAGAGCCCTGCGTTTCTTATTCCAACAAACCTTGTTCGCTCTGACTCCAGCACCCTGGTGACTCTTGCTTGCTAATTGCTCTTCTTCAGAAGAGCAGGCACCACGGTATTGTGCAATATGCTTTACATGGTCTCCCGTGGCAGAAGAGCCATCCCAGTCCAAGAAGAACGGGGGACAGAGGAGAAACCTGTCCCCTCTGCCTCTCTGCTTTCTAGTCACGGGACAAATACCCTGCTCTGTGTGTCTGACCCATCTGCCCTGGGAGAACAAGGCTGCTGTTTAAAGGTTGAGAACCAGTTGTTGAGTGAGTCAGTGTCAATCACATAGTTACAGCTCGCAGAAACTAGCTCCAGAGCTGAAAGCTCCTGGATGAAGCCCAAGAGGGAGTGGAGAGGTGTGTGCAGGTCTTACACCTGACACATGAGGAGAAAAATCACAGCTGAAAAAGAGAAGCTAAGGAGAAGGTAAGGAGAAGGAAAGATACAAGATACAGGGGGTAGGCAAGAGAGAAGTAGACCACACTAACTCTCCTAATCCCCCTTTCTGCCTACAGATACTCTGATCTCCAGCTCTCTGGAACCTCTCCCATGGCCTACAGCTAGTGTCTGCATACTCACCTACGCAGCTCCCATCGACTTCCTCAAACCCCACAGCACAAAGGCATCGGCCCACTGGTACCAGCCACTCCCCATCAGTGCTGCAGTGCATCCTGGGGGGAGAGCCCACTTCTTCAGCCGCGTACTCCACACAGACCCCAGGCACTTCTGTCAGCCCCTCTGACCCTGCCAGTGTCTCTGGAAAGCGGGCCAGGCCGCGTACCGCCTCCGGGCAAGTCTTGTAATACACTCGGACAGACACCATGGCCACACAAGCCCCAGAGTTCTGGAAGGCCAGGTAGAAGCCCCGGCGAGAGAGTTTCCCAATGGAGCACACTTCTGTGTTCAGCTGCATGGCCCCCGACTCGATGTCTCTGCTTGTGAAGCTTCGGTCTGCTGCCACCGTGTTCAGCTACATGAAAAAGAGAAGGACAACAGTTTTATCATCTGAGCAGGCCACAGCAGCTGAGATATCCATGCCTCTCAAGCCTCTTTTACATTAAGGCCTGTTGGGGGCTGTCTGGTCAAGTGCTTCTAATGCCACTGCACTGCATGCTTTCTTTGCACTTGGAAGAGGTGTTAAAAATGGGGCGGGCATCTTTTCCTGCCTCTGTACCTTTCATCATCTCCTTCAACTGCTGTGTAGTGATTCACTGGTCTTCTACAGTACCCGGTGTTCTGAGTCTCTGATTTCAGAGCAAATCTCTTTTCTGAGCTAATTTTCTTTGTTTGCAAATAGCACGCAGTGAATTCACAACACCACTCAAGAGCTGTGCTTTGAAACCAACCAGGGAATTACAGCCACCTGTTTTTAGGCTGTCAGGTGCTCACTCACTTGTGCAGCACTCAATATATTTCAGCACTGTAGGTACTTGGGTGAAAAATGCTCCCATGCTTTTGCATTCCCACTCCCTCTGCAAACAAAGGATGAGAGTGAGTGAATGACTGAGGATACTTTCCATGCTTGAGCAAATGGGAAAGGCCTCTGTGACACCCTGTGACATGGAAGAGCTGGACTGCAGGTGGGGTGGCCTTTCTTCTTGGTGGGAGGGCCTGATCACTGATCCTCTCCTCTGCAGGCCCCTTCCCATTGTATGATACCACCCACTCCTTGTAGTTGGATGGGAGATGAAAGGCTCTTTATAGCAGCTACATTTGGCAGTGGGATCATAAAGCATGTTTAGGAGTTGTGGAGGTATCACACAAATTCATGCTGTAGGCTGCAGAGGAGGTGGAGGAGCACTGGGGAGGGAGGGGAATCAGTTACCACAGTTCTGGTCTGCCTGTGGTGGCCTTTACAACTCTTTGCTTTCATCACATCCCATTTAAACTGCAAAGGAAAGGGCAGTCAAATAATTTAGGTCTGTGGCTTCTATTAAGACAGAACTGGCTTATAGAATTTCCTCTGAAAACAAAAGCAGAGGTTGTTTATTCTACAATTCCAATGTTTCCATGGCAAGAGGGCACAACGTTGAGGAAAACAGCAGGTAAAATATAGCAGTGCTAATCACACCAGGGAGAATTTCACTGTAGCAAGCCATCACCTCCAGGTTTATAAAATAAGACCCTATATCTCATGGCAATCAGAGTAAATGATCAGGACCACTGAGACCTGAATTAGATTCTGTTCTTTGCTTGGTCTAATCTTGTTTTATTACCTAAGGCAAGTAAAATTCCTTTGGTCTCTGCTCTACTATTTCTAAAAATTGGTGTAACCATTCAGCCCTGTCACAACCCTTTAGAATCCTTACCTACGTGGTGTCTGGTTAAATAAGAGGTTACACAGAACACAGGTCTGATCTCATTTGAAACCTCCTGTACCTCCTGTGGCAAAGACTGCTCTGAGCATCACAGAGGGCACTGGGGGTAAAGTTTACTCTAAGGACATCTATTATCCATGCCCTTCCCCAGATGCTGGTTCTCCTGGCCTGTCCAAGCCAGCAGGACACACCTAGCTTAAGCTGAAAGATATGACAAGTTTAAGCTGAAAGATATGACTCAGTCTTCACCCCCAGCAATACAGACCTTGGTGAACAGTGGGCGGCGGAACTGGATCCCAACATCTTGCTCAGACTCCATGTAATAGAGGTTGAAGGTTTCTTTGCAGGTCACCACTTCACCTTTGAAGCTCTTGCAGTCCCTCACAGTAAACTTTAGCTCCACATAAATGCGGGAGGCTGCCTCACCCCGATAAATCCAGTTGGTGCGAAGCCAGTGATCGGTGTCACCCTCGGAAAGCACACTGCAGTCCTGGTACATATAGATCGGGGTACCGTTTATCATCTGCTGCACTTCACTCCACTGCTCCCAGGGGAGAAGAAAACACGTACTGTTAGACACATGTGAGAAACAAGTTTCACTTCAAATATGACAAAATCTTGCCTAAGAATCAATTCTTACGTAGGATTCAGGGCTCAAAGCCTGGCCAGCTAAAAGGTCTCTTACACTCAGCAAAAGCTGCATCTGGTCTAGAGCCCCATGACTGCCTAAACTCGGTACATAGGGAGCAAAGAGGATCCTGCAATTAGGAGCTGACTTACATAGACCTTTGTACATCCCCTTCATCCTACCTTGGTTCCAGTTTACTTTTTTCATGCACTGCCTTATCTTGGAGATTGAGAAAAAGACCCACTACTCCCATGTATTGGCCACTTCTCTCTGCCGCAATTTACATTCAGAGTGTACAGTAGGACCTTCCAGACCAGGACTATTATCTGCCCCTGGAAATAATGCCCAGCATTTGGGAGTAAGAGAAAAGATGGCCTGGCATAATAGGAAGGTAAATTGCAGAAGGACTGTTCTAGAGCAAGCACTCATTAACTTGGAGTTCATGCTTCTTTAAGTGGGATATTTTGCAAAACCTAATTTAACTATTAAAACTCAGTTGATTTTCCTGACTTCATATTGCATTTAGGTTCTGTATCTTCCCCAGGCAAGTAATGGCTGAGAGGAGGACATGGGCCCAGCTGGTTATATGGCCTCACTAATAGTATTTGCATTAATCCAATAAAGTTTGGTACTGATTTCAACGAACACTTTTGTCAAATTTTAGGTGGTTCTAGTTTTTTTTTTCCTTACCACGTGTCAGATACAAAATGCAAAGAACATTCTCTTTTGAGTAACTCACATATGAGAACTGAAAATTTGGAAAGCAAGGTTTTGTCCACAGGGAAAATAACTTAGATCCTTTTTCCCCCGATGCTGACTGCCTTTCTCATTATGCTTTGAATGTTTAATCAAATTAAATTGAAACAAGTGCCCACATAGGTATTGGCACAAGTTTAAGCATCTTGGTTTTAAATCACACCCCAGGTTAAGATGCAATTTAAACAAGGCCTCAGTCTCTGTGTTACTCCAGACTTGTCAAATCTCATGGGTTGAGCATGAGATTCACACATTTCTTCAGCACCACCAGCTCGTGTGCTCACAGCACAACAGCTCGCCTCCCCACAGACCAGGCCACTCTGCTAGTGGAATATGAGAGATGGACCCACAGAGTGCCAAAGAGGCTCTGCTTTTATGCCATGACTTAGAGCATACCTCCTACACAGCCCCACTCTGAAAAGTGTTGGAGAGCTTTCTCCAAGCCAGCAAGCCCTGCTGATAGCATAAGCTCCTCTCTGGATGATTTCAGCCTTCTACCTAAGTGCATACTAGCAGTCTCCTCCCAGGAAGTTCTGTGGATGGTATCTATGTGTCCCTTCTTGTTCCCTCTTTTCTCCACATAATTAATCTCCAGTGTTACCCCACCCTCTTAATCTGATCCAGCTGGCATAGACCTGCAGCACACAGGATTTACACTTATTTCACTAACTGGAGGTCAAAGGATTTATGATAGCAAAACAAAGAAAGAGACTGACGGATCAATCCCAATTGATCAACCAGATGAGACAATCACTTAATGACCTCTTGCAGTCTTTAACTGAAAGCCTTCTGGAAAATGTTACAGAACTGAATTTACAACACATCCTGAAGTATACTGAGGTAGAAGAAAAGAAGTTAGAAAGGGGAATAAGAGCAAAGTAGCTTTCATACACTGCCAATGTTAGGACTGGCTTTTAGAAGCGTTTTTCAATGTGCGTCTGCCTCCACAGAGCTGATGGGAAAAGCATAATTGCATTTGGAGGCTGAGAGTTAGACAACTTTCCATTAGCAGTTTATCCCAAGGCAGTACCACAGACAAGTGTCACCAGAAAGTGGTTTTTGCATGTCTCACCGAAAGACATGAGCTGCTGTGGTGCATGTCCTGAAAATACATTTTCAAAACTTACATGATACAGGACCAAAGTTTCATTTTCAGTGGTGACAACTCTAGCAAAAAAAAATTCCTTTAAACTCTACTGCTGGAAAAAAATCCAACTGCTAACCCCTGTATTTCTTAACTCATCTCAGCACAGCTTCTTCCAGACTCAGCTCTTCAGGGCAAAGATGCTTGGCACTGACTATTGCACAGTTTCATATGCAGTGTGGTACAAAGAAATAACAAGGGAGTCAGACATGTTTTTTCTAGACTCTACTGCTGATGGGTAAAGGAAGTAAAATGAGGATATTATTTATGCTAACAATACAGAACTATTGTTAAATATACTTCTGAGTTCTTTTCATTATTCAGTGAAGCTTTTAAATTCAAAGTAGTAGAGGAAAACTGTTACATACAACATTTAATGAAAGGGTGATGAGACCAGAAGTTGCCAGGCAACTGTCTCCCATCCTCAAAGAATCTGCTGCAAAATCAAAATGTATGCCTCTGATTTTTAATGTAATGTTCTTAATAAACATGTGTGGTAAAGTCTGGCTCAATCAATATTAATTACTTGGCTCTCCAGTTTGTCTGCCAATGACATTGAATCAACCTCCTTTGATAATACAACTTTTTACCCACTTAATTCCAGACACTGTTGCCTTACTCCAGTCATTAGTTTGGCCATAGGATGGGCAACATTCTTCTAGGAGAAGTGGGGAACAGTGTTAGTCAGACTTCCTCATTTTAGCGGTGAGTGAACTTGTGTTTTTTTGATGTGAGAGAAAACTCTCTATGAGATTCAGAATAATAGAAAGATTTTGATTGGAAAGGACCCTTTGGAGATCATCTAGTCCAATTCCCTGCTCCAAGCAAGCTAAAGAGTTCTTAAACTCTTTGCGTGTTATTCTTTGAAATGCCTTTTAAACGCTCTATTTTTTAAGTTAAAGTCTAAACTAGTCTCCAAACTCTTGAAATCTTTTAGAGTTCTTTAAAACTTGCTAAGAAAACAAATGCCAGTGCATTCAGGAGAGCACCGTAACTCAGTAGCTTGGCTTCCTAAGAATTCTAAGGCCATAGCGATTGGATTTGAGAACAAGTGAGTGTTCTGTACTTCTCAGAAGCCCACATACTAACGCAGGCACCTAGTTCCAGAGGTTTGTTCTTGAAAACCTTGGTGTGGTGGTGTAATACAGAGCAAAATAATTCCAGCACAGCAATTAGAGTTAAGTGAAAACCTCAAAGCAAAGGTACTGTGTCAATAACCTCAAAATACTGCAAGTTCAGGAAAAGGGAAAAAAGGAAAGCAACTTTCCTCACATTCGTTTGGTTCCATATAAAGAAAGTTGTCTTTATAAAAGCCATTCAGAATGATTTCAATGACAACCTGGAAGGGCACCAATAGATATTTGTAGTAAACAGTATTGGTTTGGTCTGCCACGTGAGTAAAAATCCAAAGATAAGATAAGGTATATGCCTTTTAATAGCTGCCTTTATTGACTCTGAAATTTTACAGTTTGAAGCTCTGAAGCGTACAGAAGGCTTACTTTGTTTTTTCTATATAATGAGCCTTCTCTAGATTAGGTCTGTGTCAAGGATCCTATCTAGGACAAACTGTGATTCCTTCATCCATCTGTGGGCTACTCTTCCTAGGATCTACCATCAGGGATAAGATGGAAACAAACTGAGACAGTTTGCACACCTTGGAGCCACTGTGTCAGGCTTTGCAGGCATCAATGAAGTGGTCTCTTTCGGTTTTAGCCTTTTTTAGGTGGGGAAGAAAAAGAAGCAAACAAGCTTTTTATGTTGACAAATACAAATTTCATCCCTGCTAATGAGGAGGTAGGCTACCAGCGACAGAGGCAGCAGACTGTGACAGTATTGCAAATTGTAGGCTCAGACTGGAGTCAGAAGAACTTGTGACTCGCAATAAGAATACTGTCTCCATCTCCAGCTTGCCAGGGACTTGCCCTGTCTCCTTTCAGATAAGAGCCTGCCTGCTGTGACCTCTATCTCATTTGCTTTCACATTACCTTAGCACAGCGTCTTCCAATTTGTGGTCTACAGAAAGGTACAGCAATACTTTTAAGAGACTTTCAGAAGCAAAAGCAAGGCAAGCATCTTGCCAGTAGGCTTAAAGTTACTAAACTAAGATGCATGTCTCCACTGGAAAAGTTAATAAGAGTTCCTACTGGAAAAGTTAAAGAGTTCATATGCTGAAATCCAAAAACTTGTTTAACTTTGGGTAAGAAAATTTCACTAAGATGAAAAGACAGCTAAGTTAGCAAAGCCAGCTACGGTGTACCTGTGCATAGCAAGTGTATCTCAACCTCATTTAATTTTCAACAGAATTGAGAAGCCATTAAATCTCTTCCTGAAGAAAAATTGCAAGGCCCCAAAACAGCAAACTTTTCCTCAACAATACATCTCTTGTGTACCAAGCCTGAAACACCTAGGAGAACATGTGCCGCTGAACAGTTTTTATCCCCTTTCCCTGCCTGTGAAGTGTCTTGACTTTTGTATAGTAGCATTTACATGCCAACATGACCAAAAAACCTACCTGGAACAGATTCAGCATTGAAGGTAATTACAGCTGTTCTACAATCATAGCGTAGTTTCCTCAGAGGAAAGCCAGTGACAAGAGAGGCACCTTGTTGGCACCTGTCTTGATGCGGTGAAGAGCTTCTCTGCAGTTAAAATACATCTGACAAAAATTTGTCAGGAGGTAAGCTGGACCAGCCGACCAAAAATAGCATCACCACAGTGGTGTATTCCAGAATTGAAGTTTCTGTGACCCTTTACTAAATGTTTCTCAATACTCTTTGAAGTTCTTTTGCTGCTGTGGAAGACAATTTAGATGACGATGATGAAAGAAGTGTGGTGACATCTAGACACTCCATGAGTCCTATAACTTTAAATCTGAGAACAGCTGAGGCTGCTCTTATTTCTTTGATCATTTGGCTATGGTCAGGCAATTTTAATTTCATCACATCATCATGGAGCCTTTGACACAACTGAACACAGACGAGATGTTTACTTATCTACGGTATCTTTATGGGTGGGATGATACATTTTTTCCCCACAATGATCCATTGGTTATTTTCAGGGAGGAGCAACTCCATTATGTAATTACTCGTTCTTTAGGGCACTAGCACATAGGTCTCCATCCCACCCATGTCCTTTCAATTTAACTGGTACTCATGCTCTTATGGGAAAATAAGGCGTTAATGTGAGACACGGAGCACCAGTGCATTGATTACAGAACCTGTTTATCAAACCCAGGTTCTGCTGTCTGCTCATTCTCTGAACTGTCTGACCACATTGAGGTCTTGTGTGAAAACAGTTCTGGTCACAACAGATGCTGCTAGATGAGGGATAATGATACTCTAGTCCAACATTTCACCTAGCTGGTTTGGAACACTTGTTTTGTATATACCTGCTTTGCTAACACTCACTAACAATACCAATAACTACAAAAAAGACAGGAGTGGAAAATCAGATTGTGCATCTTAAGAGTTCAGAATTCATGGCTAAAGCCATGTTACCAATAAAGCAAATGTTAGTTCTCGTGTTATTTTTGCATTGCATTGCGTAAGACCAATTGTAAATGGAAGTGATTTTTTTTTCATTTTTTCAAGGTAAAGGGCTTTATATTGTGAGCCGTGGTTTTGTATGGTGTGTCAAGTGTACTTCTAGTGTTTACAGAGAACCTGGAAATTAATCTGATGGCGATGGGCAATACTTGTTCTGTTTGTATAAGTTCCTTTTAAAGATGGACCAGGTGGAATCCCACACAGGGATGGGGTAATTGTGTCTTGATGATGATCAAACCTGCCTGGAGAAAAGAAGCTGCAGGAGATGGCAGCCTGAAAGTCATGTGAGGAGCTGGCAATATTCAAGTCAAGCAAACAGAAGCCAGAAACTAGGCCTTAAAAACAATGGAAATAACCTTCCAAGAAATAAATCGTGGGAATATTTTTCTGCAGATCTGCCTCTGAGATGATGAGAATCACTGTTCAAAGCACAGGTTCATCCTTCAAGGACACAGCAGGCAACAAAAGATGTAAAGCCTTTTCTTTCTAATTGCTTGCCTGCAAACTCACCAGTATTTTAGTTGGTATTATAACAGAAGTTGTTTTGTTTGGGTTTTCTGGTTGGTTGGTTGGTTTTTACTAGTATTATTATTTTAAATAGCCTGTTAGTCTTCTTGGAGGACCATGCTGTAGGCAGGTTAATCTCCGAGCTCCAGCTGACTTGTGCTCTTTTTGTGTTGACATGACGAAGTTCAGTGAACCTTGTCCACTCATTCAGCAGCTATAAAAGAGTGAAGCAGCTTTCTGAAGCTGCTAGGCAACAGTTCTGTCACCACCATAGTGCCTGAGCAGCCGTGGTGATGAACGTTATGGCTGTACAGCATCTTCACTTTGGCTTATAACATGCTCTTTTCTGCCCTTCAGGTCACAACACTGAGTGCACTGGCCAAGATTGTTACTTGGGTCTATGGTAGTGACTCCATCCTAGGCTGCCTAGTTGGTGGCTCATGCAATCTGGCCTTCCCTACAGCTATTAATTTACACTTCACTTGCTCTCATCTCACTGGTTTGTATTCCCCTTTCTCACAATTCTGAGTAAAAAAACATCTGGATATGCATAACAA
The DNA here is from genome assembly GCF_000738735.6 of Corvus cornix cornix. Classification (NCBI taxonomy): domain Eukaryota; kingdom Metazoa; phylum Chordata; class Aves; order Passeriformes; family Corvidae; genus Corvus; species Corvus cornix. Next base: position 28,471,662 of record NC_046332.1, on the reverse strand, counting down.
TTTTTTTCTTTCTCTCCCAAATTGACACAAAAGAACTAATTTTCAATTAACAGGATGTCATCAACATATATCTCTCCATCAGTCCACAGATCAACAGCAGCAGGTCATGTCAGGACACAACCCTGAAGCCAGAGCTGTTCCCATTTCCAGGTAGCTATTGGCTTTACTAAGCATTTGTCCCTTATTTCTATGCAGATCCTGTTCACTCAGAGGAGCTAATCCCCTGTGCCTGATACTTAAACTGAGAGCAGTGAGGTGTACACTGCTACTCTGCTCCAGCTTCAGAGCTGATGGCACTCCTCTGAGTTAGCTCCTAAAGGACATGTATGGCCAACAGTTGTGGGAGGAGGTGTACAGAACAGCTTTTCTGATGGCTGTTTTTCACACCACCTTCTGATGCTACAAAAAGCTGACTGGCTGAGACTCTTCCAGGTGAGACTGAGTAAGAGATCACCGAGTCTGACTAAGTGAACTGCCCAGGTTTAACGAGATAGGAGTGCTGTGCTGGAATTACATGCAGGTTAAAGGCTGTGTGCCCCACAGCACTATTTCCTTCATGACCAGGCCTATCTGTCTGACCAGAAGTGGTGGAAACAGAAACCAGCCATCAGCTGATACCAAAATCTGGGACCGCTGAGTCTGGTGGAACACAACCTCACCTTGCTAGAGCCTGAAGGCATGTAAATGTTATGGTGTGGTCAGTGATATATAAGTTGCTGACAGGGCCACAGGTACTTGATCTAGTCTATTACCTAAAAATTTATCAGTGTAGAATTTGAACTATGCCTGGGCTTTAATAGAACAACAACAGCATAAAATATGTATCTGACTTTTGGCCTAATCAAATTGTATTCACATAGCTTTGGCAGTGGCTATGGTCATAACTACACCTTCCGTGGAACATGAGGTGCAGAACCAAACAAGAATCACATAATTTCCAAAGTTTTCAAGTTCAAAGTTTTTTTGTTTTTGGAGCTACAATTGTTGTAGTTGGTGGTTATTCATTGATAGCCTTTGGGATACTTTAGGCCACTGGTATTAAATGCCCATCTTTAGTCCTGTTTGAAAGTAGACTTTGGAAAAGATGAGCAGATCAAGTGCCATGCACACTCACAAACCTGGTAGAAAGCTTGAAACTGATAGCAATTCTTTGAAGTATGTGTGGAAGCAAGAAGGAGTATGGAATAGGCAGAAAAATAATTATGTCCTCCTCCTTACCATGAATAAAAGGCTGAGAACAATGGCAGCCTGGAAAGGAGACTAAGAAAATCATTTGGAAGCTTTAATAATGCTATGATCCATGCAGGAATGTAAGATGGGAAAAGTAAGCTCCACAAACCAGCTACCAGTTGAGAACTGAGCCTTGCCAAACTTTTAATATCTAATAAATACGGCACAATTTGGCAGCAGTAGAGCTCACGTGATTCCTGAGATAATACACATCCAATTCAAAAAGAAAGTCACCATGAAAAAGGACCCTTTTACATGCAAAGACAGCTGTAGAACTGGTGAAAGCACATCTCCCAAGAAAATGTAGCAGCTAAAAAAGAAAGAAGTGTGTTTAATTTCCAGTTCATTCAACAATATAGAGAGAGAAAGTCATATTGAGAAGCCCAGTGTGCAGCATTCTCCAGCACAAATGGCTTGGACCCTAAGTAGTCACATGTACTCATGGAAGTATGACTGGATTATGCAAATACTGTTCACATAAACAAAAACTGGAAAGTGTGGATAAAAGGAAAATATCAATATAGGCCCACAAGCTGGGGGTGAGATAATCACAGCATTAAAGACAAATAGTGGATTGCTCAGTATGTTGTATCATAGACCTACATAAACTGATACAGAAAATCCATAGGAATAGATACTACATACTACATAAAATCATGAAAAAAAAATTATAAAATCAGGAGGACCTTTTGTGCCTGGGCTAAAAATTCAAGCTCAGAATTCTAATGAACAAACAATTCTAAACTATCACACAAACGCAAAGATTTAGGCAGGAAAGGACCTTTGGTTCTCTACTCCAATCCCCTGCTCAGAACAAGGCTGACTTCAAAGCCAGGCTGGGTGGCTTAGGGCCTTGTCTATTAAAAGCCAAATGCAAGAGGAAAACATGATTCCTCATCACAATCTGTTCACAGCTGATGCAATTATATTTGAAAGCAAATTAGTGATTGATAACTTTTTATATGAAAAATGTATAGCTTGTTATTTTACAAGCTGCCAAGAAGCAATGCTACTATGCCTGATAGCTGAATTTGTTCATGATTGCCTTAGAGAGGTCCTTTTTTGAACAGTTTCAGTGATTTCTGAAACCATTTCAGGTAGCTAGGCTGTTTGTGCAGCATGAGGATTTTTAAAGAAATGTGAGAGCAAGTAAATTCTATACTCCTGACACCTTCAAGGTGGCCATCACAGGCTGTCTAACATATGTGAAAAGGTGGAAATCTACTAGTAGTACTGTGATACACCTCTCTGTGCCCCCCTGGTGTTGCTGTGGCAAAACTTCAAAGCCAAAAAAGAATTATCAAGGAATATGTTAGGTGATGGAGGAGGGGGGTGGTGGGTGGTAAGGTAGATAAAAAAGGATTATAGGAACTACAGTCTGCCTTTTTAAAAGCCTAGTCTCCAATAGTAGCCTAAAATGAATGAAACCCTTTCTAAGTAGCTACTACAAATCAGGCTAGCACGAACCTTTCAACAAACAAAACTCTGCAGACACTTCACCTAAAGTACAGAGACTTTCACTCAAAGACTACCTTTAGGCTTAGGCAAGATGCTGGCTGATGTAGTGCAGAAGCTCTGAACTACCGAAGTGCTGTCCAAAACGGAGCGGTGTTCTCAGGCTGAGCCCGTGTGTTAACAGGAGCATTGTCTACACTGGATACAGCCACGGTCTGACCATGAAACAGCCACACCTGGCAAGCCACTTCATCCTCTGCCATTGGCTAGAAGTGAGGAGAAAACAAAGGTGTAGTTCTGCCTCCACAGACTTAGCCAGCCTCTTCTGGGCTCTGCCTTGGGGGCCTTGTCCATATAAAGCCTGAGAATTCCCCAGGGCAAATTCCTCCTCTGTGCGATAAGTATATTGACACAAATCCAGCTCACTGATGGGAGATCTCTGGCATCTGAGGTTAGCTACAAGTAGCAGTGTTACATGAAGTACACCCTTCAGCTCTGTGTGCAGTACAGCTCACATGTTTCCAGCCTGTTACTAATCAACCTCGTCAGATTACTCAGTACTAATCTTGGCTCTTTTTCGTCAAAAAGTGTTCTGAACTAATTTCCGTTCTTTTTTGAACATATTTAATTCTTCATTTTGGGGGAATGGTTTCAGAAGCACCTGTTCAAAGTTCTGATTACAAGAGAATCAGCCATTGTTCCCTTTTTGCTTGTGGCAATTTGTCGGACTTCCACCTAACAGTTATTGGGAAATGATGTAATTCGACAAATCTCCTCAAAAGAGTTGCTCATAAGAAGTCAGTGAATCTGTTCTTCATCCTCTCTTGTTTTATCAGTCATCCATATCCTGATTTGATGGTTTTGATTTCTCTCAGGCCACGTTCCCCATAATGTTCAACAATTCTTAGTTACAATTGTATTTTGAATATACATATTTTAAAAAGCAAATGTAGCACAAGCAGAAGGATTTGCCAACTCTTCACACTGCTGTGAACCTACTGTGCAACACTCAGATCTTCTGTAATAAAGGTTTTATTTTCTTTCTATCAGACTTTTTTTTAGAATGCACTTTTCAGTAGTTTTTTCCAATCTTTTCAAGAGGCAATCTTCATCCTGAACATGCCTGGGGCCTAGAACTGGGGTAAAATTACCACACAGTTGATGAGACAACAGAGGGAACAATGGGCAAAACATGATCTACATGTATGTCTCACTAGGGCACCTGTTTTGAGCAGGGTATAATAATACTACTAATAATAACCAAAACAGCTTTACTAATGAAACAAATGCAGTTATGCCAGTACAGGAGAACCTCACTGTCTGGCTCTACTTCACCCAGCAAGGCTACCGGGAGGAGGAGGAGGCTGGGGCGGCTTTAAACCAGCCACAGCGCATTACAGAGGAAAGTTATGAAAATGAGTTAGGAACAGGCTGAATCCGGGTCTGCTTTAGAACAGGAAGGGTGAAGACTCTCCATTGGAAAGCTTGGGACTTGCTACAAAGACAAGAGCATGGATGAGGAACTGAAACTATGTATTAACATATGTCCTAACTAACGCAGGTAGTCCCTAAATTCCCTTTTCTTTGTGCCCTCCTTCCACCACTCCCACAGTACTGCTGCTACAAAGGAAACCACCTTCACTAATGTAGGTTGTGACACCAGAGGGACTGCCCAACTACACTTCATACAAAATAGCTGTACTTGTACAAAAATACAAGTACAGCTGTCTTTCGGGGTCCAATTTTGCAGTGGTTTCAGGAGTACATTTTGAAGCACTTCCATCAACTCAATTTTACAGTCACAAAACGAAGGGAAATTCCTCTCTCATTGTCAGCTGTGTGGAACAAACACCACAGCTTGGTGTAAAGTCCTAGAATCTTGCAGCCCACCCACAAGGGCAGATTGCTGCCCCATGAGTTAATAGTTATTTCTTCAGTCAGCTGCTGAATTAAAAAACCTATAATGTGTTTCTAATTTCTTGAGACTCTGAAACAGAGAGCTTCTGAAACAGAAATACTTTTGCTCTGCCTATTTTCCGGGAAAAAAAATGCATGAGATTTATGTGCAGCATGACAGAATGAAAAACTGGGTGATGATTTGATTTCTTCCTTTTTCTTCATTGCTTTATTACTTCATAGAAACAGTATATTTCAAGGATATGTTTAATCATACTGGAAGTCAAGAGGCATCAGTCCTTAAAAAGCTGGCTAGGGGTGAGTCTGCACAGGTGAAGGGAGAGAGACTTATAAAGCATAAAATGTCCAGGAGGAGGTGGAGCTTCCAGAACCTCGGTTTCCAGAGGGAGGGTGCAATTTCAACATGGATTATATTTTTCCATCATTCAGTACTGCCAGTGGCTCCCTTTACTCGAATGTGTGTACTCACCCCTACTTCCGGAGGGTCTGGAAGCCAGCCCAGTTCACCCTGTGCAGTGCTTGTGTCAAGTAGATCCACTGAAAACCAGAAGAGAGGGAAAATATAAATCAGTGACCCAACTCATATGGCTCACAGAATGGTTTCATCCTTGTTTTGTCAAAGAAGGTAAAGCCTGCATTTCGTCTCTCACCCCCATCTTTTGAAGCCTTTCACCTTCAAAAAGCATGGCTAGAGGAAGGATGGAAAGATACAAGACAGGGCACCTAGTCAGGAGTTAAAAGTTTTTACTACTATATGAGACCCCCTCCTACACACATCCAAAAAATGCATCCCTGACAAATTTTATCACTTCCTAAAAGTGCCCCCAAAAAGGAAGAAGGAGGTGGAAGCCTATTCAAATGGGAAGCCGGCATTAGCAGCTGAACACGTCTTTCCTTGGAACAGGAAGGCAGCAGACTAGATGGCTGAAGAGGAAGGCAATCAAATAAATTACCAACACAAAAGATCAATCAGTGTCGCCTGGAGGGACTATTCAGTACTTGAAACACAGTGGGGAAGTACTGAGGCAGTGTGAAGTCGTAGAAGGGACTTTCCATTGTCACAGTACCCAAAAGCCATGAGATGCATCAGCTGTGCAAACTGATGAGCCCCCTGCTTCTGATTCAGACCGTCCCCCAGCTGACGGTGACCTAGAAATTGTTTAACCCTCTCTCCGACTTTTTTGCTCGGGACATCAAGAGAGTAATGGCTCCAGCCATAGCACGGCCACCTCCTGCGGAATTGCACGGCTGCGTTAAGCCTTGCTGCTGGAGTCGTGTGACAAAGGAGAAAATCATTGGTATGTTCATTTTTAGCCCTCAAAGGAATTTGAAAATGCGATCACAGTTTGGCCTAAAGTCTTGATCTGAAGACACGTTAAAAATGTGCCACTTTGTCGGCAAACATTGAGAAAGCAGAGGAGCTGGAATAAGATGTACTGTGGGATGTGCAGCTTTGTGCCTGCCTTTGGGTCTGCCGGTGCTGCCAGAACAGACTACTGGTTTCTGCACACCTACTGAAGTCCCAGCTTGGGAGCATAGGAAACAGGAAAATTCTTTGGATTCCCTTTTAGATTCCTGTGGGTGTATTCAGAGGGGTCGTTTCTAAACATCTTAGAAAAGAATTTGGGGGTGAAAGGTAGGAGTGGGGAGATTTTAAAATGGCATTTAAATAACCAGGTTTCCTCCCCCTCATCTGACTGTTTTACAAATACTCCCTGCCAACTATAAGTAATAGTGTAAAGTGCAGATCAGCAAGAGTCCTGTGGAATGAGGAAGCAGGCTGTGGGCCCAGAATCAGAGATAAGAGGGATTGCGCTGCTGTTCTCACCTCTGAAACACCCTTTCAGGAGTGGGAGAAGGGAAAAGCAGGAATCCAGGTTTTGCAAGTTCACAGTGCTCACAGTATGGTCATATGGAAAAACCTTCCTAGCCACAGACTCCCTGTCCAGACAAGGCTCCTCATTCACTTCCCCTCTACTCTCAATCTCTTTATTTGAGATAGTATTCCTCTGTGGTTAGCTCCAAAAACTCCAAGGGTGAGGTAGCCTGTCCTGCCAGACCCATCACCTAGATAACATCTATGCCATCCCATCCTCTTCAGGACTGAAGCAGCAACGTGGAAGTGAGAGGGGCTGCATGGCAAGCTCTAGCAGAGCAAGGGAAAAGGAACTTGGAAGCGGCCAGGACAGGAACCTGGCAGAGCCCATGTGCCAAGCTCCGCACTGTCAGCAATGGCAGCTCCTTCAGCTGCTGAGTGCCCACTGGAGGGACGAAGTCCATTGCCAAGAAGTACTTCTCCAAGTAAATCCCACAGCAGGGATTCCCCACGGAAAGGAAGATTGCACCAGTAAGACTGCAGAAGCAGAGGAATACAGTACTCAGGGACTACGAGCTCTCTGGTCCACAGCCTTGCTGCTAGGAATCTCACGTGGCTGTCCAGCCACAGGGGCGGAGGTGTCCCCCAAAATAAGAAAGGCTTCAGATAAGAGAGGACGCCGGGAAAATGAGCTGTTTCCCTGACAGACAAGTTAAGGAAGAGTGGATCACAGACACAGCCCAAATGAGATGGCTGAGATAGGGGAGAAGCTGGCAGACAGGTCCCTGACTGCTACTGCCAGCTACTGGTTACACGCTTCTGGAAACCAAAGCCTGCGTGGTGTCACCCGATATTACTTCTCACTCAGGCAGGCCTTCTACACAATGTCTGCCAGCTGCATCTGCGTAGCTGTATCGTTAATAGAAACGTGCTTGTCAAGGACGCTTTAAAAGATCACTCAGCACTCGCAGAATCTGAGATGAGCCCATGGCTGAACTGCCAGTTATGACAAAGTCCCCTCAATCGAAAGCCTGAAGAAGCGAAGGAGGGCTGTCCTTGGGATGGAAAAGCCCCAACACCTCTTGCTGTACAAAACAGAAGTCCCTGACAGGGATTGACTGCAGGAGGAGGTAGGGAACAGAGCAGAGATTTACACTTCCCTCACCTCTATTAAAAGTTACCATGTTTCATAACCACTGTGCAACTACCAAGATGGAAGGAAAAAAAAACCACAACATCTAATAAAAGCGAGTAAGTGGTACAGAGAAGGGAAACATGGAAGCCTGAAGAGGTGGAAGAGGAAATTTTAAAGCCCAGCTCCGTCTTCTAGGGCTAGGGCAGGTAAAAGAGTCTCTGATAAAATGACTGTCCGCTTGCTCACAAGGGTTAACTCCTAAGAGGGCTTCCTGAGGAAACTGCGGGGGTGTTGCCAGAGGAGAGGAGAAACTTTCTGAATTTGTGTTTAAACTTGTTATCTGCAAGGCCCGTGTTTGAAGGAAACAGGGGCAGAATTCTCTTGGATCCCTGGATATGCCGAGGCATTTGTGCTTCAGCCAGGAGGAGGTGAAGGAGGGGGAGAACATACCTGGGCTCGTTCACTGAGCCACCGAGATTCGGATGGGATTTGCCAGGCTGTGGTCCCCCCCACACCCGGCTGCCCTTCCCTGACACCCCAGTCGCTCTGAGGTGTCCCTGGAGCCGCAGGCGCGTGGGCCAGGTCCCGTTCCCTGCCCCTCAGCGAGGTCGCTCTCCCTGCGCGCCCCAGCCCAGCCCTCCGGGCAGAGGGACCGGCGGCGGGTCCCACGCTTACCTTCTTTCCCGTGCGCCTCGGGAGGAAGGAGAGCCCAGAGGAGAAGGAGCCCGAGGGAGAGCTCCATCCCGCCGCTGCAGGTGCTCAGCCCCGGGCTGGCCGGAGAGGGGGCCCGGCTCGCAGCCCCCGCCGGCTCAGGCCTCCGTGCCCGGGCTGCTGCGGGCAGCGCATGGGCCTCTCCCGCAGCCTCCCGAGCGCGGCGCGCACGTTGCACAAGCGCCCGCCTGGCCCACGGTGGTGATGAAAGATCAAGGCGAGTGGGTGGAGAAGCCTTACTGCCTTTACCTGTTCTAAGGGGCTGGTCACAGACTTCCCATCTGGCAGGCAAATAAACCCACCTTAAAGGCAGCCACCTCTTTCCTGGGAGCCTCCCTCCACCTTTGCTCCACTCCCGTAAGAGGCTCCCGATTGCCACCTCCTGGGCAGCCCTCGCCATCCTTCTCGGTCCCGCCGGCCCCGGCAATGGCTTTAAACTGAGATTTTAGGAAGAAATTCTTCAGGGTGGTGAAGCACTGGAACAGGTTGCCCAGGGAGGTTGTGGCTATTCCATCCCTAGAAGTGTTCAAGGCCAGGTTGGATGGGGCCCTGGAGCAATCTGGTCTAGTGGAAGGTCTCGTTCCAATCCCCATGGCAGGGCAGTTGGAAACAGATGATCTTCAAGGTCTTCTCCAACCCAAACCATTCTGTGATTCTGTGATCTGTGATAATGGGGCTAATACCACTGAGCCATCCTCACTGCATATGTTTAGGAAATCAATCGGTACACAGGGACAGTGGCCCATTTCATTCACAAGTAGGTCACAGAGCAACAGCAATACCACTTTGTCTGGCAGAATCGCTGTTTTCCATTTAGCCAGATCCTCAGCATTGATGGACAGTGCCTGCTTTTCAGCAAGAAAGAAATCATGGGAGAGGAGGCAAGATAGAAGGATTCTTTTTCTCTGTGTAGGAAGACCTCATGGGACTCTTAGTTTTCTTCCTGAGGGACGTAAATGTGAAAGAACTTGCCTTTGTTCTGTCTCTTCTGCTATCCATCAAGGATGTTACTCCCACCCATACAAAGCTATTACACCCCTCCGCACAAAATACAGGTGGTATTATTACACTTACACTTGCTGTATGGCTGCATTCCTCATGCTCTCTTCCTCCTCCTCCTCCCCATGGAAGGCTAAAGAAAGGACCTTGTCAGGTTGCTTAGAGAAGCTGGGGGATCTCCACCCTTGGAGATATTCCAGATTTGCCAGGACACAGCCATGAACAACATATCCACCTCTGCAATCAGCCCTGCTCTGAGCAGCATTTGGGGCTATGGACTCTCTGAGGGCCTTTGCGTCTAATCTTTCAGTGAATTCTGTGATTCTCAAACCATACATCTTGAGAAAGCAAGCTCTATCCCAAGATGTCTGAACACTGGCAAGAGAAATCTCAGAATAAATGGTTGCAATACTAAGCTTTATATTTTACATAGCATATGAAGCAAAATATAGGTACAAATAATTCAAGTGTTAATGGCATTCACAGTAGTTATATCTTAAATTTGGTCCAGTTGAATCCTGTCTAAAGTTCTCTTTACCAGTCCACAGTCTAAGTCTCAAACTTTTATGTCCATGTTTCCCCCACATTTGAATGACTCATACAAGATTTTCTGGTCTACAACCCATACCTTGAGTTTGCACTGGGGGAATGTATCCATTTCAGTCTTCATTTGTACAATTCTGTGCCTTCTTCAGTCTGTGATGTAGCAGTGGGGCAGACAGACCCACAGCAAACTTCTGTGTGGTGGGACAACAGAGGCGATGTGAAATGGGGAAGAACCATTTGCAGCTGGGGGATACGGCTCCAGGGCAGGCCAGGAGCTCATCTCCTTCCTCAGAAAAAAAAAAAAAAAAAAAAATCAGTGTTGAGGCCTGACACTTGGTTCCTCAGGGCTAACAGAGTTTGCATCTGTAAAATCTCAGAAGTGACAAGTTCTGGAGTGAAGAGCCTCAGGATGCTCTTATCTCCCTTTTGTTGGTGTGCAGATACTGAGAACATTTGATCTACGGAGTAGGCAGGAAGAAATTTACTAGGGCTTACTGGAGAAGATGGCCTAAAAAAAAATCATTTTCTTTTTCTCCCCCTTGTAATGTTGGCAGATGGGGATCAGAAATTGGAGTTTTCCAAATAGTGGTGGTCAGAAATCATATGTATTGCTTTGTGGTTTTTCAGATTGGAGATCACCTAGTGTAGCTCACAGTCAGAATGTGTACAATGATAGTGAACCATAATATGATCTAATGTTACAGCAGGATCAGGATCTGAAGAAAATCTATAAACAAGTGGGAGCACACAGATGTAAAAACACCAAATGCCTAGAACTTTGCTGATATCTGTAAAAGCTCTGCTAGATTGCTTTCCCATGTGTCCTCTGCACCAAAATGCAGATCCAAAGGGAAAAAGGTGGAATATACACAAGAGACTGTAGCTGGTAGAGTGAGTACCACATGTGCACTTTCATACAGCTCTGCTGAGTATTTCATTGACAGTGTTACTCTGTTTGTGCATCACAAGTTTGGACTTTGTCTTTGGAAATTGTTGGGCAAAACTGATTCGCTGAGTGTCTCGTAAAAAACCACAAACAAACAAAAACACAAACAACAAGCAACTAAAACAAACAAATGCCAAACAAACAGCAAATAAACAAAACTGAAAGAACTTAATTATAAAATCTTTTTATGTTTTGTTTACAATCATATTCTATGATTCTGTGATTTACATCTCCACAGCCTCTCACTGTGAGCATCACAGGCTTCCCAGTGAGCATCCTGTCTCTGGCATGCATTTTGGTGGTAAGAAGATAACTGCATCTTTTCCGCTCACTCTCAGCATGTCTTTGGGCTGAATCTCATCCTGTCTTTCTTGTCCCTCTGAGTATTTCTGAATTGCAGTGCATATTTTTTCCTTCCATTTCCCAGTATCCTGTTTTGAGTATCACTGTGATTAGGTATCTAGCTGGAAAATATCACCACACAACACACCTGGGCTTTCCTCCCACAGCTATGTGGGCTTGTGGTGAGGGAAGTGAGGAGGAAGGCTGTGCACCAGGTCTTGTTTTGATGCGCTGTTGGGAAAGTCAAAGGGCACTCCCAAGGCTGAGTTGGGACGTGCTTCTTTTGAACTGCAGTTCAGACAGAACTGTCTCATATGATTCTTATAAATTGTTTACTGTGTTTGCCACTCCTCATATTTTAGAAAGAGTTTCAGCATTGTGCTGGTAAATGTCCTTACAGATGATGAATGAAACAGAACCTAGAAATAATCTCTGGAGTTTCTTACTTGATGCTACTCCCCAAATTATCAAAGCATCCCTTTGGTACTGATAACTTGAATCTGTGCATCCTGAACTGTCTTTCAGTAAGGTATCATGGTAATATAGATGTATAGGTCTTCCAGAAGTCTCAAATACATTTTGAGGCAAGCCCCATTTCAGTCTAAAGAAGGAACTTGCTCTTGTTCTGTGGTCTCTGATTCACTCCTTTTATCCACTATCTACAACTCTAAGAATAATCTATGACAGCTCTGTAGAGCGTAAGACATGCTCTGTTTCAATGTTTTATTCCCTGTAGAGAATTCGTGCTTTCTGTCCTTTATTCTCACCTGCATGACCACAGTTAAATATTCTAGTGTTTTCATTTTTATCTTGGAAGGTTTTCTGGCTCTACTCCACCAGCAATTATTTTAGAATATTTCAAACAGCTGACTTCAGACTGTTTTTCCGCAGAAAATAGACTCCTGCCATTTAGTGGTTTAAGCTGTTAAATTAGTTTTGTATATGGACATTTTTCATTCAGAAACTCAGATTTTATTTTAAACAGATATTTTAAACTCCAGTGAAGGATTACAAGTGACTCCTCTGGATCAAAAAGCAGCCATCTCTATCTTAGAGTCCTGAGGACCTGACTGCACAAAGTAGTCAAGCTGGTTATCTTTCTCCCTTGAGAAGAATAACAAGGGCAAGGGAATGAATGAAGCTGATAGAGACAAGGCGTAGATCTCAGTTTCCATACACAGAAGAAGCAGGGGACACTCCCTTATTCTTCCTCACATATGCAGAGATAAACACCCTTGGAGATGTACAAGCTTTGCCTGAAAGGCCCTGAGCAGCTTGATGCAGTTTTGGTGTTAACCCTGCAGTGAGCAGGTATTTGGGCTAAAGACCTGCAGTCATCCCTCCCTAGCTTAATCATCTTCTGCTCATTCAGTTCATCCTTGGTAGATGAGCAATCACATCTTCTTCCACCAGGAATGTAGACAGATCTTTACCTGGGCTCCAGTCAAAGCAGGAGGGTAGCTTCCCAAATATATTCTCCACCTAACAGAGATGTCATACAGTACATGGACTAGAAGAAGTCCAGTATTCCTGAATAAAACTCCACTTAATTGATCATCAGCAACATATTAATAGGTGTTTCTCTACCTACTGATGCCGTGGCTGGACACCTGACCAGACACAGGAGCGTGTTTGTACTGCTGCCTGAACTGCAGGCTTGCTGGCTTTTGTCTCGGGATAAGCTTATCCTGCACATGGTCTGCCATGCTCTTATTTGGCTTGCAAAACAGGGCTGAGTTAAATTATTACATCATCCTGCAAACGAGGGGGAGGACCTTGCTTTTCCGCAGAAATTATCTGCGATAATTCTCTTGCCATATTATCCCAGCTCTGCTCCCCCTCGTGGTCCAGTGGCTGTGGAGCCCCAGAGGTCCCGGCTACCTCCAGAAGAGCAGCCGAGCAGGGCTTCACTTATGCTGAGGTGTGACATTTTGTATAGACAAGAGGGAAGCAATGAAGACCAAGTCATAACAGAATCTGATTCATGCTCCTATTCATGAAACTTCCCTAAGTGGTACAAATCTGGGTCACAAGAGTTAGTTACTTTCTATTAAACTATTACAGCACATTATATACTTATAAATCCAAAAAGTGCAGTTCTACACTTAACACTCCTCTTTGAGAGCACATTCTTCTGGGGCACCTTTGAAGATACTTATTTATCTTGGTGGCATTAAGATTTCACAAGAGGACCCAATTTCTCCTTGAGCATTACTAACCCAACAGCATATGTATGATAAACATAAAATTTGATCCAGATAAATTTGATTTCTGGTAGAGATGCTGATGACTTATTCAACTACATAACATTATAATACTTTTAGTATTTGAATCAAAGCTCAAAATGTAGCAACAGTAGCCTCTGCATGGCAAATACATACCTCTCTGTAATTTGTAATTTGTTCATATTTTTTTGGCTGTTCTTTCCCACTCTTGGATTAATTATGTTCAAGCATGGAAATATCTCACTGACACTGAAAAGGCCTTACTAAGATACAATAAAAAGCCATATCACTAGTCGCTTTGATAGTGTGATTTTAAATTTATTTTTTCTACTCTTACAGCTGAATGTGTGAGTTAATCAATCTTTTATTTTCTGGGGGGTTATAATAGGTGTTTTAAAGCTTTTATGTCTGTTTCTAATCTGTTTTTTCAAGATATTTTTATGGTCCTCTTCTTAATAAATTACAGTTGCCCCCACAATCTAAAGGCAATAAGCTTGCCCATATTTGTTGCTGTTGTAGCTTGATCCTGGTGTTGAAGAGTTGCTGTCCTGTGCAGAAATTATATAGTTTTCGCTGGTCACTGTGTTAGCAAGTGGTGTTCTTCCTGAGAGGTTTCAAGGAGGATGTCAGGAGAAGGTATTTGAAACAGACACCTTGCAGGTGGGAAGAGGGCATTGAACTTGTTAACATCTTCCCAACTCACCGCCAACTCTACTCCCAGTTAAGCCTCCCACTTGATTTTTTGAAACTTGAACTCTTTAATTAAATCAAAACATGAAAACTAAAATGAATGCTGAGAGCAACTGTACACCAAAACCACAATGAAACACAGCACGGATTTTAGGAGACCTGATTTTCAGCAGTGACTAGGCTAGAGGCCATATGCTGCTGAGCCATCAGTCTTCCTTCAACTTTACATGCCAATTTGTAGAACCAGACGGTCTTACATCTTTACATACCCATTTGTAAAACCAGACTGTCTCATATTCTTGCACTTAGGCAGGTGAAGCCAAGGGTACACACTGGGTGGGTATCGACCTTCCCATTCTCACTTTTTCCTGGACCTGACAGGAAGACAGCTGAGCACAATAGGATCTTTAAAGCCAAGAGCTTTAGGTTAGGGATACAGTGCTGGAATTATTAATAACACCTTCAGTCAGCTTTTTGATGTGGAGGTGCTTGTAGGGCAAGGTGAAACTAATTCTGAAACCAACCAGCTGGCAGGAACTTCACTTCGTTCTTCAGCTCCGCTTTGGTCTCCTGATTAGTTTTTGTTCTATGTTCCTGGTTGCTTCCTGAAACAATCCATTAGAGGAAACTTAAGACCTGTGCAAAAACCCAGTTGGTAAATAAAGAACTTGTAGAAATGTTTAATTCTGGGGAGAAATGGCAGATTATTTCAGTATATTTCTTTCCCATGAGCTTGTTTATGAGGGTGTGCACTGTATTTGTTTGATATCATATAGGAACCTATCAGATTTTATATGCTGGGTACGTAATTTCATATAATAGTAAAAAACAATCTCAGGAAGGACTCATCTCTCTTCTTTTGTAAGTCTTCAGTCTATAAATATCTGCAAGAGAAACTCCTGTAGCATTGTAGCCTTTATCATAGTAAAGTGTGTAAATAGTAAAGCACAGTAAATATTACTCCTTTGACATGTTCATAATGAACATGTAAGCAGAGGCCTTTTCTCAATAAAGCAAATGTTTGACAACCTTTCACCTTCAAGATATTAACATCTACTTTCTAGGTTTACTACTAAGCCCACATCCATTTCAGTTTACAATTCCATTGATGTAAGTACCTGTATTAATTTCACCTTTCTGCTTCGGATCAAATGGCAAAAAAAAAAAATCTGTTTGGGTAAATATAGGATTATTTGCAGGTTTTCTAAGCTTTTAAGGAATGTGAAAGAAAGAAAGGCTGGTGGACTCACTTTCCATGTAAGCCAAAATGGATAGGAAGGGATAACATGACTTTGTCAAAGGGAGATAAATACACTGAAATTTCTTCCGAGCTCTTAAAACCGGACTTTTGCCAATTTTTCAACTTTCCTTGCCCATAATAAAAACAAATCCCCTAAATAAACTTTTTATTTATACTCCTAGGAAAACAAAGAATTTTTTTTTTATGTAAGTGCACTTAATTCTTTAGGAGGTTGATTATTTGTAAGAACAACTTTTAGGAAATGTCTTACCCGGATTGCCAGCAAAACATAATAGTGTGGGGAAAAAAAAATTTTAAAAAGCATTTTTTTCACTGGTTTCTCTCTATACTGAAAGGGCAGTTTCACTTGTATCCTCCCCGTATCGCTGGCACTGGTAGTAGCTCTCAAGGAGGCACCTTGAAGTATCTCCCTGAGCAGAGGAACCTCTTTCAGTGGCATGTACCATTCAAGGTGCTGGACCTTGAGTACCCTGAATGCTGCTTAAAGTCTCTGCCATCAGCCTCCAAACTCTCTTCATTTTTGAGAACGTGGACAGCACTGATCTGATCTTACAGGTTGAGATCTTACAGGCTGGGCTCTGGTGCTCCACCATTGATAAGATCTGTGTTCTCACACAGTGTTTGCTCAGAGCCGCCTTTACAAAATTAATTGCAGGGGTGAATACTCTGTTTTTATGGCTGTGTAAACCATGAAGTGGCTCTTAGTGATGTCCTAATTGGTTTCACTGGAAAACTTCCTGACATCTGTGTTTGTCAGATCTCAGGTGTCTGCAAATTTGGGAATGCAAGCATTCTTCTTCCAAGAAAGGACAAGACCATTTGTGAAATGCAGGTACCCAGCTGTACTCATTCACTGGGGAGTCTTGAATCCCTGCCCAACCCAAAAAACTACAACACCCATGGAAAGATCTTTTCCATACCCATCTTTGGTTGGAGGTAGAACGTGTACTTGTCAAAATCTGCCCTGCCTGATTGGGTCCTGCTCTTCCCTGTGAAGTTCTGAAAAGAACTTAGAAATTACCTTTTTAAAATTATTATTCTGTGCTCATGCCCTACATCAGGGATGGTGCTGCCTTACTTCACTTGGGCACTCTCCAGCTCTCAGCACACAGTGTACTGAGTCAACAGGACTGAAACAGCCACTTGTTGAGTGGAAAAGGGACCTCAGGCCGGTCCAGTCAATTAAAAGATAACATTTTAGAAAGGAAGTTGTTCTGATATCTCTTATACATTGCTGCTGCTCTTACCTCATAAGCTACCCCTCTTCCCACTCTTACCCCTGAGTCCTTTCTACAAATCTGTACAATGCTCAACACAGCTGGCATGGGACGAGGGGAAAGGGTGCTGTGAATGGGTGTGGGAGTACTGATGGAGCTAGTCTTGGTGTGGGAATATTGGTGAGAATGGTCTTGGGCTCTGGAATATCTCCTCACCCCACTCATCTGCAAGGACATTGGGTGGAGAAAGTGTCTTCACAGAAAGCCTCCACTGCTTGTTATAGTTCCCACATGTATCTCCAAACGAAAGAGCTGGGAGTCTAACCTGGCTGCTGTTTCAGACATGTCAGCCCTTCCAAAGGCATTGTCTGTATCTCTGGAGTGAGGAGAGGTCTGCCAGGTGCCTCAGTTCCGCAGTGGTTCACGAGGAACATACTAGTTCAGGACACAGCCCTGCTATCTTCCCACAGCTGGCAGCAGATAACAGTTATCACTCTGCTATCCCATGCCCACAGCTGCCAGAAATATGTGAGGGCTTCTACCAAGGCTTTGATCAGTATTATAAACCTCAGTGTCTTTCTGTACTTCAGTTTTATTGCCAGGCATTTGGATATATCTGTACCTCCTAAAAGGCAGGTTAGAAACTTCTGTTGTAAAATCCTTCTAATCTCAGGAAGGACCTCTGGCTGTCTCAAGTCCAGCCAACTCCTTGCAGCAGGATTAACAATCAAAGCTTGATTGGACTTGACAGGATTTAGAATTGATGCTTCATATTTTTCCTGTGCTCATTACAGTTACTTAAGAGCATTTGATAAGTACTTCTCTAATGTAAGTCTGAAGTACTTCTCTATTAGTAAGTAGTGGTCTTTCATTGAGACCCTCCCCTTCTCACTTTTGGAAGAGCTGGCAGGTGATTAAAATGTTCACTGCAGCTTTGATAATTTCAAATAATGCAGCTCAGTGTTTGCCCACAGAGTAATTAGGTATTCATTGACATGAGAGCCAATATTCTGTGTTAATGTTTTAGGCAGGCTAGACTGTCAACTTGAAGAAGCTTTTAATGTCAGTTTTAAATTCCACATTTCTCTTTTTTCAGAAGGCTCCAAGTTAATTTCCTTAGTTACAGTGCCAATTTCTTACATTTGTCAAATCCACTTACCATAATTTTTAATGACTATAGCCCAGAGAAAGCAAATACCACTGTGCTCTGTCAATCTGCCCAGAGAGAGAGCTGAGGGCAGCTGGGGTGCTTAAATTCCTTTGGATTAGACAGAGGAACAGAAGCAAACAGTTTAAATTTTTCTCAATGATAGGCTGTGTAAAGATGGATTCTGAATCATAGGGTCGTATGGCCTTTAAAGAGACACGGGGGAGGGAAGTAATAAATAAAATAATGAAATTGCTTCTTTCCCCCCTCTTCCTGGCCAAAATTGATCTTCCCTAATTTGTCTGAATCACCCTGTTCCTCCTACACATAGGAAACTCATAAAATAACACTGCTTTGCACCTTCAGACTGATGCCTGCTGCAATCCAGCCTGTGCAGTAACACTCACTCACTGGTTTTGCTATGGAAATTGCAGTAACTGTGGCAGCAGTATTATTACTCTTACAGTTACAGATCTCAGCACTCCCCAGGCATTCTTACTTATATGATGCAGTCTTTCCTCATAAAAGTCACATGATAAGGCAGGTATCTTAGCCTTTGTGTTGCCATAGGAACAATCCAAACCTAAAGCATCTCCCTATAAAAGGAAAGTGTGCTTCCTGCAAAACAAGCATAGGAAAGTCATACTCTTGTCAGACCGATGGCATTTTAACTTTCAATATCTAGAATCATTCAAGGTTTGATGAGTTTGCACTAACAATCTTTCCATTTGTCATGGGATGGCAGAGTGCAGCCTTCTGCTAAATTTGGGGGAAACCACAGCTATTTTACCCTTCTTTCTAGCCATGGACTTTCTTCTTCTGACCTTCCTTTAAGCCCCTACAGATTTATTGTACTACCAAACTTATCAGTCTAAAGTTTGTATTGACTATCCACTTTCTACTGTCATCTTGATAGAAAACTAATGAAACCAATACTTTAATATTGGTTTATTTGCTTTAAAAATTTTTGTGTTGATCTTCTGATTGTGCTGGGATTACTATGAATGTAAGCATGAATCTTCATGTGATCAGAGAAGCGAGACCACTGGTTGATCAAAGCTCTTCATCCTCACAAGTCACTAAAGCATTTTCCTTTACATCAAGTGTTATGTTTGGGATTTTTTTTTAGCAGAGATATCTTTTTCTCATAAATGTAGTGATGCATGTAGAATTCTGCCTGGATATTTGCCTCAGTGAAGTCTACTGTGATTGGTTATGGGGCTGTTTTCCAACAAGCACATGCTTGTTCTACTAAAATTTACCACACACACACATCACGACTCTGGTAGTATCCCAGTTCACCCGAGCTATTTTTTTCCTCCTCAGCATTTTCCTGAGGATCCCTCTGATTTCCTTGTTCCTCAGGCTGTAAATGAGGGGATACATTAATGGAGTAAGATTGGTGTAGACCAGAGACACCACCTTGTCTCGAGCTGGTGAGTAACTGGACTTAGGACGAATGTAAATGAAAGTGGCACATCCGTAGTGCAGTAAGGTGATGGCCAGCTGTGAAATGCAGGTGGAAAAGGCCTTGCCCCTTCCCACAGAGGAGGCGATGTGTAACAAAGCCACAGCAATGCAAACATACGAGACCAGGATTAGGAGGAAGGGCAGCAGCAGGAGGAGAACGCAGGCAGCCAGCAGAGGCAGCTCGGGGATGTAGCTCTGTGTGCAGGCCAGGTGCAGCACGGCAGGGACATCGCAGAAGAAGTGGTCGATGCGGTGTGACTGACAGAAAGGCAGGCGGAAAACAGCCGCCGTCAAGCCCAGGGCAACCGCGAAGGCTCCCAGGCCGCACATGAGAGCCAGCCTGAGGCACAGGCCCTCACTCATCACCGCCGCGTAGCGCAGGGGCTGGCAGATGGCCACGTAGCGGTCGTAGGACATGGCCGCCAGCAGGAAGCACTCAGCCCCCCCGAGGGCCACGAAGAGGTGCATCTGAGCAGCACAGCCCAGGAAGGAGATGGTGCTGCCGTCCACCACTACCAGGCTGAGGAGCGCCTTGGGGACAACGACTAAAGTGTAGCAGAGCTCGATGGCAGAGAGTTGGCAGAGGAAGAAAAGCATGGGAGGGCGTGAGGGCTCCATGACCACTGCCGCGAAGATCATCATATTCCCTGCCAATGTGAGCAAATGAACAATGAGAAAGATAAGGAAGAGCAGGACCCGCAGACGGAGCAGCTCAGAGAAGCCGAGCAGGAGGAATTCCGTGGTTGCACCAGTGCTCACATTGTCCCTCTCCATGCAGCCTTCACATGGCATCTACAGGAGAGAAACAGAAGAGAAACAGCTGAATTTGACCTGATGCCTGGCAATCAATTCCATATAGGAAATAATGTTGCAGTACTGTAGAACCAGTGTAGTAAAGCTTATTGGGTAGGGAGGAAGGCAATTTCATTGAAAAAACCCCCAATCTTCAAACCCGATTTCACTCAGCCACATTCAGCACACTCTCAGACCCATATTCTCCCAACCACCAAGGTTCTTGTGCCCAAATGATCTCCCTAGGATTCTTTGCCATGACACTGGTGACAAAGACTGTCAACTCTTGGGTCTTCCTCTCTTCTGAGTTGTTCTTAGGTTTGTGACCATGTGCAGGTTTTGAACATGCACTAGATACCCTTTAGGAGTTGACACTGATTAGTGTCTCTGTCCTGTCCTGCTTTTAAGAGTCTTTATTGGACTGTTCCTCTTGATCTGAGTGTCCTAAGAAGGCATTTGGATATTGATGAGCACCAACACCTAGGTCCTGCAGACATTGTGCTGCTGCTGCCTCTTGTGCGTCCACTCCCAGGCAGACCTGTTCATTCTCTATTCAGACCACTAATGCAATCCTCCACTTCTGTGTCAGAGATGTACAAGGACAACCAGACAGTGAGCTGGAACTTCTGTGCTACAGCCTGACTCCAGTTAAGTGGGAATTTGAGGTGTTCTCTGACTGGCTTTCCCCTTCTCGACAGTGGATCTGCCTTAAGGTTCATTCAGAAACAGGGTTTCAGTGATTAGACATGAGAGTTCCAAAATTAAGGCTGACATTTTGGCTGCTTACATCTTTATGCCTGGCTCAGCCCTATGGCATCAGAGTTGAAGTAAACAAACTTCCATTCCCAAAACCAAAGATGTCCATGGCAACATACATGCTCTATAACAGTCTGTTAAGGGAAACACAATGCTAATATCTTGGACTTGGAAACTGAGATCTTGCTTCTCACAGGAAGAACAGAAACTTCCTAGAAATGTGGAGTGATACAAAGCTCTTTAAGCTGAAAAATCTAGGAAAGACAAGGATGTAGAGAGACATACAAAAATAAATTACATATACTGGTCATGGTTGAACAGTATTCATTGCTCACATATGCATCATTGAATACAATATTTACTACAAGGAATAATTCCAACTCTTCCTACATTTTGCTGTAAAACAGGAATAAAATCAGAGATTCCTTGAAGACTTATGCTTATATTAAAATCCCAGCAGTATTTAAGTGTGAAACAAACTGGAAAATTACATGAAATGTCATCAAAGACAAATAGAAGGAATGTGAAATTGCCATTAGTAGACATGAGGATTTTCCTGCAAAAAGATATTTCAAAAGAACTCAAGAAAAAATAATCAATACAATTGAGGAGGTGAATCTGCTTAAGCCTACAGACCTTTGCCTTTATTTTTGCCGCAAGGTTTCCTTGTGATTCAGTATCTCAGCAGGATTCAAAACATCTGGGGACTCAGGTGAATATGAAAATATCCGCAATGATATTACCTCAGGTGCAAAACTAGGAATTAATCTCTCTGCCTCAGAGCATAAGTCAGCAAAATTAACAAGCTAGGAAGAAAATACCAGAAGTTCCAAGACTAAAAAATAATGGACAGTCAGTGAAGACCAAGAAGGAGCTCTTTAGAGAACACAGAGAGAGCAGCGATCCTGCAAAAGCAGGTAAAAAGTGCTACTGCTAGACACAGTTTCCAGCAGTTATAAAGCCATGGTTAACTCCTACATCCACATTTTGCAAGACCTCCCCAACAGCAGTTCTAAGCAGTCTGGCTGTAAATCTTTCTTAACACTCTATGCAAGCAGAAGGTCTTCACTGAAAACAGGAGTAATGGGTTGGTACACGACTGTGGACTCAGTCACTGAGGACCAGCTGGGGCTCCCCTCACTCCAATTACTGAGGCTTTAAGAGAATTCTACTAAACACAACAGGGCTAAGAAGTGGGGAAGAAACAGAGGTTTCCCTTCCTTTCATTTGGAGCTGTTTGCTCCAGTGACAACCTACCTTCCCTGGGTTAAAAGGTAAGAAAACAGAGACTGCTTCCTCTTGATGATGTGTGCTGTTCAGTTTGGGCTGAGATTCTGTTTCTTGCCCAGTCTGGGGTCCCTCTGGCTGTGGGCCAATGTTTTTTTTCAGTATCTCATAGCCATCCTCTGCTCTTCTGCAGGACCCAGCTCCTTATATACAATATGACACAGAAGTCTGTCCTGTTCCCTGCTGCCTCTGCCCTCCCTGCACCAAGGACAGGCAGTTCCATTCCTTCCAAGAAAGGGGGAGTTGCAGGTTTTCTGTAAATCAAGCAATAGGATGTAATTGCATCTTCAGAGGATGGCAGGGTTGCAGCACCCTCCTCTCTTGTTCTTTTCACTGAAGCAATTGGAAGTAGCTGATTATTGATAGGACTGCTTTGCACCTGGCGTGGCAACATTTTAAGTAACAAAATGCATTGCTGCTCTTCTTAAATAAAAATAACTCTGTGGGTCTTTAAGTAAGTTTAAACTAAACTCACACTTAGAGGCAAAGCAAAACAGATATAAAAACTTTAAACGCATCTGTGTGTGGAGTTTTCACGTGTTCCGGTGACCCATTATTTCTCACTGACTCGGATGACATCACCATTCAGCACTTGATAGGACTGAGATTATTTGAGCCCAGTTTATTTCTATTGCCATTGTTACGTTCGTTCCTGGCCACTTACACTGAAATAATTAAAGACATCTGTAGCCTTATGTGAGTAGAAAAGAGAGGCCGAGTCAAGATTTTTGACTGCTAAAATGGATCTGCTTGGCAGAAGCATGTAAGTATGGTACCTCAAGATTTTTCACAGGGCTTGGTTTAGAAGGAATCCTTTCAAAATATTCTTCTATAATATTTTATCTATGTGGCATAGTCATTTTGGAACAAAACTGCCTCATGCATCAGTCCAGTCTGGGACTGACTGTGTTTGGAAAAGGACCTGGGCTTCCAGTGGACAGCAAGAAACAGGAGCCAGGAAGAAGCAACAAAGACCGACCACTTACTGGGCTGCAATAGTAAGAATGTGTCCAGCAGGTGAAGGAAAGTGATTATTCCCCTTTGTCTGTCTTACATGTAGCCACATCTGGAATACGAAATACAACTAAAGTTGTATTTAAGTATTTCTTACTCTATTTTAAGCCTGTCATTTAACTTTTTGGAATTAAAGCTGTGACAGTGGAGTCTATCCTCTTTAGTTTCTCAACTCGCTTCCCTAAATTTCAGATTTTTTTTTTTTTTAATTTCAACTTTCTTCCTTACACTTCTTACTGTTTAAGGTTCTGCAAACAACTTAGGGCACAGAATGCCATTTACAAAACTGAATTCTGAATCTGAATTGAATTCTAGTCACTGTTGTATAATACTGAACAAAAGAGCAACCCTGAAGCCTCTCTCGGTGACACGTTGTCTCTGCAGCTGTAACAGGAGCAAAATCGAGGTGCTGGTTATTTTCTAATTACACCTAGCAAATTGGGCGGATTATAAATGGAAGCAAATCTTTACAGTGAAGTCTATTTTAGTCAAATGCTTTGCAGAGTGAGACTGCTCCCTCTAGTAAACTCTGTGAGAATTTCAGAACACCAGCTGATTAATTAAACTCACGTAGAGTTTATCTTTGTGTTACAAAAGAAAATTGGGGGGTTCTGGGCCATTTCTTACTTTATGCTCTTCTCTGACCCTAACTGTAGGAGACAATCTGCTGCCTTGGTAACAATGCAAAAGTAATTATCAGGAACTACTTTGACAAGTCTGTTCCAACTTTCTCATCTTCAGATGGTCCTTTCCTCCTGCTGGACTGGAGGTGAACCGAGGTGAGTCAGCACGTACCCAGTAACCAATACCACACAGTCAGCAGTTATATGCACTAATTTTTTTTACCATAGTGCCCAGCCTTCCACTGAAATAAGTCAGGCAAATTACTGTTTCAGTTTGTGTGTGTGTGCAGATAAGCCATCATTTATTAACATGCAACTTACACCTACCCGCAACGTTTCAACACACTCCCACACGTTACCTCCAAAACACAGCTCCCCAAAGAGGGGAGTGCTAGCTGGAGTGAGCTGTGCAGCCCAGTGCCAGAACACACAGCAACCAGACAAACAACAAGCAGCAGAGGATGAGAATATGCATGTCAAAGCGACTCCGTACTTCCTCCTCTAGCCCACACCTTTCAGGTTCCCAGCATTTTCATTGCATCAGCTTACAGCCAAATTCATAACAGATTATTAAAAGCTGCACGCTGGCATTAGTGTTTGCATGTCTTGAGTCTGCAGCATGTTATAGAGCTGTACGTTCTGCCTTGCTGCAGAGTTCAGCCCTGCTCTCCTCCCCCGCACTCTTAACTGAGTGATTTTTTTTCAGTACGTGCCTGCAAGGCTTTGGGACTGGCCTGCCTTAGCCCGAATTTGTATAAGGAGCTTCTTGGAATCCAGCTACGGTTAATGAATCACATCATATCAGCTTCTATCAGCAATTGCAACATACTTCAGAGGATATTCCCCTTGGTCTTCAGAAAAAGGGCCAGTGCTAGGCTTGCCCATCCACACCCGTGAATCGCCAGCCTGCTCCAAAGAAGGCAAGAGAAACTGGGAAGCTCAGCGTAATCTGGAGCAATCTGGGCAAAATGGAAACAGCTGAGAGTGGTACCAGGAAAACTGGAGGAGAGGGACAGCTGGTCCCAGCAGTGGCCAGGGAAATGGCACTCTCAGCCCAGACAGCCCCGCTGCTCTGGCCTGACAGAGACACAAAGTTCTTCAGCAGGCTGTAAACAATGTTCAAGCAACATGAACTGGCCAGTGGTAAAAGAGAAGAAAGACGATAAGAAAGATTGCAGATCATTTTTGCATGCAAAAGCATGCTGATATTGATCCTCTGGGGGTATCATACTGCTGCAGAAAGCAAAGATTTTGGCTTTCGCAGCTGCACTGATGTTCTGCTGCAGGTATGTTCAGTAGCAGAAGCTACTGTGTTATTCAGAAACATCATGGTGACTTATCTGATTAGGGAACTTAAGGCAGTTTTAAGGTGGATTGCTTGAATTGGTTTTGGTGGTTGATGAAATGTAAGATTCACTCTAATGAAAATGTTAAGAGCGGCAATGTAAAAATAAATGCTAATATCTTTTGAGAAAGTGCATTTTTGACTCCAGCAAGGCTGATTATGATCCTAACATGGCAGGGCTGAGGGCTGAAAATTACTGCATCTTGACAGAGACTATTTAACAGGCATGGGATCCCTATTCTGTAGTAAACAGGAGTCAAGAAATGTTGTCTCCCACAGAGGCAAGACACTGAAACAGTTGGGCATAGCCTTTAGGAGGAGCAGTGAATCCTTATTCCCACAATGTTCAGAGTTTTCTGGAAACTGGGAACTGAAAGTGGCTGAGGTGGTAACAGCAGGATGGCTGGCATCAATTTGCTGTGGTGAGAAAAATCATCACGCTGCTCTCCTCAAGTTTCTGTTGTTTGGCTTGATAAACCATGCCTGGGAACTCAGTCTGGGAAAGATGCTCGACCATACACCAACCAAAACAGTGTTTTGCCAAAAAAAGGGCGGGCAGCCTGGCAGCTGACTACTCCTCATGATTTGTTAAAGGTGGGGCATTTCTTTCACCTCGTTGTACTTACTCATAGTCTAACCCAGCCAAAGGCATTGTCCTGCATTTCTGCTAAAAAAAAATGTTTGTACAGATCAGTTAATAGTATCATAAACATGCAAGCTTTTCCCATTTGGAAAGAAGTTACTAGAAGAAAGCTAGTTTAGAACTAGAGAGAGAAAGGACAAATCTAAAATTGGAATTTATGAATGAAAGAATGAAAATATTTAACCTGAGAAGAGCAAGTAAAAATGAAAAAGACAGACAAACTGAAAATTAGGCTACAGGCCCTGGAAAAGATTAACTAGAACTCCAGTAGTTAAGACAAGAAAGAAGGTGAGGGTAGTAAGAAGAATGATATTCTGAAGACAGATCTAAGTTTTCTTCTTGTATCTGAAGTTATTTTCAGATTCATTTGGACAACTTTGTGGATGTCTCTGTGGATCCAATTAAAAGTTTGGGTTTTAAGTCGCTGCAGCCAGAAGGGCTCATCTGGAAGGAGACAGAATAGCTGCAACTCTCATGGTCTTTGAAGGAGCTGAGCAGTGCTCAGCCCCTCTTGGGGCAGGGATGACAACAGTCTGGGGCCTTGCTGAGAGTCACTGGTGTTGACTTCAGAAAATCATGTATTTATTGTTCCCTATGCAATGGTAAATGAGGCATTGTCTCACCTGAGCTCTTCCTTGGGGTGGCAGTGACTGAGATGCTCCACCTGGGGACATAATTTGTTTTTGCCTAATTTGTTCTGATGCAACTGCAGCCCTTGGGAGAAAAGCCAGAAAAACTCATTCTCTTATGAACTTCTCCACAGGAGACACCATCCCAAGCTGATGCTGCACACAATTCATCCTCAATGTACCCAGCTACCACTTATTTAAGCCTCCTCCTCCCATCTCATATTTGGTCATCTAGATTGACATTTTTCTTCTGTGTCACTTAGAAGCCCAAATCTCATTTTCAGAATAGTGAGGTAAAAAGCTATTAGACCAACACACTTTTCTGAAGAAGCTTATTGCAGAAAATAAACTCTGGAAACCAGCATCCCAAACTGAATGTACAAACTCCAGATGAACTGGAGCTTGTTCAGACAGAAGACCTGTAATAGACACTCAGTATGTGTGGTCAGAGACTGCAGATGGGCTGTAGGATCCATTCTGGCACTGAACTCGGGGGGTTGTTTCAAGCTGTGTTTCAAGAAAGTCAGTTGGAGGTGAAAGAAAAGAGCAATCTGTCCCTAATTGTGGACAGAATCTGTGTTTTAGAAAACACAAATACAGCAGCTTGCTGGACTGGATAGCAGGGGAGCAGGTGCATCCAGCTGTTGCCTTCAGCATTCTTTAGCATCACTTCCACTTATTGTCTCACACAATGATGTTAATATTATCTACTTCTATTGTTTTGTTTCTTGTGTTCACAACATCTCTATATTCTTACGTAATGTTAGACCAGAAGCTAAAACAACTCAGTGAGAATTCAGCAAACTATTCTTAGCACAAAGCCAAGCATTGCAGCACCACTGCAGAATACAGGATGAGATGCAGTAAAATGTTACTGGTCCAGGTGTCCATGAACACAGAATTACAGGAAATAGTTTCAGGACAAGTGGATGCAAGAGAGAAAGATTTTTAATAGCTTTTCTGCAAGAGGACCTGCTAGACATAGGGAGAGACTTATCAGCCTGCAGGGATCCCTGTCTACAGATATGTCATATATTAAATTTCTTCATTGTGCTTCAGGGGTGACCAAAGCCCTTATCTGAAAGGAGACATCACATAGCACAACAGAATTATGAGCTGCTTGAAAGAACAGGGGAAAGAAGAGGACAGTAGGTCACAAGGGGCAAAAAGATTAGGCCCTTACCACCTTCTGTGAGTCTCAGTGAAGACATGGCAGTAACAGAGGACTCATGCTTGGCTGAGCTCTCTGGAAATCCCAGGAGCTGCACTTGATCCTTATGGGGTCCCTTCCAACTCAGGATATTCTATTCTATTGTGTTCTATTGTATTCTATTCTATTCTATTCTATTCCATAACCTTGTGTGGCACCATGCATTATAGTGCTGGCAAATGCCCTTCAGCTGTCAGTCCTGAGCCGTGTCCTGGGCAGGGGAACTGTGGGCACACCTGTAGTTATCAAGTACTGGTTGACCAGTACAACAGATCTAGGCCTTGGATGGGTGATATAAAGCCTGATACCTCTGGTGCCCCTAATGATTTCCAATCTGTATTTTCATGGATCTATTTGGTGCAAAGGCTTTTATTCAGAAATAAGCTGCTTGTTAGAGCACATGCCAGCTGATCAGCATATTTATGCCTTTTTCCTTTATATTGAAACACTGAGAAAAGCTTCCTCCATATTCCATTTTAGCAACTTTCTTTTATTAGCAAAACCTAATTTCCCCTGATTAGGGAACATAGGCTGAAGACCCTGTGACAGCCTGAGCAACAAACCGAGCTAAGTACTCAGCTGTTCTTTCAGGCTGATGAATGGGAAGTGTAATGAAACTGTGATCCCACAATGTTCTCCAGTGCTACAAAAGGTCTTCACTGAATCACAGAAACGTGGAACACCCAGCCTCCTGCTCAGAGCTGGAGTATCACTAACGCTGCATCCCATCATGGTGGACTTTTCCAACAGAATCCTGGGAGCCTCCAAGGCTGGAGACTCCTTCACCACACTGGATGTCAGTTCCAGTGCTGTGCTGCCTGTTGGCGAAAAATTTTCCTAATTTCCAACCAGAATCCCCTGAGATGTGATTTAGAGCTACTGACCATTACTGTTGGTTTAATGGACCTGTAACAAACCTCTGGTATTTGGGACTGGAAGTAGGGGGGCAAAGGGGAACAGGACAGAAAGGAGATAAAACAAGCTCAAGACAGTGTTGGAAAACAGCCTGTTAGCACAGCATAGAGACAGAGTAGCCTTCTTTACTCTTTTTTTGCAGAAAGTCACAAGGTGATAGAGTTGAAGGAACATAGGCACTGAAGACCTTCTTTGCAGTAAGCACCACGTAAATGCAATGCCTTCCTTTGAGCTGCTGTGCTCATTAGCCAGTGGTCTTTGTGCTAAGCAACTGCATTTCAGCTGGTACTGAAATGAAAAGCATGAAATCCACTGTCTTCTGTGGTACTAGGCAAGTGCTCAGCAGGCAGAGCCTTTAGCTATTGCATTGCTGATGCCTTGAGCTGAGCTGGCAGTAGGTATTATTATTTGTTGGAGGGTTTGATGAGGAGTCTTTTGCTGCCTAAAATTTGGAACAGTATTAGTGTTGAATAAGTTAGGTCACTGAGATAGGAAACTTGATATGTGTTTCTCAGCACTACTACTGGACACTAAAATCAGAAGAACAACTTAACTGGAATTAAGTAATGCATGTAGTTGTATCTAAGAATTAACCTTTTTTTTCCAAACCAGGGCTTTACCCAACTTTACCCAAGATGGAGAAAAAATATCCATATTTTCTCAAATCACTACTATGGCCTTGAGAAACCACAAGTCTCCTTTCAGAAGCTCCATGACTATTCCCAGTTGTTTTCCCAGACAACAACCTTCCTACAGATTTTTCTTTTCAGGGGTTCATATTAGATTTAATAGTACCCATTTTGTGCACAGAAACTGAGGACTGTGGAGCAGTGGAAATGCCTGCATGGCAGGTGGAATGCAAGAAGGAAAATATAGCTCTGCTTGTCAATTAGTTACACATGCCAGGAAAGTACAAAGGCACAAGGCCACCCTGAAAAGCGTGAAGTCACTGGTAATAGAGATTTTTCATCATCCCACAACATTAGGCCCTAGTCAAAAGTGGGAGCAGACCAAGCCTCTACTTGTCTCATGGAGTATTTCTTTAAAAGAGAAAACCTGTGGAAAAACATGAATTTTGACTATCCTGCTGCAGTGGAAGGTCAATAGTCTGAAAGGTGTGCTGACATCCAGGCAGATAAATGGGCTAAAAGCACTTTCCACTACACTGAGGAAGAAAAAAAAAAAGTCTGAAAATTCAGATAATAAGACAAAAGCAGAAGTATTTCCATGCAGTCAGCTGTGTCTGTGATGTCTGATGTACTGACAACATTAGGCCAGCATTTACATCTCTACCCAGAAACAGTCTTCTCCGTTACGCTGAATTTTTTTGAGATTCACTTCATTCCAGGAATGGCTTTGAAAGAGTGTATTACTTAAAACTGTAAACACAAGCTTTTTCTCCCCAGTAAAACTTAAAGCCAAGCTGAGGATGGCAGTAGGACAGGTAAGTATCTTAGCCACCACTGTGAAATACACATACATTGTTCTTGATGTCGCAACTCTGCAGTGCTGTAATTCCATTGCATTCAGATGAAGGACTTGGCAGTCTGTACTTGTTTTATGTGAGTGCTGGCAGTGTCAGCTGTGGGGGCTGAGGGCAGCCCCTGGTGTGTGGCAGCCGGTGCACTTGGCCGCGGCCGTGTCCTTCCCGTGCACATGTGCGTGCCTGTCTCTGGCTCACACAGCCAACCTCAGCACGGGCTGCCCCTGCAACCTGGGCAGCGGCTCTGGGAAAAGCAGCCCTGGGCAGAGACCCTGCAGCCTGGGCTCCAGCAGCCGAGCAGGAGGAGCTCCTGGGGCTGAGCCCTGCTCATCCTGACCTGTCCCTCCACATGGCACTCCTTGGAGAGTGGCTTGGCCAGAAAGAAACCCTGGAACTGGGGCTTTTCCACAAAGAAAACCACCCTCGTGTAACCTTAGTGCTCTTTCCTTTTACTTTCAGTCCTGGTCAGCTGCTTGTAGGAACTCTCATGGGCTTTCTTGGAAGAGCATCTTGTGTGTTGAAATCCTACAAATCCTACAGATCAGCAGACATTATCTCAGTTCTCTCTTTCTTTTTGCAGGACCTTATTCTATTTTGCCATGTAAAAAGCAATGAAAAAGATCCTGAAAAAATTCCTTTCAAAAAGGAGAAAAAATAAGAAATTTACAGAAAAACGTAAAAAGCAACCACTGAAGGCCTCTAGCTCAATCTCCTGCTGACAACAGGGCTAACTCTAGTTAGGTGAAGTTCCTTAAGGCCTTGTCCAGGTGAGTTCTGAACACCAAATCATAGAATCAGAGGATGGTTTGGGTTGGAAGGGAGGTTTGAAGATCATCTAGTTCCAATCCCCTGCCATGGGCACGGACACCTTCCACTAGATCAGGTCGTCAAAGCCCCGTCCAACATGGCCTTGAACACTTCCAGGGATGGGGCATCTACAACTTCTTTGGGCAACCTGGTCCTGCACTTCACCACCCCCATTGTAAAATATATTGTCTGTGTATCACACCTAGATGTATTCTCTTTCTGTATAAAACCACTGACACTATAGATCGTGGTAAAAATGTCTCTTTCTCTCTTTCTTAGAAACCCTCTTTGTATACTGAAAGGTCTCAATAAGATGTCTCCAGAGCCTTCCCTTCTCCAGGTGGAACAACCACCTCAGATTTTCCTCATAGCAGAAGTGTTCCAGAACTCTGACCATTTTTGGGGCCCTCCTCTGGACTTGTTGCAACGAGTCCATATTTTTCCTGTGCTGGATTCCAGAGCAGGACACAGCACTCCCTGTGGAGTCTCTTGAGAGCTGAGTAGAGGGGCAGAATAATCTCCATGACCTGCTGGCCACATTGCTTTGGATGCAGCCCAGGGTACAGTTGGCTTTCTGGGCTGCAAGTGCTCATTGTCAACTCATGACCAGCTTTTCATCTGCCAGTATTCCCAATTCCTTCTCAACCACGCCACTTTCAGGTTCCTCAGTTGGTCTTTACCCTCATCTTTTCTGATGGTGGGAGGGACTTCATTCCCCCAGTACCTGTCTTGAATTTCAGAGGCTTCAGAGAGGTGGGAAGAGGGAACTGAGGAAAAGAAATTTTTGAGTACCTCAGCCTTCTCCATATCAGTTGTCACCATTTCTCCTGTCTTATTTATTGGAGGGGTGGGATTAATCTTCCTTTTCTGGTCAATGTACTCATAAAAGCCCTCCTTGTTATTCTTTCTAAATTCAGTTTCAGCTGTGCCTTGGCTTTCCTGATCCCATCCCTTTGTGTTTAGAGAACAGTTACATCAGTTAGGAACATGAAAAAATTCAGGGGACTCCTGAAGGAGATATCTTTTCTACACTTTGTACCTCTCTTTGGAGGAGTCAAAAAGCTGCATCTACTTAGCCACTGGTAGTGTAGGGAAGTCCTTAACTAAAGTAATGCATTGCTGTGACATTGCTGGACAGCCCCACACACGCTGGCTTCTACCAACTGTGCTCATTATAATCTCAGTAAATATGTGTCACTCAACAATCTCACCCTTTAGGTGTTTGCACAAGGCTTTATCCATCTTCATAACTGTCCTGGAACGAGCTGTGGTTTGGGAGGTTTGGACATGGCATTGAGGGGAGATTTTTCTCTAGGAGTCAGTGCAGCACCGGACCAGGTGTGAGATAGTGACTTCTTCATCAATATTTTCAGCACTTGGCCAGATAAAGTCACAGTGACCTGATGTGGTGTTGAGGAGAGTCCCCCCTGGAGCAGAATTTCTGAGCAGTGCACCACCGATTCAATGACACGGGTATCTATGAACAACTGATAAATAACAAGTGAACGCTTACTCGTGCTTACAGCTCTGGCTTCTCACACAGAGGGTGTCTTAATGTGCTTCCCTTCCCAGCTTGACCGGGAGCTATTTCCATCACCAATCCTTTATATTCCTGTCATATTCATTCACTGTCAGGTGAGAGCCTTATCCAATGGTAGATTGAAGTTCAGACCATGTCATCTTTGCTTAGTGTCAGTCCTTGACATCTTGTTAATTGTAATGGCAGTGCAATAGAGAGTTCTGATGAAATTCCAGGCAAATATAGCAGTTTTGTTCAAATACTGCAAGGATGGATTTAAAAAAATCCAACTGATAAAGACCTTACCATCCCCTCTCCTTCCCATTCTTTTTAGGCTATCCAGGAGCACAGTAAAAAAAAAAAACCAAACAAAAAAAACCCCACCGAAAACATGATGTTAGTGATTGCTAAAATTTATTTTTCTAGGAAGCGGATATTTAGGCTATAGTGACCATAATCATCTGATAACAGCCACGGCAGTCTGCAAGTAATAGTCCAGGTAAGGATTAATAATGCCAGCCTTCCATATAACTATATTCTTGAAGTGTTTGGTTTGCATTCTAACTTCTCTTGCAAGGACTGTGAGTAAAAGGAGTTTCTTGTTTTAAGTCTTTCCCCTTTGTCTAAAACCCTCTTGCTGCTGGCACTGCTGTCCCAGGGCCAAGGGCACAAGGCTGTTGCACATGATGGCAACCATTTCCTCAGGGCACACTGGTCCCCGCTTCACTGCCCACAACTTTCCAATCAGGGCCACCATAGCAGAGTGTCCCGTTCCCTCCCCACAACCCAAATTAAGGCCAAGTTTTGTTACTAGCAGCAAACCCACCCAACCATACAGAGGAAGCCCATTCGGGGTCAGCTCACTACAGCTGCACCTTGGCCCTCTCCAGAGGATGGCAGCAGAGCTCAAGCAACACTGAAGGACCTTTTTCCCCACCCTGGCTCATAGAAACACAGAACGGTTTGAGTTGGAAGGGGCCTTAAAGAACAGCTTGTTCCACCCCCACAAAGTTCAGACTCTGCTGAGCTCCCTGCTATTTCCAGGCTTGACCTAAGCAAGTTTTCCAAGGGATCCAGACATGACAGGATAAAGTGGTACTGACGAGTACAAAAAATCTGGATGCAATCCCAGGTAATATCAGGAGAAATTAAAGCGAGCAGTGCAAGAGGAGCAGAACCACCTCCAGCCACACGGCTGTCCCGGTGGATGCCCAGGGCAGGGGGTCTCCTTAACTGGGTCCCATCTCATTTCCCCAGCCCTGCAACTCCCCAGGCTATGCAAGGAGAGCTACTTTCCCACTTTTCTCAGAAAAAAAATGGGTCTTCAAGGGTTTGGAAAGGCTGACCTGACGCACCACAGGACTGCCTGCTGAAAATAAAATGTATTTATTTCAGCAAGCAATGGAAAGTGTGTTATGGATGGTTAGACCAGCATAAAACAGGGGCTGGGCAAATTTGTGAGATAAGGAGCTTTCAGTATTAAATAAAGATGAACATGCCTTGTACTGGTTGTAGATTGTTTTCCTTAAAGTTATCCCTTTTATAGTAAGCTATTTCCAGAGTAAAATGAAAATGCTATGTTTATAAATAATTACGACTGTATCAACAAAAATATGTCTACAAGGGGGTTGCAGGATTGGTGGATAGGGGAAGAGTGTTTGACCTTATCTACTTCGCTTGTGCAAAGAGTTTGAAGCTGTATTGCACGACATCCTTATCTCTAAACTGGAGAGATATGAATCTGGTGGATGGACTGCTCTATGGATAAGGATCTGGCCGCATGGTCACGCTCAAAGAGTTGTGGTCAAAGACTCAATGTCCAAATAGAGTGATAAGCAGCGTTCTTCAGGGGTTGGTATTGGGACTGGACTGTTCAACATCTCTGTTGGCAACATGGACTGTGGGATTGGGTGCACCCTCAGTCAGTTTGCTGATAACACCAATATCTGTGGTGCTCTCAAGATGCTGTAGGGAAGGGACACCATCCAGAGGGGTCTTGCCTGACTGGAGTGGTGAGGCTGTGTCAACCTCATGAAGTTCAACAAAGCCAAGTGCAACATCCAGCATGTGAGTTGGGGCAATCCCAAGCACAAACACGGGCTCAGCAGAAAATGGACTGAGCAGCTATGCAGGGAAGGACTTGGGGGTGTTGGCTGAAAAAAAGCTCAATGTGAGCTGGCAGCGAGCAGTCACAGCCCAGAAAGCCAAACATGTCCTGGGCTGCACCAAAAGCAGCGTGGCCAGCAGGGCAAGGGAGGAGAGATTCTGCCCCTCTATTCCACTCTGGTGAAACTCCAGCTGGAGTGGAGTGCTGCATCCAGCTCTGGGACCCCGAGCATAAGAAGTACATGGACCTGTTGGAGAGGGTCCAGAGGAGGCCATTAAGATGGTCAGAGAGTTGGAGCACCCCCACCACTAAAACAAGCCAAGACAGTTGGGGCTGCTCAGCCTGGAGAAGACGCAGCTTTGGGGAGACCTTACAGCACCTTTTAGTACCTAAAGGGATTACAAGAAAGCTGGAGAGTGACTTTTAAAAGGACGTGCAATGATAGCACAAGGTGTAATGGCTTTAAATGGAAAGAGGGCAGGTTTAGATTAGATATTAGGAAAAAAATTCTTTACTGTGAGGTGGTGACACACTGGAATATGAGAAGTTCTGGATGCCCTTTCCTTGGAAGTATTCAAGACAATGTTGGATGGGGCACTGAGCAATATGATTTGGTGGAAGGTGTTCCTGCCCATGGACTAGAGGATCCTTAAAGGCACCTTCCAGCCTGAACCATTCTGTGAGTTTATGATTCTATTAGTTACATGCTTATTTAGCCAAGGTACCCTTGCCTTTGACTTCCTCAGTCATCTTGATCTCCTAAGGCAGCAGTTTTACTTCCCATACTTAAATAATCGGCACTTGTCCACAGGCAACAGTGATTTTCCAGAGTATTCCTGTCACTCACACCTCCTGAAAGATGGTGTTGGAGATGTTTGCAAGATTGTGAGTCCATCTGATGAGCATTTCCAAGAGAAGATGTGCTGAGTACAGGATTCCCAGCAACAGTTCATCACCTGTGTTCTTCTCTGTACACCTGTGGTCACTAACTCTGTTAGTATCTCCTGCCCTTGGTTCCTGAGTGACCACAGAAAGAGGGGGAGCATAAAGGGACAGGTAGACACCTGCCTTGCTGTCACTGGTCATCTCTTAAACATGCTAGAGATTTTCCTCTGGTATACATTTGCTATGATTTCCTGTGGGGAAGAGCCTTGATGGTGGGCTGTGGCTTCACTGATACTATCAGAAAGTTTGTTCCCAGCCTTTTCAGAGACATTTGACTGGGTTTTGCTGCCTTGTTTATCACTTTGTCAGATTTGTGAGGTCTGGTAGTGCACATGAACAACAGCTCATTCCATCTTGTGCTGCTGTTAAGGTCACCTCAAGATGCATTCTTTTTGGGCCCGGGTGTCACTGCACTGGGAACTGCTCTAGATCAATAAGCTGCTTTATTCCCCTGTGTTGGGTTTGCACAGCCTGGTTTTTGTTGGGGGGGGGGGGGGGGGGGGGGGCGGGCACAGAGGTGGATTTTGTGAGAAGCTGCTGGAAGCTTCCACCATGTACAGCAGAGCTAATCCCTGATGGTTCTGAAGATGGACATGCTGCTGGCCAAACCTGGGGCAATGAGAGAGGGTGGTAACACCTCTGTGATAACATATTTAAGAAGAAACCAAAACAAAGGTGGGGGAGCAGTTTTAATTCCAGCCAGAGAAGAGGAGGAGGTGAGAACATGTGAGGGAAAACAACAGGCTGACACCCAGGTCAGTGGAGAAGGAGGGGGAGGAGGTGCTCCAGGCATTGGAGCTGAGATGCCTCTGCAGGCCCTGGTGAGGACCATGGTGAGGCAGCTGTGCCCCTGCAGCCCTTGGGGATCCATGGGGATGCAGAGATCCACCCGCAGCCCCTGAGGGAGGTGCCCATGCCAGAGTGGGTGGATGCCTGGAGGAGGCTGTGATCCAGTGGGGCATCCAGTGGAGAGAGGGGCCCCTGCTTCCAGGCTGGAGCAGCCTGTCCTTGGAGGACTGCACCCCATGGAAGAGTGACCCATGCCACAGCAGTTTTGGAGGACTGTGTACCCGTGGGGGGAATTCACGTTGCAACAGGTGTGGCAGGACTGCTGCTTGTGAGAGTGGACCCACGTCTGAGAGGTTCATGGAGAACTGTCTCCCGTGGGAAGGACCCCACAGTCTCACAGGGGAAGGACTCCTCTCCCAGAGCAGTGGAAGAAAACCACGGGTGACGAACTGACCAACCCCCCATGCCCTGTCTCCCTGCGCTGTTGGTGGGAAGGAGGGAGGGGTTGGGGGAAGAAAAGGTATTTGTAAGGGCTTATTTGACTTCTCATTATCTTGCTGTGATGTTAGAAATAAACTCACTTTGTACCTCTAAAAGTTTTGCCCTTGGAGTGTTTTCTCCCGGTTCTTAACTCATGAACCCTTTGTTAAATTTTTCTCTCCTCTGTCCAGCTGTTGCAGGGGAGGTTGCGTGATTGGCTTTCATGGGTGCCTGGTGTTTGGCCGGTGTCAAACCATGACATCCCCACAGTTCACATTGCACTGAGAGGGTGTCTCACAGCACCAGGTCTAGTTTGAGTGCACTTGCCTCTGGGGCATAGAAGTCATAAACAGGCCAAGGGCCTGGGGGACCTACGACCAGTCTGTGCTGAGCTCTGGGGATGATGGTGTTTACCTAAGTGAGCTGCACTCTGCTAATCCGTGGGACTGTGTGAACAGGGATAGCCCTTTGGGACCACACAAACGACAAAGGCAAGTTTGCTCCAAGGAGGGGAATTCCTTATAGGAATAATCTGCTGCAGCTGTGCACATTTGACTGTGTCACTTTTATTTTCCTGATGACCTCTACAGGTCCCTGAAAGGAGGACTCTCATTACTGCTTTTGTCAGCAATATGCTTGGCATTTTTTGAGATTTGATTTACCAGGATAGGGAATCTCATTTAAGTTTTGCCATAGTATTGCTCTGTTGAATCCGTAGGTCAAATAAGGAACTTCCAAGAAAATACAGCAGCAGAAGGGGGAGGAATACTCTGACAAATAAAACCAAGAAGAAATTAAAGGAAGCATCAATAACTGAATTGAAAGTGAGGCAGCTGTTTAAAAAAATCAAACAAGTTTTACCATTGGGATCAAGCATTCGGCCAATTCAAATTTATGAAAAGAGTCTGTTTGGTTATGTAATTTGGGCAGTAGAAGACTGTATCATTGGTATGATCAATGTCTTGAGATACAGTCAAACATGATATTTAGGTACAGTCTGCAGGTACAATCTGCAGAGTTTGGCCAGGATCACAGAAATGATCAACATGCTCACCAAGACTTCAGCGCTGGTTGAGTCAAGCCTGGACCCACTGTTAATGAACAGGGAAACTGGAAGATAAATCCTTTCAGGAGACCTCTGCTGAAAACGTCTAAAAGTGACTGCACGGAACATTCTCTGGATACACAGAGACATCTCATCATGAAAGGGCAATATTTATCTACATGAAACAGTACATAAAACAGACCCAATGTTGCTTGCAAGAGCTTCTTTAATGGCACCAAGACAAAATGGATTATAGACAATGGCAGAAGCCATGGTATTGCAAGGGCATTTTAAAACAAATCACAAAGAAAGTGAAAAAAGCAGAGGCAGAGATCCAGGTCTCAAATTTCTTGCCAGGGATGCATCTTTCCTCAGCTTTAGGAGATTTGCATTCTAATAAGAACGGCCAGGACGAAGGGGACGCAGGTAGGAAAGCTTGTCATTGAAATTGATTGCCTTGTAATTTGGAAGGTGTTCATGATCTCGAGCAATGTATTGAATTCCACTTCCATCACTGTGCTCACACAGCAGCCAGGCACCTCTCTGGACTTTGTGGGAAGACATGATGTCATTGTCATGTCCTGCAGCCAGGTTAGTTGCTTCTGTTATGACTCTGCTCTTCCCTTGATAGTTGGTATGCTCATAGAGAGTGATCTGGGGGTTGTGCAGATCTTCAGTGATCATCTGCAGAGAACTGATCCTGTTATTCATCCTTGAACTAAAAAGGCTATGGTCTCCCTCCTCAAGTACCAGAAATTGGCCTCCATAGTTTGAATGCTCATAAGCCACCCAAGGCTGGCCAATGACTTTTGCCGAGGAGGCAAGATCATTCCAATCAGCATCTTTTAGATTGGAAATGTTGGTGGGGAATTCTTTGGACAAACCCTGGAAGTTGGCATGCTCATAAACGATGATTTTTCCCATCTCAGTAAGACTTCTAGAGTTTTAATTTCTTCCTTTAGGAGCTGGATGACAGCCTGAATGAAAGGAAGACAGAAAACAAGCAACGCTTGTAAGAAGCCTTTTGAACCTCGAAACAAAATGATGGACAGCCAGGATGGAGAAAGGGAAAAAGGAAAAATAAAGCATTTTGAACAAAGAATAAACATAGAAGGAGCTGGAAAAGAGTGAGATCATGACATGTATGTGTTGGTTTAGGTGTATGCCCAAGAGTGAGTCGTAAAATACTCTCACATTCACCCCTCACAATTGTGCATCCCTGGCCACCTCCACCCTCTCCCTTGGTAAGGTCTGTCTGTCCTGCAGCAGCCGTCTCCTCATCCCTGGAAGATGGGCTCAGTCTCTGCACATGCAGACAGCAGACCCTCACGGATGTGCTGCAGCTCTCACCCAACACTGAAGCCTCCTTCCCTTCCCCTGCATTTCACAGCAGCTGCCCAAGAAACCCTTCCAGTTCTCCTGCACAAAGTGTGCCTCTCACCTGGATGTCAGCTGCAGGGCTGGGGAGAGCTGAGGGCGATTCCTCCAGTGCAGGGCTGCTGTTTGTGAAGGGCATCTCACCTGCCTCCATTTATAGCTTGCACAGGAGTCTTGTGCAACACCCCGTTCCAAGGAACTGAAAGCGTCCAATATTACCCCCAGGGATCAAAACTCATTATCCATTGTATTTTAGTTTCGGTGGTCC
The DNA here is from genome assembly GCF_000738735.6 of Corvus cornix cornix. Taxonomy (NCBI): domain Eukaryota; kingdom Metazoa; phylum Chordata; class Aves; order Passeriformes; family Corvidae; genus Corvus; species Corvus cornix. The sequence continues at coordinate 28,432,521 of NC_046332.1, read as the reverse complement.
TACAAACAGACATCTTCTTCCTCTTGTTCAAAAGTCTGTTGAAGCATGAGAGACTTGATGAAATGGGGGAAGTTCAGTTCTTGTTTGTCCTTCTCCTCCAGAAGAAAATGGAAGCAGAGTAATAAAAATTGATCAAAATAGCTTGTGACACAGGTGGTGGAGAATGCTTCTGCCTGCTGCCGTTTACATTTTTGCATTTTTTGGGAAGAACATTGAACACACAAACTTGGTTTTCCTAAGAGTTTTTCTGGGAGATATCCGGGTGGCAGAGAGGGCATTTAGGTAGCTTTTTCTTTTTCAATTCCCTTTTCTCCTTAGGATCCCAGTGTCAATATTGTTGGAAAAGGCCTCCAAGATCATCAAGTCCAAACTTCGACTGAATGCCACTATGCCCACTAATCCATATTGCAAATGTAACTTCTACTTGTGTTTTGAACACTTCCAATGGTGGTGACTCCACCGCTTCCCTGGGTTGCCCATTCCAAAGCTTAATCACTCTTGCTGTGAAGAAATTTTTCTTAGTATCCAACATGAACGTCTCTATGCACAACTGGGGGGCATTTCCCCTTGTCCCTCCCTTGCCTGGGAGAAGGGCCAAACCCCTATCTTGCCATAAGCTCAGGTATTGTCAAGAGAAAACATATCTCCCCTGAGCCTCCTTTTCTCCAGGATAAACACCCCAGCTCCCTCAGCAGCTCCTCATCAGACCTGTGCTCCAGACCCTTCACCAGCTCCATTGTCCGTCTCTGGACTTGCTCCAGAACCTCAACATTTTTCTTGCAGTGAGGGGCCCAAAATTGAACACAGGATTCCAGGTGTGGCCTCACCAGTGCTGAGTGCAGTGCAACAATCACTGCCCTGGTCTCTCTGGCCACACTGTTGCTGATACAGGCCAGGATGCCATTGACCTTCTTGGACACCTCAGCATGCAGATGGCTCATGTTCAGCCCTCTGAAACTCTGGATGCCCCATCCCACAAAGGATTCTTCAGTGCCCTTTCCAACCCAAACCATTCTTTGATTCTGTGACATATGTAATCACATATATATTTATGTAGAGTAATAGATGTACATGGTACTATCATAGATAACAATCAAAACCATCAATATTGTTATCTCAAAACTGCACAGAAAGTCACAGTTTGAAACCCAGAAACAGGATGTAAATAGAGACCTTCTGGCATGATGTAAAACCAGCTTCAGAGTCAGAGTTTTAAAGCAGAAGCATGGCAAAAGACCACCACAGATCTTTGCAGACATTTATTTTGTACTACATACTGAATATTGTAAATGGTGCTTTCTACTGTCAGTCTTGAATTTAAGCACTTGAATATGGTTAGACATGGTGGTTTTTTCAATCGTGTTGTCCTAAATATATCTCAAAACATTTTCCCAATTCAGTCTGAAGTAAATGCTTCAGATAATATTTCTTTCTAATGTTTTTCCTGTATCAACTGTTTCCGTTTCTGTCTACGGACCACCACAATTGTTTCTCCTCATTTCCCCATCCTCCTTTATTTTCTTCTCTGCATGGGTACAAATTATCTCTGACATCAATTACTGGTTCTCCCAAATGCTGCACTAGGATCTCAACAACTCCTACTGGGATTCTGCTTTGGAGAAAACAGCATCCCATAAACTCCTCTGCAGGGAATTCTGTAGTGTGTGTCCTCAGGACTCAACCCATCCTCTCTCTGGTCACTGTCTTTCAAGGGGCTTTGATTTCACTCGTTCTGCTCTGGTCTACCTGACCAATTGCCAAGCACAAGAAAGGTCATCTAATGAGTTATTGAACTGAATTAAACTAACAATGAACTGTAGAATTTGCTGTATTTCTGCACTTTCCCTGTAAAACTGCCTTTGGTCACTTATCAGTAGGAACTTACTTTGCAAGATCATGCTAGTGAAGATTGTGCTTCCTCTCTGCTGGTTTTGAAATTAACTAACAGGCAAGCAGGAGGAGCTCCTGGGGCTGAGCCCTGCTCATCCTGACCTGTCCCTCCACATGGCACTCCTTGGAGAGTGGCTTGGCCAGAAAGAAACCCTGGAACTGGGGCTTTTCCACAAAGAAAACCACCCTCGTGTAACCTTAGTGCTCTTTCCTTTTACTTTCAGTCCTGGTCAGCTGCTTGTAGGAACTCTTATGGGCTTTCTTGGAAGAGCATCTTGTGTGTTGAAATCCCACAGACCCACAGATGCTCTCTCAGTTCTCTTTTTCTTGCACTTGTGGTTGGCTGCTATTCTACTTCTACTCTCTCAAAAGCAGCCAAACAGCTTCCTGAAAAATTCCCTTCCAAAAATCCCAAATTCACTGAGAAAGCCCTGAACACTAAACAGAGGAGAGACAAATTGCTGGGACACATGAATCAAATCTCTGAGTGCAAGGACAACACAAAGAAGCTCATTAGACCCATTGAGTCAATGTCAGTGCACAGAAATCCCCATCAGGACAGTGTCAGTCTGACACGGCTGAATAGAAGGGATGGACAGGGGACATCGATCATCTTCACTTCTAGCAAGATTCCTCAGGAACAATCTGGCTCAGGAAATACTGGGATTTGCCAGTCTTGGTCCTTATGTGATGAGCTTGAATGATCCAACAAGCCGGGAGAATTGTAGGATTGCTGGACAATTGAAGTTGGAAGTGACCTTTGGTTGCCATTGGGTCCAGTCTGCTGCTTAACACAGGGACAGCTGTGAGGTGAATTATGTTTGCTGGTGGCTTTATCCACTCAGGTCTTGAAAACCCCTGAGTATGGAGACAACCCAACTTCTCCAGGTGCTGTGATTTAAAATTTGCTGACCTCATTGTGAAATTGTTTCTCAGGCATGGAAGAGACAAGGCTCAGGGTTCTCAGAGGTGCACAGCAAAAGGACATCTGGAAAGAGTCTTAAATGGCAACAGGGAAGCTCTAAATGAAAAGAAGGGAAAAAAAAACCCCTAAGTGTTTTTCAGCATTGGTTGGCAGAAGGGCCAGAGATCCTGGGGAATCTCCACTCTTGTAGCTGTTCAGAAATCACTTGAAGATGGCCGTGTTTAATCTGGTCATGTTTCAGGGTAGCTCTGCTGTGAGTAAGAGCCTGGACTAGGGAAATCCCTTCCATGCTAAATCTTTCTGTCA